>NW_027363617.1:0-601642 GCF_046119375.1 Phyllobates terribilis
TTCAGGTCAGTAGCTTCAATCATTTCTGGACGTTTTTCAATGGCAAAAATCAATGAATATTGTAAATGCACAAACAGTAATTTCTCCGCATTGCAAGGTGCAATTCTGAAATTTTTTGCTTTTTCCTGCTCCTCTTAGCATGATAAAGAAGATTCAAAGAGAGTGAGATGCCAGCTCCTTTCATTTCAGTCAGTAGCTTCAAACATTTCTAGTATATGAATAACATGATGTTTTTCAATGGCAAAAATCAATGAATATTGTAAATGCACAAACAGTAATTTCTCCGCATTGCAAGGTGCAATTCTGAAATTTTTTGCTTTTTCCTGCTCCTCTTAGCATGATAAAGAAGATTCAAAGAGAGTGAGATGCCAGCTCCTTTCATTCAGTCAGTAGCTTCAATCATTTCTGGACGTTTTTCAATGGCAAAAATCAATGAATATTGTAAATGCACAAACAGTAATTTCTCCGCATTGCAAGGTGCAATTCTGAAATTTTTGCTTT
Organism: Phyllobates terribilis; assembly: GCF_046119375.1. Lineage (NCBI taxonomy): Eukaryota > Metazoa > Chordata > Amphibia > Anura > Dendrobatidae > Phyllobates > Phyllobates terribilis. The sequence continues at coordinate 502 of NW_027363617.1, forward strand.
TTCTGCTCCTCTTAGCATGATAAAGAAGATTCAAAGAGAGTGAGATGCCAGCTCCTTTCATTCAGTCAGTAGCTTCAATCATTTCTGGACGTTTTTCAATGGCAAAAATCAATGAATATTGTAAATGCACAAACAGTCATTTCTCCGCATTGCAAGGTGCAATTCTGAAATTTTTGCTTTTTTCTGCTCCTCTTAGCATGATAAAGAAGATTCAAAGAGAGTGAGATGCCAGCTCCTTTCATTCAGTCAGTAGCTTCAATCATTTCTGGTATATGAATAACATGATGTTTTTCAATGGCAAAAATCAATGAATATTGTAAATGCACAAACAGTAATTTCTCCGCATTGCAAGGTGCAATTCTGAAATTTTTTGCTTTTTCCTGCTCCTCTTAGCATGATAAAGAAGATTCAAAGAGAGTGAGATGCCAGCTCCTTTCATTCAGTCAGCAGCTTCAATCATTTCTGGACATTTTTCAATGGCAAAATCAATGAATATTGTAAATGCACAAACAGTAATTTCTCCGCATTGCAAGGTGCAATTCTGAAATTTTTTGCTTTTTCCTTCTCCTCTTAGCATGATAAAGAAGATTCAAAGAGAGTGAGATGCCAGCTCCTTTCATTCAGTCAGTAGCTTCAAACATTTCTGGTATATGAATAACATGATGTTTTCAATGGCAAAAATCAATGAATATTGTAAAGCCAAACAGTAATTTCTCCGCATTGCAAGGTGCAATTCTGAAATTTTTTTGCTTTTTCCTGCTCCTCTTAGCATGATAAAGAAGATTCAAAGAGAGTGAGATGCCAGCTCCTTTCATTCAGTCAGTAGCTTCAATCATTTCTGGACGTTTTTCAATGGCAAAAATCAATGAATATTGTAAATGCACAAACAGTAATTTCTCCGCATTGCAAGGTGCATTCTGAAATTTTTTGCTTTTTCCTGCTCCTCTTAGCATGATAAAGAAGATTCAAAGAGAGTGAGATGCCAGCTCCTTTCATTCAGTCAGTAGCTTCAATCATTTCTGGTATATGAATAACATGATGTTTTTCAATGGCAAAAATCAATGAATATTGTAAATGCACAAACAGTAATTTCTCCGCATTGCAAGGTGCAATTCTGAAATTTTTTGCTTTTTCCTGCTCCTCTTAGCATGATAAAGAAGATTCAAAGAGAGTGAGATGCCAGCTCCTTCATTCAGTCAGTAGCTTCAATTATTTCTGGACGTTTTTCAATGGCAAAAATCAATGAATATTGTAAATGCACAAACAGTAATTTCTCCGCATTGCAAGGTGCAATTCTGAAATTTTTTGCTTTTTCCTGCTCCTCTTAGCATGATAAAGAAGATTCAAAGAGAGTGAGATGCCAGCTCCTTTCATTCAGTCAGTTGCTTCAATCATTTCTGGACGTTTTTCAATGGCAAAAATCAGTGAATATTGTAAATGCACAAACAGTAATTTCTCCGCATTGCAAGGTGCAATTCTGAAATTTTTTGCTTTTTCCTGCTCCTCTTAGCATGATAAAGAAGATTCAAAGAGAGTGAGATGCCAGCTCCTTTCATTCAGTCAGTAGCTTCAATCATTTCTGGACGTTTTTCAATGGCAAAAATCAATGAATATTGTAAATGCACAAACAGTAATTTCTCCGCATTGCAAGGTGCAATTCTGAAATTTTTTGCTTTTTCCTGCTCCTCTTAGCATGATAAAGAAGATTCAAAGAGAGTGAGATGCCAGCTCCTTTCATTCAGTCAGTAGCTTCAATCATTTCTGGTATATGAATAACATGATGTTTTTCAATGGCAAAAATCAATGAATATTGTAAATGCACAAACAGTAATTTCTCCGCATTGCAAGGTGCAATTCTGAAATTTTTGGCTTTTTCCTGCTCCTCTTAGCATGATAAAGAAGATTCAAAGAGAGTGAGATGCCAGCTCCTTTCATTCAGTCAGTAGCTTCAATCATTTCGGATGTTTTTCAATGGCAAAAATCAATGAATATTGTAAATGCACAAACAGTAATTTCTCCGCATTGCAAGGTGCAATTCTGAAATTTCTTGCATTTTCCTGCTCCTCTTAGCATGATAAAGAAGATTCAAAGAGAGTGAGATGCCAGCTCCTTTCATTCAGTCAGTAGCTTCAATCATTTCTGGACGTTTTTCAATGGCAAAAATCAATGAATATTGTAAATGCACAAACAGTAATTTCTCCGCATTGCAAGGTGCAATTCTGAAATTTTTTGCTTTTTCCTGCTCCTCTTAGCATGATAAAGAAGATTCAAAGAGAGTGAGATGCCAGCTCCTTTCATTCAGTCAGTAGCTTCAAACATTCTGGTATATGAATAACATGATGTTTTTCAATGGCAAAAATCAGTGAATATTGTAAATGCACAAACAGTAATTTCTCCGCATTGCAAGGTGCAATTCTGAAATTTTTTGCTTTTTCCTGCTCCTCTTAGCATGATAAAGAAGATTCAAAGAGAGTGAGATGCCAGCTCCTTTCATTCAGTCAGTAGCTTCAATCATTTCTGGACGTTTTTCAATGGCAAAAATCAATGAATATTGTAAATGCACAAACAGTAATTTCTCCGCATTGCAAGGTGCAATTCTGAAATTTTTTGCTTTTTCCTGCTCCTCTTAGCATGATAAAGAAGATTCAAAGAGAGTGAGATGCCAGCTTCTTTCATTCAGTCAGTAGCTTCAAACATTTCTGGGATATGAATAACATGATGTTTTTCAATGGCAAAAATCAATGAATATTGTAAATGCACAAACAGTAATTTCTCCGCATTGCAAGGTGCAATTCTGAAATTTTTTGCTTTTTCCTGCTCCTCTTAGCATGATAAAGAAGATTCAAAGAGAGTGAGATGCCAGCTCCTTTCATTCAGTCAGTAGCTTCAATCATTTCTGGACGTTTTTCAATGGCAAAAATCAATGAATATTGTAAATGCACAAACAGTAATTTCTCCGCATTGCAAGGTGCAATTCTGAAATTTTTTGCTTTTTCCTGCTCCTCTTAGCATGATAAAGAAGATTCAAAGAGAGTGAGATGCCAGCTCCTTTCATTCAGTCAGTAGCTTCAATCATTTCTGGACGTTTTTCAATGGCAAAAATCAATGAATATTGTAAATGCACAAACAGTAATTTCTCCGCATTGCAAGGTGCAATTCTGAAATTTTTGCTTTTTCCTGCTCCTCTTAGCATGATAAAGAAGATTCAAAGAGAGTGAGATGCCAGCTCCTTTCATTCAGTCAGTAGCTTCAATCATTTCTGGTATATGAATAACATGATGTTTTTCAATGGCAAAAATCAATGAATATTGTAAATGCACAAACAGTAATTTCTCCGCATTGCAAGTTGCAATTCTGAAATTTTTTGCTTTTTCCTGCTCCTCTTAGCATGATAAAGAAGATTCAAAGAGAGTGAGATTCCAGCTCCTTTCATTCAGTCAGTAGCTTCAATCATTTCTGGACGTTTTTCAATGGCAAAAATCAATGAATATTGTAAATGCACAAACAGTAATTTCTCCGCATTGCAAGGTGCAATTCTGAAATTTTTTGCTTTTTCCTGCTCCTCTTAGCATGATAAAGAAGATTCAAAGAGAGTGAGATGCCAGCTCCTTTCATTCAGTCAGTAGCTTCAATCATTTCTGGACGATTTTTCAATGGCAAAAATCAATGAATATTGTAAATGCACAAACAGTAATTTCTCCGCATTGCAAGATGCAATTCTGAAATTTTTTGCTTTTTCCTGCTCCTCTTAGCATGATAAAGAAGATTCAAAGAGAGTGAGATGCCAGCTCCTTTCATTCAGTCAGTAGCTTCAATCATTTCTGGACGTTTTTCAATGGCAAAAATCAATGAATATTGTAAATGCACAAACAGTAATTTCTCCGCATTGCAAGGTGCAATTCTGAAATTTTTTGCTTTTTCCTGCTCCTCTTAGCATGATAAAGAAGATTCAAAGAGAGTGAGATGCCAGCTCCTTTCATTCAGTCAGTAGCTTCAATCATTTCTGGTATATGAATAACATGATGTTTTTCAATGGCAAAAATCAATGAATATTGTAAATGCACAAACAGTAATTTCTCCGCATTGCAAGGTGCAATTCTGAAATTTTTTGCTTTTTCCTGCTCCTCTTAGCATGATAAAGAAGATTCAAAGAGAGTGAGATGCCAGCTCCTTTCATTCAGTCAGTAGCTTCAATCATTTCTGGACGTTTTTCAATGGCAAAAATCAATGAATATTGTAAATGCACAAACAGTAATTTCTCCGCATTGCAAGGTGCAATTCTGAAATTTTTTGCTTTTTCCTGCTCCTCTTAGCATGATAAAGAAGATTCAAAGAGAGTGAGATGCCAGCTCCTTTCATTCAGTCAGTAGCTTCAATCATTTCTGGTATATGAATAACATGATGTTTTTCAATGGCAAAAATCAGTGAATATTGTAAATGCACAAACAGTAATTTCTCCGCATTGCAAGGTGCAATTCTGAAATTTTTTGCTTTTTCCTGCTCCTCTTAGCATGATAAAGAAGATTCAAAGAGAGTGAGATGCCAGCTCCTTTCATTCAGTCAGTAGCTTCAATCATTTCTGGACGTTTTTCAATGGCAAAAATCAATGAATATTGTAAATGCACAAACAGTAATTTCTCCGCATTGCAAGGTGCAATTCTGAAATTTTTTGCTTTTTCCTGCTCCTCTTAGCATGATAAAGAAGATTCAAAGAGAGTGAGATGCCAGCTTCTTTCATTCAGTCAGTAGCTTCAATCATTTCTGGGATATGATAACTGATGTTTTTCAATGGCAAAAATTAATGAATATTGTAAATGCACAAACAGTAATTTCTCCGCATTGCAAGGTGCAATTCTGAAATTTTTTGCTTTTTCCTGCTCCTCTTAGCATGATAAAGAAGATTCAAAGAGAGTGAGATGCCAGCTCCTTTCATTCAGTCAGTAGCTTCAATCATTTCTGGACGTTTTTCAATGGCAAAAATCAATGAATATTGTAAATGCACAAACAGTAATTTCTCCGCATTGCAAGGTGCAATTCTGAAATTTTTTGCTTTTTCCTGCTCCTCTTAGCATGATAAAGAAGATTCAAAGAGAGTGAGATGCCAGCTCCTTTCATTCAGTCAGTAGCTTCAATCATTTCTGGACGTTTTTCAATGGCAAAAATCAATGAATATTGTAAATGCACAAACAGTAATTTCTCCGCATTGCAAGGTGCAATTCTGAAATTTTTTGCTTTTTCCTGCTCCTCTTAGCATGATAAAGAAGATTCAAAGAGAGTGAGATGCCAGCTCCTTTCATTCAGTCAGTAGCTTCAATCATTTCTGGTATATGAATAACATGATGTTTTCAATGGCAAAAATCAATGAATATTGTAAATGCACAAACAGTAATTTCTCCGCATTGCAAGTTGCAATTCTGAAATTTTTTGCTTTTTCCTGCTCCTCTTAGCATGATAAAGAAGATTCAAAGAGAGTGAGATTCCAGCTCCTTTCATTCAGTCAGTAGCTTCAATCATTTCTGGACGTTTTTCAATGGCAAAAATCAATGAATATTGTAAAAATGCACAAACAGTAATTTCTCCGCATTGCAAGGTGCAATTCTGAAATTTTTTGCTTTTTCCTGCTCCTCTTAGCATGATAAAGAAGATTCAAAGAGAGTGAGATGCCAGCTCCTTTCATTCAGTCAGTAGCTTCAATCATTTCTGGACGTTTTTCAATGACAAAAATCAATGAATATTGTAAATGCACAAACAGTAATTTCTCCGCATTGCAAGATGCAATTCTGAAATTTTTTGCTTTTTCCTGCTCCTCTTAGCATGATAAAAAAGATTCAAAGAGAGTGAGATGCCAGCTCCTTTCATTCAGTCAGTAGCTTCAATCATTTCTGGACGTTTTTCAATGGCAAAAATCAATGAATATTGTAAATGCACAAACAGTAATTTCTCCGCATTGCAAGGTGCAATTCTGAAATTTTTTGCTTTTTCCTGCTCCTCTTAGCATGATAAAGAAGATTCAAAGAGAGTGAGATGCCAGCTCCTTTCATTCAGTCAGTAGCTTCAATCATTTCTGGTATATGAATAACATGATGTTTTTCAATGGCAAAAATCAATGAATATTGTAAATGCACAAACAGTAATTTCTCCGCATTGCAAGGTGCAATTCTGAAATTTTTTGCTTTTTCCTGCTCCTCTTAGCATGATAAAGAAGATTCAAAGAGAGTGAGATGCCAGCTCCTTTCATTCAGTCAGTAGCTTCAATCATTTCTGGACGTTTTTCAATGGCAAAAATCAATGAATATTGTAAATGCACAAACAGTAATTTCTCCGCATTGCAAGGTGCAATTTTGAAATTTTTTGCTTTTTCCTGCTCCTCTTAGCATGATAAAGAAGATTCAAAGAGAGTGAGATGCCAGCTCCTTTCATTCAGTCAGTAGCTTCAGTCATTTCTGGACGTTTTTCAATGGCAAAAATCAATGAATATTGTAAATGCACAAACAGTAATTTCTCCGCATTGCAAGGTGCAATTCTGAAATTTTTTGCTTTTTCCTGCTCCTCTTAGCATGATAAAGAAGATTCAAAGAGAGTGAGATGCCAGCTCCTTTCATTCAGTCAGTTGCTTCAATCATTTCTGGACGTTTTTCAATGGCAAAAATCAGTGAATATTGTAAATGCACAAACAGTAATTTCTCCGCATTGCAAGGTGCAATTCTGAAATTTTTTGCTTTTTCCTGCTCCTCTTAGCATGATAAAGAAGATTCAAAGAGAGTGAGATGCCAGCTCCTTTCATTCAGTCAGTAGCTTCAATCATTTCTGGACGTTTTTCAATGGCAAAAATCAATGAATATTGTAAATGCACAAACAGTAATTTCTCCGCATTGCAAGGTGCAATTCTGAAATTTTTTGCTTTTTCCTGCTCCTCTTTGCATGATAAAGAAGATTCAAAGAGAGTGAGATGCCAGCTCCTTTCATTCAGTCAGTAGCTTCAATCATTTCTGGTATATGAATAACATGATGTTTTTCAATGGCAAAAATCAATGAATATTGTAAATGCACAAACAGTAATTTCTCCGCATTGCAAGGTGCAATTCTGAAATTTTTTGCTTTTTCCTGCTCCTCTTAGCATGATAAAGAAGATTCAAAGAGAGTGAGATGCCAGCTCCTTTCATTCAGTCAGTAGCTTCAATCATTTCTGGACGTTTTTCAATGGCAAAAATCAATGAATATTGTAAATGCACAAACAGTAATTTCTCCGCATTGCAAGGTGCAATTCTGAAATTTTTTGCTTTTTCCTGCTCCTCTTAGCATGATAAAGAAGATTCAAAGAGAGTGAGATGCCAGCTTCTTTCATTCAGTCAGTAGCTTCAAACATTTCTGGGATATGAATAACATGATGTTTTTCAATGGCAAAAATTAATGAATATTGTAAATGCACAAACAGTAATTTCTCCGCATTGCAAGGTGCAATTCTGAAATTTTTTGCTTTTTCCTGCTCCTCTTAGCATGATAAAGAAGATTCAAAGAGAGTGAGATGCCAGCTCCTTTCATTCAGTCAGTAGCTTCAATCATTTCTGGACGTTTTTCAATGGCAAAAATCAATGAATATTGTAAATGCACAAACAGTAATTTCTCCGCATTGCAAGGTGCAATTCTGAAATTTTTTGCTTTTTCCTGCTCCTCTTAGCATGATAAAGAAGATTCAAAGAGAGTGAGATGCCAGCTCCTTTCATTCAGTCAGTAGCTTCAATCATTTCTGGACGTTTTTCAATGGCAAAAATCAATGAATATTGTAAATGCACAAACAGTAATTTCTCCGCATTGCAAGGTGCAATTCTGAAATTTTTTGCTTTTTCCTGCTCCTCTTAGCATGATAAAGAAGATTCAAAGAGAGTGAGATGCCAGCTCCTTTCATTCAGTCAGTAGCTTCAATCATTTCTGGTATATGAATAACATGATGTTTTTCAATGGCAAAAATCAATGAATATTGTAAATGCACAAACAGTAATTTCTCCGCATTGCAAGTTGCAATTCTGAAATTTTTTGCTTTTTCCTGCTCCTCTTAGCATGATAAAGAAGATTCAAAGAGAGTGAGATTCCAGCTCCTTTCATTCAGTCAGTAGCTTCAATCATTTCTGGACGTTTTTCAATGGCAAAAATCAATGAATATTGTAAATGCACAAACAGTAATTTCTCCGCATTGCAAGGTGCAATTCTGAAATTTTTTGCTTTTTCCTGCTCCTCTTAGCATGATAAAGAAGATTCAAAGAGAGTGAGATGCCAGCTCCTTTCATTCAGTCAGTAGCTTCAATCATTTCTGGACGTTTTTCAATGACAAAAATCAATGAATATTGTAAATGCACAAACAGTAATTTCTCCGCATTGCAAGATGCAATTCTGAAATTTTTTGCTTTTTCCTGCTCCTCTTAGCATGATAAAAAAGATTCAAAGAGAGTGAGATGCCAGCTCCTTTCATTCAGTCAGTAGCTTCAATCATTTCTGGACGTTTTTCAATGGCAAAAATCAATGAATATTGTAAATGCACAAACAGTAATTTCTCCGCATTGCAAGGTGCAATTCTGAAATTTTTTGCTTTTTCCTGCTCCTCTTAGCATGATAAAGAAGATTCAAAGAGAGTGAGATGCCAGCTCCTTTCATTCAGTCAGTAGCTTCAATCATTTCTGGTATATGAATAACATGATGTTTTTCAATGGCAAAAATCAATGAATATTGTAAATGCACAAACAGTAATTTCTCCGCATTGCAAGGTGCAATTCTGAAATTTTTTGCTTTTTCCTGCTCCTCTTAGCATGATAAAGAAGATTCAAAGAGAGTGAGATGCCAGCTCCTTTCATTCAGTCAGTAGCTTCAATCATTTCTGGACGTTTTTCAATGGCAAAAATCAATGAATATTGTAAATGCACAAACAGTAATTTCTCCGCATTGCAAGGTGCAATTTTGAAATTTTTTGCTTTTTCCTGCTCCTCTTAGCATGATAAAGAAGATTCAAAGAGAGTGAGATGCCAGCTCCTTTCATTCAGTCAGTAGCTTCAGTCATTTCTGGACGTTTTTCAATGGCAAAAATCAATGAATATTGTAAATGCACAAACAGTAATTTCTCCGCATTGCAAGGTGCAATTCTGAAATTTTTTGCTTTTTCCTGCTCCTCTTAGCATGATAAAGAAGATTCAAAGAGAGTGAGATGCCAGCTCCTTTCATTCAGTCAGTAGCTTCAAACATTTCTGGTATATGAATAACATGATGTTTTTCAATGGCAAAAATCAATGAATATTGTAAATGCACAAACAGTAATTTCTCCGCATTGCAAGGTGCAATTCTGAAATTTTTTGCTTTTTCCTGCTCCTCTTAGCATGATAAAGAAGATTCAAAGAGAGTGAGATGCCAGCTCCTTTCATTCAGTCAGTAGCTTCAATCATTTCTGGACGTTTTTCAATGGCAAAAATCAATGAATATTGTAAATGCACAAACAGTAATTTCTCCGCATTGCAAGGTGCAATTCTGAAATTTTTTGCTTTTTCCTGCTCCTCTTAGCATGATAAAGAAGATTCAAAGAGAGTGAGATGCCAGCTTCTTTCATTCAGTCAGTAGCTTCAAACATTTCTGGGATATGAATAACATGATGTTTTTCAATGGCAAAAATTAATGAATATTGTAAATGCACAAACAGTAATTTCTCCGCATTGCAAGGTGCAATTCTGAAATTTTTTGCTTTTTCCTGCTCCTCTTAGCATGATAAAGAAGATTCAAAGAGAGTGAGATGCCAGCTCCTTTCATTCAGTCAGTAGCTTCAATCATTTCTGGACGTTTTTCAATGGCAAAAATCAATGAATATTGTAAATGCACAAACAGTAATTTCTCCGCATTGCAAGGTGCAATTCTGAAATTTTTTGCTTTTTCCTGCTCCTCTTAGCATGATAAAGAAGATTCAAAGAGAGTGAGATGCCAGCTCCTTTCATTCAGTCAGTAGCTTCAATCATTTCTGGACGTTTTTCAATGGCAAAAATCAATGAATATTGTAAATGCACAAACAGTAATTTCTCCGCATTGCAAGGTGCAATTCTGAAATTTTTTGCTTTTTCCTGCTCCTCTTAGCATGATAAAGAAGATTCAAAGAGAGTGAGATGCCAGCTCCTTTCATTCAGTCAGTAGCTTCAATCATTTCTGGTATATGAATAACATGATGTTTTTCAATGGCAAAAATCAATGAATATTGTAAATGCAAAAACAGTAATTTCTCCGCATTGCAAGTTGCAATTCTGAAATTTTTTGCTTTTTCCTGCTCCTCTTAGCATGATAAAGAAGATTCAAAGAGAGTGAGATTCCAGCTCCTTTCATTCAGTCAGTAGCTTCAATCATTTCTGGACGTTTTTCAATGGCAAAAATCAATGAATATTGTAAATGCACAAACAGTAATTTCTCCGCATTGCAAGGTGCAATTCTGAAATTTTTTGCTTTTTCCTGCTCCTCTTAGCATGATAAAGAAGATTCAAAGAGAGTGAGATGCCAGCTCCTTTCATTCAGTCAGTAGCTTCAATCATTTCTGGACGTTTTTCAATGACAAAAATCAATGAATATTGTAAATGCACAAACAGTAATTTCTCCGCATTGCAAGATGCAATTCTGAAATTTTTTGCTTTTTCCTGCTCCTCTTAGCATGATAAAAAAGATTCAAAGAGAGTGAGATGCCAGCTCCTTTCATTCAGTCAGTAGCTTCAATCATTTCTGGACGTTTTTCAATGGCAAAAATCAATGAATATTGTAAATGCACAAACAGTAATTTCTCCGCATTGCAAGGTGCAATTCTGAAATTTTTTGCTTTTTCCTGCTCCTCTTAGCATGATAAAGAAGATTCAAAGAGAGTGAGATGCCAGCTCCTTTCATTCAGTCAGTAGCTTCAATCATTTCTGGTATATGAATAACATGATGTTTTTCAATGGCAAAAATCAATGAATATTGTAAATGCACAAACAGTAATTTCTCCGCATTGCAAGGTGCAATTCTGAAATTTTTTGCTTTTTCCTGCTCCTCTTAGCATGATAAAGAAGATTCAAAGAGAGTGAGATGCCAGCTCCTTTCATTCAGTCAGTAGCTTCAATCATTTCTGGACGTTTTTCAATGGCAAAAATCAATGAATATTGTAAATGCACAAACAGTAATTTCTCCGCATTGCAAGGTGCAATTTTGAAATTTTTTGCTTTTTCCTGCTCCTCTTAGCATGATAAAGAAGATTCAAAGAGAGTAAGATGCCAGCTCCTTTCATTCAGTCAGTAGCTTCAGTCATTTCTGGACGTTTTTCAATGGCAAAAATCAATGAATATTGTAAATGCACAAACAGTAATTTCTCCGCATTGCAAGGTGCAATTCTGAAATTTTTTGCTTTTTCCTGCTCCTCTTAGCATGATAAAGAAGATTCAAAGAGAGTGAGATGCCAGCTCCTTTCATTCAGTCAGTAGCTTCAAACATTTCTGGTATAAACATTTCTGGACGTTTTTCAATGGCAAAAATCAATGAATATTGTAAATGCACAAACAGTAATATCTCCACATTGCAAGGTGCAATTCTGAAATTTTTTGCTTTTTCCTGCTAATCCTAGCATGATAAAGAAGATTCAAATAGAGTGAGATGCCAGCTCCTTTCATTCAGTCAGTAGCTTCAAACATTTCTGGAAGTTTTTCAATGGCAAAATTCAATAAATATTGTAAATGCACAAACAGTAATATCTCCACATTGCCACGTGCAATTCTGAAATTTTTTGCTTTTTCCTGCTAATCCTAGCATGATAAAGAAGATTCAAAGAGAGTGAGATGCCAGCTCCTTTCATTCAGTCAGTAGCTTCAATCATTTCTGGACGTTTTTCAATGGCAAAAATCAATGAATATTGTAAATGCACAAACAGTAATTTCTCCGCATTGCAAGGTGCAATTCTGAAATTTTTTGCTTTTTCCTGCTCCTCTTAGCATGATAAAGAAGATTCAAAGAGAGTGAGATGCCAGCTCCTTTCATTCAGTCAGTAGCTTCAATCATTTCTGGACGTTTTTCAATGGCAAAAATCAATGAATATTGTAAATGCACAAACAGTAATTTCTCCGCATTGCAAGGTGCAATTCTGAAATTTTTTGCTTTTTCCTGCTCCTCTTAGCATGATAAAGAAGATTCAAAGAGAGTGAGATGCCAGCTCCTTTCATTCAGTCAGTAGCTTCAATCATTTCTGGTATATGAATAACATGATGTTTTTCAATGGCAAAAATCAATGAATATTGTAAATGCACAAACAGTAATTTCTCCGCATTGCAAGGTGCAATTCTGAAATTTTTTGCTTTTTCCTGCTCCTCTTAGCATGATAAAGAAGATTCAAAGAGAGTGAGATGCCAGCTCCTTTCATTCAGTCAGTAGCTTCAATCATTTCTGGACGTTTTTCAATGGCAAAAATCAATGAATATTGTAAATGCACAAACAGTAATTTCTCCGCATTGCAAGATGGAATTCTGAAATTTTTTGCTTTTTCCTGCTCCTCTTAGCATGATAAAGAAGATTCAAAGAGAGTGAGATGCCAGCTCCTTTCATTCAGTCAGTAGCTTCAGTCATTTCTGGACGTTTTTCAATGCAAAAATCAATGAATATTGTAAATGCACAAACAGTAATTTCTCCGCATTGCAAGGTGCAATTCAGAAATTTTTTGCTTTTTCCTGCTCCTCTTAGCATGATAAAGAAGATTCAAAGAGAGTGAGATGCCAGCTCCTTTCATTCAGTCAGTAGCTTCAATCATTTCTGGTATATGAATAACATGATGTTTTTCAATGGCAAAAATCAATGAATATTGTAAATGCACAAACAGTAATTTCTCCGCATTGCAAGGTGCAATTCTGAAATTTTTTGCTTTTTCCTGCTCCTCTTAGCATGATAAAGAAGATTCAAAGAGAGTGAGATGCCAGCTCCTTTCATTCAGTCAGTAGCTTCAATCATTTCTGGATGTTTTTCAATGGCAAAAATCAATGAATATTATAAATGCACAAACAGTAATTTCTCCGCATTGCAAGGTGCAATTCTGAAATTTCTTGCATTTTCCTGCTCCTCTTAGCATGATAAAGAAGATTCAAAGAGAGTGAGATGCCAGCTCCTTTCATTCAGTCAGTAGCTTCAATCATTTCTGGACGTTTTTCAATGGCAAAAATCAATGAATATTGTAAATGCACAAACAGTAATTTCTCCGCATTGCAAGGTGCAATTCTGAAATTTTTTGCTTTTTCCTGCTCCTCTTAGCATGATAAAGAAGATTCAAAGAGAGTGAGATGCCAGCTCCTTTCATTCAGTCAGTAGCTTCAAACATTTCTGGTATATGAATAACATGATGTTTTTCAATGGCAAAAATCAATGAATATTGTAAATGCACAAACAGTAATTTCTCCACATTGCAAGGTGCAATTCTGAAATTTTTTGCTTTTTCCTGCTCCTCTTAGCATGATAAAGAAGATTCAAAGAGAGTGAGATGCCAGCTCCTTTCATTCAGTCAGTAGCTTCAATCATTTCTGGACGTTTTTCAATGGCAAAAATCAATGAATATTGTAAATGCACAAACAGTAATTTCTCCGCATTGCAAGGTGCAATTCTGAAATTTTTTGCTTTTTCCTGCTCCTCTTAGCATGATAAAGAAGATTCAAAGAGAGTGAGATGCCAGCTTCTTTCATTGTCAGTAGCTTCAAACATTTCTGGGATATGAATAACATGATGTTTTTCAATGGCAAAAATTAATGAATATTGTAATTGCACAAACAGTAATTTCTCCGCATTGCAAGGTGCAATTCTGAAATTTTTTGCTTTTTCCTGCTCCTCTTAGCATGATAAAGAAGATTCAAAGAGAGTGAGATGCCAGCTCCTTTCATTCAGTCAGTAGCTTCAATCATTTCTGGACGTTTTTCAATGGCAAAAATCAATGAATATTGTAAATGCACAAACATTAATTTCTCCGCATTGCAAGTTGCAATTCTGAAATTTTTTGCTTTTTCCTGCTCCTCTTAGCATGATAAAGAAGATTCAAAGAGAGTGAGATTCCGGCTCCTTTCATTCAGTCAGTAGCTTCAATCATTTCTGGACGTTTTTCAATGGCAAAAATCAATGAATATTGTAAATGCACAAACAGTAATTTCTCCGCATTGCAAGGTGCAATTCTGAAATTTTTTGCTTTTTCCTGCTCCTCTTAGCATGATAAAGAAGATTCAAAGAGAGTGAGATGCCAGCTCCTTTCATTCAGTCAGTAGCTTCAATCATTTCTGGACGTTTTTCAATGGCAAAAATCAATGAATATTGTAAATGCACAAACAGTAATTTCTCCGCATTGCAAGATGAAATTCTGAAATTTTTTGCTTTTTCCTGCTCCTCTTAGCATGATAAAGAAGATTCAAAGAGAGTGAGATGCCAGCTCCTTTCATTCAGTCAGTAGCTTCAATCATTTCTGGACGTTTTTCAATGGCAAAAATCAATGAATATTGTAAATGCACAAACAGTAATTTCTCCGCATTGCAAGGTGCAATTCTGAAATTTTTTGCTTTTTCCTGCTCCTCTTAGCATGATAAAGAAGATTCAAAGAGAGTGAGATGCCAGCTCCTTTCATTCAGTCAGTAGCTTCAATCATTTCTGGTATATGAATAACATGATGTTTTTCAATGGCAAAAATCAATGAATATTGTAAATGCACAAACAGTAATTTCTCCGCATTGCAAGGTGCAATTCTGAAATTTTTTGCTTTTTCCTGCTCCTCTTAGCATGATAAAGAAGATTCAAAGAGAGTGAGATGCCAGCTCCTTTCATTCAGTCAGTAGCTTCAATCATTTCTGGACGTTTTTCAATGGCAAAAATCAATGAATATTGTAAATGCACAAACAGTAATTTCTCCGCATTGCAAGGTGCAATTCTGAAATTTTTTGCTTTTTCCTGCTCCTCTTAGCATGATAAAGAAGATTCAAAGAGAGTGAGATGCCAGCTCCTTTCATTCAGTCAGTAGCTTCAGTCATTTCTGGAAGTTTTTCAATGGCAAAAATCAATGAATATTGTAAATGCACAAACAGTAATTTCTCCGCATTGCAAGGTGCAATTCTGAAATTTTTTGCTTTTTCCTGCTCCTCTTAGCATGATAAAGAAGATTCAAAGAGAGTGAGATGCCAGCTCCTTTCATTCAGTCAGTAGCTTCAAACATTTCTGGTATAAACATTTCTGGACGTTTTTCAATGGCAAAAATCAATGAATATTGTAAATGCACAAACAGTAATATCTCCACATTGCAAGGTGCAATGCTGAAATTTTTTTTGCTTTTTCCTGCTAATCCTAGCATGATAAAGAAGATTCAAATAGAGTGAGATGCCAGCTCCTTTCATTCAGTCAGTAGCTTCAAACATTTCTGGACGTTTTTCAATGGCAAAAATCAATGAATATTGTAAATGCACAAACAGTAATATCTCCACATTGCAAGGTGCAATTCTGAAATTTTTTGCTTTTTCCTGCTAATCCTAGCATGATAAAGAAGATTCAAAGAGAGTGAGATGTCAGCTCCTTTCATTCAGTCAGTAGCTTCAAACATTTCTGGTATATGAATAACATGATGTTTTTCAATGGCAAAAATCAATGAATATTGTAAATGCACAAACAGTAATATCTCCACATTGCAAGGTGCAATTCTGAATTTTTTTGCTTTTTCCTGCTAATCCTAGCATGATAAAGAAGATTCAAAGAGAGTGAGATGCCAGCTCCTTTCATTCAGTCAGTAGCTTCAAACATTTCTGGACGTTTTTCAATGGCAAAAATCAATGAATATTGTAAATGCACAAACAGTAATATCTCCACATTGCAAGGTGCAATTCTGAAATTTTTTGCTTTTTCCTGCTACTCCTAGCATGATAAAGAAGATTCAAAGAGAGTGAGATGCCAGCTCCTTTCATTCAGTCAGTAGCTTCAATCATTTCTGGACGTTTTTCAATGGCAAAAATCAATGAATATTGTACATGCACAAACAGTAATTTCTCCGCATTGCAAGGTGCAATTCTGAATTTTTTTGCTTTTTCCTGCTCCTCTTAGCATGGTAAAGAAGATTCAAAGAGAGTGAGATGCCAGCTCCTTTCATTCAGTCAGTAGCTTCAGTCATTTCTGGACGTTTTTCAATGGCAAAAATCAATGAATATTGTAAATGCACAAAAAGTAATTTCTCCGCATTGCAAGGTGCAATTCTGAAATTTTTTGCTTTTTCCTGCTCCTCTTAGCATGATAAAGAAGATTCAAAGAGAGTGAGATGCCAGCTCCTTTCATTCAGTCAGTAGCTTCAAACATTTCTGGTATAAACATTTCTGGACGTTTTTCAATGGCAAAAATCAATGAATATTGTAAATGCACAAACAGTAATATCTCCACATTGCAAGGTGCAATTCTGAAATTTTTTGCTTTTTCCTGCTAATCCTAGCATGATAAAGAAGATTCAAATAGAGTGAGATGCCAGCTCCTTTCATTCAGTCAGTAGCTTCAAACATTTCTGGACGTTTTTCAATGGCAAAATTCAATGAATATTGTAAATGCACAAAGAGTAATATCTCCACATTGCAAGGTGCAATTCTGAAATTTTTTGCTTTTTCCTGCTAATCCTAGCATGATAAAGAAGATTCAAAGAGAGTGAGATGCCAGCTCCTTTCATTCAGTCAGTAGCTTCAATCATTTCTGGACGTTTTTCAATGGCAAAAATCAATGAATATTGTAAATGCACAAACAGTAATTTCTCCGCATTGCAAGGTGCAATTCTGAAATTTTTTGCTTTTTCCTGCTCCTCTTAGCATGATAAAGAAGATTCAAAGAGAGTGAGATGCCAGCTCCTTTCATTCAGTCAGTAGCTTCAATCATTTCTGGTATATGAATAACATGATGTTTTTCAATGGCAAAAATCAATGAATATTGTAAATGCACAAACAGTAATTTCTCCGCATTGCAAGGTGCAATTCTGAAATTTTTTGCTTTTTCCTGCTCCTCTTAGCATGATAAAGAAGATTCAAAGAGAGTGAGATGCCAGCTCCTTTCATTCAGTCAGTAGCTTCAATCATTTCTGGACGTTTTTCAATGGCAAAAATCAATGAATATTGTAAATGCACAAACAGTAATTTCTCCGCATTGCAAGATGCAATTCTGAAATTTTTTGCTTTTACTGCTCCTCTTAGCATGATAAAGAAGATTCAAAGAGAGTGAGATGCCAGCTCCTTTCATTCAGTCAGTAGCTTCAGTCATTTCTGGACGTTTTTCAATGGCAAAAATCAATGAATATTGTAAATGCACAAACAGTAATTTCTCCGCATTGCAAAGTGCAATTCTGAAATTTTTTGCTTTTTCCTGCTCCTCTTAGCATGATAAAGAAGATTCAAAGAGAGTGAGATGCCAGCTCCTTTCATTCAGTCAGTAGCTTCAAACATTTCTGGTATAAACATTTCTGGATGTTTTTCAATGGCAAAAATCAATGAATATTGTAAATGCACAAACAGTAATATCTCCACATTGCATGGTGCAATGCTGAAATTTTTTGCTTTTTCCTGCTAATCCTAGGATGATAAAGAAGATTCAAATAGAGTGAGATGCCAGCTCCTTTCATTCAGTCAGTAGCTTCAAACATTTCTGGACGTTTTTCAATGGCAAAAATCAATGAATATTGTAAATGCACAAACAGTAATATCTCCACATTGCAAGGTGCAATTCTGAATTTTTTTGCTTTTTCCTGCTAATCCTAGCATGATAAAGAAGATTCAAAGAGAGTGAGATGTCAGCTCCTTTCATTCAGTCAGTAGCTTCAAACATTTCTGGTATATGAATAACATGATGTTTTTCAATGGCAAAAATCAATGAATATTGTAAATGCACAAACAGTAATATCTCCACATTGCAAGGTGCAATTCTGAAATTTTTTGCTTTTTCCTGCTAATCCTAGCATGATAAAGAAGATTCAAAGAGAGTGAGATGCCAGCTCCTTTCATTCAGTCAGTAGCTTCAAACATTTCTGGACGTTTTTCAATGGCAAAAATCAATGAATATTGTAAATGCACAAACAGTAATATCTCCACATTGCAAGGTGCAATTCTGAAATTTTTTGATTTTTCCTGCTACTCCTAGCATGATAAAGAAGATTCAAAGAGAGTGAGATGCCAGCTCCTTTCATTCAGTCAGTAGCTTCAAACATTTCTGGACGTTTTTCAATGGCAAAAATCAATGAATATTGTAAATGCACAAACAGTAATATCTCCACATTGCAAGGTGCAATTCTGAAATTTTTTGCTTTTTCCTGCTAATCCTAGCATGATAAAGAAGATTCAAAGAGAGTGAGATGCCAGCTCCTTTCATTCAGTCAGTAGCTTCAAACATTTCTGGACGTTTTTCAATGGCAAAAATCAATGAATATTGTAAATGCACAAACAGTAATTTCTCCGCATTGCAAGGTGCAATTCTGAAATTTTTTGCTTTTTCCTGCTCCTCTTAGCATGATAAAGAAGATTCAAAGAGAGTGAGATGCCAGCTCCTTTCATTCAGTCAGTAGCTTCAATCATTTCTGGACGTTTTTCAATGGCAAAAATCAATGAATATTGTAAATGCACAAACAGTAATTTCTCCGCATTGCAAGGTGCAATTCTGAAATTTTTTGCTTTTTCCTGCTCCTCTTAGCATGATAATGAAGATTCAAAGAGAGTGAGATGCCAGCTCCTTTCATTCAGTCAGTAGTTCAATCATTTCTGGTATATGAATAACATGATGTTTTTCAATGGCAAAAATCAATGAATATTGTAAATGCACAAACAGTAATTTCTCCGCATTGCAAGTTGCAATTCTGAAATTTTTTGCTTTTTCCTGCTCCTCTTAGCATGATAAAGAAGATTCAAAGAGAGTGAGATGCCAGCTCCTTTCATTCAGTCAGTAGCTTCAATCATTTCTGGATGTTTTTCAATGGCAAAAATCAATGAATATTGTAAATGCACAAACAGTAATTTCTCCGCATTGCAAGGTGCAATTCTGAAATTTTTTGCTTTTTCCTGCTCCTCTTAGCATGATAAAGAAGATTCAAAGAGAGTGAGATGCCAGCTCCTTTCATTCAGTCAGTAGCTTCAATCATTTCTGGACGTTTTTCAATGGCAAAAATCAATGAATATTGTAAATGCACAAACAGTAATTTCTCCGCATTGCAAGGTGCAATTCTGAAATTTTTTGCTTTTTCCTGCTCCTCTTAGCATGATAAAGAAGATTCAAAGAGAGTGAGATGCCAGATCCTTTCATTCAGTCAGTAGCTTCAATCATTTCTGGACGTTTTTCAATGGCAAAAATCAATGAATATTGTAAATGCACAAACAGTAATTTCTCCGCATTGCAAGGTGCAATTCTGAAATTTTTTGCTTTTTCCTGCTCCTCTTAGCATGATAAAGAAGATTCAAAGAGAGTGAGATGCCAGCTCCTTTCATTCAGTCAGTAGCTTCAATCATTTCTGGTATATGAATAACATGATGTTTTTCAATGGCAAAAATCAATGAATATTGTAAATGCACAAACAGTAATTTCTCCGCATTGCAAGGTGCAATTCTGAAATTTTTTGCTTTTTCCTGCTCCTCTTAGCATGATAAAGAAGATTCAAAGAGCGTGAGATGCCAGCTCCTTTCATTCAGTCAGTAGCTTCAATAATTTCTGGATGTTTTTCAATGGCAAAAATCAATGAATATTGTAAATGCACAAACAGTAATTTCTCCGCATTGCAAGGTGCAATTCTGAAATTTTTTGCTTTTTCCTGCTCCTCTTAGCATGATAAAGAAGATTCAAAGAGAGTGAGATGCCAGCTCCTTTCATTCAGTCAGTAGCTTCAGTCATTTCTGGACGCTTTTCAATGGCAAAAATCAATGAATATTGTAAATGCACATACAGTAATTTCTCCGCATTGCAACGTGCAATTCTGAAATTTTTTGCTTTTTCCTGCTCCTCTTAGCATGATAAAGAAGATTCAAAGAGAGTGAGATGCCAGCTCCTTTCATTCAGTCAGTAGCTTCAAACATTTCTGGTATAAACATTTCTGGACGTTTTTCAATGGCAAAAATCAATGAATATTGTAAATGCACAAACAGTAATATCTCCACATTGCAAGGTGCAATTCTGAAATTTTTTGCTTTTTCCTGCTAATCCTAGCATGATAAAGAAGATTCAAATAGAGTGAGATGCCAGCTCCTTTCATTCAGTCAGTAGCTTCAAACATTTCTGGACGTTTTTCAATGGCAAAATTCAATGAATATTGTAAATGCACAAACAGTAATATCTCCACATTGCAAGGTGCAATTCTGAAATTTTTTGCTTTTTCCTGCTAATCCTAGCATGATAAAGAAGATTCAAAGAGAGTGAGATGCCAGCTCCTTTCATTCAGTCAGTAGCTTCAATCCTTTCTGGACGTTTTTCAATGGCAAAAATCAATGAATATTGTAAATGCACAAACAGTAATTTCTCCGCATTGCAAGGTGCAATTCTGAAATTTTTTGCTTTTTCCTGCTCCTCTTAGCATGATAAAGAAGATTCAAAGAGAGTGAGATGCCAGCTCCTTTCATTCAGTCAGTAGCTTCAATCATTTCTGGACGTTTTTCAATGGCAAAAATCAATGAATATTGTAAATGCACAAACAGTAATTTCTCCGCATTGCAAGGTGCAATTCTGAAATTTTTTGCTTTTTCCTGCTCCTCTTAGCATGATAAAGAAGATTCAAAGAGAGTGAGATGCCAGCTCCTTTCATTCAGTCAGTAGCTTCAATCATTTCTGGTATATGAATAACATGATGTTTTTCAATGGCAAAAATCAATGAATATTGTAAATGCACAAACAGTAATTTCTCCGCATTGCAAGGTGCAATTCTGAAATTTTTTGCTTTTTCCTGCTCCTCTTAGCATGATAAAGAAGATTCAAAGAGAGTGAGATGCCAGCTCCTTTCATTCAGTCAGTAGCTTCAATCATTTCTGGACGTTTTTCAATGGCAAAAATCAATGAATATTGTAAATGCACAAACAGTAATTTCTCCGCATTGCAAGGTGCAATTCTGAAATTTTTTGCTTTTTCCTGCTCCTCTTAGCATGATAAAGAAGATTCTAAGAGAGTGAGATGCCAGCTCCTTTCATTCAGTCAGTAGCTTCAATCATTTCTGGACGTTTTTCAATGGCAAAAATCAATGAATATTGTAAATGCACAAACAGTAATTTCTCCGCATTGCAAGGTGCAATTCTGAATTTTTTTGCTTTTTCCTGATCCTCTTAGCATGATAAAGAAGATTCAAAGAGAGTGAGATGCCAGTTCCTTTCATTCAGTCAGTAGCTTCAATCATTTCTGGTATATGAATAACATGATGTTTTTCAATGGCAAAAATCAATGAATATTGTAAATGCACAAACAATAATTTCTCCGCATTGCAAGGTGCAATTCTGAAATTTTTTGCTTTTTCCTGCTCCTCTTAGCATGATAAAGAAGATTCAAAGAGAGTGAGATGCCAGCTCCTTTCATTCAGTCAGTAGCTTCAAACATTTCTGGTATATGAATAACATGATGTTTTTCAATGGCAAAAATCAATGAATATTGTAAATGCACAAACAGTAATTTCTCCGCATTGCAAGGTGCAATTCTGAATTTTTTTGCTTTTTCCTGCTCCTCTTAGCATGATAAAGAAGATTCAAAGAGAATGAGATGCCAGCTCCTTTCATTCAGTTAGTAGCTTCAATCATTTCTGGACGTTTTTCAATGGCAAAAATCAATGAATATTGTAAATGCACAAACAGTAATTTCTCCGCATTGCAAGGTGCAATTCTGAAATTTTTTCCTTTTTCCTGCTCCTCTTAGCATGATAAAGAAGATTCAAAGAGAGTGAGATGCCAGCTACTTTCATTCAGTCAGTAGCTTCAGTCATTTCTGGACGTTTTTCAATGGCAAAAATCAATGAATATTGTAAATGCACAAACAGTAATTTCTCCGCATTGCAAGGTGCAATTCTGAAATTTTTTGCTTTTTCCTGCTCCTCTTAGCATGTTAAAGAAGATTCAAAGAGAGTGAGATGCCAGCTCCTTTCATTCAGTCAGTAGCTTCAAACATTTCTGGTATAAACATTTCTGGACGTTTTTCAATGGCAAAAATCAATGAATATTGTAAATGCACAAACAGTAATATCTCCACATTGCAAGGTGCAATTCTGAAATTTTTTGCTTTTTCCTGCTAATCCTAGCATGATAAAGAAGATTCAAATAGAGTGAGATGCCAGCTCCTTTCATTCAGTCAGTAGCTTCAAACATTTCTGGACGTTTTTCAATGGCAAAATTCAATGAATATTGTAAATGCACAAACAGTAATATCTCCACATTGCAAGGTGCAATTCTGAAATTTTTTGCTTTTTCCTGCTAATCCTAGCATGATAAAGAAGATTCAAAGAGAGTGAGATGCCAGCTCCTTTCATTCAGTCAGTAGCTTCAATCATTTCTGGACGTTTTTCAATGGCAAAAATCAATGAATATTGTAAATGCACAAACAGTAATTTCTCCGCATTGCAAGGTGCAATTCTGAAATTTTTTGCTTTTTCCTGCTCCTCTTAGCATGATAAAGAAGATTCAAAGAGAGTGAGATGCCAGCTCCTTTCATTCAGTCAGTAGCTTCAATCATTTCTGGACGTTTTTCAATGGCAAAAATCAATGAATATTGTAAATGCACAAACAGTAATTTCTCCGCATTGCAAGGTGCAATTCTGAAATTTTTTGCTTTTTCCTGCTCCTCTTAGCATGATAAAGAAGATTCAAAGAGAGTGAGATGCCAGCTCCTTTCATTCAGTCAGTAGCTTCAATCATTTCTGGTATATGAATAACATGATGTTTTTCAATGGCAAAAATCAATGAATATTGTAAATGCACAAACAGTAATTTCTCCGCATTGCAAGGTGCAATTCTGAAATTTTTTGCTTTTTCCTGCTCCTCTTAGCATGATAAAGAAGATTCAAAGAGACTGAGATGCCAGCTCCTTTCATTCAGTCAGTAGCTTCAATCATTTCTGGACGTTTTTCAATGGCAAAAATCAATGAATATTGTAAATGCACAAACAGTAATTTCTCCGCATTGCAAGGTGCAATTCTGAAATTTTTTGCTTTTTCCTGCTCCTCTTAGCATGATAAAGAAGATTCAAAGAGAGTGAGATGCCAGCTCCTTTCATTCAGTCAGTAGCTTCAGTCATTTCTGGACGTTTTTCAATGGCAAAAATCAATGAATATTGTAAATGCACAAACAGTAATTTCTCCGCATTGCAAGGTGCAATTCTGAAATTTTTTGCTTTTTCCTGCTCCTCTTAGCATGATAAAGAAGATTCAAAGAGAGTGAGATGCCAGCTCCTTTCATTCAGTCAGTAGCTTCAATCATTTCTGGACGTTTTTCAATGGCAAAAATCAATGAATATTGTAAATGCACAAACAGTAATTTCTCCGCATTGCAAGGTGCAATTCTGAAATTTTTTGCTTTTTCCTGCTCCTCTTAGCATGATAAAGAAGATTCAAAGAGAGTGAGATGCCAGCTCCTTTCATTCAGTCAGTAGCTTCAATCATTTCTGGACGTTTTTCAATGGCAAAAATCAATGAATATTGTAAATGCACAAACAGTAATTTCTCCGCATTGCAAATTGCAATTCTGAAATTTTTTGCTTTTTCCTGCTCCTCTTAGCATGATAAAGAAGATTCAAAGAGAGTGAGATGCCAGCTCCTTTCATTCAGTCAGTAGCTTCAATCATTTCTGGACGTTTTTCAATGGCAAAAATCAATGAATATTGTAAATGCACAAACAGTAATTTCTCCGCATTGCAAGGTGCAATTCTGAAATTTTTTGCTTTTTCCTGCTCCTCTTAGCATGATAAAGAAGATTCAAAGAGAATGAGATGCCAGCTCCTTTCATTCAGTCAGTAGCTTCAATCATTTCTGGTATATGAATAACATGATGTTTTTCAATGGCAAAAATCAATGAATATTGTAAATGCACAAACAGTAATTTCTCCGCATTGCAAGGTGCAATTCTGAAATTTTTTGCTTTTTCCTGCTCCTCTTAGCATGATAAAGAAGATTCAAAGAGAGTGAGATGCCAGCTCCTTTCATTCAGTCAGTAGCTTCAATCATTTCTGGATGTTTTTCAATGGCAAAAATCAATGAATATTGTAAATGCACAAACAGTAATTTCTCCGCATTGCAAGGTGCAATTCTGAAATTTTTTGCTTTTTCCTGCTCCTCTTAGCATGATAAAGAAGATTCAGAGAGTGAGATGCCAGCTCCTTTCATTCAGTCAGTAGCTTCAGTCATTTCTGGACGTTTTTCAATGGCAAAAATCAATGAATATTGTAAATGCACAAACAGTAATTTCTCCGCATTGCAAGGTGCAATTCTGAAATTTTTTGCTTTTTCCTGCTCCTCTTAGCATGATAAAGAAGATTCAAAGAGAATGAGATGCCAGCTCCTTTCATTCAGTCAGTAGCTTCAAACATTTCTGGTATAAACATTTCTGGACGTTTTTCAATGGCAAAAATCAATGAATATTGTAAATGCACAAACAGTAATATCTCCACATTGCAAGGTGCAATTCTGAAATTTTTTGCTTTTTCCTGCTCCTCTTAGCATGATAAAGAAGATTCAAAGAGAGTGAGATGCCAGCTCCTTTCATTCAGTCAGTAGCTTCAATCATTTCTGGACGTTTTTCAATGGCAAAAATCAATGAATATTGTAAATGCACAAACAGTAATTTCTCCGCATTGCAAGGTGCAATTCTGAAATTTTTTGCTTTTTCCTGCTCCTCTTAGCATGATAAAGAAGATTCAAAGAGAATGAGATGCCAGCTCCTTTCATTCAGTCAGTAGCTTCAATCATTTCTGGTATATGAATAATATGATGTTTTTCAATGGCAAAAATCAATGAATATTGTAAATGCACAAACAGTAATTTCTCCGCATTGCAAGGTGCAATTCTGAAATTTTTTGCTTTTTCCTGCTCCTCTTAGCATGATAAAGAAGATTCAAAGAGAGTGAGATGCCAGCTCCTTTCATTCAGTCAGTAGCTTCAATCATTTCTGGATGTTTTTCAATGGCAAAAATCAATGAATATTGTAAATGCACAAACAGTAATTTCTCCGCATTGCAAGGTGCAATTCTGAAATTTTTTGCTTTTTCCTGCTCCTCTTAGCATGATAAAGAAGATTCAGAGAGTGAGATGCCAGCTCCTTTCATTCAGTCAGTAGCTTCAGTCATTTCTGGACGTTTTTCAATGGCAAAAATCAATGAATATTGTAAATGCACAAACAGTAATTTCTCCGCATTGCAAGGTGCAATTCTGAAATTTTTTGCTTTTTCCTGCTCCTCTTAGCATGATAAAGAAGATTCAAAGAGAGTGAGATGCCAGCTCCTTTCATTCAGTCAGTAGCTTCAAACATTTCTGGTATAAACATTTCTGGACGTTTTTCAATGGCAAAAATCAATGAATATTGTAAATGCACAAACAGTAATATCTCCACATTGCAAGGTGCAATTCTGAAATTTTTTGCTTTTTCCTGCTCCTCTTAGCATGATAAAGAAGATTCAAAGAGAGTGAGATGCCAGCTCCTTTCATTCAGTCAGTAGCTTCAATCATTTCTGGACGTTTTTCAATGGCAAAAATCAATGAATATTGTAAATGCACAAACAGTAATTTCTCCGCATTGCAAGGTGCAATTCTGAAATTTTTTGCTTTTTCCTGCTCCTCTTAGCATGATAAAGAAGATTCAAAGAGAGTGAGATGCCAGCTCCTTTCATTCAGTCAGTAGCTTCAATCATTTCTGGTATATGAATAACATGATGTTTTTCAATGGCAAAAATCAATGAATATTGTAAATGCACAAACAGTAATTTCTCCGCATTGCAAGGTGCAATTCTGAAATTTTTTGCTTTTTCCTGCTCCTCTTAGCATGATAAAGAAGATTCAAAGAGAGTGAGATGCCAGCTCTTTTCATTCAGTCAGTAGCTTCAATCATTTCTGGACGTTTTTCAATGGCAAAAATCAATGAATATTGTAAATGCACAAACAGTAATTTCTCCGCATTGCAAGGTGCAATTCTGAAATTTTTTGCTTTTTCCTGCTCCTCTTAGCATGATAAAGAAGATTCAAAGAGAGTGAGATGCCAGCTCCTTTCATTCAGTCAGTAGCTTCAGTCATTTCTGGACGTTTTTCAATGGCAAAAATCAATGAATATTGTAAATGCACAAACAGTAATTTCTCCGCATTGCAAGGTGCAATTCTGAAATTCTTTGCTTTTTCCTGCTCCTCTTAGCATGATAAAGAAGATTCAAAGAGAGTGAGATGCCAGCTCTTTTCATTCAGTCAGTAGCTTCAAACATTTCTGGTATAAACATTTCTGGACGTTTTTCAATGGCAAAAATCAATGAATATTGTAAATGCACAAACAGTAATATCTCCACATTGCAAGGTGCAATTCTGAAATTTTTTGCTTTTTCCTGCTAATCCTAGCATGATAAAGAAGATTCAAATAGAGTGAGATGCCAGCTCCTTTCATTCAGTCAGTAGCTTCAAACATTTCTGGACGTTTTTCAATGGCAAAAATCAATGAATATTGTAAATGCACA
The DNA here is from genome assembly GCF_046119375.1 of Phyllobates terribilis. Lineage (NCBI taxonomy): Eukaryota > Metazoa > Chordata > Amphibia > Anura > Dendrobatidae > Phyllobates > Phyllobates terribilis. The sequence goes on from NW_027363617.1 coordinate 27,151, forward strand.
AACAGTAATATCTCCACATTGCAATATTCAATTCTGAAATTTTTTGCTTTTTCCTGCTAATCCTAGCATGATAAAGAAGATTCAAAGAGAATGAGATGCCAGCTCCTTTCATTCAGTCAGTAGCTTCAAACATTTCTGGTATATGAATAACATGATGTTTTTCAATGGCAAAAATCAATGAATATTGTAAATGCACAAACAGTAATATCTCCATATTGCAAGGTGCAATTCTGAAATTTTTTGCTTTTTCCTGCTAATCCTAGCATGATAAAGAAGATTCAAAGAGAGTGAGATGCCAGCTCCTTTCATTCAGTCAGTAGCTTCAAACATTTCTGGACGTTTTTCAATGGCAAAAATCAATGAATATTGTAAATGCACAAACAGTAATATCTCCACATTGCAAGGTGCAATTCTGAAATTTTTTGCTTTTTCCTGCTACTCCTAGCATGATAAAGAAGATTCAAAGAGAGTGAGATGCCAGCTCCTTTCATTCAGTCAGTAGCTTCAAACATTTCTGGACGTTTTTCAATGGCAAAAATCAATGAATATTGTAAATGCACAAACAGTAATATCTCCACATTGCAAGGTGCAATTCTGAAATTTTTTGCTTTTTCCTGCTAATCCTAGCATGATAAAGAAGATTCAAAGAGAGTGAGATGCCAGCTCCTTTCATTCAGTCAGTAGCTTCAAACATTTCTGGACGTTTTTCAATGGCAAAAATCTATGAATATTGTAAATGCACAAACAGTAATTTCTCCGCATTGCAAGGTGCAATTCTGAAATTTTTTGCTTTTTCCTGCTCCTCTTAGCATGATAAAGATTCAAAGAGAGTGAGATGCCAGCTCCTTTCATTCAGTCAGTAGCTTCAATCATTTCTGGACGTTTTTCAATGGCAAAAATCAATGAATATTGTAAATGCACAAGCAGTAATTTCTCCGCATTGCAAGGTGCAATTCTGAAATTTTTTGCTTTTTCCTGCTCCTCTTAGCATGATAAAGAAGATTCAAAGAGAGTGAGATGCCAGCTCCTTTCATTCAGTCAGTAGCTTCAATCATTTCTGGACGTTTTTCAATGGCAAAAATCAATGAATATTGTAAATGCACAAACAGTAATTTCTCCGCATTGCAAGGTGCAATTCTGAAATTTTTTGCTTTTTCCTGCTCCTCTTAGCATGAAAAAGAAGATTCAAAGAGAATGAGATGCCCGCTCCTTTCTTTCAGTCAGTAGCTTCAATCATTTCTGGTATATGAATAACATGATGTTTTTCAATGGCAAAAATCAATGAATATTGTAAATGCACAAACAGTAATTTCTCCGCATTGCAAGGTGCAATTCTGAATTTTTTTGCTTTTTCCTGCTCCTCTTAGCATGATAAAGAAGATTCAAAGAGAGTGAGATGCCAGCTCCTTTCATTCAGTCAGTAGCTTCAATCATTTCTGGACGTTTTTCAATGGCAAAAATCAATGAATATTGTAAATGCACAAACAGTAATTTCTCCGCATTGCAAGGTGCAATTCTGAAATTTTTTGCTTTTTCCTGCTCCTCTTAGCATGATAAAGAAGATTCAAAGAGAGTGAGATGCCAGCTCCTTTCATTCAGTCAGTAGCTTCAAACATTTCTGGTATATGAATAGCATGATGTTTTTCAATGGCAAAAATCAATGAATATTGTAAATGCACAAACAGTAATTTCTCCGCATTGCAAGGTGCAATTCTGAAATTTTTTGCTTTTTCCTGCTCCTCTTAGCATGATAAAGAAGATTCAAAGAGAGTGAGATGCCAGCTCCTTTCATTCAGTCAGTAGCTTCAATCTTTTCTGGACGTTTTTCAATGGCAAAAATCAATGAATATTGTAAATGCACAAACAGTAATTTCTCCGCATTGCAAGGTGCAATTCTGAAATTTTTTGCTTTTTCCTGCTCCTCTTAGCATGATAAAGAAGATTCAAAGAGAGTGAGATGCCAGCTCCTTTCATTCAGTCAGTAGCTTCAATCATTTCTGGTATATGAATAACATGATGTTTTTCAATGGCAAAAATCAATGAATATTGTAAATGCACAAACAGTAATTTCTCCGCATTGCAAGGTGCAATTCTGAAATTTTTTGCTTTTTCCTGCTCCTCTTAGCATGGTAAAGAAGATTCAAAGAGAGTGAGATGCCAGCTCCTTTCATTCAGTCAGTAGCTTCAATCATTTCTGGACGTTTTTCAATGGCAAAAATCAATGAATATTGTAAATGCACAAACAGTAATTTCTCCGCATTGCAAGGTGCAATTCTGAAATTTTTTGCTTTTTCCTGCTCCTCTTAGCATGATAAAGAAGATTCAAAGAGAGTGAGATGCCAGCTCCTTTCATTCAGTCAGTAGCTTCAATCATTTCTGGGTATGAATAACATGATGTTTTTCAATGGCAAAAATCAATGAATATTGTAAATGCACAAACAGTAATTTCTCCACATTGCAAGGTGCAATTCTGAAATTTTTTGCTTTTTCCTGCTCCTCTTAGCATGATAAAGAAGATTCAAAGAGAGTGAGATGCCAGCTCCTTTCATTCAGTCAGTAGCTTCAAACATTTCTGGTATATGAATAACATGATGTTTTTCAATGGCAAAAATCAATGAATATTGTAAATGCACAAACAGTAATTTCTCCGCATTGCAAGGTGCAATTCTGAAATTTTTTGCTTTTTCCTGCTCCTCTTAGCATGATAAAGAAGATTCAAAGAGAGTGAGATGCCAGCTCCTTTCATTCAGTCAGTAGCTTCAATCTTTTCTGGACGTTTTTCAATGGCAAAAATCAATGAATATTGTATATGCACAAACAGTAATTTCTCCGCATTGTAAGGTGGAATTCTGAAATTTTTTGCTTTTTCCTGCTCCTCTTAGCATGATAAAGAAGATTCAAAGATAGTGAGATGCCAGCTTCTTTCATTCAGTCAGTAGCTTCAAACATTTCTGGTAAATGAATAACATGATGTTTTTCAATGGCAAAAATCAATGAATATTGTAAATGCAAAAAGAGTAATTTCTCCGCATTGCAAGGTGCAATTCTGAAATTTTTTGCTTTTTCCTGCTCCTCTTAGCATGATAAAGAAGACTCAAAGAGAGTTACATGCCAGCTCCTTTCATTCAGTCAGTAGCTTCAATCATTTCTGGACGTTTTTCAATGGCAAAAATCAATGAATATTGTAAATGCACAAACAGTAATTTCTCCGCATTGCAAGGTGCAATTCTGAAATTTTTTGCTTTTTCCTGCTCCTCTTAGCATGATAAAGAAGATTCAAAGAGAGTGAGATGCCAGCTCCTTTCATTCAGTCAGTAGCTTCAATCATTTCTGGACGTTTTTCAATGGCAAAAATCAATGAATATTGTAAATGCACAAACAGTAATTTCTCCGCATTGCAAGGTGCAATTCTGAAATTTTTTGCTTTTTCCTGCTCCTCTTAGCATGATAAAGAAGATTCAAAGAGAGTGAGATGCCAGCTCCTTTCATTCAGTCAGTAGCTTCAATCATTTCTGGTATATGAATAACATGATGTTTTTCAATGGCAAAAATCAATGAATATTGTAACTGCACAAACAGTAATTTCTCCGCATTGCAAGGTGCAATTCTGAAATTTTTTGCTTTTTCCTGCTCCTCTTAGCATGGTAAAGAAGATTCAAAGAGAGTGAGATGCCAGCTCCTTTCATTCAGTCAGTAGCTTCAATCATTTCTGGACGTTTTTCAATGGCAAAAATCAATGAATATTGTAAATGCACAAACAGTAATTTCTCCGCATTGCAAGGTGCAATTCTGAAATTTTTTGCTTTTTCCTGCTCCTTTTAGCATGATAAAGAAGATTCAAAGAGATTGAGATGCCAGCTCCTTTCATTCAGTCAGTAGCTTCAATCATTTCTGGACGTTTTTCAATGGCAATAATCAATGAATATTGTAAATGCACAAACAGTAATTTCTCCGCATTGCAAGGTGCAATTCTGAAATTTTTTGCTTTTTCCTGCTCCTCTTAGCATGATAAAGAAGATTCAAAAAGAGTGAGATGCCAGCTCCTTTCATTCAGTCAGTAGCTTCAATCATTTCTGGTATATGAATAACATGATGTTTTTCAATGGCAAAAATCAATGAATATTGTAAATGCACAAACAGTAATTTCTCCGCATTGCAAGGTGCAATTCTGAAATTTTTTGCTTTTTCCTGCTCCTCTTAGCATGGTAAAGAAGATTCAAAGAGAGTGAGATGCCAGCTCCTTTCATTCAGTCAGTAGCTTCAATCATTTCTGGACGTTTTTCAATGGCAAAAATCAATGAATATTGTAAATGCACAAACAGTAATTTCTCCGCATTGCAAGGTGCAATTCTGAAATTTTTTGCTTTTTCCTGCTCCTCTTAGCATGATAAAGAAGATGCAAAGAGAGTGAGATGCCAGCTCCTTTCATTCAGTCAGTAGCTTCAATCATTTCTGGACGTTTTTCAATGGCAAAAATCAATGAATATTGTAAATGCACAAACAGTAATTTCTCCGCATTGCAAGGTGCAATTCTGAAATGTTTTGCTTTTTCCTGCTCCTCTTAGCATGATAAAGAAGATTCAAAGAGAGTGAGATGCCAGCTCCTTTCATTCAGTCAGTAGCTTCAATCATTTCTGGGTATGAATAACATGATGTTTTTCAATGGCAAAAATCAATGAATATTGTAAATGCACAAACAGTAATTTCTCCACATTGCAAGGTGCAATTCTGAAATTTTTTGCTTTTTCCTGCTCCTCTTAGCATGATAAAGAAGATTCAAAGAGAGTGAGATGCCAGCTCCTTTCATTCAGTCAGTAGCTTCAATCATTTCTGGACGTTTTTCAATGGCAAAAATCAATGAATATTGTAAATGCACAAACAGTAATTTCTCCGCATTGCAAGGTGCAATTCTGAAATTTTTTGCTTTTTCCTGCTCCTCTTAGCATGATAAAGAAGATTCAAAGAGAGTGAGATGCCAGCTCCTTTCATTCAGTCAGTAGCTTCAATCATTTCTGGACATTTTTCAATGGCAAAAATCAATGAATATTGTAAATGCACAAACAGTAATTTCTCCGCATTGCAAGGTGCAATTCTGAATTTTTTTGCTTTTTCCTGCTCCTCTTAGCATGATAAAGAAGATTCAAAGAGAGTGAGATGCCAGCTCCTTTCATTCAGTCAGTAGCTTCAAACATTTCTGGTATAAACATTTCTGGACGTTTTTCAATGGCAAAAATCAATGAATATTGTAAATGCACAAACAGTAATATCTCCACATTGCAAGGTGCAATTCTGAAATTTTTTGCTTTTTCCTGCTAATCCTAGCATGATAAAGAATATTCAAATAGAGTGAGATGCCAGCTCCTTTCATTCAGTCAGTAGTTTCAAACATTTCTGGACGTTTTTCAATGGCAAAAATCAATGAATATTGTATATGCACAAACAGTAATTTCTCCGCATTGTAAGGTGGAATTCTGAAATTTTTTGCTTTTTCCTGCTCCTCTTAGCATGATAAAGAAGATTCAAAGATAGTGAGATGCCAGCTTCTTTCATTCAGTCAGTAGCTTTAAACATTTCTGGTAAATGAATAACATGATGTTTTTCAATGGCAAAAATCAATGAATATTGTAAATGCACAAACAGTAATTTCTCCACATTGCAAGGTGCAATTCTGAAATTTTTTGCTTTTTCCTGCTCCTCTTAGCATGATAAAGAAGATTCAAAGAGAGTGAGATGCCAGCTCCTTTCATTCAGTCAGTAGCTTCAATCATTTCTGGTATATGAATAACATGATGTTTTTCAATGGCAAAAATCAATGAATATTGTAACTGCACAAACAGTAATTTCTCCGCATTGCAAGGTGCAATTCTGAAATTTTTTGCTTTTTCCTGCTCCTCTTAGCATGGTAAAGAAGATTCAAAGAGAGTGAGATGCCAGCTCCTTTCATTCAGTCAGTAGCTTCAATCATTTCTGGACGTTTTTCAATGGCAAAAATCAATGAATATTGTAAATGCACAAACAGTAATTTCTCCGCATTGCAAGGTGCAATTCTGAGTTTTTTTGCTTTTTCCTGCTCCTCTTAGCATGATAAAGAAGATTCAAAGAGAGTGAGATGCCAGCTCCTTTCATTCAGTCAGTAGCTTCAATCACTTCTGGACGTTTTTCAATGGCAAAAATCAATGAATATTGTAAATGCACAAACAGTAATTTCTCCGCATTGCAAGGTGCAATTATGAAATTTTTTGCTTTTTCCTGCTCCTCTTAGCATGATAAAGAAGATTCAAAGAGAGTGAGATGCCAGCTCCTTTCATTCAGTCAGTAGCTTCAATCATTTCTGGTATATGAATAACATGATGTTTTTCAATGGCAAAAATCAATGAATATTGTAAATGCACAAACAGTAATTTCTCCGCATTGCAAGGTGCAATTCTGAAATTTTTTGCTTTTTCCTGCTCCTCTTAGCATGGTAAAGAAGATTCAAAGAGAGTGAGATGCCAGCTCCTTTCATTCAGTCAGTAGCTTCAATCATTTCTGGACGTTTTTCAATGGCAAAAATCAATGAATATTGTAAATGCACAAACAGTAATTTCTCCGCATTGCAAGGTGCAATTCTGAAATTTTTTGCTTTTTCCTGCTCCTCTTAGCATGATAAAGAAGATTCAAAGAGAGTGAGATGCCAGCTCCTTTCATTCAGTCAGTAGCTTCAATCATTTCTGGACGTTTTTCAATGGCAAAAATCAATGAATATTGTAAATGCACAAACAGTAATTTCTCCGCATTGCAAGGTGCAATTCTGAAATTTTTTGCTTTTTCCTGCTCCTCTTAGCATGATAAAGAAGATTCAAAGAGAGTGAGATGCCAGCTCCTTTCATTCAGTCAGTAGCTTCAATCATTTCTGGTATATGAATAACATGATGTTTTTCAATGGCAAAAATCAATGAATATTGTAACTGCACAAACAGCAATTTCTCCGCATTGCAAGGTGCAATTCTGAAATTTTTTGCTTTTTCCTGCTCCTCTTAGCATGGTAAAGAAGATTCAAAGAGAGTGAGATGCCAGCTCCTTTCATTCAGTCAGTAGCTTCAATCATTTCTGGACGTTTTTCAATGGCAAAAATCAATGAATATTGTAAATGCACAAACAGTAATTTCTCCGCATTGCAAGGTGCAATTCTGAATTTTTTTGCTTTTTCCTGCTCCTCTTAGCATGATAAAGAAGATTCAAAGAGAGTGAGATGCCAGCTCCTTTCATTCAGTCAGTAGCTTCAATCATTTCTGGTATATGAATAACATGATGTTTTTCAATGGCAAAAATCAATGAATATTGTAAATGCACAAACAGTAATTTCTCCGCATTGCAAGGTGCAATTCTGAAATTTTTTGCTTTTTCCTGCTCCTCTTAGCATGGTAAAGAAGATTCAAAGAGAGTGAGATGCCAGCTCCTTTCATTCAGTCAGTAGCTTCAATCATTTCTGGACGTTTTTCAATGGCAAAAATCAATGAATATTGTAAATGCACAAACAGTAATTTCTCCGCATTGCAAGGTGCAATTCTGAAATTTTTTGCTTTTTCCTGCTCCTCTTAGCATGATAAAGAAGATTCAAAGAGAGTGAGATGCCAGCTCCTTTCATTCAGTCAGTAGCTTCAATCATTTCTGGACGTTTTTCAATGGCAAAAATCAATGAATATTGTAAATGCACAAACAGTAATTTCTCCGCATTGCAAGGTGCAATTCTGAAATGTTTTGCTTTTTCCTGCTCCTCTTAGCATGATAAAGAAGATTCAAAGAGAGTGAGATGCCAGCTCCTTTCATTCAGTCAGTAGCTTCAATCATTTCTGGGTATGAATAACATGATGTTTTTCAATGGCAAAAATCAATGAATATTGTAAATGCACAAACAGTAATTTCTCCACATTGCAAGGTGCAATTCTGAAATTTTTTGCTTTTTCCTGCTCCTCTTAGCATGATAAAGAAGATTCAAAGAGAGTGAGATGCCAGCTCCTTTCATTCAGTCAGTAGCTTCAATCATTTCTGGACGTTTTTCAATGGCAAAAATCAATGAATATTGTAAATGCACAAACAGTAATTTCTCCGCATTGCAAGGTGCAATTCTGAAATTTTTTGCTTTTTCCTGCTCCTCTTAGCATGATAAAGAAGATTCAAAGAGAGTGAGATGCCAGCTCCTTTCATTCAGTCAGTAGCTTCAATCAGTTCTGGACATTTTTCAATGGCAAAAATCAATGAATATTGTAAATGCACAAACAGTAATTTCTCCGCATTGCAAGGTGCAATTCTGAATTTTTTTGCTTTTTCCTGCTCCTCTTAGCATGATAAAGAAGATTCAAAGAGAGTGAGATGCCAGCTCCTTTCATTCAGTCAGTAGCTTCAAACATTTCTGGTATAAACATTTCTGGACGTTTTTCAATGGCAAAAATCAATGAATATTGTAAATGCACAAACAGTAATATCTCCACATTGCAAGGTGCAATTCTGAAATTTTTTGCTTTTTCCTGCTAATCCTAGCATGATAAAGAAGATTCAAAGAGAGTGAGATGCCAGCTCCTTTCATTCAGTCAGTAGCTTCAATCATTTCTGGTATATGAATAACATGATGTTTTTCAATGGCAAAAATCAATGAATATTGTAAATGCACAAACAGTAATTTCTCCGCATTGCAAGGTGCAATTCTGAAATTTTTTGCTTTTTCCTGCTCCTCTTAGCATGGTAAAGAAGATTCAAAGAGAGTGAGATGCCAGCTCCTTTCATTCAGTCAGTAGCTTCAATCATTTCTGGACGTTTTTCAATGGCAAAAATCAATGAATATTGTAAATGCACAAACAGTAATTTCTCCGCATTGCAAGGTGCAATTCTGAAATTTTTTGCTTTTTCCTGCTCCTCTTAGCATGATAAAGAAGATTCAAAGAGAGTGAGATGCCAGCTCCTTTCATTCAGTCAGTAGCTTCAATCATTTCTGGACGTTTTTCAATGGCAAAAATCAATGAATATTGTAAATGCACAAACAGTAATTTCTCCGCATTGCAAGGTGCAATTCTGAAATGTTTTGCTTTTTCCTGCTCCTCTTAGCATGATAAAGAAGATTCAAAGAGAGTGAGATGCCAGCTCCTTTCATTCAGTCAGTAGCTTCAATCATTTCTGGGTATGAATAACATGATGTTTTTCAATGGCAAAAATCAATGAATATTGTAAATGCACAAACAGTAATTTCTCCACATTGCAAGGTGCAATTCTGAAATTTTTTGCTTTTTCCTGCTCCTCTTAGCATGATAAAGAAGATTCAAAGAGAGTGAGATGCCAGCTCCTTTCATTCAGTCAGTAGCTTCAATCATTTCTGGACGTTTTTCAATGGCAAAAATCAATGAATATTGTAAATGCACAAACAGTAATTTCTCCGCATTGCAAGGTGCAATTCTGAAATTTTTTGCTTTTTCATGCTCCTCTTAGCATGATAAAGAAGATTCAAAGTGAGTGAGATGCCAGCTCCTTTCATTCAGTCAGTAGGTTCAATCATTTCTGGACATTTTTCAATGGCAAAAATCAATGAATATTGTAAATGCACAAACAGTAATTTCTCCGCATTGCAAGGTGCAATTCTGAATTTTTTTGCTTTTTCCTGCTCCTCTTAGCATGATAAAGAAGATTCAAAGAGAGTGAGATGCCAGCTCCTTTCATTCAGTCAGTAGCTTCAAACATTTCTGGTATAAACATTTCTGGACGTTTTTCAATGGCAAAAATCAATGAATATTGTAAATGCACAAACAGTAATATCTCCACATTGCAAGGTGCAATTCTGAAATTTTTTGCTTTTTCCTGCTAATCCTAGCATGATAAAGAATATTCAAATAGAGTGAGATGCCAGCTCCTTTCATTCAGTCAGTAGCTTCAAACATTTCTGGACGTTTTTCAATGGCAAAAATCAATGAATATTGTAAATGCACAAACAGTAATATCTCCACATTGCAAGGTGCAATTCTGAAATTTTTTGCTTTTTCCTGCTAATCCTAGCATGATAAAGAAGATTCAAAGAGAGTGAGATGCCAGGTCCTTTCATTCAGTCAGTAGCCTCAAACATTTCTGGTATATGAATAACATGATGTTTTTCAATGGCAAAAATCAATGAATATTGTAAATGCACAAACAGTAATATCTCCACATTGCAAGGTGCAATTCTGAAATTTTTTGCTTTTTCCTGCTAATCCTAGCATGATAAAGAAGATTCAAAGAGAGTGAGATGCCAGCTCCTTTCATTCAGTCAGTAGCTTCAAACATTTCTGGACGTTTTTCAATGGCAAAAATCAATGAATATTGTAAATGCACAAACAGTAATATCTCCACATTGCAAGGTGCAATTCTGAAATTTTTTGCTTTTTCCTGCTACTCCTAGCATGATAAAGAAGATTCAAAGAGAGTGAGATGCCAGCTCCTTTCATTCAGTCAGTAGCTTCAAACATTTCTGGACGTTTTTCAATGGCAAAAATCAATGAATATTGTAAATGCACAAACAGTAATATCTCCACATTGCAAGGTGCAATTCTGAAATTTTTTGCTTTTTCCTGCTAATCCTAGCATGATAAAGAAGATTCAAATAGAGTGAGATGCCAGCTCCTTTCATTCAGTCAGTAGCTTCAAACATTTCTGGACGTTTTTCAATGGCAAAAATCAATGAATATTGTAAATGCACAAACAGTAATATCTAAACATTGCAAGGTGCAATTCTGAAATTTTTTGCTTTTTCCTGCTAATCCTAGCATGATAAAGAAGATTCAAAGATAGTGAGATGCCAGATCCTTTCATTCAGTCAGTAGCTTCAAACATTTCTGGTATATGAATAACATGATGTTTTTCAATGGCAAAAATCAATGAATATTGTAAATGCACAAACAGTAATATCTCCACATTGCAAGGTGCAATTCTGAAATTTTTTGCTTTTTCCTGCTAATCCTAGCATGATAAAGAACATTCAAAGTGAGTGAGATGCCAGCTCCCTTCATTCAGTCAGTAGCTTCAAACATTTCTGGACGTTTTTCAATGGCAAAAATCAATGAATACTGTAAATGCACAAACAGTAAGATCTCCACATTGCAAGGTGCAATTCTGAAACCTTGCATTGCGGAGAAATTACTGTTTGTGCATTTACAATATTCATTGATTTTTGCCATTTAAAAACGTCCAGAAATGATTGAAGCTACTGACTGAATGAAAGGAGCTGGCATCTCACTCTCTTTGAATCTTCTTTATCATGCTAAGAGGAGCAGGAAAAAGCAAAAAATTTCAGAATTGCACCTTGCAATGCGGAGAAATTACTGTTTGTGCATTTACAATATTCATTGATTTTTGCCATTGAAAAACATCATGTTATTCATATACCAGAAATGTTTGAAGCTACTGACTGAATGAAAGGAGCTGGCATCTCACTCTCTTTGAATCTTCTTTATCATGCTAAGAGGAGCAGGAAAAAGCAAAAAATTTCAGAATTGCACCTTGCAATGCGGAGAAATTACTGTTTGTGCATTTACAATATTCATTGATTTTTGCCATTGAAAAACGTCCAGAAATGATTGAAGCTACTGACTGAATGAAAGGAGCTGGCATCTCACTCTCTTTGAATCTTCTTTATCATGCTAAGAGGAGCAGGAAAAAGCAAAAAATTTCAGAATTGCACCTTGCAATGCGGAGAAATTACTGTTTGTGCATTTACAATATTCATTGATTTTTGCCATTGAAAAACGTCCAGAAATGATTGAAGCTACTGACTGAATGAAAGGAGCTGGCATCTCACTCTCTTTGAATCTTCTTTATCATGCTAAGAGGAGCAGGAAAAAGCAAAAAAATTCAGAATTGCACATTGCAATGCGGAGAAATTACTGTTTGTGCATTTACAATATTCATTGATTTTTGCCATTGAAAAACATCATGTTATTCATATACCAGAAATGATTGAAGCTACTGACTGAATGAAAGGAGCTGGCATCTCACTCTCTTTGAATCTTCTTTTTCATGCTAAGAGGAGCAGGAAAAAGCAAAAAATTTCAGAATTGCATCTTGCAATGCGGAGAAATTACTGTTTGTGCATTTACAATATTCATTGATTTTTGCCATTGAAAAACATCCAGAAATGATTGAAGCCACTGACTGAATGAAAGGAGCTGGCATCTCACTCTCTTTGAATCTTCTTTATCATGCTAAGAGGAGCAGGAAAAAGCAAAAAATTTCAGAATTGCACCTTGCAATGCGGAGAAATTACTGCTTGTGCATTTACAATATTCATTGATTTTTGCCATTGAAAAACGTCCAGAAATGATTGAAGCTACTGACTGAATGAAAGGAGCTGGCATCTCACTCTCTTTGAATCTTCTTTATCATGCTAAGAGGAGCAGGAAAAAGCAAAAAATTTCAGAATTGCATCTTGCAATGCGGAGAAATTACTGTTTGTGCATTTACAATATTTATTGATTTTTGCCATTGAAACACGTCCAGAAATGTTTGAAGCTACTGACTGAATGAAAGTAGCTGGCATCTCACTCTCTTTGAATCTTCTTTATCATGATAGGATTAGCAGGAAAAAGCAAAAAATTTCAGAATTGCACCTTGCAATGTGGAGATATTACTGTTTGTGCATTTACAATATTCATTGATTTTTGCCATTGAAAAACGTCCAGAAATGTTTGAAGCTACTCACTGAATGAAAGGAGCTGGCATCTCACTCTCTTTGAATCTTCTTTATCATGCTAGGGTTAGCAGGAAAAAGCAAAAAATTTCAGAATTGCACCTTGCAATGTGGAGATATTACTGTTTGTGCATTTACAATATTCATTGATTTTTGCCATTGAAAAACGTCCAGAAATGTTTATACCAGAAATGTTTGAAGCTACTGACTGAATGAAAGGAGCTGGCATCTCACTCTCTTTGAATCTTATTTATCATGCTAAGAGGAGCAGGAAAAAGCAAAAAATTTCAGAATTGCACCTTGCAATGCGGAGAAATTACTGTTTGTGCATTTACAATATTCATTGATTTTTGCCATTGAAAAACATCATGTTATTCATATACCAGAAATGATTGAAGCTACTGACTGAATGAAAGGAGCTGGCATCTCACTCTCTTTGAATCTTCTTTATCATGCTAGGATTAGCAGGAAAAAGCAAAAAATTTCAGAATTGCACCTTGAAATGTGGAGATATTACTGTTTGTGCATTTACAATATTCATTGATTTTTGCCATTGAAAAACGTCCAGAAATGTTTGAAGCTACTGACTGAATGAAAGGAGCTGGCATCTCACTCTCTTTGAATCTTCTTTATCATGCTAGGATTAGCAGGAAAAAGCAAAAAATTTCAGAATTGCACCTTGCAATGTGGAGATATTACTGTTTGTGCATTTACAATATTCATTGATTTTTGCCATTGAAAAACGTCCAGAAATGTTTGAAGCTACTGACTGAATGAAAGGAGCTGGCATCTCACTCTCTTTGAATCTTCTTTATCATGCTAGGAGTAGCAGGAAAAAGCAAAAAATTTCAGAATTGCACCTTGCAATGTGGAGATATTACAGTTTGTGCATTTACAATATTCATTGATTTTTTCCATTGAAAAACGTCCAGAAATGTTTGAAGCTACTGACTGAATGAAAGGAGCTGGCATCTCACTCTCTTTGAATCTTCTTTATCATGCTAGGATTAGCAGGAAAAAGCAAAAAATTTCAGAATTGCACCTTGCAATGTGGAGATATTACTGTTTGTGCATTTACAATATTCATTGATTTTTGCCATTGAAAAACATCATGTTATTCATATACCAGAAATGTTTGAAGCTACTGACTGAATGAAAGGAGCTGGCATCTCACTCTATTTGAATCTTCTTTATCATGCTAGGATTAGCAGGAAAAAGCAAAAAATTTCAGAATTGCACCTTGCAATGTGGAGATATTACTGTTTGTGCATTTACAATATTCATTGATTTTTGCCATTGAAAAACGTCCAGAAATGTTTATACCAGAAATGTTTGAAGCTACTGACTGAATGAAAGGAGCTGGCATCTCACTCTCTTTGAATCTTCTTTATTATGCTAAGAGGAGCAGGAAAAAGCAAAAAAATTCAGAATTGCACCTTGCAATGCGGAGAAATTACTGTTTGTGCATTTACAATATTCATTGATTTTTGCCATTGAAACACGTCCAGAAATGTTTGAAGCTACTGACTGAATGAAAGGAGCTGGCATCTCACTCTCTTTGAATCTTCTTTATCATGATAGGATTAGCAGGAAAAAGCAAAAAATTTCAGAATTGCACCTTGCAATGTGGAGATATTACTGTTTGTGCATTTACAATATTCATTGATTTTTGCCATTGAAAAACGTCCAGAAATGTTTATACCAGAAATGTTTGAAGCTACTGACTGAATGAAAGGAGCTGGCATCTCACTCTCTTTGAATCTTCTTTATCATGCTAAGAGGAGCAGGAAAAAGCAAAAAAATTCAGAATTGCACCTTGCAATGCGGAGAAATTACTGTTTGTGCATTTACAATATTCATTGATTTTTGCCATTGAAAAACATCATGTTATTCATATACCAGAAATGATTGAAGCTACTGACTGAATGAAAGGAGCTGGCATCTCACTCTCTTTGAATCTTCTTTATCATGCTAGGATTAGCAGGAAAAAGCAAAAAATTTCAGAATTGCACCTTGCAATGTGGAGATATTACTGTTTGTGCATTTACAATATTCATTGATTTTTGCCATTGAAAAACGTCCAGAAATGTTTGAAGCTACTGACTGAATGAAAGGAGCTGGCATCTCACTCTCTTTGAATCTTCTTTATCATGCTAGGATTAGCAGGAAAAAGCAAAAAATTTCAGAATTGCACCTTGCAATGTGGAGATATTACTGTTTGTGCATTTACAATATTCATTGATTTTTGCCATTGAAAAACGTCCAGAAATGTTTGAAGCTACTGACTGAATGAAAGGAGCTGGCATATCACTCTCTTTGAATCTTCTTTATCATGCTAGGAGTAGCAGGAAAAAGCAAAAAATTTCAGAATTGCACCTTGCAATGTGGAGATATTACTGTTTGTGCATTTACAATATTCATTGATTTTTTCCATTGAAAAACGTCCAGAAATATTTGAAGCTACTGATTGAATGAAAGGAGCTGGCATCTCACTCTCTTTGAATCTTCTTTATCATGCTAGGATTAGCAGGAAAAAGCAAAAAATTTCAGAATTGCACCTTGCAATGTGGAGATATTACTGTTTGTGCATTTACAATATTCATTGATTTTTGCCATTGAAAAACATCATGTTATTCATATACCAGAAATGTTTGAAGCTACTGACTGAATGAAAGGAGCTGGCATTTCACTCTCTTTGAATCTTCTTTATCATGCTAGGATTAGCAGGAAAAAGCAAAAAATTTCAGAATTGCACCTTGCAATGTGGAGATATTACTGTTTGTGCATTTACAATATTCATTGATTTTTGCCATTGAAAAACGTCCAGAAATGTTTGAAGCTACTGACTGAATGAAAGGAGCTGGCATCTCACTCTATTTGAATCTTCTTTATCATGCTAGGATTAGCAGGAAAAAGCAAAAAATTTCAGAATTGCACCTTGCAATGTGGAGATATTACTGTTTGTGCATTTACAATATTCATTGATTTTTGCCATTGAAAAACGTCCAGAAATGTTTATACCAGAAATGTTTGAAGCTACTGACTGAATGAAAGGAGCTGGCATCTCACTCTCTTTGAATCTTCTTTATCATGCTAAGAGGAGCAGGAAAAAGCAAAAAAATTCAGAATTGCACCTTGCAATGCGGAGAAATTACTGTTTGTGCATTTACAATATTCATTGATTTTTGCCATTGAAAAACGTCCAGAAATGATTGAAACTACTGACTGAATGAAAGGAGCTGGCATCTCACTCTCTTTGAATCTTCTTTATCATGCTAAGAGGAGCAGGAAAAAGCAAAAAATTTCAGAATTGCACCTTGCAATGCGGAGAAATTACTGTTTGTGCATTTACAATATTCATTGATTTTTGCCATTGAAAAACGTCCAGAAATGATTGAAGCTACTGACTGAATGAAAGGAGCTGGCATCTCACTCTCTTTGAATCTTCTTTATCATGCTAAGAGGAGCAGGAAAAAGCAAAAAATTTCAGAATTGCACCTTGCAATGCGGAGAAATTACTGTTTGTGCATTTACAATATTCATTGATTTTTGCCATTGAAAAACATCATGTTATTCATACCCAGAAATGATTGAAGCTACTGACTGAATGAAAGGAGCTGGCATCTCACTCTCTTTGAATCTTCTTTATCATGCTAAGAGGAGCAGGAAAAAGCAAAAAATTTCAGAATTGCACCTTGCAATGCGGAGAAATTACTGTTTGTGCATTTACAATATTTATTGATTTTTGCCATTGAAAAACGTCCAGAAATGATTGAAGCTACTGACTGAATGAAAGGAGCTGGCATCTCACTCTCTTTGAATCTTCTTTATCATGCTAAGAGGAGCAGGAAAAAGCAAAAAATTTCAGAATTGCACCTTGCAATGCGGAGAAATTACTGTTTGTGCATTTACAATATTCATTGATTTTTGCCATTGAAAAACGTCCAGAAATGATTGAAGCTACTGACTGAAAGAAAGGAGTTGGCATCTCACTCTCTTTGAATCTTCTTTACCATGCTAAGAGGAGCAGGAAAAAGCAAAAAATTTCAGAATTGCACCTTGCAATGCGGAGAAATTACTGTTTGTGCATTTACAATATTCATTGATTTTTGACATTGAAAAACATCATGTTATTCATATACCAGAAATAATTGAAGCTACTGACTGAATGAAAGGAGCTGGCATCTCACTCTCTTTGAATCTTCTTTATCATGCTAAGAGGAGCAGGAAAAAGCAAAAAATTTCAGAATTGCACCTTGCAATGCGGAGAAATTACTGTTTGTGCATTTACAATATTCATTGATTTTTGCCATTGAAAAACGTCCAGAAATGATTGAAGCTACTGACTGAATGAAAGGAGCTGGCATCTCACTCTCTTTGAATCTTCTTTATGATGCTTAGAGGAGCAGGAAAAAGCAAAAAATTTCAGAATTGCACCTTGCAATGCGGAGAAATTACTGTTTGTGCATTTACAATATTCATTGATTTTTGCCATTGAAAAACGTCCAGAAATGATTGAAGCTACTGACTGAATGAAAGGAGCTGGCATCTCACTCTCTTTGAATCTTCTTTATCATGCTAAGAGGAGCAGGAAAAAGCAAAAAATTTCAGAATTGCACCTTGCAATGCGGAGAAATTACTGTTTGTGCATTTACAATATTCATTGATTTTTGCCATTGAAAAACATCATGTTATTCATATACCAGAAATGATTGAAGCTACTGACTGAATGAAAGGAGCTGGCATCTCACTCTCTTTGAATCTTCTTTATCATGCTAAGAGGAGCAGGAAAAAGCAAAAAATTTCAGAATTGCACCTTGCAATGCGGAGAAATTACTGTTTGTGCATTTACAATATTCATTGATTTTTGCCATTGAAAAACGTCCAGAAATGATTGAAGCTACTGACTGAATGAAAGGAGCTGGCATCTCACTCTCTTTGAATCTTCTTTATCATGGTAAGAGGAGCAGGAAAAAGCAAAAAATTTCAGAATTGCAACTTGCAATGCGGAGAAATTACTGTTTGTGCATTTACAATATTCATTGATTTTTGCCATTGAAAAACGTCCAGAAATGATTGAAGCTACTGACTGAATGAAAGGAGCTGGCATCTCACTCTCTTTGAATCTTCTTTATCATGCTAAGAGGAGCAGGAAAAAGCAAAAAATTTCAGAATTGCACCTTGCAATGCGGAGAAATTACTGTTTGTGCATTTACAATATTCATTGATTTTTGCCATTGAAAAACGTCCAGAAATGATTGAAGCTACTGACTGAATGAAAGGAGCTGGCATCTCACTCTCTTTGAATCTTCTTTATCATGCTAAGAGGAGCAGGAAAAAGCAAAAAATTTCAGAATTGCAACTTGCAATGCGGAGAAATTACTGTTTGTGCATTTACAATATTCATTGATTTTTGCCATTGAAAAACATCATGTTATTCATATACCAGAAATGTTTGAAGCTACTGACTGAATGAAAGAAGCTGGCATCTCACTATCTTTGAATCTTCTTTATCATGCTAAGAGGAGCAGGAAAAAGCAAAAAATTTCAGAATTGCACCTTACAATGCGGAGAAATTACTGTTTGTGCATTTACAATATTCATTGTATTTTGCCATTGAAAAACGTCCAGAAATGTTTGAAGCTACTGACTGAATGAAAGGAGCTGGCATCTTACTCTCTTTGAATCTTCTTTATCATGCTAGGATTAGCAGGAAAAAGCAAAAAATTTCAGAATTGCACCTTGCAATGTGGAGATATTACTGTTTGTGCATTTACAATATTCATTGATTTTTGCCATTGAAAAACGTCCAGAAATGTTTGAAGCTACTGACTGAATGAAAGGAGCAGGCATCTCACTCTCTTTGAATCTTCTTTATCATGCTAGGAGTAGCAGGAAAAAGCAAAAAATTTCAGAATTGCACCTTGCAATGTGGAGATATTACTGTTTGTGCATTTACAATATTCATTGATTTATGCCATTGAAAAACGTCCAGAAATGTTTGAAGCTACTGACTGAATGAAAGGAGCTGGCATCTCACTCTCTTTGAATCTTCTTTATCATGCTAGGATTAGCAGGAAAAAGCAAAAAATTTCAGAATTGCACCTTGCAATGTGGAGATATTACTGTTTGTGCATTTACAATATTCATTGATTTTTGCCATTGAAAAACGTCCAGAAATGTTTGAAGCTACTGACTGAATGAAAGGAGCTGGCATCTCACTCTATTTGAATCTTCTTTATCATGCTAGGATTAGCAGGAAAAAGCAAAAAATTTCAGAATTGCACCTTGCAATGTGGAGATATTACTGTTTGTGCATTTACAATATTCATTGATTTTTGCCATTGAAAAACGTCCAGAAATGTTTGAAGCTACTGACTGAATGAAAGGAGCTGGCATCTCACTCTATTTGAATCTTCTTTATCATGCTAGGATTAGCAGGAAAAAGCAAAAAATTTCAGAATTGCACCTTGCAATGTGGAGATATTACTGTTTGTGCATTTACAATATTCATTGATTTTTGCCATTGAAAAACGTCCAGAAATGTTTATACCAGAAATGTTTGAAGCTACTGACTGAATGAAAGGAGCTGGCATCTCACTCTCTTTGAATCTTCTTTATCATGCTAAGAGGAGCAGGAAAAAGCAAAAAAATTCAGAATTGCACCTTGCAATGCGGAGAAATTACTGTTTGTGCATTTACAATATTCATTGATTTTTGCCATTGAAAAACGTCCAGAAATGATTGAAACTACTGACTGAATGAAAGGAGCTGGCATCTCACTCTCTTTGAATCTTCTTTATCATGCTAAGAGGAGCAGGAAAAAGCAAAAAATTTCAGAATTGCACCTTGCAATGCGGAGAAATTACTGTTTGTGCATTTACAATATTCATTGATTTTTGCCATTGAAAAACGTCCAGAAATGATTGAAGCTACTGACTGAATGAAAGGAGCTGGCATCTCACTCTCTTTGAATCTTCTTTATCATGCTAAGAGGAGCAGGAAAAAGCAAAAAATTTCAGAATTGCACCTTGCAATGCGGAGAAATTACTGTTTGTGCATTTACAATATTCATTGATTTTTGCCATTGAAAAACATCATGTTATTCATACCCATAAATGATTGAAGCTACTGACTGAATGAAAGGAGCTGGCATCTCACTCTCTTTGAATCTTCTTTATCATGCTAAGAGGAGCAGGAAAAAGCAAAAAATTTCAGAATTGCACCTTGCAATGCGGAGAAATTACTGTTTGTGCATTTACAATATTCATTGATTTTTGCCATTGAAAAACGTCCAGAAATGATTGAAGCTACTGACTGAATGAAAGGAGCTGGCATCTCACTCTCTTTGAATCTTCTTTATCATGCTAAGAGGAGCAGGAAAAAGCAAAAAATTTCAGAATTGCACCTTGCAATGCGGAGAAATTACTGTTTGTGCATTTACAATATTCATTGATTTTTGCCATTGAAAAACGTCCAGAAATGATTGAAGCTACTGACTGAAAGAAAGGAGTTGGCATCTCACTCTCTTTGAATCTTCTTTACCATGCTAAGAGGAGCAGGAAAAAGCAAAAAATTTCAGAATTGCACCTTGCAATGCGGAGAAATTACTGTTTGTGCATTTACAATATTCATTGATTTTTGACATTGAAAAACATCATGTTATTCATATACCAGAAATAATTGAAGCTACTGACTGAATGAAAGGAGCTGGCATCTCACTCTCTTTGAATCTTCTTTATCATGCTAAGAGGAGCAGGAAAAAGCAAAAAATTTCAGAATTGCACCTTGCAATGCGGAGAAATTACTGTTTGTGCATTTACAATATTCATTGATTTTTGCCATTGAAAAACGTCCAGAAATGATTGAAGCTACTGACTGAATGAAAGGAGCTGGCATCTCACTCTCTTTGAATCTTCTTTATGATGCTTAGAGGAGCAGGAAAAAGCAAAAAATTTCAGAATTGCACCTTGCAATGCGGAGAAATTACTGTTTGTGCATTTACAATATTCATTGATTTTTGCCATTGAAAAACGTCCAGAAATGATTGAAGCTACTGACTGAATGAAAGGAGCTGGCATCTCACTCTCTTTGAATCTTCTTTATCATGCTAAGAGGAGCAGGAAAAAGCAAAAAATTTCAGAATTGCACCTTGCAATGCGGAGAAATTACTGTTTGTGCATTTACAATATTCATTGATTTTTGCCATTGAAAAACATCATGTTATTCATATACCAGAAATGATTGAAGCTACTGACTGAATGAAAGGAGCTGGCATCTCACTCTCTTTGAATCTTCTTTATCATGCTAAGAGGAGCAGGAAAAAGCAAAAATTTCAGAATTGCACCTTGCAATGCGGAGAAATTACTGTTTGTGCATTTACAATATTCATTGATTTTTGCCATTGAAAAACGTCCAGAAATGATTGAAGCTACTGACTGAATGAAAGGAGCTGGCATCTCACTCTCTTTGAATCTTCTTTATCATGGTAAGAGGAGCAGGAAAAAGCAAAAAATTTCAGAATTGCAACTTGCAATGCGGAGAAATTACTGTTTGTGCATTTACAATATTCATTGATTTTTGCCATTGAAAAACGTCCAGAAATGATTGAAGCTACTGACTGAATGAAAGGAGCTGGCATCTCACTCTCTTTGAATCTTCTTTATCATGCTAAGAGGAGCAGGAAAAAGCAAAAAATTTCAGAATTGCACCTTGCAATGCGGAGAAATTACTGTTTGTGCATTTACAATATTCATTGATTTTTGCCATTGAAAAACGTCCAGAAATGATTGAAGCTACTGACTGAATGAAAGGAGCTGGCATCTCACTCTCTTTGAATCTTCTTTATCATGCTAAGAGGAGCAGGAAAAAGCAAAAAATTTCAGAATTGCAACTTGCAATGCGGAGAAATTACTGTTTGTGCATTTACAATATTCATTGATTTTTGCCATTGAAAAACATCATGTTATTCATATACCAGAAATGTTTGAAGCTACTGACTGAATGAAAGAAGCTGGCATCTCACTATCTTTGAATCTTCTTTATCATGCTAAGAGGAGCAGGAAAAAGCAAAAAATTTCAGAATTGCACCTTACAATGCGGAGAAATTACTGTTTGTGCATTTACAATATTCATTGATTTTTGCCATTGAAAAACGTCCAGAAATGATTGAAGCTACTGACTGAATGAAAGGAGCTGGCATCTCACTCTCTTTGAATCTTCTTTATCATGCTAAGAGGAGCAGGAAAAAGCAAAAAATTTCAGAATTGCACCTTGCAATGCGGAGAAATTACTGTTTGTGCATTTACAATATTCATTGATTTTTGCCATTGAAAAACGTCCAGAAATGTTTGAAGCTACTGACTGAATGAAAGGAGCTGGCATCTTACTCTCTTTGAATCTTCTTTATCATGCTAGGATTAGCAGGAAAAAGCAAAAGATTTCAGAATTGCACCTTGCAATGTGGAGATATTACTGTTTGTGCATTTACAATATTCATTGATTTTTGCCATTGAAAAACGTCCAGAAATGTTTGAAGCTACTGACTGAATGAAAGGAGCAGGCATCTCACTCTCTTTGAATCTTCTTTATCATGCTAGGAGTAGCAGGAAAAAGCAAAAAATTTCAGAATTGCACCTTGCAATGTGGAGATATTACTGTTTGTGCATTTACAATATTCATTGATTTATGCCATTGAAAAACGTCCAGAAATGTTTGAAGCTACTGACTGAATGAAAGGAGCTGGCATCTCACTCTCTTTGAATCTTCTTTATCATGCTAGGATTAGCAGGAAAAAGCAAAAAATTTCAGAATTGCACCTTGCAATGTGGAGATATTACTGTTTGTGCATTTACAATATTCATTGATTTTTGCCATTGAAAAACGTCCAGAAATGTTTGAAGCTACTGACTGAATGAAAGGAGCTGGCATCTCACTCTATTTGAATCTTCTTTATCATGCTAGGATTAGCAGGAAAAAGCAAAAAATTTCAGAATTGCACCTTGCAATGTGGAGATATTACTGTTTGTGCATTTACAATATTCATTGATTTTTGCCATTGAAAAACGTCCAGAAATGTTTATACCAGAAATGTTTGAAGCTACTGACTGAATGAAAGGAGCTGGCATCTCACTCTCTTTGAATCTTCTTTATCATGCTAAGAGGAGCAGGAAAAAGCAAAAAATTTCAGAATTGCACCTTGCAATGCGGAGAAATTACTGTTTGTGCATTTACAATATTCATTGATTTTTGCCATTGAAAAACGTCCAGAAATGATTGAAGCTACTGACTGAATGAAAGGAGCTGGCATCTCACTCTCTTTGAATCTTCTTTATCATGCTAAGAGGAGCAGGAAAAAGCAAAAAATTTCAGAATTGCACCTTGCAATGCGGAGAAATTACTGTTTGTGCATTTACAATATTCATTGATTTTTGCCATTGAAAAACATCATGTTATTCATATACCAGAAATGATTGAAGCTACTGACTGAATGAAAGGAGCTGGCATCTCACTCTCTTTGAATCTTCTTTATCATGCTAAGAGGAGCAGGAAAAAGCAAAAAATTTCAGAATTGCACCTTGCAATGCGGAGAAATTACTGTTTGTGCATTTACAATATTCATTGATTTTTGCCATTGAAAAACATCCAGAAATGATTGAAGCTACTGACTGAATGAAAGGAGCTGGCATCTCACTCTCTTTGAATCTTCTTTATCATGCTAAGAGGAGCAGGAAAAAGCAAAAAATTTCAGAATTGCACCTTGCAATGCGGAGAAATTACTGTTTGTGCATTTACAATATTCATTGATTTTTGCCATTGAAAAACGTCCAGAAATGTTTGAAGCTACTGACTGAATGAAAGGAGCTGGCATCTTACTCTCTTTGAATCTTCTTTATCATGCTAGGATTAGCAGGAAAAAGCAAAAAATTTCAGAATTGCACCTTGCAATGTGGAGATATTACTGTTTGTGCATTTACAATATTCATTGATTTTTGCCATTGAAAAACGTCCAGAAATGTTTGAAGCTACTGACTGAATGAAAGGAGCAGGCATCTCACTCTCTTTGAATCTTCTTTATCATGCTAGGAGTAGCAGGAAAAAGCAAAAAATTTCAGAATTGCACCTTGCAATGTGGAGATATTACTGTTTGTGCATTTACAATATTCATTGATTTATGCCATTGAAAAACGTCCAGAAATGTTTGAAGCTACTGACTGAATGAAAGGAGCTGGCATCTCACTCTCTTTGAATCTTCTTTATCATGCTAGGATTAGCAGGAAAAAGCAAAAAATTTCAGAATTGCACCTTGCAATGTGGAGATATTACTGTTTGTGCATTTACAATATTCATTGATTTTTGCCATTGAAAAACGTCCAGAAATGTTTGAAGCTACTGACTGAATGAAAGGAGCTGGCATCTCACTCTATTTGAATCTTCTTTATCATGCTAGGATTAGCAGGAAAAAGCAAAAAATTTCAGAATTGCACCTTGCAATGTGGAGATATTACTGTTTGTGCATTTACAATATTCATTGATTTTTGCCATTGAAAAACGTCCAGAAATGTTTATACCAGAAATGTTTGAAGCTACTGACTGAATGAAAGGAGCTGGCATCTCACTCTCTTTGAATCTTCTTTATCATGCTAAGAGGAGCAGGAAAAAGCAAAAAATTTCAGAATTGCACCTTGCAATGCGGAGAAATTACTGTTTGTGCATTTACAATATTCATTGATTTTTGCCATTGAAAAACGTCCAGAAATGATTGAAGCTACTGACTGAATGAAAGGAGCTGGCATCTCACTCTCTTTGAATCTTCTTTATCATGCTAAGAGGAGCAGGAAAAAGCAAAAAATTTCAGAATTGCACCTTGCAATGCGGAGAAATTACTGTTTGTGCATTTACAATATTCATTGATTTTTGCCATTGAAAAACATCATGTTATTCATATACCAGAAATGATTGAAGCTACTGACTGAATGAAAGGAGCTGGCATCTCACTCTCTTTGAATCTTCTTTATCATGCTAAGAGGAGCAGGAAAAAGCAAAAAATTTCAGAATTGCACCTTGCAATGCGGAGAAATTACTGTTTGTGCATTTACAATATTCATTGATTTTTGCCATTGAAAAACATCCAGAAATGATTGAAGCTACTGACTGAATGAAAGGAGCTGGCATCTCACTCTCTTTGAATCTTCTTTATCATGCTAAGAGGAGCAGGAAAAAGCAAAAAATTTCAGAATTGCACCTTGCAATGCGGAGAAATTACTGTTTGTGCATTTACAATATTCATTGATTTTTGCCATTGAAAAACGTCCAGAAATGATTGAAGCTACTGACTGAATGAAAGGAGCTGGCATCTCACTCTCTTTGAATCTTCTTTATCATGCTAAGAGGAGCAGGAAAATGCAAAAAATTTCAGAATTGCAACTTGCAATGCGGAGAAATTACTGTTTGTGCATTTACAATATTCATTGATTTTTGCCATTGAAAAACATCATGTTATTCATATACCAGAAATGATTGAAGCTACTGACTGAATGAAAGGAGCTGGCATCTCACTCTCTTTGAATCTTCTTTATCATGCTAAGAGGAGCAGGAAAAAGCAAAAAATTTCAGAATTGCACCTTGCAATGCGGAGAAATTACTGTTTGTGCATTTACAATATTCATTGATTTTTGCCATTGAAAAACGTCCAGAAATGATTGAAGCTACTGACTGAATGAAAGGAGCTGGCATCTCACTCTCTTTGAATCTTCTTTATCATGCTGAGAGGAGCAGGAAAAAGCAAAAAATTTCAGAATTGCACCTTGCAATGCGGATAAATTACTGTTTGTGCATTTACAATATTCATTGATTTTTGCCATTGAAAAACGTCCAGAAATGATTGAAGCTACTGACTGAATGAAAGGAGCTGGCATCTCACTCTCTTTGAATCTTCTTTATCATGCTAAGAGGAGCAGGAAAAAGCAAAAAATTTCAGAATTGCACCTTGCAATGCGGAGAAATTACTGTTTGTGCATTTACAATATTCATTGATTTTTGCCATTGAAAAACATCATGTTATTCATATCCCAGAAATGTTTGAAGCTACTGACTGAATGAAAGAAGCTGGCAACTCACTCTCTTTGAATCTTCTTAATCAAGCTAAGAGGAGCAGGAAAAAGCAAAAAATTTCAGAATTGCACCTTGCAATGCGGAGAAATTACTGTTTGTGCATTTACAATATTCATTGATTTTTGCAATTGAAAAACGTCCAGAAATGATTGAAGCTACTGACTGAATGAAAGGAGCTGGCATCTCACTCTCTTTGAATCTTCTTTATCATGTTAAGAGGAGCAGGAAAAAGCAAAAAATTTCAGAATTGCACCTTGCAATGCGGAGAAATTACTGTTTGTGCATTTACAATATTCATTGATTTTTGCCATTGAAAAACGTCCAGAAATGATTGAAGCTACTGACTGAATGAAAGGAGCTGTTATCTCAGTCTCTTTGAATCTTGTTTATCATGCTAAGAGGAGCAGGAAAAAGCAAAAAATTTCAGAATTGCACCTTGCAATGCGGAGAAATTACTGTTTGTGCATTTACAATATTCATTGATTTTTGCCATTGAAAAACATCATGTTATTCATATACCAGAAATGATTGAAGCTACTGACTGAATGAAAGGAGCTGGCATCTCACACTCTTTGAATCTTCTTTATCATGCTAAGAGGAGCAGGAAAAAGTAAAAAATTTCAGAATTGCACCTTGCAATGCGGAGAAATTACTGTTTGTGCATTTACAATATTCAATGATTTTTGCCATTGAAAAACGTCCAGAAATGATTGAAGCTACTGACTGAACGAAAGGAGCTGGCATCTCACTCTCTTTGAATCTTCTTTATCATGCTAAGAGGAGCAGGAAAAAGCAAAAAATTTCAGAATTGCACCTTGCAATGCGGAGAAATTACTGTTTGTGCATTTACAATATTCATTGATTTTTGCCATTGAAAAACATCATGTTATTCATATACCAGAAATGTTTGAAGCTACTGACTGAATGAAAGGAGCTGGCATCTCACTCTCTTTGAATCTTCTTCATAATGCTAAGAGGAGCAGGAAAAAGCAAAAAATTTCAGAATTGCACCTTGCAATGCGGAGAAATTACTGTTTGTGCATTTACAATATTCATTGATTTTTGCCATTGAAAAACGTCCAGAAATGATTGAAGCTACTGACTGAATGAAAGGAGCTGGCATCTCACTCTCTTTGAATCTTCTTTATCATGCTAAGAGGAGCAGGAAAAAGCAAAAAATTTCAGAATTGCACCTTGCAATGCGGAGAAATTACTGTTTGTGCATTTACAATATTCATTGATTTTTGCCATTGAAAAACATCATGTTATTCATATACCAGAAATGTTTGAAGCTACTGACTGAATGAAAGGAGCTGGCATCTCACTCTCTTTGAATCTTCTTTATCATGCTAAGAGGAGCAGGAAAAAGCAAAAAATTTCAGAATTGCACCTTGCAATGCGGATAAATTACTGTTTGTGCATTTACAATATTCATTGATTTTTGCCATTGAAAAATGTCCAGAAATGATTGAAGCTACTGACTGAATGAAAGGAGCTGGCATCTCACTCTCTTTGAATCTTGTTTATCATGCTAAGAGGAGCAGGAAAAAGCAAAAAATTTCAGAATTGCACCTTGCAATGCGGAGAAATTACTGTTTGTGCATTTACAATATTCATTGATTTTTGCCATTGAAAAACGTCCAGAAATTATTGAAGCTACTGACTGAATGAAAGGAGCTGGCATCTCACTCTCTTTGTAACTTCTTTATCATGCTAAGAGGAGCAGGAAAAAGCAAAAATTTTCAGAATTGCACCTTGCAATGCGGAGAAATTACTGTTTGTGCATTTACAATATTCATTGATTTTTGCCATTGAAAAACGTCCAGAAATGATTGAAGCTACTGACTGAATGAAAGGAGCTGGCATCTCACTCTCTTTGAATCTTCTTTATCATGCTAAGAGGAGCAGGAAAAAGCAAAAAATTTCAGAATTGCACCTTGCAATGCGGAGAAATTACTGTTTGTGCATTTACAATATTCATTGATTTTTGCCATTGAAAAACATCATGTTATTCATATACCAGAAATGTTTGAAGCTACTGACTGAATGAAAGGAGCTGGCATCTCACTCTCTTTGAATCTTCTTTATCATGCTAAGAGGAGTAGGAAAAAGCAAAAAATTTCAGAATTGCACCTTGCAATGCGGAGAAATTACTGTTTGTGCATTTACAATATTCATTGATTTTTGCCATTGAAAAACATCATGTTATTCATATACCAGAAATGATTGAAGCTACTGACTGAATGAAAGGAGCTGGCATCTCACTCTCTTTGAATCTTCTTTATCATGCTAAGAGGAGCAGGATAAAGCAAAAAATTTCAGACTTGCACCTTGCAATGCGGAGAAATTACTGTTTGTGCATTTACAATATTCATTGATTTTTGCCATTGAAACACATCATGTTATTCATATACCAGAAATGTTTGAAGCTACTGACTGAATGAAAGGAGCTGGCATCTCACTCTCTTTGAATCTTCTTTATCATGCTAAGAGGAGCAGGAAAAAGCAAAAAATTTCAGACTTGCACCTTGCAATGCGGAGAAATTACTGTTTGTGCATTTACAATATTCATTGATTTTTGCCATTGAAAAACATCATGTTATTCATATACCAGAAATGTTTGAAGCTACTGACTGAATGAAAGGAGCTGGCATCTCACTCTCTTTGAATCTTCTTTATCATGCTAAGAGGAGCAGGAAAAAGCAAAAAATTTCAGAATTGCACCTTGCAATGCGGAGAAATTACTGTTTGTGCATTTACAATATTCATTGATTTTTGCCATTGAAAAACGTCCAGAAATGATTGAAGGTACTGACTGAATGAAAGGAGCTGGCATCTCACTCTCTTTGAATCTTCTTTATCATGCTAAGAGGAGCAGGAAAAAGCAAAAAATTTCAGAATTGCACCTTGCAATGCGGAGAAATTACTGTTTGTGCATTTACAATATTCATTGATTTTTGCCATTGAAAAACGTCCAGAAATGATTGAAGCTACTGACTGAATGAAAGGAGCTGGCATCTCACTCTCTTTGAATCTTCTTTATCATGCTAAGAGGAGCAGGAAAAAGCAAAAAATTTCAGAATTGCACCTTGCAATGCGGAGAAATTACAGTTTGTGCATTTACAATATTCATTGATTTTTGCCATTGAAAAACGTCCAGAAATGATTGAAGCTACTGACTGAATGAAAGGAGCTGGCATCTCACTCTCTTTGAATCTTCTTTATCATGCTAAGAGGAGCAGGAAAAAGCAAAAAATTTCAGAATTGCACCTTGCAATGCGGAGAAATTACTGTTTGTGCATTTACAATATTCGTTGATTTTTGCCATTGAAAAACGTCCAGAAATGATTGAAGCTACTGACTGAATGAAAGGAGCTGGCATCTCACTCTCTTTGAATCTTCTTTATCATGCTAAGAGGAGCAGGAAAAAGCAAAAAATTTCAGAATTGCACCTTGCAATGCGGAGAAATTACAGTTTGTGCATTTACAATATTCATTGATTTTTGCCATTGAAAAACGTCCAGAAATGATTGAAGCTACTGACTGAATGAAAGGAGCTGGCATCTCACTCTCTTTGAATCTTCTTTATCATGCTAAGAGGAGCAGGAAAAAGCAAAAAATTTCAGAATTGCACCTTGCAATGCGGAGAAATTACTGTTTGTGCATTTACAATATTCATTGATTTTTGCCATTGAAAAACATCATGTTATTCATATACCAGAAATGTTTGAAGCTACTGACTGAATGAAAGGAGCTGGCATCTCACTCTCTTTGAATCTTCTTTATCATGCTAAGAGGAGCAGGAAAAAGCAAAAAATTTCAGAATTGCACCTTGCAATGCGGAGAAATTACTGTTTGTGCATTTACAATATTCATTGATTTTTGCCATTGAAAAACATCATGTTATTCATATACCAGAAATGATTGAAGCTACTGACTGAATGAAAGGAGCTGGCATCTCACTCTCTTTGAATCTTCTTTATCATGCTAAGAGGAGCAGGATAAAGCAAAAAATTTCAGACTTGCACCTTGCAATGCGGAGAAATTACTGTTTGTGCATTTACAATATTCATTGATTTTTGCCATTGAAAAACATCATGTTATTCATATACCAGAAATGTTTGAAGCTACTGACTGAATGAAAGGAGCTGGCATCTCACTCTCTTTGAATCTTCTTTATCATGCTAAGAGGAGCAGGAAAAAGCAAAAAATTTCAGACTTGCACCTTGCAATGCGGAGAAATTACTGTTTGTGCATTTACAATATTCATTGATTTTTGCCATTGAAAAACATCATGTTATTCATATACCAGAAATGTTTGAAGCTACTGACTGAATGAAAGGAGCTGGCATCTCACTCTCTTTGAATCTTCTTTATCATGCTAAGAGTAGCAGGAAAAAGCAAAAAATTTCAGAATTGCACCTTGCAATGCGGAGAAATTACTGTTTGTGCATTTACAATATTCATTGATTTTTGCCATTGAAAAACGTCCAGAAATGATTGAAGGTACTGACTGAATGAAAGGAGCTGGCATCTTACTCTCTTTGAATCTTCTTTATCATGCTAAGAGGAGCAGGAAAAAGCAAAAAATTTCAGAATTGCACCTTGCAATGCGGAGAAATTACTGTTTGTGCATTTACAATATTCATTGATTTTTGCCATTGAAAAACGTCCAGAAATGATTGAAGCTACTGACTGAATGAAAGGAGCTGGCATCTCACTCTCTTTGAATCTTCTTTATCATGCTAAGAGGAGCAGGAAAAAGCAAAAAATTTCAGAATTGCACCTTGCAATGCGGAGAAATTACAGTTTGTGCATTTACAATATTCATTGATTTTTGCCATTGAAAAACGTCCAGAAATGATTGAAGCTACTGACTGAATGAAAGGAGCTGGCATCTCACTCTCTTTGAATCTTCTTTATCATGCTAAGAGGAGCAGGAAAAAGCAAAAAATTTCAGAATTGCACCTTGCAATGCGGAGAAATTACTGTTTGTGCATTTACAATATTCGTTGATTTTTGCCATTGAAAAACGTCCAGAAATGATTGAAGCTACTGACTGAATGAAAGGAGCTGGCATCTCACTCTCTTTGAATCTTCTTTATCATGCTAAGAGGAGCAGGAAAAAGCAAAAAATTTCAGAATTGCACCTTGCAATGCGGAGAAATTACAGTTTGTGCATTTACAATATTCATTGATTTTTGCCATTGAAAAACGTCCAGAAATGATTGAAGCTACTGACTGAATGAAAGGAGCTGGCATCTCACTCTCTTTGAATCTTCTTTATCATGCTAAGAGGAGCAGGAAAAAGCAAAAAATTTCAGAATTGCACCTTGCAATGCGGAGAAATTACTGTTTGTGCATTTACAATATTCATTGATTTTTGCCATTGAAAAACGTCCAGAAATGATTGAAGCTACTGACTGAATGAAAGGAGCTGGCATCTCACTCTCTTTGAATCTTCTTTATCATGCTAAGAGGAGCAGGAAAAAGTAAAAAATTTCAGAATTGCACCTTGCAATGCGGAGAAATTACTGTTTGTGCATTTACAATATTCAATGATTTTTGCCATTGAAAAACGTCCAGAAATGATTGAAGCTACTGACTGAATGAAAGGAGCTGGCATCTCACTCTCTTTGAATCTTGTTTATCATGCTAAGCGGAGCAGGAAAAAGCAAAAAATTTCAGAATTGCACCTTGCAATGTGGAGAAATTACTGTTTGTGCATTTACAATATTCATTGATTTTTGCCATTGAAAAACGTCCAGAAATGATTGAAGCTACTGACTGAATGAAAGGAGCTGGCATCTCACTCTCTTTGAATCTTCTTTATCATGCTAAGAGGAGCAGGAAAAAGCAAAAAATTTCAGAATTGCACCTTGCAATGCGGAGAAATTACTGTTTGTGCATTTACAATATTCATTGATTTTTGCTATTGAAAAACATCATGTTATTCATATACCAGAAATGATTGAAGCTACTGACTGAATGAAAGGAGCTGGCATCTCACTCTCTTTGAATCTTCTTTATCATGCTAAGAGGAGCAGGAAAAAGCAAAAAATTTCAGAATTGCACCTTGCAATGCGGAGAAATTACAGTTTGTGCATTTACAATATTCATTGATTTTTGCCATTGAAAAACGTCCAGAAATGATTGAAGCTACTGACTGAATGAAAGGAGCTGGCATCTCACTCTCTTTGAATCTTCTTTATCATGCTAAGAGGAGCAGGAAAAAGCAAAAAATTTCAGAATTGCACCTTGCAATGCGGAGAAATTACTGTTTGTGCATTTACAATATTCATTGATTTTTGCCATTGAAAAACGTCCAGAAATGATTGAAGGTACTGACTGAATGAAAGGAGCTGGCATATCACTCTCTTTGAATCTTCTTTATCATGCTAAGAGGAGCAGGAAAAAGCAAAAAATTTCAGAATTGCACCTTGCAATGCGGAGAAATTACTGTTTGTGCATTTACAATATTCATTGATTTTTGCCATTGAAAAACGTCCAGAAATGATTGAAGCTACTGACTGAATGAAAGGAGCTGGCATCTCACTCTCTTTGAATCTTCTTTATCATGCTAAGAGGAGCAGGAAAAAGCAAAAAATTTCAGAATTGCACCTTGCAATGCGGAGAAATTACTGTTTGTGCATTTACAATATTCATTGATTTTTGCCATTGAAAAATGTCCAGAAATGATTGAAGCTACTGACTGAATGAAAGGAGCTGGCATCTCACTCTCTTTGAATCTTCTTTATCATGCTAAGAGGAGCAGGAAAAAGCAAAAAATTTCAGAATTGCGCCTTGCAATGCGGAGAAATTACTGTTTGTGCATTTACAAAATTCATTAATTTTTGCCATTGAAAAACATCATGTTATTCATATACCAGAAATGATTGAAGCTACTGACTGAAGGAAAGGAGCTGGCATCTCACTCTCTTTGAATCTTCTTTATCATGCTAAGAGGAGCAGGAAAAAGCAAAAAATTTCAGAATTGCACCTTGCAATGCGGAGAAATTACTGTTTGTGCATTTACAATATTCATTGATTTTTGCCATTGAAAAACATCCAGAAATGATTGTAGCTACTGACTGAATGAAAGGAGCTGGCATCTCACTCTCTTTGAATCTTCTTTATCATGCTAAGAGGAGCAGGAAAAAGCAAAAAATTTCAGAATTGCACCTTGCAATGCGGAGAAATTACTGTTTGTGCATTTACAATATTCATTGATTTTTGCGATTGAAAAACATCATGTTATTCATATACCAGAAATGATTGAAGCTACTGACTGAATGAAAGGAGCTGGCATCTCACTCTCTTTGAATCTTCTTTATCATGCTAAGAGGAGCAGGAAAAAGTAAAAAATTTCAGAATTGCACCTTGCAATGCGGAGAAATTACTGTTTGTGCATTTACAATATTCAATGATTTTTGCCATTGAAAAACGTCCAGAAATGATTGAAGCTACTGACTGAATGAAAGGAGCTGGCATCTCACTCTCTTTGAATCTTGTTTATCATGCTAAGAGGAGCAGGAAAAAGCAAAAAATTTCAGAATTGCACCTTGCAATGCGGAGAAATTACTGTTTGTGCATTTACAATATTCATTGATTTTTGCCATTGAAAAACGTCCAGAAATGATTGAAGCTACTGACTGAATGAAAGGAGCTGGCATCTCACTCTCTTTGAATCTTCTTTATCATGCTAAGAGGAGCAGGAAAAAGCAAAAAATTTCAGAATTGCACCTTGCAATGCGGAGAAATTACTGTTTGTGCATTTACAATATTCATTGATTTTTGCCATTGAAAAACATCATGTTATTCATATACCAGAAATGATTGAAGCTACTGACTGAATGAAAGGAGCTGGCATCTCACTCTCTTTGAATCTTCTTTATCATGCTAAGAGGAGCAGGAAAAGGCAAAAAATTTCAGAATTGCACCTTGCAATGCGGAAAAATTACTGTTTGTGCATTTACAATATTCATTGATTTTTGCCATTGAAAAACGTCCAGAAATGATTGAAGCTACTGACTGAATGAAAGGAGATGGCATCTCACTCTCTTTGAATCTTGTTTATCATGCTAAGAGGAGCAGGAAAAAGCAAAAAATTTCAGAATTGCACCTTGCAATGCGGAGAAATTACTGTTTGTGCATTTACAATATTCATTGATTTTTGCCATTGAAAAATGTCCAGAAATGATTGAAGCTACTGACTGAATGAAAGGAGCTGGCATCTCACTCTCTTTGAATCTTCTTTATCATGCTAAGAGGAGCAGGAAAAAGCAAAAAATTTCAGAATTGCACCTTGCAATGCGGAGAAATTACTGTTTGTGCATTTACAATATTCATTGATTTTTGCTATTGAAAAACATCATGTTATTCATATACCAGAAATGATTGAAGCTACTGACAGAATGAAAGGAGCTGGCATCTCACTTTCTTTGAATCTTCTTTATCATGCTAAGAGGAGCAGGAAAAAGCAAAAAATTTCAGAATTGCACCTTGCAATGCGGAGAAATTACAGTTTGTGCATTTACAATATTCATTGATTTTTGCCATTGAAAAACGTCCAGAAATGATTGAAGCTACTGACTGAATGAAAGGAGCTGGCATCTCACTCTCTTTGAATCTTCTTTATCATGCTAAGAGGAGCAGGAAAAAGCAAAAAATTTCAGAATTGCACCTTGCAATGCGGAGAAATTACTGTTTGTGCATTTACAATATTCATTGATTTTTGCCATTGAAAAACGTCCAGAAATGATTGAAGGTACTGACTGAATGAAAGGAGCTGGCATCTCACTCTCTTTGAATCTTCTTTATCATGCTAAGAGGAGCAGGAAAAAGCAAAAAATTTCAGAATTGCACCTTGCAATGCGGAGAAATTACTGTTTGTGCATTTACAATATTCATTGATTTTTGCCATTGAAAAACGTCCAGAAATGATTGAAGCTACTGACTGAATGAAAGGAGCTGGCATCTCACTCTCTTTGAATCTTCTTTACCATGCTAAGAGGAGCAGGAAAAAGCAAAAAATTTCAGAATTGCACCTTGCAATGCGGAGAAATTACTGTTTGTGCATTTACAATATTCATTGATTTTTGCCATTGAAAAATGTCCAGAAATGATTGAAGCTACTGACTGAATGAAAGGAGCTGGCATCTCACTCTCTTTGAATCTTCTTTATCATGCTAAGAGGAGCAGGAAAAAGCAAAAAATTTCAGAATTGCGCCTTGCAATGCGGAGAAATTACTGTTTGTGCATTTACAAAATTCATTGATTTTTGCCATTGAAAAACATCATGTTATTCATATACCAGAAATGATTGAAGCTACTGACTGAAGGAAAGGAGCTGGCATCTCACTCTCTTTGAATCTTCTTTATCATGCTAAGAGGAGCAGGAAAAAGCAAAAAATTTCAGAATTGCACCTTGCAATGCGGAGAAATTACTGTTTGTGCATTTACAATATTCATTGATTTTTGCCATTGAAAAACATCCAGAAATGATTGAAGCTACTGACTGAATGAAAGGAGCTGGCATCTCACTCTCTTTGAATCTTCTTTATCATGCTAAGAGGAGCAGGAAAAAGCAAAAAATTTCAGAATTGCACCTTGCAATGCGGAGAAATTACTGTTTGTGCATTTACAATATTCATTGATTTTTGCCATTGAAAAACATGTTATTCATATACCAGAAATGTTTGAAGCTCCTGACTGAATGAAAGAAGCTGGCACCTCACTGTCTTTGAATCTTCTTTATCATGCTAAGAGGAGCAGGAAAAAGCAAAAAATTTCAGAATTGCACCTTGCAATGCGGAGAAATTACTGTTTGTGCATTTACAATATTCATTGATTTTTGCCATTGAAAAACGTCCAGAAATGATTGAAGCTACTGACTGAATGAAAGGAGCTGTCATCTCACTCTCTTTGAATCTTCTTTATCATGCTAAGAGGAGCAGGAAAAAGCAAAAAATTTCAGAATTGCACCTTGCAATGCGGAGAAATTACTGTTTGTGCATTTACAATATTCAATGATTTTTGCCATTGAAAAATGTCCAGAAATGATTGAAGCTACTGACTGAATGAAAGGAGCTGGCATCTCACTCTCTTTGAATCTTCTTTATCATGGTAGGATTAGCAGGAAAAAGCAAAAAATTTCAGAATTGCACATTGCAATGTGGAGATATTACTGTTTGTGCATTTACAATATTCATTGATTTTTGCCATTGAAAAACATGTTTTTCATATACCAGAAATGTTTGAAGCTACTGACTGAATGAAAGGAGCTGGCATCTCACTCTCTTTGAATCTTCTTTATCATGCTAGGATTAACAGGAAAAAGCAAAAAATTTCAGAATTTCACCTTGCAATGTGGAGATATTACTGTTTGTGCATTTACAATATTCATTGATTTTTGCCATTGAAAAACATGTTTTTCATATACCAGAAATGTTTGAAGCTACTGACTGAATGAAAGGAGCTGGCATCTCACTCTCTTTGAATCTTCTTTATCATGCTAGGATTAACAGGAAAAAGCAAAAAATTTCAGAATTGCACCTTGCAATGTGGAGATATTACTGTTTGTGCATTTACAATATTCATTGATTTTTGCCATTAAAAAATGTCCAGAAATGATTGAAGCTACTGACTGAATGAAAGGAGCTGGCATCTCACTCTCTTTGAATCTTCTTTATCATGCTAGGATTAGCAGGAAAAAGCAAAAAATTTCAGAATTGCACCTTGCAATGTGGAGATATTACTGTTTGTGCATTTACAATATTCATTGATTTTTGCCATTGAAAAACATGTTTTTCATATACCAGAAATGTTTGAAGCTACTGACTGAATGAAAGGAGCTGGCATCTCACTCTCTTTGAATCTTCTTTATCATGCTAGGATTAACAGGAAAAAGCAAAAAATTTCAGAATTTCACCTTGCAATGTGGAGATATTACTGTTTGTGCATTTACAATATTCATTGATTTTTGCCATTGAAAAACGTTTTTCATATACCAGAAATGTTTGAAGCTACTGACTGAATGAAAGGAGCTGGCATCTCACTCTCTTTGAATCTTCTTTATCATGCTAGGATTAACAGGAAAAAGCAAAAAATTTCAGAATTGCACCTTGCAATGTGGAGATATTACTGTTTGTGCATTTACAATATTAATTGATTTTTGCCATTGAAAAACGTCCAGAAATGTTTGAAGCTACTGACTGAATGAAAGGAGCTGGCATCTCACTCTCTTTGAATCTTCTTTATCATGCTAGGATTAACAGGAAAAAGCTAAAAATTTCAGAATTGCACCTTGCAATGTGGAGATATTACTGTTTGTGCATTTACAATATTCATTGATTTTTGCCATTGAAAAACATGTTTTTCATATACCAGAAATGTTTGAAGCTACTGACTGAATGAAAGGAGCTGGCATCTCACTCTCTTTGAATCTTCTTTATCATGCTAGGATTAGCAGGAAAAAGCAAAAAATTTCAGAATTGCACCTTGCAATGTGGAGATATTACTGTTTGTGCATTTACAATATTCATTGATTTTTGCCATTGAAAAACATGTGTTTTTCATATACCAGAAATGTTTGAAGCTACTGACTAAATGAAAGGAGCTGGCATCTCACTCTCTTTGAATCTTCTTTATCATGCTAGGATTAGCAGGAAAAAGCAAAAAATTTCAGAATTGCACCTTGCAATGTGGAGATATTACTGTTTGTGCATTTACAATATTCATTGATTTTTGCCATTGAAAAACATGTTTTTCATATACCAGAAATGTTTGAAGCTACTGACTGAATGAAAGGAGCTGGCATCTCACTCTCTTTGAATCTTCTTTATCATGCTAGGATTAACAGGAAAAAGCAAAAAATTTCAGAATTGCACCTTGCAATGTGGAGATATTACTGTTTGTGCATTTACAATATTCATTGATTTTTGCCATTGAAAAACGTCCAGAAATGTTTGAAGCTACTGACTGAATGAAAGGAGCTGGCATCTCACTCTCTTTGAATCTTCTTTATCATGCTAGGATTAGCAGGAAAAAGCAAAAAATTTCAGAATTGCACCTTGCAATGTGGAGATATTACTGTTTGTGCATTTACAATATTCATTGATTTTTGCCATTGAAAAACATGTTTTTCATATACCAGAAATGTTTGAAGCTACTGACTGAATGAAAGGAGCTGGCATGTCACTCTCTTTGAATCTTCTTTATCATGCTAGGATTAACAGGAAAAAGCAAAAAATTTCAGAATTGCACCTTGCAATGTGGAGATATTACTGTTTGTGCATTTACAATATTCATTGATTTTTGCCATTGAAAAACATGTTTTTCATATACCAGAAATGTTTGAAGCTACTGACTGAATGAAAGGAGCTGGCATCTCACTCTCTTTGAATCTTCTTTATCATGCTAGGATTAACAGGAAAAAGCAAAAAATTTCAGAATTGCACCTTGCAATGTGGAGATATTACTGTTTGTGCATTTACAATATTCATTGATTTTTGCCATTGAAAAACGTCCAGAAATGTTTGAAGCTACTGACTGAATGAAAGGAGCTGGCATCTCACTCTCTTTGAATCTTCTTTATCATGCTAGGATTAGCAGGAAAAAGCAAAAAATTTCAGAATTGCACCTTGCAATGTGGAGATATTACTGTTTGTGCATTTAAAATATTCATTGATTTTTGCCATTGAAAAACATGTTTTTCATATACCAGAAATGTTTGAAGCTACTGACTGAATGAAAGGAGCTGGCATCTCACTCTCTTTGAATCTTCTTTATCATGCTAGGATTAACAGGAAAAAGCAAAAAATTTCAGAATTGCACCTTGCAATGTGGAGATATTACTGTTTGTGCATTTACAATATTCATTGATTTTTGCCATTGAAAAACATGTTTTTCATATACCAGAAATGTTTGAAGCTACTGACTGAATGAAAGGAGCTGGCATCTCACTCTCTTTGAATCTTCTTTATCATGCTAGGATTAACAGGAAAAAGCAAAAAATTTCAGAATTGCACCTTGCAATGTGGAGATATTACTGTTTGTGCATTTACAATATTCATTGATTTTTGCCATTGAAAAACGTCCAGAAATGTTTGAAGCTACTGACTGAATGAAAGGAGCTGGCATCTCACTCTCTTTGAATCTTCTTTATCATGCTAGGATTAACAGGAAAAAGCAAAAAATTTCAGAATTGCACCTTGCAATGTGGAGATATAACTGTTTGTGCATTTACAATATTCATTGATTTTTGCCATTGAAAAACGTCCAGAAATGTTTGAAGCTACTGACTGAATGAAAGGAGCTGGCATCTCACTCTCTTTGAATCTTTTTATCATGCTAGGATTAGCAGGAAAAAGCAAAAAATTTCAGAATTGCACCTTGCAATGTGGAGATATTACTGTTTGTGCATTTACAATATTCATTGATTTTTGCCATTGAAAAACATGTTTTTCATATACCAGAAATGTTTGAAGCTACTGACTGAATGAAAGGAGCTGGCATCTCACTCTCTTTGAATCTTCTTTATCATGCTAGGATTAGCAGGAA
Organism: Phyllobates terribilis; assembly: GCF_046119375.1. Classification (NCBI taxonomy): domain Eukaryota; kingdom Metazoa; phylum Chordata; class Amphibia; order Anura; family Dendrobatidae; genus Phyllobates; species Phyllobates terribilis. Next base: position 66,506 of record NW_027363617.1, read on the forward strand.
AAAGCAAAAAATTTCAGAATTGCACCTTGCAATGTGGAGATATTACTGTTTGTGCATTTACAATATTCATTGATTTTTGCCATTGAAAAACATGTTTTTCATATACCAGAAATGTTTGAAGCTACTGACTGAATGAAAGGAGCTGGCATCTCACTCTCTTTGAAACTTCTTTATCATGCTAGGATTAACAGGAAAAAGCAAAAAATTTCAGAATTGCACCTTGCAATGTGGAGATATTACTGTTTGTGCATTTACAATATTCATTGATTTTTGCCATTGAAAAACGTCCAGAAATGTTTGAAGCTACTGACTGAATGAAAGGAGCTGGCATCTCACTCTCTTTGAATCTTCTTTATCATGCTAGGATTAACAGGAAAAAGCTAAAAATTTCAGAATTGCACCTTGCAATGTGGAGATATTACTGTTTGTGCATTTACAATATTCATTGATTTTTGCCATTGAAAAACATGTTTTTCATATACCAGAAATGTTTGAAGCTACTGACTGAATGAAAGGAGCTGGCATCTCACTCTCTTTGAATCTTCTTTATCATGCTAGGATTAGCAGGAAAAAGCAAAGAATTTCAGAATTGCACCTTGCAATGTGGAGATATTACTGTTTGTGCATTTACAATATTCATTGATTTTTGCCATTGAAAAACATGTTTTTCATATACCAGAAATGTTTGAAGCTACTGACTGAATGAAAGGAGCTGGCATCTCACTCTCTTTGAATCTTCTTTATCATGCTAAGAGGAGCAGGAAAAAGCAAAAAATTTCAGAATTGCACCTTGCAATGCGGAGAAATTACTGTTTGTGCATTTACAATATTCATTGATTTTTGCCATTGAAAAACGTCCAGAAATGATTGAAGCTACTGACTGAATGAAAGGAGCTGTCATCTCACTCTCTTTGAATCTTCTTTATCATGCTAAGAGGAGCAGGAAAAAGCAAAAAATTTCAGAATTGCACCTTGCAATGCGGAGAAATTAATGTTTGTGCATTTACAATATTCATTGATTTTTGCAATTGAAAAATGTCCAGAAATGATTGAAGCTACTGACTGAATGAAAGGAGCTGGCATCTCACTCTCTTTGAATCTTCTTTATCATGCTAGGATTAGCAGGAAAAAGCAAAAAATTTCAGAATTGCACCTTGCAATGTGGAGATATTACTGTTTGTGCATTTACAATATTCATTGATTTTTGCCATTGAAAAACATGTTTTTCATATACCAGAAATGTTTGAAGCTACTGACTGAATGAAAGGAGCTGGCATCTCACTCTCTTTGAATCTTCTTTATCATGCTAGGATTAACAGGAAAAAGCAAAAAAATTCAGAATTTCACCTTGCAATGTGGAGATATTACTGTTTGTGCATTTACAATATTCATTGATTTTTGCCATTGAAAAACATGTTTTTCATATACCAGAAATGTTTGAAGCTACTGACTGAATGAAAGGAGCTGGCATCTCACTCTCTTTGAATCTTCTTTATAATGCTAGGATTAACAGGAAAAAGCAAAAAATTTCAGAATTGCACCTTGCAATGTGGAGATATTACTGTTTGTGCATTTACAATATTCATTGATTTTTGCCATTGAAAAACATGTTTTTCATATACCAGAAATGTTTGAAGCTACTGACTGAATGAAAGGAGCTGGCATCTCACTCTCTTTGATTCTTCTTTATCATGCTAGGATTAACAGGAAAAAGCAAAAAATTTCAGAATTGCACCTTGCAATGTGGAGATATTACTGTTTGTGCATTTACAATATTCATTGATTTTTGCCATTGAAAAACGTCCAGAAATGTTTGAAGCTACTGACTGAATGAAAGGAGCTGGCATCTCACTCTCTTTGAATCTTCTTTATCATGCTAGGATTAACAGGAAAAAGCAAAAAATTTCAGAATTGCACCTTGCAATGTGGAGATATTACTGTTTGTGCATTTACAATATTCATTGATTTTTGCCATTGAAAAACGTCCAGAAATGTTTGAAGCTACTGACTGAATGAAAGGAGCTGGCATCTCACTCTCTTTGAATCTTCTTTATCATGCTAGGATTAGCAGGAAAAAGCAAAAAATTTCAGAATTGCACCTTGCAATGTGGAGATATTACTGTTTGTGCATTTACAATATTCATTGATTTTTGCCATTGAAAAACATGTTTTTCATATACCAGAAATGTTTGAAGCTACTGACTGAATGAAAGGAGCTGGCATCTCACTCTCTTTGAATCTTCTTTATCATGCTAGGATTAGCAGGAAAAAGCAAAAAATTTCAGAATTGCACCTTGCAATGTGGAGATATTACTGTTTGTGCATTTACAATATTCATTGATTTTTGCCATTGAAAAACATGTTTTTCATATACCAGAAATGTTTGAAGCTACTGACTGAATGAAAGGAGCTGGCATCTCACTCTCTTTGAATCTTCTTTATCATGCTAGGATTAACAGGAAAAAGCAAAAAATTTCAGAATTGCACCTTGCAATGTGGAGATATTACTGTTTGTGCATTTACAATATTCATTGATTTTTGCCATTGAAAAACGTCCAGAAATGTTTGAAGCTACTGACTGAATGAAAGGAGCTGGCATCTCACTCTCTTTGAATCTTCTTTATCATGCTAGGATTAACAGGAAAAAGCTAAAAATTTCAGAATTGCACCTTGCAATGTGGAGATATTACTGTTTGTGCATTTACAATATTCATTGATTTTTGCCATTGAAAAACATGTTTTTCATATACCAGAAATGTTTGAAGCTACTGACTGAATGAAAGGAGCTGGCATCTCACTCTCTTTGAATCTTCTTTATCATGCTAGGATTAGCAGGAAAAAGCAAAGAATTTCAGAATTGCACCTTGCAATGTGGAGATATTACTGTTTGTGCATTTACAATATTCATTGATTTTTGCCATTGAAAAACATGTTTTTCATATACCAGAAATGTTTGAAGCTACTGACTGAATGAAAGGAGCTGGCATCTCACTCTCTTTGAATCTTCTTTATCATGCTAGGATTAACAGGAAAAAGCAAAAAATTTCAGAATTGCACCTTGCAATGTGGAGATATTACTGTTTGTGCATTTACAATATTCATTGATTTTTGCCATTGAAAAACGTCCAGAAATGTTTGAAGCTACTGACTGAATGAAAGGAGCTGGCATCTCACTCTCTTTGAATCTTCTTTATCATGCTAGGATTAACAGGAAAAAGCAAAAAATTTCAGAATTGCACCTTGCAATGTGGAGATATTACTGTTTGTGCATTTACAATATTCATTGATTTTTGCCATTGAAAAACGTCCAGAAATGTTTGAAGCTACTGACTGAATGAAAGGAGCTGGCATCTCACTCTCTTTGAATCTTCTTTATCATGCTAGGATTAGCAGGAAAAAGCAAAAAATTTCAGAATTGCACCTTGCAATGTGGAGATATTACTGTTTGTGCATTTACAATATTCATTGATTTTTGCCATTGAAAAACATGTTTTTCATATACCAGAAATGTTTGAAGCTACTGACTGAATGAAAGGAGCTGGCATCTCACTCTCTTTGAATCTTCTTTATCATGCTAGGATTAGCAGGAAAAAGCAAAAAATTTCAGAATTGCACCTTGCAATGTGGAGATATTACTGTTTGTGCATTTACAATATTCATTGATTTTTGCCATTGAAAAACATGTTTTTCATATACCAGAAATGTTTGAAGCTACTGACTGAATGAAAGGAGCTGGCATCTCACTCTCTTTGAATCTTCTTTATCATGCTAGGATTAACAGGAAAAAGCAAAAAATTTCAGAATTGCACCTTGCAATGTGGAGATATTACTGTTTGTGCATTTACAATATTCATTGATTTTTGCCATTGAAAAACGTCCAGAAATGTTTGAAGCTACTGACTGAATGAAAGGAGCTGGCATCTCACTCTCTTTGAATCTTCTTTATCATGCTAGGATTAACAGGAAAAAGCTAAAAATTTCAGAATTGCACCTTGCAATGTGGAGATATTACTGTTTGTGCATTTACAATATTCATTGATTTTTGCCATTGAAAAACGTCCAGAAATGTTTGAAGCTACTGACTGAATGAAAGGAGCTGGCATCTCACTCTCTTTGAATCTTCTTTATCATGCTAGGATTAGCAGGAAAAAGCAAAAAATTTCAGAATTGCACCTTGCAATGTGGAGATATTACTGTTTGTGCATTTACAATATTCATTGATTTTTGCCATTGAAAAACATGTTTTTCATATACCAGAAATGTTTGAAGCTACTGACTGAATGAAAGGAGCTGGCATCTCACTCTCTTTGAATCTTCTTTATCATGCTAGGATTAGCAGGAAAAAGCAAAAAATTTCAGAATTGCACCTTGCAATGTGGAGATATTACTGTTTGTGCATTTACAATATTCATTGATTTTTGCCATTGAAAAACATGTTTTTCATATACCAGAAATGTTTGAAGCTACTGACTGAATGAAAGGAGCTGGCATCTCACTCTCTTTGAATCTTCTTTATCATGCTAGGATTAACAGGAAAAAGCAAAAAATTTCAGAATTGCACCTTGCAATGTGGAGATATTACTGTTTGTGCATTTACAATATTCATTGATTTTTGCCATTGAAAAACGTCCAGAAATGTTTGAAGCTACTGACTGAATGAAAGGAGCTGGCATCTCACTCTCTTTGAATCTTCTTTATCATGCTAGGATTAACAGGAAAAAGCTAAAAATTTCAGAATTGCACCTTGCAATGTGGAGATATTACTGTTTGTGCATTTACAATATTCATTGATTTTTGCCATTGAAAAACATGTTTTTCATATACCAGAAATGTTTGAAGCTACTGACAGAATGAAAGGAGCTGGCATCTCACTCTCTTTGAATCTTCTTTATCATGCTAGGATTAGCAGGAAAAAGCAAAGAATTTCAGAATTGCACCTTGCAATGTGGAGATATTACTGTTTTGTGCATTTACAATATTCATTGATTTTTGCCATTGAAAAACATGTTTTTCATATACCAGAAATGTTTGAAGCTACTGACTGAATGAAAGGAGCTGGCATCTCACTCTCTTTGAATCTTCTTTATCATGCTAAGAGGAGCAGGAAAAAGCAAAAAATTTCAGAATTGCACCTTGCAATGCGGAGAAATTACTGTTTGTGCATTTACAATATTCATTGATTTTTGCCATTGAAAAACGTCCAGAAATGATTGAAGCTACTGACTGAATGAAAGGAGCTGTCATCTCACTCTCTTTGAATCTTCTTTATCATGCTAAGAGGAGCAGGAAAAAGCAAAAAATTTCAGAATTGCACCTTGCAATGCGGAGAAATTACTGTTTGTGCATTTACAATATTCATTGATTTTTGCCATTGAAAAATGTCCAGAAATGATTGAAGCTACTGACTGAATGAAAGGAGCTGGCATCTCACTCTCTTTGAATCTTCTTTATCATGCTAGGATTAGCAGGAAAAAGCAAAAAATTTCAGAATTGCACCTTGCAATGTGGAGATATTACTGTTTGTGCATTTACAATATTCATTGATTTTTGCCATTGAAAAACATGTTTTTCATATACCAGAAATGTTTGAAGCTACTGACTGAATGAAAGGAGCTGGCATCTCACTCTCTTTGAATCTTCTTTATCATGCTAGGATTAACAGGAAAAAGCAAAAAATTTCAGAATTTCACCTTGCAATGTGGAGATATTACTGTTTGTGCATTTACAATATTCATTGATTTTTGCCATTGAAAAACATGTTTTTCATATACCAGAAATGTTTGAAGCTACTGACTGAATGAAAGGAGCTGGCATCTCACTCTCTTTGAATCTTCTTTATCATGCTAGGATTAACAGGAAAAAGCAAAAAATTTCAGAATTGCACCTTGCAATGTGGAGATATTACTGTTTGTGCATTTACAATATTCATTGATTTTTGCCATTGAAAAACATGTTTTTCATATACCAGAAATGTTTGAAGCTACTGACTGAATGAAAGGAGCTGGCATCTCACTCTCTTTGAATCTTCTTTATCATGCTAGGATTAACAGGAAAAAGCAAAAAATTTCAGAATTGCACCTTGCAATGTGGAGATATTACTGTTTGTGCATTTACAATATTCATTGATTTTTGCCATTGAAAAACGTCCAGAAATGTTTGAAGCAACTGACTGAATGAAAGGAGCTGGCATCTCACTCTCTTTGAATCTTCTTTATCATGCTAGGATTAACAGGAAAAAGCAAAAAATTTCAGAATTGCACCTTGCAATGTGGAGATATTACTGTTTGTGCATTTACAATATTCATTGATTTTTGCCATTGAAAAACGTCCAGAAATGTTTGAAGCTACTGACTGAATGAAAGGAGCTGGCATCTCACTCTCTTTGAATCTTCTTTATCATGCTAGGATTAGCAGGAAAAAGCAAAAAATTTCAGAATTGCACCTTGCAATGTGGAGATATTACTGTTTGTGCATTTACAATATTCATTGATTTTTGCCATTGAAAAACATGTTTTTCATATACCAGAAATGTTTGAAGCTACTGACTGAATGAAAGGAGCTGGCATCTCACTCTCTTTGAATCTTCTTTATCATGCTAGGATTAGCAGGAAAAAGCAAAAAATTTCAGAATTGCACCTTGCAATGTGGAGATATTACTGTTTGTGCATTTACAATATTCATTGATTTTTGCCATTGAAAAACATGTTTTTCATATACCAGAAATGTTTGAAGCTACTGACTGAATGAAAGGAGCTGGCATCTCACTCTCTTTGAATCTTCTTTATCATGCTAGGATTAACAGGAAAAAGCAAAAAATTTCAGAATTGCACCTTGCAATGTGGAGATATTACTGTTTGTGCATTTACAATATTCATTGATTTTTGCCATTGAAAAACGTCCAGAAATGTTTGAAGCTACTGACTGAATGAAAGGAGCTGGCATCTCACTCTCTTTGAATCTTCTTTATCATGCTAGGATTAACAGGAAAAAGCTAAAAATTTCAGAATTGCACCTTGCAATGTGGAGATATTACTGTTTGTGCATTTACAATATTCATTGATTTTTGCCATTGAAAAACATGTTTTTCATATACCAGAAATGTTTGAAGCTACTGACTGAATGAAAGGAGCTGGCATCTCACTCTCTTTGAATCTTCTTTATCATGCTAGGATTAGCAGGAAAAAGCAAAGAATTTCAGAATTGCACCTTGCAATGTGGAGATATTACTGTTTGTGCATTTACAATATTCATTGATTTTTGCCATTGAAAAACATGTTTTTCATATACCAGAAATGTTTGAAGCTACTGACTGAATGAAAGGAGCTGGCATCTCACTCTCTTTGAATCTTCTTTATCATGCTAAGAGGAGCAGGAAAAAGCAAAAAATTTCAGAATTGCACCTTGCAATGCGGAGAAATTACTGTTTGTGCATTTACAATATTCATTGATTTTTGCCATTGAAAAACGTCCAGAAATGATTGAAGCTACTGACTGAATGAAAGGAGCTGTCATCTCACTCTCTTTGAATCTTCTTTATCATGCTAAGAGGAGCAGGAAAAAGCAAAACATTTCAGAATTGCACCTTGCAATGCGGAGAAATTACTGTTTGTGCATTTACAATATTCATTGATTTTTGCCATTGAAAAATGTCCAGAAATGATTGAAGCTACTGACTGAATGAAAGGAGCTGGCATCTCACTCTCTTTGAATCTTCTTTATCATGCTAGGATTAGCAGGAAAAAGCAAAAAATTTCAGAATTGCACCTTGCAATGTGGAGATATTACTGTTTGTGCATTTACAATATTCATTGATTTTTGCCATTGAAAAACATGTTTTTCATATACCAGAAATGTTTGAAGCTACTGACTGAATGAAAGGAGCTGGCATCTCACTCTCTTTGAATCTTCTTTATCATGCTAGGATTAACAGGAAAAAGCAAAAAATTTCAGAATTTCACCTTGCAATGTGGAGATATTACTGTTTGTGCATTTACAATATTCATTGATTTTTGCCATTGAAAAACATGTTTTTCATATACCAGAAATGTTTGAAGCTACTGACTGAATGAAAGGAGCTGGCATCTCACTCTCTTTGAATCTTCTTTATCATGCTAGGATTAACAGGAAAAAGCAAAAAATTTCAGAATTGCACCTTGCAATGTGGAGATATTACTGTTTGTGCATTTACAATATTCATTGATTTTTGCCATTGAAAAACGTCCAGAAATGTTTGAAGCTACTGACTGAATGAAAGGAGCTGGCATCTCACTCTCTTTGAATCTTCTTTATCATGCTAGGATTAGCAGGAAAAAGCAAAAAATTTCAGAATTGCACCTTGCAATGTGGAGATATTACTGTTTGTGCATTTACAATATTCATTGATTTTTGCCATTGAAAAACATGTTTTTCATATACCAGAAATGTTTGAAGCTACTGACTGAATGAAAGGAGCTGGCATCTCACTCTCTTTGAATCTTCTTTATCATGCTAGGATTAGCAGGAAAAAGCAAAAAATTTCAGAATTGCACCTTGCAATGTGGAGATATTACTGTTTGTGCATTTACAATATTCATTGATTTTTGCCATTGAAAAACGTTTTTCATATACCAGAAATGTTTGAAGCTACTGACTGAATGAAAGGAGCTGGCATCTCACTCTCTTTGAATCTTCTTTATCATGCTAGGATTAACAGGAAAAAGCAAAAAATTTCAGAATTGCACCTTGCAATGTGGAGATATTACTGTTTGTGCATTTACAATATTCATTGATTTTTGCCATTGAAAAACGTCCAGAAATGTTTGAAGCTACTGACTGAATGAAAGGAGCTGGCATCTCACTCTCTTTGAATCTTCTTTATCATGCTAGGATTAACAGGAAAAAGCTAAAAATTTCAGAATTGCACCTTGCAATGTGGAGATATTACTGTTTGTGCATTTACAATATTCATTGATTTTTGCCATTGAAAAACATGTTTTTCATATACCAGAAATGTTTGAAGCTACTGACTGAATGAAAGGAGCTGGCATCTCACTCTCTTTGAATCTTCTTTATCATGCTAGGATTAGCAGGAAAAAGCAAAAAATTTCAGAATTGCACCTTGCAATGTGGAGATATTACTGTTTGTGCATTTACAATATTCATTGATTTTTGCCATTGAAAAACATGTGTTTTTCATATACCAGAAATGTTTGAAGCTACTGACTGAATGAAAGGAGCTGGCATCTCACTCTCTTTGAATCTTCTTTATCATGCTAGGATTAGCAGGAAAAAGCAAAAAATTTCAGAATTGCACCTTGCAATGTGGAGATATTACTGTTTGTGCATTTACAATATTCATTGATTTTTGCCATTGAAAAACATGTTTTTCATATACCAGAAATGTTTGAAGCTACTGACTGAATGAAAGGAGCTGGCATCTCACTCTCTTTGAATCTTCTTTATCATGCTAGGATTAACAGGAAAAAGCAAAAAATTTCAGAATTGCACCTTGCAATGTGGAGATATTACTGTTTGTGCATTTACAATATTCATTGATTTTTGCCATTGAAAAACGTCCAGAAATGTTTGAAGCTACTGACTGAATGAAAGGAGCTGGCATCTCACTCTCTTTGAATCTTCTTTATCATGCTAGGATTAGCAGGAAAAAGCAAAAAATTTCAGAATTGCACCTTGCAATGTGGAGATATTACTGTTTGTGCATTTACAATATTCATTGATTTTTGCCATTGAAAAACATGTTTTTCATATACCAGAAATGTTTGAAGCTACTGACTGAATGAAAGGAGCTGGCATGTCACTCTCTTTGAATCTTCTTTATCATGCTAGGATTAACAGGAAAAAGCAAAAAATTTCAGAATTGCACCTTGCAATGTGGAGATATTACTGTTTGTGCATTTACAATATTCATTGATTTTTGCCATTGAAAAACATGTTTTTCATATACCAGAAATGTTTGAAGCTACTGACTGAATGAAAGGAGCTGGCATCTCACTCTCTTTGAATCTTCTTTATCATGCTAGGATTAACAGGAAAAAGCAAAAAATTTCAGAATTGCACCTTGCAATGTGGAGATATTACTGTTTGTGCATTTACAATATTCATTGATTTTTGCCATTGAAAAACGTCCAGAAATGTTTGAAGCTACTGACTGAATGAAAGGAGCTGGCATCTCACTCTCTTTGAATCTTCTTTATCATGCTAGGATTAGCAGGAAAAAGCAAAAAATTTCAGAATTGCACCTTGCAATGTGGAGATATTACTGTTTGTGCATTTACAATATTCATTGATTTTTGCCATTGAAAAACATGTTTTTCATATACCAGAAATGTTTGAAGCTACTGACTGAATGAAAGGAGCTGGCATCTCACTCTCTTTGAATCTTCTTTATCATGCTAGGATTAGCAGGAAAAAGCAAAAAATTTCAGAATTGCACCTTGCAATGTGGAGATATTACTGTTTGTGCATTTACAATATTCATTGATTTTTGCCATTGAAAAACGTTTTTCATATACCAGAAATGTTTGAAGCTACTGACTGAATGAAAGGAGCTGGCATCTCACTCTCTTTGAATCTTCTTTATCATGCTAGGATTAACAGGAAAAAGCAAAAAATTTCAGAATTGCACCTTGCAATGTGGAGATATTACTGTTTGTGCATTTACAATATTCATTGATTTTTGCCATTGAAAAACATCCAGAAATGTTTGAAGCTACTGACTGAATGAAAGGAGCTGGCATCTCACTCTCTTTGAATCTTCTTTATCATGCTAGGATTAGCAGGAAAAAGCAAAAAATTTCAGAATTGCACCTTGCAATGTGGAGATATTACTGTTTGTGCATTTACAATATTCATTGATTTTTGCCATTGAAAAACATGTTTTTCATATACCAGAAATGTTTGAAGCTACTGACTGAATGAAAGGAGCTGGCATCTCACTCTCTTTGAATCTTCTTTATCATGCTAGGATTAGCAGGAAAAAGCAAAAAATTTCAGAATTGCACCTTGCAATGTGGAGATATTACTGTTTGTGCATTTACAATATTCATTGATTTTTGCCATTGAAAAACGTTTTTCATATACCAGAAATGTTTGAAGCTACTGACTGAATGAAAGGAGCTGGCATCTCACTCTCTTTGAATCTTCTTTATCATACTAGGATTAACAGGAAAAAGCAAAAAATTTCAGAATTGCACCTTGCAATGTGGAGATATTACTGTTTGTGCATTTACAATATTCATTGATTTTTGCCATTGAAAAACGTCCAGAAATGTTTGAAGCTACTGACTGAATGAAAGGAGCTGGCATCTCACTCTCTTTGAATCTTCTTTATCATGCTAGGATTAACAGGAAAAAGCTAAAAATTTCAGAATTGCACCTTGCAATGTGGAGATATTACTGTTTGTGCATTTACAATATTCATTGATTTTTGCCATTGAAAAACATGTTTTTCATATACCAGAAATGTTTGAAGCTACTGACTGAATGAAAGGAGCTGGCATCTCACTCTCTTTGAATCTTCTTTATCATGCCAGGAAAAAGCAAAAAATTTCAGAATTGCACCTTGCAATGTGGAGATATTACTGTTTGTGCATTTACAATATTCATTGATTTTTGCCATTGAAAAACATGTGTTTTTCATATACCAGAAATGTTTGAAGCTACTGACTGAATGAAAGGAGCTGGCATCTCACTCTCTTTGAATCTTCTTTATCATGCTAGGATTAGCAGGAAAAAGCAAAAAATTTCAGAATTGCACCTTGCAATGTGGAGATATTACTGTTTGTGCATTTACAATATTCATTGATTTTTGCCATTGAAAAACATGTTTTTCATATACCAGAAATGTTTGAAGCTACTGACTGAATGAAAGGAGCTGGCATCTCACTCTCTTTGAATCTTCTTTTCATGCTAGGATTAACAGGAAAAAGCAAAAAATTTCAGAATTGCACCTTGCAATGTGGAGATATTACTGTTTGTGCATTTACAATATTCATTGATTTTTGCCATTGAAAAACGTCCAGAAATGTTTGAAGCTACTGACTGAATGAAAGGAGCTGGCATCTCACTCTCTTTGAATCTTCTTTATCATGCTAGGATTAGCAGGAAAAAGCAAAAAATTTCAGAATTGCACCTTGCAATGTGGAGATATTACTGTTTGTGCATTTACAATATTCATTGATTTTTGCCATTGAAAAACATGTTTTTCATATACCAGAAATGTTTGAAGCTACTGACTGAATGAAAGGAGCTGGCATGTCACTCTCTTTGAATCTTCTTTATCATGCTAGGATTAACAGGAAAAAGCAAAAAATTTCAGAATTGCACCTTGCAATGTGGAGATATTACTGTTTGTGCATTTACAATATTCATTGATTTTTGCCATTGAAAAACATGTTTTTCATATACCAGAAATGTTTGAAGCTACTGACTGAATGAAAGGAGCTGGCATCTCACTCTCTTTGAATCTTCTTTATCATGCTAGGATTAACAGGAAAAAGCAAAAAATTTCAGAATTGCACCTTGCAATGTGGAGATATTACTGTTTGTGCATTTACAATATTCATTGATTTTTGCCATTGAAAAACGTCCAGAAATGTTTGAAGCTACTGACTGAATGAAAGGAGCTGGCATCTCACTCTCTTTGAATCTTCTTTATCATGCTAGGATTAGCAGGAAAAAGCAAAAAATTTCAGAATTGCACCTTGCAATGTGGAGATATTACTGTTTGTGCATTTAAAATATTCATTGATTTTTGCCATTGAAAAACATGTTTTTCATATACCAGAAATGTTTGAAGCTACTGACTGAATGAAAGGAGCTGGCATCTCACTCTCTTTGAATCTTCTTTATCATGCTAGGATTAACAGGAAAAAGCAAAAAATTTCAGAATTGCACCTTGCAATGTGGAGATATTACTGTTTGTGCATTTACAATATTCATTGATTTTTGCCATTGAAAAACATGTTTTTCATATACCAGAAATGTTTGAAGCTACTGACTGAATGAAAGGAGCTGGCATCTCACTCTCTTTGAATCTTCTTTATCATGCTAGGATTAACAGGAAAAAGCAAAAAATTTCAGAATTGCACCTTGCAATGTGGAGATATTACTGTTTGTGCATTTACAATATTCATTGATTTTTGCCATTGAAAAACGTCCAGAAATGTTTGAAGCTACTGACTGAATGAAAGGAGCTGGCATCTCACTCTCTTTGAATCTTCTTGATCATGCTAGGATTAACAGGAAAAAGCAAAAAATTTCAGAATTGCACCTTGCAATGTGGAGATATTACTGTTTGTGCATTTACAATATTCATTGATTTTTGCCATTGAAAAACGTCCAGAAATGTTTGAAGCTACTGACTGAATGAAAGGAGCTGGCATCTCACTCTCTTTGAATCTTCTTTATCATGCTAGGATTAACAGGAAAAAGCTAAAAATTTCAGAACTGCACCTTGCAATGTGGAGATATTACTGTTTGTGCATTTACAATATTCATTGATTTTTGCCATTGAAAAACATGTTTTTCATATACCAGAAATGTTTGAAGCTACTGACTGAATGAAAGGAGCTGGCATCTCACTCTCTTTGAATCTTCTTTATCATGCTAGGATTAGCAGGAAAAAGCAAAGAATTTCAGAATTGCACCTTGAAATGTGGAGATATTACTGTTTGTGCATTTACAATATTCATTGATTTTTGCCATTGAAAAACATGTTTTTCATATACCAGAAATGTTTGAAGCTACTGACTGAATGAAAGGAGCTGGCATCTCACTCTCTTTGAATCTTCTTTATCATGCTAGGATTAGCAGGAAAAAGCAAAAAATTTCAGAATTGCACCTTGCAATGTGGAGATATTACTGTTTGTGCATTTACAATATTCATTGATTTTTGCCATTGAAAAACATGTTTTTCATATACCAGAAATGTTTGAAGCTACTGACTGAATGAAAGGAGCTGGCATCTCACTCTCTTTGAATCTTCTTTATCATGCTAGGATTAACAGGAAAAAGCAAAAAATTTCAGAATTGCACCTTGCAATGTGGAGATATTACTGTTTGTGCATTTACAATATTCATTGATTTTTGCCATTGAAAAACGTCCAGAAATGTTTGAAGCTACTGACTGAATGAAAGGAGCTGGCATCTCACTCTCTTTGAATCTTCTTTATCATGCTAGGATTAACAGGAAAAAGCTAAAAATTTCAGAATTGCACCTTCCAATGTGGAGATATTACTGTTTGTGCATTTACAATATTCATTGATTTTTGCCATTGAAAAACATGTTTTTCATATACCAGAAATGTTTGAAGCTACTGACTGAATGAAAGGAGCTGGCATCTCACTCTCTTTGAATCTTCTTTATCATGCTAGGATTAGCAGGAAAAAGCAAAAAATTTCAGAATTGCACCTTGCAATGTGGAGATATTACTGTTTGTGCATTTACAATATTCATTGATTTTTGCCATTGAAAAACATGTTTTTCATATACCAGAAATGTTTGAAGCTACTGACTGAATGAAAGGAGCTGGCATCTCACTCTCTTTGAATCTTCTTTATCATGCTAGGATTAGCAGGAAAAAGCAAAAAATTTCAGAATTGCACCTTGCAATGTGGAGATATTACTGTTTGTGCATTTACAATATTCATTGATTTTTGCCATTGAAAAACATGTTTTTCATATACCAGAAATGTTTGAAGCTACTGACTGAATGAAAGGAGCTGGCATCTCACTCTCTTTGAATCTTCTTTATCATGCTAGGATTAACAGGAAAAAGCAAAAAATTTCAGAATTGCACCTTGCAATGTGGAGATATTACTGTTTGTGCATTTACAATATTCATTGATTTTTGCCATTGAAAAACGTCCAGAAATGTTTGAAGCTACTGACTGAATGAAAGGAGCTGGCATCTCACTCTCTTTGAATCTTCTTTATCATGCTAGGATTAACAGGAAAAAGCTAAAAATTTCAGAACTGCACCTTGCAATGTGGAGATATTACTGTTTGTGCATTTACAATATTCATTGATTTTTGCCATTGAAAAACATGTTTTTCATATACCAGAAATGTTTGAAGCTACTGACTGAATGAAAGGAGCTGGCATCTCACTCTCTTTGAATCTTCTTTATCATGCTAGGATTAGCAGGAAAAAGCAAAGAATTTCAGAATTGCACCTTGCAATGTGGAGATATTACTGTTTGTGCATTTACAATATTCATTGATTTTTGCCATTGAAAAACATGTTTTTCATATACCAGAAATGTTTGAAGCTACTGACTGAATGAAAGGAGCTGGCATCTCACTCTCTTTGAATCTTCCTTATCATGCTAGGATTAGCAGGAAAAAGCAAAAAATTTCAGAATTGCACCTTGTAATGTGGAGATATTACTGTTTGTGCATTTACAATATTCATTGATTTTTGCCATTGAAAAACATGTTTTTCATATACCAGAAATGTTTGAAGCTACTGACTGAATGAAAGGAGCTGGCATCTCACTCTCTTTGAATCTTCTTTATCATGCTAGGATTAACAGGAAAAAGCTAAAAATTTCAGAACTGCACCTTGCAATGTGGAGATATTACTGTTTGTGCATTTACAATATTCATTGATTTTTGCCATTGAAAAACATGTTTTTCATATACCAGAAATGTTTGAAGCTACTGACTGAATGAAAGGAGCTGGCATCTCACTCTCTTTGAATCTTCTTTATCATGCTAGGATTAGCAGGAAAAAGCAAAGAATTTCAGAATTGCACCTTGCAATGTGGAGATATTACTGTTTGTGCATTTACAATATTCATTGATTTTTGCCATTGAAAAACATGTTTTTCATATACCAGAAATGTTTGAAGCTACTGACTGAATGAAAGGAGCTGGCATCTCACTCTCTTTGAATCTTCTTTATCATGCTAGGATTAGCAGGAAAAAGCAAAAAATTTCAGAATTGCACCTTGCAATGTGGAGATATTACTGTTTGTGCATTTACAATATTCATTGATTTTTGCCATTGAAAAACATGTTTTTCATATACCAGAAATGTTTGAAGCTACTGACTGAATGAAAGGAGCTGGCATCTCACTCTCTTTGAATCTTCTTTATCATGCTAGGATTAACAGGAAAAAGCAAAAAATTTCAGAATTGCACCTTGCAATGTGGAGATATTACTGTTTGTGCATTTACAATATTCATTGATTTTTGCCATTGAAAAACGTCCAGAAATGTTTGAAGCTACTGACTGAATGAAAGGAGCTGGCATCTCACTCTCTTTGAATCTTCTTTATCATGCTAGGATTAACAGGAAAAAGCTAAAAATTTCAGAATTGCACCTTCCAATGTGGAGATATTACTGTTTGTGCATTTACAATATTCATTGATTTTTGCCATTGAAAAACATGTTTTTCATATACCAGAAATGTTTGAAGCTACTGACTGAATGAAAGGAGCTGGCATCTCACTCTCTTTGAATCTTCTTTATCATGCTAGGATTAGCAGGAAAAAGCAAAAAATTTCAGAATTGCACCTTGCAATGTGGAGATATTACTGTTTGTGCATTTACAATATTCATTGATTTTTGCCATTGAAAAACATGTTTATCATATACCAGAAATGTTTGAAGCTACTGACTGAATGAAAGGAGCTGGCATCTCACTCTCTTTGAATCTTCTTTATCATGCTAGGATTAACAGGAAAAAGCAAAAAATTTCAGAATTGCACCTTGCAATGTGGAGATATTACTGTTTGTGCATTTACAATATTCATTGATTTTTGCCATTGAAAAACGTCCAGAAATGTTTGAAGCTACTGACTGAATGAAAGGAGCTGGCATCTCACTCTCTTTGAATCTTCTTTATCATGCTAGGATTAACAGGAAAAAGCTAAAAATTTCAGAATTGCACCTTGCAATGTGGAGATATTACTGTTTGTGCATTTACAATATTCATTGATTTTTGCCATTGAAAAACATGTTTTTCATATACCAGAAATGTTTGAAGCTACTGACTGAATGAAAGGAGCTGGCATCTCACTCTCTTTGAATCTTCTTTTTCATGCTAGGATTAGCAGGAAAAAGCAAAAAATTTCAGAATTGCACCTTGCAATGTGGAGATATTACTGTTTGTGCATTTACAATATTCATTGATTTTTGCCATTGAAAAA
Source organism: Phyllobates terribilis (assembly GCF_046119375.1). Lineage (NCBI taxonomy): Eukaryota > Metazoa > Chordata > Amphibia > Anura > Dendrobatidae > Phyllobates > Phyllobates terribilis. The sequence continues at coordinate 83,661 of NW_027363617.1, forward strand.
CATGTTTTTCATATACCAGAAATGTTTGAAGCTACTGACTGAATGAAAGGAGCTGGCATCTCACTCTCTTTGAATCTTCTTTATCATGCTAGGATTAGCAGGAAAAAGCAAAAAATTTCAGAATTGCACCTTGCAATGTGGAGATATTACTGTTTGTGCATTTACAATATTCATTGATTTTTGCCATTGAAAAACATGTTTTTCATATACCAGAAATGTTTGAAGCTACTGACTGAATGAAAGGAGCTGGCATCTCACTCTCTTTGAATCTTCTTTATCATGCTAGGATTAACAGAAAAAAGCAAAAAATTTCAGAATTGCACCTTGCAATGTGGAGATATTACTGTTTGTGCATTTACAATATTCATTGATTTTTGCCATTGAAAAACGTCCAGAAATGTTTGAAGCTACTGACTGAATGAAAGGAGCTGGCATCTCACTCTCTTTGAATCTTCTTTATCATGCTAGGATTAGCAGGAAAAAGCAAAAAAATTCCGAATTGCACCTTGCAATGTGGAGATATTACTGTTTGTGCATTTACAATATTCATTGATTTTTGCCATTGAAAAACATGTTTTTCATATACCAGAAATGTTTGAAGCTACTGACTGAATGAAAGGAGCTGGCATCTCACTCTCTTTGAATCTTCTTTATCATGCTAGGATTAGCAGGAAAAAGCAAAAAATTTCAGAATTGCACCTTGCAATGTGGAGATATTACTGTTTGTGCATTTACAATATTCATTGATTTTTGCCATTGAAAAACATGTTTTTCATATACCAGAAATGTTTGAAGCTACTGACTGAATGAAAGGAGCTGGCATCTCACTCTTTGAATCTTCTTTATCATGCTAGGATTAGCAGGAAAAAGCAAAAAATTTCAGAATTGCACCTTGCAATGTGGAGATATTACTGTTTGTGCATTTACAATATTCATTGATTTTTGCCATTGAAAAACATGTTTTTCATATACCAGAAATGTTTGAAGCTACTGACTGAATGAAAGGAGCTGGCATCTCACTCTCTTTGAATCTTCTTTATCATGCTAGGATTAACAGGAAAAAGCAAAAAATTTCAGAATTGCACCTTGCAATGTGGAGATATTACTGTTTGTGCATTTACAATATTCATTGATTTTTGCCATTGAAAAACGTCCAGAAATGTTTGAAGCTACTGACTGAATGAAAGTAGCTGGCATCTCACTCTCTTTGAATCTTCTTTATCATGCTAGGATTAGCAGGAAAAAGCAAAAAATTTCAGAATTGCACCTTGCAATGTGGAGATATTACTGTTTGTGCATTTACAATATTCATTGATTTTTGCCATTGAAAAACATCATGTTATTCATATACCAGAAATGTTTGAAGCTACTGACTGAATGAAAGGAGCTGGCATCTCACTCTCTTTGAATCTTCTTTATCATGCTAGGATTAGCAGGAAAAAGCAAAAAATTTCCGAATTGCACCTTGCAATGTGGAGATATTACTGTTTGTGCATTTACAATATTCATTGATTTTTGCCATTGAAAAACATGTTTTTCATATACCAGAAATGTTTGAAGCTACTGACTGAATGAAAGGAGCTGGCATCTCACTCTCTTTGAATCTTCTTTATCATGCTAGGATTAGCAGGAAAAAGCAAAAAATTTCAGAATTGCACCTTGCAATGTGGAGATATTACTGTTTGTGCATTTACAATATTCATTGATTTTTGCCATTGAAAAACATGTTTTTCATATACCAGAAATGTTTGAAGCTACTGACTGAATGAAAGGAGCTGGCATCTCACTCTTTGAATCTTCTTTATCATGCTAGGATTAGCAGGAAAAAGCAAAAAATTTCAGAATTGCACCTTGCAATGTGGAGATATTACTGTTTGTGCATTTACAATATTCATTGATTTTTGCCATTGAAAAACATGTTTTTCATATACCGGAAATGTTTGAAGCTACTGACTGAATGAAAGGAGCTGGCATCTCACTCTCTTTGAATCTTCTTTATCATGCTAGGATTAACAGGAAAAAGCAAAAAATTTCAGAATTGCACCTTGCAATGTGGAGATATTACTGTTTGTGCATTTACAATATTCATTGATTTTTGCCATTGAAAAACGTCCAGAAATGTTTGAAGCTACTGACTGAATGAAAGGAGCTGGCATCTCACTCTCTTTGAATCTTCTTTATCATGCTAGGATTAGCAGGAAAAAGCAAAAAATTTCAGAATTGCACCTTGCAATGTGGAGATATTACTGTTTGTGCATTTACAATATTCATTGATTTTTGCCATTGAAAAACATCATGTTATTCATATACCAGAAATGTTTGAAGCTACTGACTGAATGAAAGGAGCTGGCATCTCACTCTCTTTGAATCTTCTTTATCATGCTAGGATTAGCAGGAAAAAGCAAAAAATTTCCGAATTGCACCTTGCAATGTGGAGATATTACTGTTTGTGCATTTACAATATTCATTGATTTTTGCCATTGAAAAACATGTTTTTCATATACCAGAAATGTTTGAAGCTACTGACTGAATGAAAGGAGCTGGCATCTCACTCTCTTTGAATCTTCTTTATCATGCTAGGATTAGCAGGAAAAAGCAAAAAATTTCAGAATTGCACCTTGCAATGTGGAGATATTACTGTTTGTGCATTTACAATATTCATTGATTTTTGCCATTGAAAAACATGTTTTTCATATACCAGAAATGTTTGAAGCTACTGACTGAATGAAAGGAGCTGGCATCTCACTCTTTGAATCTTCTTTATCATGCTAGGATTAGCAGGAAAAAGCAAAAAATTTCAGAATTGCACCTTGCAATGTGGAGATATTACTGTTTGTGCATTTACAATATTCATTGATTTTTGCCATTGAAAAACATGTTTTTCATATACCGGAAATGTTTGAAGCTACTGACTGAATGAAAGGAGCTGGCATCTCACTCTCTTTGAATCTTCTTTATCATGCTAGGATTAACAGGAAAAAGCAAAAAATTTCAGAATTGCACCTTGCAATGTGGAGATATTACTGTTTGTGCATTTACAATATTCATTGATTTTTGCCATTGAAAAACGTCCAGAAATGTTTGAAGCTACTGACTGAATGAAAGGAGCTGGCATCTCACTCTCTTTGAATCTTCTTTATCATGCTAGGATTAGCAGGAAAAAGCAAAAAATTTCAGAATTGCACCTTGCAATGTGGAGATATTACTGTTTGTGCATTTACAATATTCATTGATTTTTGCCATTGAAAAACATCATGTTATTCATATACCAGAAATGTTTGAAGCTACTGACTGAATGAAAGGAGCTGGCATCTCACTCTCTTTGAATCTTCTTTATCATGCTAGGATTAGCAGGAAAAAGCAAAAAATTTCCGAATTGCACCTTGCAATGTGGAGATATTACTGTTTGTGCATTTACAATATTCATTGATTTTTGCCATTGAAAAACATGTTTTTCATATACCAGAAATGTTTGAAGCTACTGACTGAATGAAAGGAGCTGGCATCTCACTCTCTTTGAATCTTCTTTATCATGCTAGGATTAGCAGGAAAAAAGCAAAAAATTTCAGAATTGCACCTTGCAATGTGGAGATATTACTGTTTGTGCATTTACAATATTCATTGATTTTTGCCATTGAAAAACATGTTTTTCATATACCAGAAATGTTTGAAGCTACTGACTGAATGAAAGGAGCTGGCATCTCACTCTCTTTGAATCTTCTTTATCATGCTAGGATTAACAGGAAAAAGCTAAAAATTTCAGAATTGCACCTTGCAATGTGGAGATATTACTGTTTGTGCATTTACAATATTCATTGATTTTTGCCATTGAAAAACATGTTTTTCATATACCAGAAATGTTTGAAGCTACTGACTGAATGAAAGGAGCTGGCATCTCACTCTCTTTGAATCTTCTTTATCATGCTAGGATTAGCAGGAAAAAGCAAAAAATTTCAGAATTGCACCTTGCAATGTGGAGATATTACTGTTTGTGCATTTACAATATTCATTGATTTTTGCCATTGAAAAACATGTTTTTCATATACCAGAAATGTTTGAAGCTACTGACTGAATGAAAGGAGCTGGCATCTCACTCTCTTTGAATCTTCTTTATCATGCTAGGATTAACAGGAAAAAGCAAAAAATTTCAGAATTGCACCTTGCAATGTGGAGATATTACTGTTTGTGCATTTACAATATTCATTGATTTTTGCCATTGAAAAACGTCCAGAAATGTTTGAAGCTACTGACTGAATGAAAGGAGCTGGCATCTCACTCTCTTTGAATCTTCTTTATCATGCTAGGATTAGCAGGAAAAAGCAAAAAATTTCAGAATTGCACCTTGCAATGTGGAGATATTACTGTTTGTGCATTTACAATATTCATTGATTTTTGCCATTGAAAAACATCATGTTATTCATATACCAGAAATGTTTGAAGCTACTGACTGAATGAAAGGAGCTGGCATCTCACTCTCTTTGAATCTTCTTTATCATGCTAGGATTAGCAGGAAAAAGCAAAAAATTTCCGAATTGCACCTTGCAATGTGGAGATATTACTGTTTGTGCATTTACAATATTCATTGATTTTTGCCATTGAAAAACATGTTTTTCATATACCAGAAATGTTTGAAGCTACTGACTGAATGAAAGGAGCTGGCATCTCACTCTCTTTGAATCTTCTTTATCATGCTAGGATTAACAGGAAAAAGCAAAAAATTTCAGAATTGCACCTTGCAATGTGGAGATATTACTGTTTGTGCATTTACAATATTCATTGATTTTTGCCATTGAAAAACGTCCAGAAATGTTTGAAGCTACTGACTGAATGAAAGGAGCTGGCATCTCACTCTCTTTGAATCTTCTTTATCATGCTAGGATTAGCAGGAAAAAGCAAAAAATTTCAGAATTGCACCTTGCAATGTGGAGATATTACTGTTTGTGCATTTACAATATTCATTGATTTTTGCCATTGAAAAACATGTTTTTCATATACCAGAAATGTTTGAAGCTACTGACTGAATGAAAGGAGCTGGCATCTCACTCTCTTTGAATCTTCTTTATCATGCTAGGATTAGCAGGAAAAAGCAAAAAATTTCAGAATTGCACCTTGCAATGTGGAGATATTACTGTTTGTGCATTTACAATATTCATTGATTTTTGCCATTGAAAAACATGTTTTTCATATACCAGAAATGTTTGAAGCTACTGACTGAATGAAAGGAGCTGGCATCTCACTCTCTTTGAATCTTCTTTATCATGCTAGGATTAACAGGAAAAAGCAAAAAATTTCAGAATTGCACCTTGCAATGTGGAGATATTACTGTTTGTGCATTTACAATATTCATTGATTTTTGCCATTGAAAAACGTCCAGAAATGTTTGAAGCTACTGACTGAATGAAAGGAGCTGGCATCTCACTCTCTTTGAATCTTCTTTATCATGCTAGGATTAGCAGGAAAAAGCAAAAAATTTCAGAATTGCACCTTGCAATGTGGAGATATTACTGTTTGTGCATTTACAATATTCATTGATTTTTGCCATTGAAAAACATCATGTTATTCATATACCAGAAATGTTTGAAGCTACTGACTGAATGAAAGGAGCTGGCATCTCACTCTCTTTGAATCTTCTTTATCATGCTAGGATTAGCAGGAAAAAGCAAAAAATTTCCGAATTGCACCTTGCAATGTGGAGATATTACTGTTTGTGCATTTACAATATTCATTGATTTTTGCCATTGAAAAACATGTTTTTCATATACCAGAAATGTTTGAAGCTACTGACTGAATGAAAGGAGCTGGCATCTCACTCTCTTTGAATCTTCTTTATCATGCTAGGATTAACAGGAAAAAGCAAAAAATTTCAGAATTGCACCTTGCAATGTGGAGATATTACTGTTTGTGCATTTACAATATTCATTGATTTTTGCCATTGAAAAACGTCCAGAAATGTTTGAAGCTACTGACTGAATGAAAGGAGCTGGCATCTCACTCTCTTTGAATCTTCTTTATCATGCTAGGATTAGCAGGAAAAAGCAAAAAATTTCAGAATTGCACCTTGCAATGTGGAGATATTACTGTTTGTGCATTTACAATATTCATTGATTTTTGCCATTGAAAAACGTTTTTCATATACCAGAAATGTTTGAAGCTACTGACTGAATGAAAGGAGCTGGCATCTCACTCTCTTTGAATCTTCTTTATCATGCTAGGATTAACAGGAAAAAGCAAAAAATTTCAGAATTGCACCTTGCAATGTGGAGATATTACTGTTTGTGCATTTACAATATTCATTGATTTTTGCCATTGAAAAACATGTTTTTCATATACCAGAAATGTTTGAAGCTACTGACTGAATGAAAGGAGCTGGCATCTCACTCTCTTTGAATCTTCTTTATCATGCCAGGATTAACAGGAAAAAGCAAAAAATTTCAGAATTGCACCTTGCAATGTGGAGATATTACTGTTTGTGCATTTACAATATTCATTGATTTTTGCCATTGAAAAACGTCCAGAAATGTTTGAAGCTACTGACTGAATGAAAGGAGATGGCATCTCACTCTCTTTGAATCTTCTTTATCATGCTAGGATTAGCAGGAAAAAGCAAAAAATTTCAGAATTGCACCTTGCAATGTGGAGATATTACTGTTTGTGCATTTACAATATTCATTGATTTTTGCCATTGAAAAACATGTTTTTCATATACCAGAAATGTTTGAAGCTACTGACTGAATGAAAGGAGCTGGCATCTCACTCTCTTTGAATCTTCTTTATCATGCTAGGATTAGCAGGAAAAAGCAAAAAATTTCAGAATTGCACCTTGCAATGTGGAGATATTACTGTTTGTGCATTTACAATATTCATTGATTTTTGCCATTGAAAAACATGTTTTTCATATACCAGAAATGTTTGAAGCTACTGACTGAATGAAAGGAGCTGGCATCTCACTCTCTTTGAATCTTCTTTATCATGCTAGGATTAACGGGAAAAATCAAAAAATTTCAGAATTGCACCTTGCAATGTGGAGATATTACTGTTTGTGCATTTACAATATTCATTGATTTTTGCCATTGAAAAACATGTTTTTCATATTCCAGAAATGTTTGAAGCTACTGACTGAATGAAAGGAGCTGGCATCTCACTCTCTTTGAATCTTCTTTATCATGCTAGGATTAACAGGAAAAAGCAAAAAATTTCAGAATTGCACCTTGCAATGTGGAGATATTACTGTTTGTGCATTTACAATATTCATTGATTTTTGCCATTGAAAAACGTCCAGAAATGTTTGATGCTACTGACTGAATGAAAGGAGCTGGCATCTCACTCTCTTTGAATCTTCTTTATCATGCTAGGATTAGCAGGAAAAAGCAAAATTCAGAATTGCACCTTGCAATGTGGAGATATTACTGTTTGTGCATTTACAATATTCATTGATTTTTGCCATTGAAAAACGTTTTTCATATACCAGAAATGTTTGAAGCTACTGACTGAATGAAAGGAGCTGGCATCTCACTCTCTTTGAATCTTCTTTATCATGCTAGGATTAACAGGAAAAAGCAAAAAATTTCAGAATTGCACCTTGCAATGTGGAGATATTACTGTTTGTGCATTTACAATATTCATTGATTTTTGCCATTGAAAAACGTCCAGAAATGTTTGAAGCTACTGACTGAATGAAAGGAGCTGGCATCTCACTCTCTTTGAATCTTCTTTATCATGCTAGGATTAGCAGGAAAAAGCAAAAAATTTCAGAATTGCACCTTGCAATGTGGAGATATTACTGTTTGTGCATTTACAATATTCATTGATTTTTGCCATTGAAAAACATGTTTTTCATATACCAGAAATGTTTGAAGCTACTGACTGAATGAAAGGAGCTGGCATCTCACTCTCTTTGAATCTTCTTTATCATGCTAGGATTAACAGGAAAAAGCAAAAAATTTCAGAATTGCACCTTGCAATGTGGAGATATTACTGTTTGTGCATTTACAATATTCATTGATTTTTGCCATTGAAAAACATGTTTTTCATATACCAGAAATGTTTGAAGCTACTGACTGAATGAAAGGAGCTGGCATCTCACTCTCTTTGAATCTTCTTTATCATGCTAGGATTAACAGGAAAAAGCAAAAAATTTCAGAATTGCACCTTGCAATGTGGAGATATTACTGTTTGTGCATTTACAATATTCATTGATTTTTGCCATTGAAAAACATGTTTTTCATATACCAGAAATGTTTGAAGCTACTGACTGAATGAAAGGAGCTGGCATCTCACTCTCTTTGAATCTTCTTTATCATGCTAGGATTAACAGGAAAAAGCAAAAAATTTCAGAATTGCACCTTGCAATGTGGAGATATTACTGTTTGTGCATTTACAATATTCATTGATTTTTGCCATTGAAAAACGTCCAGAAATGTTTGAAGCTACTGACTGAATGAAAGGAGCTGGCATCTCACTCTCTTTGAATCTTCTTTATCATGCTAGGATTAGCAGGAAAAAGCAAAAAATTTCAGAATTGCACCTTGCAATGTGGAGATATTACTGTTTGTGCATTTACAATATTCATTGATTTTTGCCATTGAAAAACATGTTTTTCATATACCAGAAATGTTTGAAGCTACTGACTGAATGAAAGGAGCTGGCATCTCACTCTCTTTGAATCTTCTTTATCATGCTAGGATTAGCAGGAAAAAGCAAAAAATTTCAGAATTGCACCTTGCAATGTGGAGATATTACTGTTTGTGCATTTACAATATTCATTGATTTTTGCCATTGAAAAACATGTTTTTCATATACCAGAAATGTTTGAAGCTACTGACTGAATGAAAGGAGCTGGCATCTCACTCTCTTTGAATCTTCTTTATCATGCTAGGATTAACAGGAAAAATCAAAAAATTTCAGAATTGCACCTTGCAATGTGGAGATATTACTGTTTGTGCATTTACAATATTCATTGATTTTTGCCATTGAAAAACATGTTTTTCATATTCCAGAAATGTTTGAAGCTACTGACTGAATGAAAGGAGCTGGCATCTCACTCTCTTTGAATCTTCTTTATCATGCTAGGATTAACAGGAAAAAGCAAAAAATTTCAGAATTGCACCTTGCAATGTGGAGATATTACTGTTTGTGCATTTACAATATTCATTGATTTTTGCCATTGAAAAACGTCCAGAAATGTTTGAAGCTACTGACTGAATGAAAGGAGCTGGCATCTCACTCTCTTTGAATCTTCTTTATCATGCTAGGATTAGCAGGAAAAAGCAAAAAATTTCAGAATTGCACCTTGCAATGTGGAGATATTACTGTTTGTGCATTTACAATATTCATTGATTTTTGCCATTGAAAAACATGTTTTTCATATACCAGAAATGTTTGAAGCTACTGACTGAATGAAAGGAGTTGGCATCTCACTCTCTTTGAATCTTCTTTATCATGCTAGGATTAGCAGGAAAAAGCAAAAAATTTCAGAATTGCACCTTGCAATGTGGAGATATTACTGTTTGTGCATTTACAATATTCATTGATTTTTGCCATTGAAAAACATGTTTTTCATATACCAGAAATGTTTGAAGCTACTGACTGAATGAAAGGAGCTGGCATCTCACTCTCTTTGAATCTTCTTTATCATGCTAGGATTAACAGGAAAAAGCTAAAAATTTCAGATTTGCACCTTGCAATGTGGAGATATTACTGTTTGTGCATTTACAATATTCATTGATTTTTGCCATTGAAAAACATGTTTTTCATATACCAGAAATGTTTGAAGCTACTGACTGAATGAAAGGAGCTGGCATCTCACTCTCTTTGAATCTTCTTTATCATGCTAGGATTAGCAGGAAAAAGCAAAAAATTTCAGAATTGCACCTTGCATTGTGGAGATATTACTGTTTGTGCATTTACAATATTCATTGATTTTTGCCATTGAAAAACGTTTTTCATATACCAGAAATGTTTGAAGCTACTGACTGAATGAAAGGAGCTGGCATCTCACTCTCTTTGAATCTTCTTTATCATGCTAGGATTAGCAGGAAAAAGCAAAAAATTTCAGAATTGCACCTTGCAATGTGGAGATATTACTGTTTGTGCATTTACAATATTCATTGATTTTTGCCATTGAAAAACATGTTTTTCATATACCAGAAATGTTTGAAGCTACTGACTGAATGAAAGGAGCTGGCATCTCACTCTGAATCTTCTTTATCATGCTAGGATTAACAGGAAAAAGCAAAAAATTTCAGAATTGCACCTTGCAATGTGGAGATATTACTGTTTGTGCATTTACAATATTCATTGATTTTTGCCATTGAAAAACATGTTTTTCATATACCAGAAATGTTTGAAGCTACTGACTGAATGAAAGGAGCTGGCATCTCACTCTCTTTGAATCTTCTTTATCATGCTAGGATTAACAGGAAAAAGCAAAAAATTTCAGAATTGCACCTTGCAATGTGGAGATATTACTGTTTGTGCATTTACAATATTCATTGATTTTTGCCATTGAAAAACGTCCAGAAATGTTTGAAGCTACTGACTGAATGAAAGGAGCTGGCATCTCACTCTCTTTGAATCTTCTTTATCATGCTAGGATTAACAGGAAAAAGCAAAAAATTTCAGAATTGCACCTTGCAATATGGAGATATTACTGTTTGTGCATTTACAATATTCATTGATTTTTGCCATTGAAAAACGTCCAGAAATGTTTGAAGCTACTGACTGAATGAAAGGAGCTGGCATCTCACTCTCTTTGAATCTTCTTTATCATGCTAGGATTAACAGGAAAAAGCTAAAAATTTCAGAATTGCACCTTGCAATGTGGAGATATTACTGTTTGTGCATTTACAATATTCATTGATTTTTGCCATTGAAAAACATGTTTTTCATATACCAGAAATGTTTGAAGCTACTGACTGAATGAAAGGAGCTGGCATCTCACTCTCTTTGAATCTTCTTTAGCATGCTAGGATTAGCAGGAAAAAGCAAAAAATTTCAGAATTGCACCTTGCAATGTGGAGATATTGCTGTTTGTGCATTTACAATATTCATTGATTTTTGCCATTGAAAAACATGTTTTTCATATACCAGAAATGTTTGAAGCTACTGACTGAATGAAAGGAGCTGGCATCTCACTCTCTTTGAATCTTCTTTATCATGCTAGGATTAGCAGGAAAAAGCAAAAAATTTCAGAATTGCACCTTGCAATGTGGAGATATTACTGTTTGTGCATTTACAATATTCATTGATTTTTGCCATTGAAAAACATGTTTTTCATATACCAGAAATGTTTGAAGCTACTGACTGAATGAAAGGAGCTGGCATCTCACTCTCTTTGAATCTTCTTTATCATGCTAGGATTAACAGGAAAAAGCAAAAAATTTCAGAATTGCACCTTGCAATGTGGAGATATTACTGTTTGTGCATTTACAATATTCATTGATTTTTGCCATTGAAAAACGTCCAGAAATGTTTTAAGCTACTGACTGAATGAAAGGAGCTGGCATCTCACTCTCTTTGAATCTTCTTTATCATGCTAGGATTAGCAGGAAAAAGCAAAAAATTTCAGAATTGCACCTTGCAATGTGGAGATATTACTGTTTGTGCATTTACAATATTTCAATGGCAAAAATCAATGAATATTGTAAATGCACAAACAGTAATTTATCCGCATTGCAAGGTGCAATTCTGAAATTTTTTGCTTTTTCCTGCTCCTCTTAGCATGATAAAGAAGATTCAAAGAGAGTGAGATGCCAGCTCCTTTCATTCAGTCAGTAGCTTCAAACATTTCTGGTATATGAATAACATGATGTTTTTCAATGGCAAAAATCAATGAATATTGTAAATGCACAAACAGTAATTTCTCCGCATTGCAAGGTGCAATTCTGAAATTTTTTGCTTTTTCCTGCTCCTCTTAGCATGATAAAGAAGATTCAAAGAGAGTGAGATGCCAGCTCCTTTCATTCAGTCAGTAGCTTCAATCATTTCTGGACGTTTTTCAATGGCAAAAATCAATAAATATTGTAAATGCACAAACAGTAATTTCTCCGCATTGCAAGGTGCAATTCTGAAATTTTTTGCTTTTTCCTGCTCCTCTTAGCATGATAAAGAAGATTCAAAGAGAGTGAGATGCCAGCTCCTTTCATTCAGTCAGTAGCTTCAAACATTTCTGGTATATGAATAACATGATGTTTTTCAATGGCAAAAATCAATGAATATTGTAAATGCACAAACAGTAATTTCTCCGCATTGCAAGGTGCAATTCTGAAATTTTTTGCTTTTTCCTGCTCCTCTTAGCATGATAAAGAAGATTCAAAGAGAGTGAGATGCCAGCTCCTTTCATTCAGTCAGTAGCTTCAATCATTTCTGGATGTTTTTCAATGGCAAAAATCAATGAATATTGTAAATGCATAAACTAATTTCTCCGCATTGCAAGGTGCAATTCTGAAATTTTTTGCTTTTTCCTGCTCCTCTTAGCATGATAAAGAAGATTCAAAGAGAGTGAGATGCCAGCTCCTTTCATTCAGTCAGTAGCTTCAATCATTTCTGGTAAATGAATAACATGATGTTTTTCAATGGCAAAAATCAATGAATTTTGTAAATGCACAAACAGTAATTTCTCCGCATTGCAAGGCGCAATTCTGAAATTTTTTGCTTTTTCCTGCTCCTCTTATCATGATAAAGAAGATTCAAAGAGAGTGAGGTGCCAGCTCCTTTCATTCAGTCAGTAGCTTCAAACATTTCTGGTATATGAATAACATGTTTTTCAATGGCAAAAATCAATGAATATTGTAAATGCACAAACAGTAATTTCTCCGCATTGCAAGGTGCAATTCTGAAATTTTTTGCTTTTTCCTGCTCCTCTTAGCATGATAAAGAAGATTCAAAGAGAGTGAGATGCCAGCTCCTTTCATTCAGTCAGTAGCTTCAATCATTTCTGGACGTTTTTCAATGTCAAAAATCAATGAATATTGTAAATGCACAAACAGTAATTTCTCCGCATTGCAAGGTGCAATTCTGAAATTTTTTGCTTTTTCCTGCTCCTCTTAGCATGATAAAGAAGATTCAAAGAGAGTGAGATGCCAGCTCCTTTCATTCAGTCAGTAGCTTCAATCATTTCTGGAAGTTTTTCAATGGCAAAAATCAATGAATATTGTAAATGCACAAACTGTAATTTCTCCGCATTGCAAGGTGCAATTCTGAAATTTTTTGCTTTTTCCTGCTCCTCTTAGCATGATAAAGAAGATTCAAAGAGAGTGAGATGCCAGCTCCTTTCATTCAGTCAGTAGCTTCAATCATTTCTGGACGTTTTTCAATGGCAAAAATCAATGAATATTGTAAATGCACAAACAGTAATTTCTCCGCATTGCAAGGTGCAATTCTGAAATTTTTTGCTTTTTCCTGCTCCTCTTAGCATGATAAAGAAGATTCAAAGAGAGTGAGATGCCAGCTCCTTTCATTCAGTCAGTAGCTTCAAACATTTCTGGTATATGAATAACATGATGTTTTTCAATGGCAAAAATCAATGAATATTGTAAATGCACAAACAGTAATTTCTCCGCATTGCAAGGTGCAATTCTGAAATTTTTTGCTTTTTCCTGCTCCTCTTAGCATGATAAAGAAGATTCAAAGAGAGTGAGATGCCAGCTCCTTTCATTCAGTCAGTAGCTTCAATCATTTCTGGACGTTTTTCAATGGCAAAAATCAATGAATATTGTAAATGCACAAACAGTAATTTCTCCGCATTGCAAGGTGCAATTCTGAAATTTTTTGATTTTTCCTGCTCCTCTTAGCATGATAAAGAAGATTCAAAGAGAGTGAGATGCCAGCTCCTTTCATTCAGTCAGTAGTTTCAAACATTTCTGGTATATGAATAACATGATGTTTTTCAATGGCAAAAATCAATGAATATTGTAAATGCACAAACAGTAATTTCTCCGCATTGCAAGGTGCAATTCTGAAATTTTTTGCTTTTTCCTGCTCCTCTTAGCATGATAAAGAAGATTCAAAGAGAGTGAGATGCCAGCTCCTTTCATTCAGTCAGTAGCTTCAAACATTTCTGGACGTTTTTCAATTGCAAAAATCAATGGATATTGTAAATGCACAAACAGTAATTTCTCCGCATTGCAAGGTGCAATTCTGAAATTTTTTGCTTTTTCCTGCTCCTCTTAGCATGATAAAGAAGATTCAAAGAGAGTGAGATGCCAGCTACTTTCATTCAGTCAGTAGCTTCAATCATTTCTGGTATATGAATAACATGATGTTTTTCAATGGCAAAAATCAATGAATATTGTAAATGCACAAACAGTAATTTCTCCGCATTGCAAGGTGCAATTCTGAAATTTTTTGCTTTTTCCTGCTCCTCTTAGCATGATAAAGAAGATTCAAAGAGAGTGAGATGCCAGCTCCTTTCATTCAGTCAGTAGCTTCAAACATTTCTGGTATATGAATAACATGATGTTTTTCAATGGCAAAAATCAATGAATATTGTAAATGCACAAACAGTAATTTCTCCGCATTGCAAGGTGCAATTCTGAAATTTTTTGCTTTTTCCTGCTCCTCTTAGCATGATAAAGAAGATTCAAAGAGAGTGAGATGCCAGCTCCTTTCATTCAGTCAGTAGCTTCAAACATTTCTGGACGTTTTTCAATTGCAAAAATCAATGGATATTGTAAATGCACAAACAGTAATTTCTCCGCATTGCAAGGTGCAATTCTGAAATTTTTTGCTTTTTCCTGCTCCTCTTAGCATGATAAAGAAGATTCAAAGAGAGTGAGATGCCAGCTACTTTCATTCAGTCAGTAGCTTCAATCATTTCTGGTATATGAATAACATGATGTTTTTCAATGGCAAAAATCAATGAATATTGTAAATGCACAAACAGTAATTTCTCCGCATTGCAAGGTGCAATTCTGAAATTTTTTACTTTTTCCTGCTCCTCTTAGCATGGTAAAGAAGATTCAAAGAGAGTGAGATGCCAGCTCCTTTCATTCAGTCAGTAGCTTCAATCATTTCTGGTATATGAATAACATGATGTTTTTCAATGGCAAAAAGCAATGAATATTGTAAATGCACAAACAGTAATTTCTCCGCATTGCAAGGTGCAATTCTGAAATTTTTTGCTTTTTCCTGCTCCTCTTAGCATGATAAAGAAGATTCAAAGAGAGTGAGATGCCAGCTCCTTTCATTCAGTCAGTAGCTTCAATCATTTCTGGACGTTTTTCAATGGC
This sequence comes from Phyllobates terribilis, assembly GCF_046119375.1. Classification (NCBI taxonomy): domain Eukaryota; kingdom Metazoa; phylum Chordata; class Amphibia; order Anura; family Dendrobatidae; genus Phyllobates; species Phyllobates terribilis. The sequence continues at coordinate 98,888 of NW_027363617.1, forward strand.
AAAAATCAATGAATATTGTAAATGCATAAACTAATTTCTCCGCATTGCAAGGTGCAATTCTGAAATTTTTTGCTTTTTCCTGCTCCTCTTAGCATGATAAAGAAGATTCAAAGAGAGTGAGATGCCAGCTCCTTTCATTCAGTCAGTAGCTTCAATCATTTCTGGTAAATGAATAACATGATGTTTTTCAATGGCAAAAATCAATGAATTTTGTAAATGCACAAACAGTAATTTCTCCGCATTGCAAGGCGCAATTCTGAAATTTTTTGCTTTTTCCTGCTCCTCTTAGCATGATAAAGAAGATTCAAAGAGAGTGAGATGCCAGCTCCTCTCATTCAGTCAGTAGCTTCAATCATTTCTGGACGTTTTTCAATGGCAAAAATCAATGAATATTGTAAATGCACAAACAGTAATTTCTCCGCATTGCAAGGTGCAATTCTGAAATTTTTTGCTTTTTCCTGCTCCTCTTAGCATGATAAAGAAGATTCAAAGAGAGTGAGATGCCAGCTCCTTTCATTCAGTCACTAGGTTCAATCATTTCTGGACGTTTTTCAATGGCAAAAATCAATGAATATTGTAAATGCACAAACAGTAATTTCTCCGCATTGCAAGGTGCAATTCTGAAATTTTTTGCTTTTTCCTGCTCCTCTTATCATGATAAAGAAGATTCAAAGAGAGTGAGGTGCCAGCTCCTTTCATTCAGTCAGTAGCTTCAAACATTTCTGGTATATGAATAACATGTTTTTCAATGGCAAAAATCAATGAATATTGTAAATGCACAAACAGTAATTTCTCCGCATTGCAAGGTGCAATTCTGAAATTTTTTGCTTTTTCCTGCTCCTCTTAGCATGATAAAGAAGATTCAAAGAGAGTGAGATGCCAGCTCCTTTCATTCAGTCAGTAGCTTCAATCATTTCTGGACGTTTTTCAATGTCAAAAATCAATGAATATTGTAAATGCACAAACAGTAATTTCTCCGCATTGCAAGGTGCAATTCTGAAATTTTTTGCTTTTTCCTGCTCCTCTTAGCATGATAAAGAAGATTCAAAGAGAGTGAGATGCCAGCTCCTTTCATTCAGTCAGTAGCTTCAATCATTTCTGGAAGTTTTTCAATGGCAAAAATCAATGAATATTGTAAATGCACAAACTGTAATTTCTCCGCATTGCAAGGTGCAATTCTGAAATTTTTTGCTTTTTCCTGCTCCTCTTAGCATGATAAAGAAGATTCAAAGAGAGTGAGATGCCAGCTCCTTTCATTCAGTCAGTAGCTTCAATCATTTCTGGACGTTTTTCAATGGCAAAAATCAATGAATATTGTAAATGCACAAACAGTAATTTCTCCGCATTGCAAGGTGCAATTCTGAAATTTTTTGCTTTTTCCTGCTCCTCTTAGCATGATAAAGAAGATTCAAAGAGAGTGAGATGCCAGCTCCTTTCATTCAGTCAGTAGCTTCAAACATTTCTGGTATATGAATAACATGATGTTTTTCAATGGCAAAAATCAATGAATATTGTAAATGCACAAACAGTAATTTCTCCGCATTGCAAGGTGCAATTCTGAAATTTTTTGCTTTTTCCTGCTCCTCTTAGCATGATAAAGAAGATTCAAAGAGAGTGAGATGCCAGCTCCTTTCATTCAGTCAGTAGCTTCAATCATTTCTGGACGTTTTTCAATGGCAAAAATCAATGAATATTGTAAATGCACAAACAGTAATTTCTCCGCATTGCAAGGTGCAATTCTGAAATTTTTTGATTTTTCCTGCTCCTCTTAGCATGATAAAGAAGATTCAAAGAGAGTGAGATGCCAGCTCCTTTCATTCAGTCAGTAGTTTCAAACATTTCTGGTATATGAATAACATGATGTTTTTCAATGGCAAAAATCAATGAATATTGTAAATGCACAAACAGTAATTTCTCCGCATTGCAAGGTGCAATTCTGAAATTTTTTGCTTTTTCCTGCTCCTCTTAGCATGATAAAGAAGATTCAAAGAGAGTGAGATGCCAGCTCCTTTCATTCAGTCAGTAGCTTCAAACATTTCTGGACGTTTTTCAATTGCAAAAATCAATGGATATTGTAAATGCACAAACAGTAATTTCTCCGCATTGCAAGGTGCAATTCTGAAATTTTTTGCTTTTTCCTGCTCCTCTTAGCATGATAAAGAAGATTCAAAGAGAGTGAGATGCCAGCTACTTTCATTCAGTCAGTAGCTTCAATCATTTCTGGTATATGAATAACATGATGTTTTTCAATGGCAAAAATCAATGAATATTGTAAATGCACAAACAGTAATTTCTCCGCATTGCAAGGTGCAATTCTGAAATTTTTTGCTTTTTCCTGCTCCTCTTAGCATGATAAAGAAGATTCAAAGAGAGTGAGATGCCAGCTCCTTTCATTCAGTCAGTAGCTTCAAACATTTCTGGTATATGAATAACATGATGTTTTTCAATGGCAAAAATCAATGAATATTGTAAATGCACAAACAGTAATTTCTCCGCATTGCAAGGTGCAATTCTGAAATTTTTTGCTTTTTCCTGCTCCTCTTAGCATGATAAAGAAGATTCAAAGAGAGTGAGATGCCAGCTCCTTTCATTCAGTCAGTAGCTTCAATCATTTCTGGACGTTTTTCAATGGCAAAAATCAATGAATATTGTAAATGCACAAACAGTAATTTCTCCGCATTGCAAGGTGCAATTCTGAAATTTTTTGATTTTTCCTGCTCCTCTTAGCATGATAAAGAAGATTCAAAGAGAGTGAGATGCCAGCTCCTTTCATTCAGTCAGTAGTTTCAAACATTTCTGGTATATGAATAACATGATGTTTTTCAATGGCAAAAATCAATGAATATTGTAAATGCACAAACAGTAATTTCTCCGCATTGCAAGGTGCAATTCTGAAATTTTTTGCTTTTTCCTGCTCCTCTTAGCATGATAAAGAAGATTCAAAGAGAGTGAGATGCCAGCTCCTTTCATTCAGTCAGTAGCTTCAAACATTTCTGGACGTTTTTCAATTGCAAAAATCAATGGATATTGTAAATGCACAAACAGTAATTTCTCAGCATTGCAAGGTGCAATTCTGAAATTTTTTGCTTTTTCCTGCTCCTCTTAGCATGATAAAGAAGATTCAAAGAGAGTGAGATGCCAGCTACTTTCATTCAGTCAGTAGCTTCAATCATTTCTGGTATATGAATAACATGATGTTTTTCAATGGCAAAAATCAATGAATATTGTAAATGCACAAACAGTAATTTCTCCGCATTGCAAGGTGCAATTCTGAAATTTTTTGCTTTTTCCTGCTCCTCTTAGCATGATAAAGAAGATTCAAAGAGAGTGAGATGCCAGCTCCTTTCATTCAGTCAGTAGCTTCAAACATTTCTGGTATATGAATAACATGATGTTTTTCAATGGCAAAAATCAATGAATATTGTAAATGCACAAACAGTAATTTCTCCGCATTGCAAGGTGCAATTCTGAAATTTTTTGCTTTTTCCTGCTCCTCTTAGCATGATAAAGAAGATTCAAAGAGAGTGAGATGCCAGCTCCTTTCATTCAGTCAGTAGCTTCAAACATTTCTGGACGTTTTTCAATTGCAAAAATCAATGGATATTGTAAATGCACAAACAGTAATTTCTCCGCATTGCAAGGTGCAATTCTGAAATTTTTTGCTTTTTCCTGCTCCTCTTAGCATGATAAAGAAGATTCAAAGAGAGTGAGATGCCAGCTACTTTCATTCAGTCAGTAGCTTCAATCATTTCTGGTATATGAATAACATGATGTTTTTCAATGGCAAAAATCAATGAATATTGTAAATGCACAAACAGTAATTTCTCCGCATTGCAAGGTGCAATTCTGAAATTTTTTGCTTTTTCCTGCTCCTCTTAGCATGATAAAGAAGATTCAAAGAGAGTGAGATGCCAGCTCCTTTCATTCAGTCAGTAGCTTCAATCATTTCTGGTATATGAATAACATGATGTTTTTCAATGGCAAAAATCAATGAATATTGTAAATGCGCAAAGAGTAATTTATCCGCATTGCAAGGTGCAATTCTGAAATTTTTTGCTTTTTCCTGCTCCTCTTAGCATGATAAAGAAGATTCAAAGAGAGTGAGATGCCAGCTCCTTTCATTCAGTCAGTAGCTTCAAACATTTCTGGTATATGAATAACATGATGTTTTTCAATGGCAAAAATCAATGAATATTGTAAATGCACAAACAGTAATTTCTCCGCATTGCAAGGTGCAATTCTGAAATTTTTTGCTTTTTCCTGCTCCTCTTAGCATGATAAAGAAGATTCAAAGAGAGTGAGATGCCAGCTCCTTTCATTCAGTCAGTAGCTTCAATCATTTCTGGTATATGAATAACATGATGTTTTTCAATGGCAAAAATCAATGAATTTTGTAAATGCACAAACAGCAATTTCTCCGCATTGCAAGGTGCAATTCTGAAATTTTTTGCTTTTTCCTGCTCCTCTTAGCATGATAAAGAAGATTCAAAGAGAGTGAGATGCCAGCTCCTTTCATTCAGTCAGTAGCTTCAATCATTTCTGGACGTTTTTCAATGGCAAAAATCAATGAATATTGTAAATGCAAAAACAGTAATTTCTCCGCATTGCAAGGTGCAATTCTGAAATTTTTTGCTTTTTCCTGCTCCTCTTAGCATGATAAAGAAGATTCAAAGAGAGTGAGATGCCAGCTCCTTTCATTCAGTCAGTAGCTTCAAACATTTCTGGTATATGAATAACATGATGTTTTTCAATGGCAAAAATCAATGAATATTGTAAATGCACAAACAGTAATTTCTCCGCATTGCAAGGTGCAATTCTAAAATTTTTTGCTTTTTCCTGCTCCTCTTAGCATGATAAAGAAGATTCAAAGAGAGTGAGATGCCAGCTCCTTTCGTTCAGTCAGTAGCTTCAATCATTTCTGGACGTTTTTCAATGGTAAAAATCAATGAATATTGTAAATGCACAAACAGTAATTTCTCCGCATTGCAAGGTGCAATTCTGAAATTTTTTGCTTTTTCCTGCTCCTCTTAGCATGATAAAGAAGATTCAAAGAGAGTGAGATGCCAGCTCCTTTCATTCAGTCAGTAGCTTCAAACATTTCTGGTATATGAATAACATGATGTTTTTCAATGGCAAAAATCAATGAATATTGTAAATGCATAAACAGTAATTTCTCCGCATTGCAAGGTGCAATTCTGAAATTTTTTGCTTTTTCCTGCTCCTCTTAGCATGATAAAGAAGATTCAAAGAGAGTGAGATGCCAGCTCCTTTCATTCAGTCAGTAGCTTCAAACATTTCTGGTATATGAATAACATGATGTTTTTCAATGGCAAAAATCAATGAATATTGTAAATGCACAAACAGTAATTTCTCCGCATTGCAAGGTGCAATTCTGAAATTTTTTGCTTTTTCCTGCTCCTCTTAGCATGATAAAGAAGATTCAAAGAGAGTGAGATGCCAGCTCCTTTCATTCAGTCAGTAGCTTCAATCATTTCTGGACGTTTTTCAATGGCAAAAATCAATGAATATTGTAAATGCACAAACAGTAATTTCTCCGCATTGCAAGGTGCAATTCTGAAATTTTTTGCTTTTTCCTGCTCCTCTTAGCATGATAAAGAGATTCAAAGAGAGTGAGATGCCAGCTCCTTTCATTCAGTCAGTAGCTTCAAACATTTCTGGTATATGAATAACATGATGTTTTTCAATGGTAAAAATCAATGAATATTGTAAATGCACAAACAGTAATTTCTCCGCATTGCAAGGTGCAATTCTGAAATTTTTTGCTTTTTCCTGCTCCTCTTAGCATGATAAAGAAGATTCAAAGAGAGTGAGATGCCAGCTCCTTTCATTCAGTCAGTAGCTTCAATCATTTCTGGTATATGAATAACATGATGTTTTTCAATGGCAAAAATCAATGAATATTGTAAATGCACAAACAGTAATTTATCCGCATTGCAAGGTGCAATTCTGAAATTTTTTGCTTTTTCCTGCTCCTCTTAGCATGATAAAGAAGATTCAAAGAGAGTGAGATGCCAGCTCCTTTCATTCAGTCAGTAGCTTCAAACATTTCTGGTATATGAATAACATGATGTTTTTCAATGGCAAAAATCAATGAATATTGTAAATGCACAAACAGTAATTTCTCCGCATTGCAAGGTGCAATTCTGAAATTTTTTGCTTTTTCCTGCTCCTCTTAGCATGATAAATAAGATTCAAAGAGAGTGAGATGCCAGCTCCTTTCATTCAGTCAGTAGCTTCAATCATTTCTGGAAGTTTTTCAATGGCAAAAATCAATGAATATTGTAAATGCACAAACAGTAATTTCTCCGCATTGCAAGGTGCAATTCTGAAATTTTTTGCTTTTTCCTGCTCCTCTTAGCATGATAAAGAAGATTCAAAGAGAGTGAGATGCCAGCTCCTTTCATTCAGTCAGTAGCTTCAATCATTTCTGGACGTTTTTCAATGGCAAAAATCAATGAATATTGTAAATGCACAAACAGTAATTTCTCCGCATTGCAAGGTGCAATTCTGAAATTTTTTGCTTTTTCCTGCTCCTCTTAGCATGATAAAGAAGATTCAAAGAGAGTGAGATGCCAGCTCCTTTCATTCAGTCAGTAGCTTCAATCATTTCTGGAAGTTTTTCAATGGCAAAAATTAATGAATATTGTAAATGCACAAACAGTAATTTCTCCGCATTGCAAGGTGCAATTCTGAAATTTTTTGCTTTTTCCTGCTCCTCTTAGCATGATAAAGAAGATTCAAAGAGAGTGAGATGCCTGCTCCTTTCATTCAGTCAGTAGCTTCAATCATTTCTGGACGTTTTTCAATGGCAAAAATCAATGAATATTGTAAATGCACAAACAGTAATTTCTCCGCATTGCAAGGTGCAATTCTGAAATTTTTTGCTTTCTCCTGCTCCTCTTAGCATGATAAAGAAGATTCAAAGAGAGTGAGATGTCAGCTCCTTTCATTCAGTCAGTAGCTTCAATCATTTCTGGACGTTTTTCAATGGCAAAAATCAGTGAATATTGTAAATGCACAAACAGTAATTTCTCCGCATTGCAAGGTGCAATTCTGAAATTTTTTGCTTTTTCCTGCTCCTCTTAGCATGATAAAGAAGATTCAAAGAGAGTGAGATGCCAGCTCCTTTCATTCAGTCAGTAGCTTCAAACATTTCTGGTATATGAATAACATGATGTTTTTCAATGGCAAAAATCAATGAATATTGTAAATGCACAAACAGTAATTTCTCCGCATTGCAAGGTGCAATTCTGAAATTTTTTGCTTTTTCCTGCTCCTCTTAGCATGATAAAGAAGATTCAAAGAGAGTGAGATGCCAGCTCCTTTCATTCAGTCAGTAGCTTCAATCATTTCTGGACGTTTTTCAATGGCAAAAATCAATGAATATTGTAAATGCACAAACAGTAATTTCTCCGCATTGCAAGGTGCAATTCTGAAATTTTTTGCTTTTTCCTGCTCCTCTTAGCATGATAAAGAAGATTCAAAGAGAGTGAGATGCCAGCTCCTTTCATTCAGTCAGTAGCTTCAAACATTTCTGGTATATGAATAACATGATGTTTTTCAATGGCAAAAATCAATGAATATTGTAAATGCACAAACAGTAATTTCTCCGCATTGCAAGGTGCAATTCTGAAATTTTTTGCTTTTTCCTGCTCCTCTTAGCATGATAAAGAAGATTCAAAGAGAGTGAGATGCCAGCTCCTTTCATTCAGTCAGTAGCTTCAATCATTTCTGGACGTTTTTCAATGGCAAAAATCAATGAATATTGTAAATGCACAAACAGTAATTTCTCCGCATTGCAAGGTGCAATTCTGAAATTTTTTGCTTTTTCCTGCTCCTCTTAGCATGATAAAGAAGATTCAAAGAGAGTGAGATGCCAGCTCCTTTCATTCAGTCAGTAGCTTCAATCATTTCTGGAAGTTTTTCAATGGCAAAAATCAATGAATATTGTAAATGCACAAACAGTAATTTCTCCGCATTGCAAGGTGCAATTCTGAAATTTTTTGCTTTTTCCTGCTCCTCTTAGCATGATAAAGAAGATTCAAAGAGAGTGAGATGCCAGCTCCTTTCATTCAGTCAGTAGCTTCAATCATTTCTGGACGTTTTTCAATGGCAAAAATCAATGAATATTGTAAATGCACAAACAGTAATTTCTCCGCATTGCAAGGTGTAATTCTGAAATTTTTTGCTTTTTCCTGCTCCTCTTAGCATGATAAAGAAGATTCAAAGAGAGTGAGATGCCAGCTCCTTTCATTCAGTCAGTAGCTTCAATCATTTCTGGAAGTTTTTCAATGGCAAAAATTAATGAATATTGTAAATGCACAAACAGTAATTTCTCCGCATTGCAAGGTGCAATTCTGAAATTTTTTGCTTTTTCCTGCTCCTCTTAGCATGATAAAGAAGATTCAAAGAGAGTGAGATGCCAGCTCCTTTCATTCAGTCAGTAGCTTCAATCATTTCTGGACGTTTTTCAATGGCAAAAATCAATGAATATTGTAAATGCACAAACAGTAATTTCTCCGCATTGCAAGGTGCAATTCTGAAATTTTTTGCTTTTTCCTGCTCCTCTTAGCATGATAAAGAAGATTCAAAGAGAGTGAGATGCCAGCTCCTTTCATTCAGTCAGTAGCTTCAATCATTTCTGGACGTTTTTCAATGGCAAAAATCAGTGAATATTGTAAATGCACAAACAGTAATTTCTCCGCATTGCAAGGTGCAATTCTGAAATTTTTTGCTTTTTCCTGCTCCTCTTAGCATGATAAAGAAGATTCAAAGAGAGTGAGATGCCAGCTCCTTTCATTCAGTCAGTAGCTTCAAACATTTCTGGTATATGAATAACATGATGTTTTTCAAATGCAAAAATCAATGAATATTGTAAATGCACAAACAGTAATTTCTCCGCATTGCAAGGTGCAATTCTGAAATTTTTTGCTTTTTCCTGCTCCTCTTAGCATGATAAAGAAGATTCAAAGAGAGTGAGATGCCAGCTCCTTTCATTCAGTCAGTAGCTTCAATCATTTCTGGAAGTTTTTCAATGGCAAAAATCAATGAATATTGTAAATGCACAAACAGTAATTTCTCCGCATTGCAAGGTGCAATTCTGAAATTTTTTGCTTTTTCCTGCTCCTCTTAGCATGATAAAGAAGATTCAAAGAGAGTGAGATGCCAGCTCCTTTCATTCAGTCAGTAGCTTCAATCATTTCTGGACGTTTTTCAATGGCAAAAATCAATGAATATTGTAAATGCACAAACAGTAATTTCTCCGCATTGCAAGGTGCAATTCTGAAATTTTTTGCTTTTTCCTGCTCCTCTTAGCATGATAAAGAAGATTCAAAGAGAGTGAGATGCCAGCTCCTTTCATTCAGTCAGTAGCTTCAATCATTTCTGGAAGTTTTTCAATGGCAAAAATTAATGAATATTGTAAATGCACAAACAGTAATTTCTCCGCATTGCAAGGTGCAATTCTGAAATTTTTTGCTTTTTCCTGCTCCTCTTAGCATGATAAAGAAGATTCAAAGAGAGTGAGATGCCAGCTCCTTTCATTCAGTCAGTAGCTTCAATCATTTCTGGACGTTTTTCAATGGCAAAAATCAATGAATATTGTAAATGCACAAACAGTAATTTCTCCGCATTGCAAGGTGCAATTCTGAAATTTTTTGCTTTTTCCTGCTCCTCTTAGCATGATAAAGAAGATTCAAAGAGAGTGAGATGCCAGCTCCTTTCATTCAGTCAGTAGCTTCAATCATTTCTGGACGTTTTTCAATGGCAAAAATCAGTGAATATTGTAAATGCACAAACAGTAATTTCTCCGCATTGCAAGGTGCAATTCTGAAATTTTTTGCTTTTTCCTGCTCCTCTTAGCATGATAAAGAAGATTCAAAGAGAGTGAGATGCCAGCTCCTTTCATTCAGTCAGTAGCTTCAAACATTTCTGGTATATGAATAACATGATGTTTTTCAATGGCAAAAATCAATGAATATTGTAAATGCACAAACAGTAATTTCTCCGCATTGCAAGGTGCAATTCTGAAATTTTTTGCTTTTTCCTGCTCCTCTTAGCATGATAAAGAAGATTCAAAGAGAGTGAGATGCCAGCTCCTTTCATTCAGTCAGTAGCTTCAATCATTTCTGGACATTTTTCAATGGCAAAAATCAATGAATATTGTAAATGCACAAAACAGTAATTTCTCCGCATTGCAAGGTGCAATTCTGAAATTTTTTGCTTTTTCCTGCTCCTCTTAGCATGATAAAGAAGATTCAAAGAGAGTGAGATGCCAGCTCCTTTCATTCAGTCAGTAGCTTCAAACATTTCTGGTATATGAATAACATGATGTTTTTCAATGGCAAAAATCAATGAATATTGTAAATGCACAAACAGTAATTTCTCCGCATTGCAAGGTGCAATTCTGAAATTTTTTGCTTTTTCCTGCTCCTCTTAGCATGATAAAGAAGATTCAAAGAGAGTGAGATGCCAGCTCCTTTCATTCAGTCAGTAGCTTCAATCATTTCTGGACGTTTTTCAATGGCAAAAATCAATGAATATTGTAAATGCACAAACAGTAATTTCTCCGCATTGCAAGGTGCAATTCTGAAATTTTTTGCTTTTTCCTGCTCCTCTTAGCATGATAAAGAAGATTCAAAGAGAGTGAGATGCCAGCTCCTTTCATTCAGTCAGTAGCTTCAATCATTTCTGGAAGTTTTTCAATGGCAAAAATCAATGAATATTGTAAATGCACAAACAGTAATTTCTCCGCATTGCAAGGTGCAATTCTGAAATTTTTTGCTTTTTCCTGCTCCTCTTAGCATGATAAAGAAGATTCAAAGAGAGTGAGATGCCAGCTCCTTTCATTCAGTCAGTAGCTTCAATCATTTCTGGACGTTTTTCAATGGCAAAAATCAATGAATATTGTAAATGCACAAACAGTAATTTCTCCGCATTGCAAGGTGCAATTCTGAAATTTTTTGCTTTTTCCTGCTCCTCTTAGCATGATAAAGAAGATTCAAAGAGAGTGAGATGCCAGCTCCTTTCATTCAGTCAGTAGCTTCAAACATTTCTGGTATATGAATAACATGATGTTTTTCAATGGCAAAAATCAATGAATATTGTAAATGCACAAACAATAATTTCTCCGCATTGCAAGGTGCAATTCTGAAATTTTTTGCTTTTTCCTGCTCCTCTTAGCATGATAAAGAAGATTCAAAGAGAGTGAGATGCCAGCTCCTTTCCTTCAGTCAGTAGCTTCAATCATTTCTGGACGTTTTTCAATGGCAAAAATCAATGAATATTGTAAATGCACAAACAGTAATTTCTCCGCATTGCAAGGTGCAATTCTGAAATTTTTTGCTTTTTCCTGCTCCTCTTAGCATGATAAAGAAGATTCAAAGAGAGTGAGATGCCAGCTCCTTTCATTCAGTCAGTAGCTTCAATCATTTCTGGACGTTTTTCAATGGAAAAAATCAATGAATATTGTAAATGCACAAACAGTAATTTCTCCGCATTGCAAGGTGCAATTCTGAAATTTTTTGCTTTTTCCTGCTCCTCTTAGCATGATAAAGAAGATTCAAAGAGAGTGAGATGCCAGCTCCTTTCATTCAGTCAGTAGCTTCAATCATTTCTGGAAGTTTTTCAATGGCAAAAATCAATGAATATTGTAAATGCACAAACAGTAATTTCTCCGCATTGCAAGGTGCAATTCTGAAATTTTTTGCTTTTTCCTGCTCCTCTTAGCATGATAAAGAAGATTCAAAGAGAGTGAGATGCCAGCTCCTTTCATTCAGTCAGTAGCTTCAATCATTTCTGGAAGTTTTTCAATGGCAAAAATTAATGAATATTGTAAATGCACAAACAGTAATTTCTCCGCATTGCAAGGTGCAATTCTGAAATTTTTTGCTTTTTCCTGCTCCTCTTAGCATGATAAAGAAGATTCAAAGAGAGTGAGATGCCAGCTCCTTTCATTCAGTCAGTAGCTTCAATCATTTCTGGACGTTTTTCAATGGCAAAAATCAATGAATATTGTAAATGCACAAACAGTAATTTCTCCGCATTGCAAGGTGCAATTCTGAAATTTTTTGCTTTTTCCTGCTCCTCTTAGCATGATAAAGAAGATTCAAAGAGAGTGAGATGCCAGCTCCTTTCATTCAGTCAGTAGCTTCAATCATTTCTGGACGTTTTCAATGGCAAAAATCAGTGAATATTGTAAATGCACAAACAGTAATTTCTCCGCATTGCAAGGTGCAATTCTGAAATTTTTTGCTTTTTCCTGCTCCTCTTAGCATGATAAAGAAGATTCAAAGAGAGTGAGATGCCAGCTCCTTTCATTCAGTCAGTAGCTTCAAACATTTCTGGTATATGAATAACATGACGTTTTTCAATGGCAAAAATCAATGAATATTGTAAATGCACAAACAGTAATTTCTCCGCATTGCAAGGTGCAATTCTGAAATTTTTTGCTTTTTCCTGCTCCTCTTAGCATGATAAAGAAGATTCAAAGAGAGTGAGATGCCAGCTCCTTTCATTCAGTCAGTAGCTTCAATCATTTCTGGACATTTTTCAATGGCAAAAATCAATGAATATTGTAAATGCACAAAACAGTAATTTCTCCGCATTGCAAGGTGCAATTCTGAAATTTTTTGCTTTTTCCTGCTCCTCTTAGCATGATAAAGAAGATTCAAAGAGAGTGAGATGCCAGCTCCTTTCATTCAGTCAGTAGCTTCAAACATTTCTGGTATATGAATAACATGATGTTTTTCAATGGCAAAAATCAATGAATATTGTAAATGCACAAACAGTAATTTCTCCGCATTGCAAGGTGCAATTCTGAAATTTTTTGCTTTTTCCTGCTCCTCTTAGCATGATAAAGAAGATTCAAAGAGAGTGAGATGCCAGCTCCTTTCATTCAGTCAGTAGCTTCAATCATTTCTGGACGTTTTTCAATGGCAAAAATCAATGAATATTGTAAATGCACAAACAGTAATTTCTCCGCATTGCAAGGTGCAATTCTGAAATTTTTTGCTTTTTCCTGCTCCTCTTAGCATGATAAAGAAGATTCAAAGAGAGTGAGATGCCAGCTCCTTTCATTCAGTCAGTAGCTTCAATCATTTCTGGAAGTTTTTCAATGGCAAAAATCAATGAATATTGTAAATGCACAAACAGTAATTTCTCCGCATTGCAAGGTGCAATTCTGAAATTTTTTGCTTTTTCCTGCTCCTCTTAGCATGATAAAGAAGATTCAAAGAGAGTGAGATGCCAGCTCCTTTCATTCAGTCAGTAGCTTCAATCATTTCTGGACCTTTTTCAATGGCAAAAATCAATGAATATTGTAAATGCACAAACAGTAATTTCTCCGCATTGCAAGGTGCAATTCTGAAATTTTTTGCTTTTTCCTGCTCCTCTTAGCATGATAAAGAAGATTCAAAGAGAGTGAGATGCCAGCTCCTTTCATTCAGTCAGTAGCTTCAAACATTTCTGGTATATGAATAACATGATGTTTTTCAATGGCAAAAATCAATGAATATTGTAAATGCACAAACAATAATTTCTCCGCATTGCAAGGTGCAATTCTGAAATTTTTTGCTTTTTCCTGCTCCTCTTAGCATGATAAAGAAGATTCAAAGAGAGTGAGATGCCAGCTCCTTTCATTCAGTCAGTAGCTTCAATCATTTCTGGACGTTTTTCAATGGCAAAAATCAATGAATATTGTAAATGCACAAACAGTAATTTCTCCGCATTGCAAGGTGCAATTCTGAAATTTTTTGCTTTTTCCTGCTCCTCTTAGCATGATAAAGAAGATTCAAAGAGAGTGAGATGCCAGCTCCTTTCATTCAGTCAGTAGCTTCAATCATTTCTGGACGTTTTTCAATGGAAAAAATCAATGAATATTGTAAATGCACAAACAGTAATTTCTCCGCATTGCAAGGTGCAATTCTGAAATTTTTTGCTTTTTCCTGCTCCTCTTAGCATGATAAAGAAGATTCAAAGAGAGTGAGATGCCAGCTCCTTTCATTCAGTCAGTAGCTTCAAACATTTCTGGTATATGAATAACATGATGTTTTTCAATGGCAAAAATCAATGAATATTGTAAATGCACAAACAATAATTTCTCCGCATTGCAAGGTGCAATTCTGAAATTTTTTGCTTTTTCCTGCTCCTCTTAGCATGATAAAGAAGATTCAAAGAGAGTGAGATGCCAGCTCCTTTCATTCAGTCAGTAGCTTCAATCATTTCTGGACGTTTTTCAATGGCAAAAATCAATGAATATTGTAAATGCACAAACAGTAATTTCTCCGCATTGCAAGGTGCAATTCTGAAATTTTTTGCTTTTTCCTGCTCCTCTTAGCATGATAAAGAAGATTCAAAGAGAGTGAGATGCCAGCTCCTTTCATTCAGTCAGTAGCTTCAATCATTTCTGGACGTTTTTCAATGGCAAAAATCAATGAATATTGTAAATGCACAAACAGTAATTTCTCCGCATTGCAAGGTGCAATTCTGAAATTTTTTGCTTTTTCCTGCTCCTCTTAGCATGATAAAGAAGATTCAAAGAGAGTGAGATGCCAGCTCCTTTCATTCAGTCAGTAGCTTCAAACATTTCTGGTATATGAATAACATGATGTTTTTCAATGGCAAAAATCAATGAATATTGTAAATGCACAAACAGTAATTTCTCCGCATTGCAAGGTGCAATTCTGAAATTTTTTGCTTTTTCCTGCTCCTCTTAGCATGATAAAGAAGATTCAAAGAGAGTGAGATGCCAGCTCCTTTCATTCAGTCAGTAGCTTCAATCATTTCTGGACGTTTTTCAATGGCAAAAATCAATGAATATTGTAAATGCACAAACAGTAATTTCTCCGCATTGCAAGGTGCAATTCTGAAATTTTTTGCTTTTTCCTGCTCCTCTTAGCATGATAAAGAAGATTCAAAGAGAGTGAGATGCCAGCTCCTTTCATTCAGTCAGTAGCTTCAATCATTTCTGGAAGTTTTTCAATGGCAAAAATCAATGAATATTGTAAATGCACAAACAGTAATTTCTCCGCATTGCAAGGTGCAATTCTAAAATTTTTTGCTTTTTCCTGCTCCTCTTAGCATGATAAAGAAGATTCAAAGAGAGTGAGATGCCAGCTCCTTTCATTCAGTCAGTAGCTTCAATCATTTCTGGACGTTTTTCAATGGCAAAAATCAATGAATATTGTAAATGCACAAACAGTAATTTCTCCGCATTGCAAGGTGCAATTCTGAAATTTTTTGCTTTTTCCTGCTCCTCTTAGCATGATAAAGAAGATTCAAAGAGAGTGAGATGCCAGCTCCTTTCATTCAGTCAGTAGCTTCAATCATTTCTGGAAGTTTTTCAATGGCAAAAATTAATGAATATTGTAAATGCACAAACAGTAATTTCTCCGCATTGCAAGGTGCAATTCTGAAATTTTTTGCTTTTTCCTGCTCCTCTTAGCATGATAAAGAAGATTCAAAGAGAGTGAGATGCCAGCTCCTTTCATTCAGTCAGTAGCTTCAATCATTTCTGGACGTTTTTCAATGGCAAAAATCAATGAATATTGTAAATGCACAAACAGTAATTTCTCCGCATTGCAAGGTGCAATTCTGAAATTTTTGCTTTTTCCTGCTCCTCTTAGCATGATAAAGAAGATTCAAAGAGAGTGAGATGCCAGCTCCTTTCATTCAGTCAGTAGCTTCAATCATTTCTGGACGTTTTTCAATGGCAAAAATCAGTGAATATTGTAAATGCACAAACAGTAATTTCTCCGCATTGCAAGGTGCAATTCTGAAATTTTTTGCTTTTTCCTGCTCCTCTTAGCATGATAAAGAAGATTCAAAGAGAGTGAGATGCCAGCTCCTTTCATTCAGTCAGTAGCTTCAAACATTTCTGGTATATGAATAACATGATGTTTTTCAATGGCAAAAATCAATGAATATTGTAAATGCACAAACAGTAATTTCTCCGCATTGCAAGGTGCAATTCTGAAATTTTTTGCTTTTTCCTGCTCCTCTTAGCATGATAAAGAAGATTCAAAGAGAGTGAGATGCCAGCTCCTTTCATTCAGTCAGTAGCTTCAATCATTTCTGGACGTTTTTCAATGGCAAAAATCAATGAATATTGTAAATGCACAAACAGTAATTTCTCCGCATTGCAAGGTGCAATTCTGAAATTTTTTGCTTTTTCCTGCTCCTCTTAGCATGATAAAGAAGATTCAAAGAGAGTGAGATGCCAGCTCCTTTCATTCAGTCAGTAGCTTCAATCATTTCTGGAAGTTTTTCAATGGCAAAAATCAATGAATATTGTAAATGCACAAACAGTAATTTCTCCGCATTGCAAGGTGCAATTCTGAAATGTTTTGCTTTTTCCTGCTCCTCTTAGCATGATAAAGAAGATTCAAAGAGAGTGAGATGCCAGCTCCTTTCATTCAGTCAGTAGCTTCAATCATTTCTGGACGTTTTTCAATGGCAAAAATCAATGAATATTGTAAATGCACAAACAGTAATTTCTCCGCATTGCAAGGTGCAATTCTGAAATTTTTTGCTTTTTCCTGCTCCTCTTAGCATGATAAAGAAGATTCAAAGAGAGTGAGATGCCAGCTCCTTTCATTCAGTCAGTAGCTTCAATCATTTCTGGAAGTTTTTCAATGGCAAAAATTAATGAATATTGTAAATGCACAAACAGTAATTTCTCGGCATTGCAAGGTGCAATTCTGAAATTTTTTGCTTTTTCCTGCTCCTCTTAGCATGATAAAGAAGATTCAAAGAGAGTGAGATGCCAGCTCCTTTCATTCAGTCAGTAGCTTCAATCATTTCTGGACGTTTTTCAATGGCAAAAATCAATGAATATTGTAAATGCACAAACAGTAATTTCTCCGCATTGCAAGGTGCAATTCTGAAATTTTTTGCTTTTTCCTGCTCCTCTTAGCATGATAAAGAAGATTCAAAGAGAGTGAGATGCCAGCTCCTTTCATTCAGTCAGTAGCTTCAATCATTTCTGGACGTTTTTCAATGGCAAAAATCAGTGAATATTGTAAATGCACAAACAGTAATTTCTCCGCATTGCAAGGTGCAATTCTGAAATTTTTTGCTTTTTCCTGCTCCTCTTAGCATGATAAAGAAGATTCAAAGAGAGTGAGATGCCAGCTCCTTTCATTCAGTCAGTAGCTTCAAACATTTCTGGTATATGAATAACATGATGTTTTTCAATGGCAAAAATCAATGAATATTGTAAATGCACAAACAGTAATTTCTCCGCATTGCAAGGTGCAATTCTGAAATTTTTTGCTTTTTCCTGCTCCTCTTAGCATGATAAAGAAGATTCAAAGAGAGTGAGATGCCAGCTCCTTTCATTCAGTCAGTAGCTTCAATCATTTCTTCACATTTTTCAATGGCAAAAATCAATGAATATTGTAAATGCACAAAACAGTAATTTCTCCGCATTGCAAGGTGCAATTCTGAAATTTTTTGCTTTTTCCTGCTCCTCTTAGCATGATAAAGAAGATTCAAAGAGAGTGAGATGCCAGCTCCTTTCATTCAGTCAGTAGCTTCAAACATTTCTGGTATATGAATAACATGATGTTTTTCAATGGCAAAAATCAATGAATATTGTAAATGCACAAACAGTAATTTCTCCGCATTGCAAGGTGCAATTCTGAAATTTTTTGCTTTTTCCTGCTCCTCTTAGCATGATAAAGAAGATTCAAAGAGAGTGAGATGCCAGCTCCTTTCATTCAGTCAGTAGCTTCAATCATTTCTGGACGTTTTTCAATGGCAAAAATCAATGAATATTGTAAATGCACAAACAGTAATTTCTCCACATTGCAAGGTGCAATTCTGAAATTTTTTGCTTTTTCCTGCTCCTCTTAGCATGATAAAGAAGATTCAAAGAGAGTGAGATGCCAGCTCCTTTCATTCAGTCAGTAGCTTCAATCATTTCTGGAAGTTTTTCAATGGCAAAAATCAATGAATATTGTAAATGCACAAACAGTAATTTCTCCGCATTGCAAGGTGCAATTCTAAAATTTTTTGCTTTTTCCTGCTCCTCTTAGCATGATAAAGAAGATTCAAAGAGAGTGAGATGCCAGCTCCTTTCATTCAGTCAGTAGCTTCAATCATTTCTGGACGTTTTTCAATGGCAAAAATCAATGAATATTGTAAATGCACAAACAGTAATTTCTCCGCATTGCAAGGTGCAATTCTGAAATTTTTTGCTTTTTCCTGCTCCTCTTAGCATGATAAAGAAGATTCAAAGAGAGTGAGATGCCAGCTCCTTTCATTCAGTCAGTAGCTTCAAACATTTCTGGTATATGAATAACATGATGTTTTTCAATGGCAAAAATCAATGAATATTGTAAATGCACAAACAATAATTTCTCCGCATTGCAAGGTGCAATTCTGAAATTTTTTGCTTTTTCCTGCTCCTCTTAGCATGATAAAGAAGATTCAAAGAGAGTGAGATGCCAGCTCCTTTCATTCAGTCAGTAGCTTCAATCATTTCTGGACGTTTTTCAATGGCAAAAATCAATGAATAATGTAAATGCACAAACAGTAATTTCTCCGCATTGCAAGGTGCAATTCTGAAATTTTTTGCTTTTTCCTGCTCCTCTTAGCATGATAAAGAAGATTCAAAGAGAGTGAGATGCCAGCTCCTTTCATTCAGTCAGTAGCTTCAATCATTTCTGGACGTTTTTCAATGGCAAAAATCAATGAATATTGTAAATGCACAAACAGTAATTTCTCCGCATTGCAAGGTGCAATTCTGAAATTTTTTGCTTTTTCCTGCTCCTCTTAGCATGATAAAGAAGATTCAAAGAGAGTGAGATGCCAGCTCCTTTCATTCAGTCAGTAGCTTCAAACATTTCTGGTATATGAATAACATGATGTTTTTCAATGGCAAAAATCAATGAATATTGTAAATGCACAAACATTAATTTCTCCGCATTGCAAGGTGCAATTCTGAAATTTTTTGCTTTTTCCTGCTCCTCTTAGCATGATAAAGAAGATTCAAAGAGAGTGAGATGCCAGCTCCTTTCATTCAGTCAGTAGCTTCAATCATTTCTGGACGTTTTTCAATGGCAAAAATCAATGAATATTGTAAATGCACAAACAGTAATTTCTCCGCATTGCAAGGTGCAATTCTGAAATTTTTTGCTTTTTCCTGCTCCTCTTAGCATGATAAAGAAGATTCAAAGAGAGTGAGATGCCAGCTGCTTTCATTCAGTCAGTAGCTTCAAACATTTCTGGTATATGAATAACATGATGTTTTTCAATGGCAAAAATCAATGAATATTGTAAATGCACAAACAGTAATTTCTCCGCATTGCAAGGTGCAATTCTGAAATTTTTTGCTTTTTCCTGCTCCTCTTAGCATGATAAAGAAGATTCAAAGAGAGTGAGATGCCAGCTCCTTTCGTTCAGTCAGTAGCTTCAATCATTTCTGGACGTTTTTCAATGGCAAAAATCATTGAATATTGTAAATGCACAAACAGTAATTTCTCCGCATTGCAAGGTGCAATTCTGAAATTTTTTACTTTTTCCTGCTCCTCTTAGCATGATAAAGAAGATTCAAAGAGAGTGAGATGTCAGCTCCTTTCATTCAGTCAGTAGCTTCAATCATTTCTGGTATATGAATAACATGATGTTTTTCAATGGCAAAAATCAATGAATATTGTAAATGCACAAACAGTAATTTCTCCGCATTGCAAGGTGAAATTCTGAAATTTTTTGCTTTTTCCTGCTCCTCTTAGCATGATAAACAAGATTCAAAGAGAGTGAGAAAACAGCTCCTTTCATTCAGTCAGTAGCTTCAATCATTTCTGGACGTTTTTCAATGGCAAAAATCAATGAATATTGTAAATGCACAAACAGTAATTTCTCCGCATTGCAAGGTGCAATTCTGAAATTTTTTGCTTTTTCCTGCTCCTCTTAGCATGATAAAGAAGATTCAAAGAGAGTGAGATGCCAGCTCCTTTCATTCAGTCAGTAGCTTCAATCATTTCTGGACGTTTTTCAATTGCAAAAATCAATGAATATTGTAAATGCACAAACAGTAATTTCTCCGCATTGCAAGGTGCAATTCTGAAATTTTTTGCTTTTTCCTGCTCCTCTTAGCATGATAAAGAAGATTCAAAGAGAGTGAGATGCCAGCTACTTTCATTCAGTCAGTAGCTTCAATCATTTCTGGAAGTTTTTCAATGGCAAAAATCAATGAATATTGTAAATGCACAAACAGTAATTTCTCCGCATTGCAAGGTGCAATTCTGAAATTTTTTGCTTTTTCCTGCTCCTCTTAGCATGATAAAGAAGATTCAAAGAGAGTGAGATGCCAGCTCCTTTCATTCAGTCAGTAGCTTCAATCATTTCTGGTATATGAATAACATGATGTTTTTCAATGGCAAAAATCAATGAATTTTGTAAATGCACAAACAGTAATTTCTCCGCATTGCAAGGTGCAATTCTGAAATTTTTTGCTTTTTCCTGCTCCTCTTAGCATGATAAAGAAGATTCAAAGAGAGTGAGATGCCAGCTCCTTTCATTCAGTCAGTAGATTCAATCATTTCTGGACGTTTTTCAATGGCAAAAATCAATGAATATTGTAAATGCACAAACACTAATTTCTCCGCATTGCAAGGTGCAATTCTGAAATTTTTTGCTTTTTCCTGCTCCTCTTAGCATGATAAAGAAGATTCAAAGAGAGTGAGATGCCAGCTCCTTTCATTCAGTCAGTAGCTTCAAACATTTCTGGTATATGAATAACATGATGTTTTTCAATGGCAAAAATCAATGAATATTGTAAATGCACAAACAGTAATTTCTCCGCATTGCAAGGTGCAATTCTGAAATTTTTTGCTTTTTCCTGCTCCTCTTAGCATGTTAAAGAAGATTCAAAGAGAGTGAGATGCCAGCTCCTTTCGGTCAGTCAGTAGCTTCAATCATTTCTGGACGTTTTTCAATGGTAAAAATCAATGAATATTGTAAATGCACAAACAGTAATTTCTCCGCATTGCAAGGTGCAATTCTGAAATTTTTTGCTTTTTCCTGCTCCTCTTAGCATGATAAAGAAGATTCAAAGAGAGTGAGATGCCAGCTCCTTTCATTCAGTCAGTAGCTTCAATCATTTCTGGACGTTTTTCAATGGCAAAAATCAATGAATATTGTAAATGCACAAACAGTAATTTCTCCGCATTGCAAGGTGCAATTCTGAAATTTTTTGCTTTTTCCTGCTCCTCTTAGCATGATAAAGAAGATTCAAAGAGAGTGAGATGCCAGCTCCTTTCATTCAGTCAGTAGCTTCAAACATTTCTGGTATATGAATAACATGATGTTTTTCAATGGCAAAAATCAATGAATATTGTAAATGCACAAACAATAATTTCTCCGCATTGCAAGGTGCAATTCTGAAATTTTTTGCTTTTTCCTGCTCCTCTTAGCATGATAAAGAAGATTCAAAGAGAGTGAGATGCCAGCTCCTTTCATTCAGTCAGTAGCTTCAATCATTTCTGGACGTTTTTCAATGGCAAAAATCAATGAATATTGTAAATGCACAAACAGTAATTTCTCCGCATTGCAAGGTGCAATTCTGAAATTTTTTGCTTTTTCCTGCTCCTCTTAGCATGATAAAGAAGATTCAAAGAGAGTGAGATGCCAGCTCCTTTCATTCAGTCAGTAGCTTCAATCATTTCTGGACGTTTTTCAATGGCAAAAATCAATGAATATTGTAAATGCACAAACAGTAATTTCTCCGCATTGCAAGGTGCAATTCTGAAATTTTTTGCTTTTTCCTGCTCCTCTTAGCATGATAAAGAAGATTCAAAGAGAGTGAGATGCCAGCTCCTTTCATTCAGTCAGTAGCTTCAAACATTTCTGGTATATGAATAACATGATGTTTTTCAATGGCAAAAATCAATGAATATTGTAAATGCACAAACAGTAATTTCTCCGCATTGCAAGGTGCAATTCTGAAATTTTTTGCTTTTTCCTGCTCCTCTTAGCATGATAAAGAAGATTCAAAGAGAGTGAGATGCCAGCTCCTTTCATTCAGTCAGTAGCTTCAATCATTTCTGGATGTTTTTCAATGGCAAAAATCAATGAATATTGTAAATGCACAAACAGTAATTTCTCCGCATTGCAAGGTGCAATTCTGAAATTTTTTGCTTTTTCCTGCTCCTCTTAGCATGATAAAGAAGATTCAAAGAGAGTGAGATGCCAGCTGCTTTCATTCAGTCAGTAGCTTCAAACATTTCTGGTATATGAATAACATGATGTTTTTCAATGGCAAAAATCAATGAATATTGTAAATGCACAAACAGTAATTTCTCCGCATTGCAAGGTGCAATTCTGAAATTTTTTGCTTTTTCCTGCTCCTCTTAGCATGATAAAGAAGATTCAAAGAGAGTGAGATGCCAGCTCCTTTCGTTCAGTCAGTAGCTTCAATCATTTCTGGACGTTTTTCAATGGCAAAAATCATTGAATATTGTAAATGCACAAACAGTAATTTCTCCGCATTGCAAGGTGCAATTCTGAAATTTTTTACTTTTTCCTGCTCCTCTTAGCATGATAAAGAAGATTCAAAGAGAGTGAGATGTCAGCTCCTTTCATTCAGTCAGTAGCTTCAATCATTTCTGGTATATGAATAACATGATGTTTTTCAATGGCAAAAATCAATGAATATTGTAAATGCACAAACAGTAATTTCTCCGCATTGCAAGGTGAAATTCTGAAATTTTTTGCTTTTTCCTGCTCCTCTTAGCATGATAAACAAGATTCAAAGAGAGTGAGATAACAGCTCCTTTCATTCAGTCAGTAGCTTCAATCATTTCTGGACGTTTTTCAATGGCAAAAATCAATGAATATTGTAAATGCACAAACAGTAATTTCTCCGCATTGCAAGGTGCAATTCTGAAATTTTTTGCTTTTTCCTGCTCCTCTTAGCATGATAAAGAAGATTCAAAGAGAGTGAGATGCCAGCTCCTTTCATTCAGTCAGTAGCTTCAATCATTTCTGGACGTTTTTCAATTGCAAAAATCAATGAATATTGTAAATGCACAAACAGTAATTTCTCCGCATTGCAAGGTGCAATTCTGAAATTTTTTGCTTTTTCCTGCTCCTCTTAGCATGATAAAGAAGATTCAAAGAGAGTGAGATGCCAGCTACTTTCAATCAGTCAGTAGCTTCAATCATTTCTGGTATATGAATAACATGATGTTTTTCAATGGCAAAAATCAATGAATATTGTAAATGCACAAACAGTAATTTCTCCGCATTGCAAGGTGCAATTCTGAAATTTTTTGCTTTATCCTGCTCCTCTTAGCATGATAAAGAAGATTCAAAGAGAGTGAGATGCCAGCTCCTTTCATTCAGTCAGTAGCTTCAATCATTTCTGGAAGTTTTTCAATGGCAAAAATCAATGAATATTGTAAATGCACAAACAGTAATTTCTCCGCATTGCAAGGTGCAATTCTGAAATTTTTTGCTTTTTCCTGCTCCTCTTAGCATGATAAAGAAGATTCAAAGAGAGTGAGATGCCAGCTCCTTTCATTCAGTCAGAAGCTTCAATCATTTCTGGTATATGAATAACATGATGTTTTTCAATGGCAAAAATCAATGAATTTTGTAAATGCACAAACAGTAATTTCTCCGCATTGCAAGGTGCAATTCTGAAATTTTTTGCTTTTTCCTGCTCCTCTTAGCATGATAAAGAAGATTCAAAGAGAGTGAGATGCCAGCTCCTTTCATTCAGTCAGTAGATTCAATCATTTCTGGACGTTTTTCAATGGCAAAAATCAATGAATATTGTAAATGCACAAACACTAATTTCTCCGCATTGCAAGGTGCAATTCTGAAATTTTTTGCTTTTTCCTGCTCCTCTTAGCATGATAAAGAAGATTCAAAGAGAGTGAGATGCCAGCTCCTTTCATTCAGTCAGTAGCTTCAAACATTTCTGGTATATGAATAACATGATGTTTTTCAATGGCAAAAATCAATGAATATTGTAAATGCACAAACAGTAATTTCTCCGCATTGCAAGGTGCAATTCTGAAATTTTTTGCTTTTTCCTGCTCCTCTTAGCATGTTAAAGAAGATTCAAAGAGAGTGAGATGCCAGCTCCTTTCGGTCAGTCAGTAGCTTCAATCATTTCTGGACGTTTTTCAATGGTAAAAATCAATGAATATTGTAAATGCACAAACAGTAATTTCTCCGCATTGCAAGGTGCAATTCTGAAATTTTTTGCTTTTTCCTGCTCCTCTTAGCATGATAAAGAAGATTCAAAGAGAGTGAGATGCCAGCTCCTTTCATTCAGTCAGTAGCTTCAAACATTTCTGGTATATGAATAACATGATGTTTTTCAATGGCAAAAATCAATGAATATTGTAAATGCACAAACAGTAATTTCTCCGCATTGCAAGGTGCAATTCTGAAATTTTTTGCTTTTTCCTGCTCCTCTTAGCATGATAAAGAAGATTCAAAGAGAGTGAGATGCCAGCTCCTTTCATTCAGTCAGTAGCTTCAATCATTTCTGGACGTTTTTCAATGGCAAAAATCAATGAATATTGTAAATGCACAAACAGTAATTTCTCCGCATTGCAAAGTGCAATTCTGAAATTTTTTGCTTTTTCCTGCTCCTCTTAGCATGATAAAGAAGATTCAAAGAGAGTGAGATGCCAGCTCCTTTCATTCAGTCAGTAGCTTCAAACATTTCTGGTATATGAATAACATGATGTTTTTCAATGGCAAAAATCAATGAATATTGTAAATGCACAAACAGTAATTTCTCCGCATTGCAAGGTGCAATTCTGAAATTTTTTGCTTTTTCCTGCTCCTCTTAGCATGATAAAGAAGATTCAAAGAGAGTGAGATGCCAGCTCCTTTCATTCAGTCAGTAGCTTCAAAATTTCTGGTATATGAATAACATGATGTTTTTCAATGGCAAAAATCAATGAATATTGTAAATGCACAAACAGTAATTTCTCCGCATTGCAAGGTGCAATTCTGAAATTTTTTGCTTTTTCCTGCTCCTCTTAGCATGATAAAGAAGATTCAAAGAGAGTGAGATGCCAGCTCCTTTCATTCAGTCAGTAGCTTCAAACATTTCTGGTATATGAATAACATGATGTTTTTCAATGGCAAAAATCAATGAATATTGTAAATGCACAAACAGTACTTTCTCCGCATTGCAAGGTGCAATTCTGAAATTTTTTGCTTTTTCCTGCTCCTCTTAGCATGATAAAGAAGATTCAAAGAGAGTGAGATGCCAGCTCCTTTCATTCAGTCAGTAGCTTCAATCATTTCTGGACGTTTTTCAATGGCAAAAATCAATGAATATTGTAAATGCACAAACAGTAATTTCTCCGCATTGCAAGGTGCAATTCTGAAATTTTTTGCTTTTTCCTGCTCCTCTTAGCATGATAAAGAAGATTCAAAGAGAGTGAGATGCCAGCTGCTTTCATTCAGTCAGTAGCTTCAAACATTTCTGGTATATGAATAACATGATGTTTTTCAATGGCAAAAATTTCAGAATTGCACCTTGCAATGTGGAGATATTACTGTTTGTGCATTTACAATATTCATTGATTTTTGCCATTGAAAAACATGTTTTTCATATACCAGAAATGTTTGAAGCTACTGACTGAATGAAAGGAGCTGGCATCTCACTCTCTTTGAATCTTCTTTATCATGCTAGGATTAACAGGAAAAAGCAAAAAATTTCAGAATTGCACCTTGCAATGTGGAGATATTACTGTTCGTGCATTTACAATATTCATTGATTTTTGCCATTGAAAAACGTCCAGAAATGTTTGAAGCTACTGACTGAATGAAAGGAGCTGGCATCTCACTCTCTTTGAATCTTCTTTATCATGCTAGGATTAGCAGGAAAAAGCAAAAAATTTCTGAATTGCACCTTGCAATGTGGAGATATTACTGTTTGTGCATTTACAATATTCAATGATTTTTGCCATTGAAAAACATGTTTTTCATATACCAGAAATGTTTGAAGCTACTGACTGAATGAAAGGAGCTGGCATCTCACTCTCTTTGAATCTTCTTTATCATGCTAGGATTAGCAGGAAAAAGCAAAAAATTTCAGAATTGCACCTTGCAATGTGGAGATATTACTGTTTGTGCATTTACAATATTCATTGATTTTTGCCATTGAAAAACATGTTTTTCATATACCAGAAATGTTTGAAGCTACTGACTGAATGAAAGGAGCTGGCATCTCACTCTCTTTGAATCTTCTTTATCATGCTAGGATTAACAGGAAAAAGCAAAAAATTTCAGAATTGCACCTTGCAATGTGGAGATATTACTGTTTGTGCATTTACAATATTCATTGATTTTTCCCATTGAAAAACGTCCAGAAATGTTTGAAGCTACTGACTGAATGAAAGGAGCTGGCATCTCACTCTCTTTGAATCTTCTTTATCATGCTAGGATTAGCAGGAAAAAGCAAAAAATTTCAGAATTGCACCTTGCAATGTGGAGATATTACTGTTTGTGCATTTACAATATTCATTGATTTTTGCCATTGAAAAACATGTTTTTCATATACCAGAAATGTTTGAAGCTACTGACTGAATGAAAGGAGCTGGCATCTCACTCTCTTTGAATCTTCTTTATCATGCTAGGATTAGCAGGAAAAAGCAAAAAATTTCAGAATTGCACCTTGCAATGTGGAGATATTACTGTTTGTGCATTTACAATATTCATTGATTTTTGCCATTGAAAAACGTCCAGAAATGTTTGAAGCTACTGACTGAATGAAAGGAGCTGGCATCTCACTCTCTTTGAATCTTCTTTATCATGCTAGGATTAGCAGGAAAAAGCAAAAAATTTCAGAATTGCACCTTGCAATGTGGAGATATTACTGTTTGTGCATTTACAATATTCATTGATTTTTGCCATTGAAAAACGTTTTTCATATACCAGAAATGTTTGAAGCTACTGACTGAATGAAAGGAGCTGGCATCTCACTCTCTTTGAATCTTCTTTATCATGCTAGGATTAACAGGAACAAGCAAAAAATTTCAGAATTGCACCTTGCAATGTGGAGATATTACTGTTTGTGCATTTACAATATTCATTGATTTTTGCCATTGAAAAACGTCCAGAAATGTTTGAAGCTACTGACTGAATGAAAGGAGCAGGCATCTCACTCTCTTTGAATCTTCTTTATCATGCTAGGATTAACAGGAAAAAGCTAAAAATTTCAGAATTGCACCTTGCAATGTGGAGATATTACTGTTTGTGCATTTACAATATTCATTGATTTTTGCCATTGAAAAACATGTTTTTCATATGCCAGAAATGTTTGAAGCTACTGACTGAATGAAAGGAGCTGGCATCTCACTCTCTTTGAATCTTCTTTATCATGCTAGGATTAGCAGGAAAAAGCAAAAAATTTCAGAATTGCACCTTGCAATGTGGAGATATTACTGTTTGTGCATTTACAATATTCATTGATTTTTGCCATTGAAAAACATGTTTTTCATATACCAGAAATGTTTGAAGCTACTGACTGAATGAAAGGAGCTGGCATCTCACTCTCTTTGAATCTTCTTTATCATGCTAGGATTAGCAGGAAAAAGCAAAAAATTTCAGAATTGCACCTTGCAATGTGGAGATATTACTGTTTGTGCATTTACAATATTCATTGATTTTTGCCATTGAAAAACATGTTTTTCATATACCAGAAATGTTTGAAGCTACTGACTGAATGAAAGGAGCTGGCATCTCACTCTCTTTGAATCTTCTTTATCATGCTAGGATTAACAGGAAAAAGCAAAAAATTTCAGAATTGCACCTTGCAATGTGGAGATATTACTGTTTGTGCATTTACAATATTCATTGATTTTTGCCATTGAAAAACGTCCAGAAATGTTTGAAGCTACTGACTGAAAGGAGCTGGCATCTCACTCTCTTTGAATCTTCTTTATCATGATAGGATTAACAGGAAAAAGCTAAAAATTTCAGAATTGCACCTTGCAATGTGGAGATATTACTGTTTGTGCATTTACAATATTCATTGATTTTTGCCATTGAAAAACATGTTTTTCATATACCAGAAATGTTTGAAGCTACTGACTGAATGAAAGGAGCTGGCATCTCACTCTCTTTGAATCTTCTTTATCATGCTAGGATTAGCAGGAAAAAGCAAAAAATTTCAGAATTGCACCTTGCAATGTGGAGATATTACTGTTTGTGCATTTACAATATTCATTGATTTTTACCATTGAAAAACATGTTTTTCATATACCAGAAATGTTTGAAGCTACTGACTGAATGAAAGGAGCTGGCATCTCACTCTCTTTGAATCTTCTTTATCATGCTAGGATTAGCAGGAAAAAGCAAAAAATTTCAGAATTTCACCTTGCAATGTGGAGATATTACTGTTTGTGCATTTACAATATTCATTGATTTTTGCCATTGAAAAACATGTTTTTCATATACCAGAAATGTTTGAAGCTACTGACTGAATGAAAGGAGCTGGCATCTCACTCTCTTTGAATCTTCTTTATCATGCTAGGATTAACAGGAAAAAGCAAAAAATTTCAGAATTGCACCTTGCAATGTGGAGATATTACTGTTCGTGCATTTACAATATTCATTGATTTTTGCCATTGAAAAACGTCCAGAAATGTTTGAAGCTACTGACTGAATGAAAGGAGCTGGCATCTCACTCTCTTTGAATCTTCTTTATCATGCTAGGATTAGCAGGAAAAAGCAAAAAATTTCTGAATTGCACCTTGCAATGTGGAGATATTACTGTTTGTGCATTTACAATATTCAATGATTTTTGCCATTGAAAAACATGTTTTTCATATACCAGAAATGTTTGAAGCTACTGACTGAATGAAAGGAGCTGGCATCTCACTCTCTTTGAATCTTCTTTATCATGCTAGGATTAGCAGGAAAAAGCAAAAAATTTCAGAATTGCACCTTGCAATGTGGAGATATTACTGTTTGTGCATTTACAATATTCATTGATTTTTGCCATTGAAAAACATGTTTTTCATATACCAGAAATGTTTGAAGCTACTGACTGAATGAAAGGAGCTGGCATCTCACTCTCTTTGAATCTTCTTTATCATGCTAGGATTAACAGGAAAAAGCAAAAAATTTCAGAATTGCACCTTGCAATGTGGAGATATTACTGTTTGTGCATTTACAATATTCATTGATTTTTCCCATTGAAAAACGTCCAGAAATGTTTGAAGCTACTGACTGAATGAAAGGAGCTGGCATCTCACTCTCTTTGAATCTTCTTTATCATGCTAGGATTAGCAGGAAAAAGCAAAAAATTTCAGAATTGCACCTTGCAATGTGGAGATATTACTGTTTGTGCATTTACAATATTCATTGATTTTTGCCATTGAAAAACATGTTTTTCATATACCAGAAATGTTTGAAGCTACTGACTGAATGAAAGGAGCTGGCATCTCACTCTCTTTGAATCTTCTTTATCATGCTAGGATTAGCAGGAAAAAGCAAAAAATTTCAGAATTGCACCTTGCAATGTGGAGATATTACTGTTTGTGCATTTACAATATTCATTGATTTTTGCCATTGAAAAACGTCCAGAAATGTTTGAAGCTACTGACTGAATGAAAGGAGCTGGCATCTCACTCTCTTTGAATCTTCTTTATCATGCTAGGATTAGCAGGAAAAAGCAAAAAATTTCAGAATTGCACCTTGCAATGTGGAGATATTACTGTTTGTGCATTTACAATATTCATTGATTTTTGCCATTGAAAAACGTTTTTCATATACCAGAAATGTTTGAAGCTACTGACTGAATGAAAGGAGCTGGCATCTCACTCTCTTTGAATCTTCTTTATCATGCTAGGATTAACAGGAACAAGCAAAAAATTTCAGAATTGCACCTTGCAATGTGGAGATATTACTGTTTGTGCATTTACAATATTCATTGATTTTTGCCATTGAAAAACGTCCAGAAATGTTTGAAGCTACTGACTGAATGAAAGGAGCAGGCATCTCACTCTCTTTGAATCTTCTTTATCATGCTAGGATTAACAGGAAAAAGCTAAAAATTTCAGAATTGCACCTTGCAATGTGGAGATATTACTGTTTGTGCATTTACAATATTCATTGATTTTTGCCATTGAAAAACATGTTTTTCATATGCCAGAAATGTTTGAAGCTACTGACTGAATGAAAGGAGCTGGCATCTCACTCTCTTTGAATCTTCTTTATCATGCTAGGATTAGCAGGAAAAAGCAAAAAATTTCAGAATTGCACCTTGCAATGTGGAGATATTACTGTTTGTGCATTTACAATATTCATTGATTTTTGCCATTGAAAAACATGTTTTTCATATACCAGAAATGTTTGAAGCTACTGACTGAATGAAAGGAGCTGGCATCTCACTCTCTTTGAATCTTCTTTATCATGCTAGGATTAGCAGGAAAAAGCAAAAAATTTCAGAATTGCACCTTGCAATGTGGAGATATTACTGTTTGTGCATTTACAATATTCATTGATTTTTGCCATTGAAAAACATGTTTTTCATATACCAGAAATGTTTGAAGCTACTGACTGAATGAAAGGAGCTGGCATCTCACTCTCTTTGAATCTTCTTTATCATGCTAGGATTAGCAGGAAAAAGCAAAAAATTTCAGAATTGCACCTTGCAATGTGGAGATATTACTGTTTGTGCATTTACAATATTCATTGATTTTTGCCATTGAAAAACGTCCAGAAATGTTTGAAGCTACTGACTGAATGAAAGGAGCTGGCATCTCACTCTCTTTGAATCTTCTTTATCATGCTAGGATTAGCAGGAAAAAGCAAAAAATTTCAGAATTGCACCTTGCAATGTGGAGATATTACTGTTTGTGCATTTACAATATTCATTGATTTTTGCCATTGAAAAACGTTTTTCATATACCAGAAATGTTTGAAGCTACTGACTGAATGAAAGGAGCTGGCATCTCACTCTCTTTGAATCTTCTTTATCATGCTAGGATTAACAGGAACAAGCAAAAAATTTCAGAATTGCACCTTGCAATGTGGAGATATTACTGTTTGTGCATTTACAATATTCATTGATTTTTGCCATTGAAAAACGTCCAGAAATGTTTGAAGCTACTGACTGAATGAAAGGAGCAGGCATCTCACTCTCTTTGAATCTTCTTTATCATGCTAGGATTAACAGGAAAAAGCTAAAAATTTCAGAATTGCACCTTGCAATGTGGAGATATTACTGTTTGTGCATTTACAATATTCATTGATTTTTGCCATTGAAAAACATGTTTTTCATATGCCAGAAATGTTTGAAGCTACTGACTGAATGAAAGGAGCTGGCATCTCACTCTCTTTGAATCTTCTTTATCATGCTAGGATTAGCAGGAAAAAGCAAAAAATTTCAGAATTGCACCTTGCAATGTGGAGATATTACTGTTTGTGCATTTACAATATTCATTGATTTTTGCCATTGAAAAACATGTTTTTCATATACCAGAAATGTTTGAAGCTACTGACTGAATGAAAGGAGCTGGCATCTCACTCTCTTTGAATCTTCTTTATCATGCTAGGATTAGCAGGAAAAAGCAAAAAATTTCAGAATTGCACCTTGCAATGTGGAGATATTACTGTTTGTGCATTTACAATATTCATTGATTTTTGCCATTGAAAAACATGTTTTTCATATACCAGAAATGTTTGAAGCTACTGACTGAATGAAAGGAGCTGGCATCTCACTCTCTTTGAATCTTCTTTATCATGCTAGGATTAACAGGAAAAAGCAAAAAATTTCAGAATTGCACCTTGCAATGTGGAGATATTACTGTTTGTGCATTTACAATATTCATTGATTTTTGCCATTGAAAAACGTCCAGAAATGTTTGAAGCTACTGACTGAAAGGAGCTGGCATCTCACTCTCTTTGAATCTTCTTTATCATGATAGGATTAACAGGAAAAAGCTAAAAATTTCAGAATTGCACCTTGCAATGTGGAGATATTACTGTTTGTGCATTTACAATATTCATTGATTTTTGCCATTGAAAAACATGTTTTTCATATACCAGAAATGTTTGAAGCTACTGACTGAATGAAAGGAGCTGGCATCTCACTCTCTTTGAATCTTCTTTATCATGCTAGGATTAGCAGGAAAAAGCAAAAAATTTCAGAATTGCACCTTGCAATGTGGAGATATTACTGTTTGTGCATTTACAATATTCATTGATTTTTACCATTGAAAAACATGTTTTTCATATACCAGAAATGTTTGAAGCTACTGACTGAATGAAAGGAGCTGGCATCTCACTCTCTTTGAATCTTCTTTATCATGCTAGGATTAGCAGGAAAAAGCAAAAAATTTCAGAATTTCACCTTGCAATGTGGAGATATTACTGTTTGTGCATTTACAATATTCATTGATTTTTGCCATTGAAAAACATGTTTTTCATATACCAGAAATGTTTGAAGCTACTGACTGAATGAAAGAAGCTGGCATCTCACTCTCTTTGAATCTTCTTTATCATGCTAGGATTAAGAGGAAAAAGCAAAAAATTTCAGAATTGCACCTTGCAATGTGGAGATATTACTGTTTGTGCATTTACAATATTCATTGATTTTTGCCATTGAAAAACGTCCAGAAATGTTTGAAGCTACTGACTGAATGAAAGGAGCTGGCATCTCACTCTCTTTGAATCTTCTTTATCATGCTAGGATTATCAGGAAAAAGCAAAAAATTTCAGAATTGCACCTTGCAATGTGGAGATATTACTGTTTGTGCATTTACAATATTCATTGATTTTTGCCATTGAAAAACATGTTTTTCATATACCAGAAATGTTTGAAGCTACTGACTGAATGAAAGGAGCTGGCATCTCACTCTCTTTGAATCTTCTTTATCATGCTAAGAGGAGCAGGAAAAAGTAAAAAATTTCAGAATTGCACCTTGCAATGCGGAGAAATTACTGTTTGTGCATTTATAATATTAAATGATTTTTGCCATTGAAAAACGTCCAGAAATGATTGAAGCTACTGACTGAACGAAAGGAGCTGGCATCTCACTCTCTTTGAATCTTCTTTATCATGCTAAGAGGAGCAGGAAAAAGCAAAAAATTTCAGAATTGCACCTTGCAATGCGGACAAATTACTGTTTGTGCATTTACAATATTCATTGATTTTTGCCATTGAAAAACATCATGTTATTCATATACCAGAAATGTTTGAAGCTACTGACTGAATGAAAGGAGCTGGCATCTCACTCTCTTTGAATCTTCTTTATCATGCTAAGAGGAGCAGGAAAAAGCAAAAAATTTCAGAATTGCACCTTGCAATGCGGAGAAATTACTGTTTGTGCATTTACAATATTCATTGATTTTTGCCATTGAAAAACGTCCAGAAATGATTGAAGCTACTGACTGAATGAAAGGAGCTGGCATCTCACTCTCTTTGAATCTTCTTTATCATGCTAAGAGGAGCAGGAAAAAGCAAAAAATTTCAGAATTGCACCTTGCAATGCGGAGAAATTACTGTTTGTGCATTTACAATATTCATTGATTTTTGCCATTGAAAAACGTCCAGAAATGATTGAAGCTACTGACTGAATGAAAGGAGCTGGCATCTCACTCTCTTTGAATCTTGTTTATCATGCTAAGAGGAGCAGGAAAAAGCAAAAAATTTCAGAATTGCACCTTGCAATGCGGAGAAATTACTGTTTGTGCATTTACAATATTCATTGATTTTTGCCATTGAAAAACGTCCAGAAATGATTGAAGCTACTGACTGAATGAAAGGAGCTGGCATCTCACTCTCTTTGAATCTTCTTTATCATGCTAAGAGGAGCAGGAAAAAGCAAAAAATTTCAGAATTGCACCTTGCAATGCGGAGAAATTACTGTTTGTGCATTTACAATATTCATTGATTTTTGCCATTGAAAAACATCATGTTATTCATATACCAGAAATGATTGAAGCTACTGACTGAATGAAAGGAGCTGGCATCTCACTCTCTTTGAATCTTCTTTATCATGCTAAGAGGAGCAGGAAAAAGTAAAAAATTTCAGAATTGCACCTTGCAATGCGGAGAAATTACTGTTTGTGCATTTATAATATTCAATGATTTTTGCCATTGAAAAACGTCCAGAAATGATTGAAGCTACTGACTGAACGAAAGGAGCTGGCATCTCAATCTCTTTGAATCTTCTTTATCATGCTAAGAGGAGCAGGAAAAAGCAAAAAAATTCAGAATTGCACCTTGCAATGCGGAGAAATTACTGTTTGTGCATTTACAATATTCATTGATTTTTGCCATTGAAAAACATCATGTTATTCATATACCAGAAATGTTTGAAGCTACTGACTGAATGAAAGGAGCTGGCATCTCACTCTCTTTGAATCTTCTTTATCATGCTAAGAGGAGCAGGAAAAAGCAAAAAATTTCAGAATTGCACCTTGCAATGCGGAGAAATTACTGTTTGTGAATTTACAATATTCATTGATTTTTGCCATTGAAAAACGTCCAGAAATGATTGAAGCTACTGACTGAATGAAAGGAGCTGGCATCTCACTCTCTTTGAATCTTCTTTATCATGCTAAGAGGAGCAGGAAAAAGCAAAAAATTTCAGAATTGCACCTTGCAATGCGGAGAAATTACTGTTTGTGCATTTACAATATTCATTGATTTTTGCCATTGAAAAACATCCAGAAATGATTGAAGCTACTGACTGAATGAAAGGAACTGGCATCTCACTCTCTTTGAATCTTGTTTATCATGCTAAGAGGAGCAGGAAAAAGCAAAAAATTTCAGAATTGCACCTTGCAATGCGGAGAAATTACAGTTTGTGCATTTACAATATTCATTGATTTTTGCCATTGAAAAACGTCCAGAAATGATTGAAGCTACTGACTGAATGAAAGGAGCTGGCATCTCACTCTCTTTGAATCTTCTTTATCATGCTAAGAGGAGCAGGAAAAAGCAAAAAACTTCAGAATTGCACCTTGCAATGCGGAGAAATTACTGTTTGTGCATTTACAATATTCATTGATTTTTGCCATTGAAAAACATCATGTTATTCATATACCAGAAATGATTGAAGCTACTGACTGAATGAAAGGAGCTTGCATCTCACTCTCTTTGAATCTTCTTTATAATGCTAAGAGGAGCAGGAAAAAGTAAAAAATTTCAGAATTGCACCTTGCAATGCGGAGAAATTACTGTTTGTGCATTTATAATATTCAATGATTTTTGCCATTGAAAAACGTCCAGAAATGATTGAAGCTACTGACTGAACGAAAGGAGCTGGCATCTCACTCTCTTTGAATCTTCTTTATCATGCTAAGAGGAGCAGGAAAAAGCAAAAAATTTCAGAATTGCACCTTGCAATGCGGAGAAATTACTGTTTGTGCATTTACAATATTCATTGATTTTTGCCATTGAAAAACATCCAGAAATGATTGAAGCTACTGACTGAATGAAAGGAGCTGGCATCTCACTCTCTTTGAATCTTCTTTATCATGCTAAGAGGAGCAGGAAAAAGCAAAAAATTTCAGAATTGCACCTTGCAATGCGGAGAAATTACTGTTTGTGCATTTACAATATTCATTGATTTTTGCCATTGAAA
Source organism: Phyllobates terribilis (assembly GCF_046119375.1). Lineage (NCBI taxonomy): Eukaryota > Metazoa > Chordata > Amphibia > Anura > Dendrobatidae > Phyllobates > Phyllobates terribilis. The sequence goes on from NW_027363617.1 coordinate 134,485, forward strand.
AACATCATGTTATTCATATACCAGAAATGTTTGAAGCTACTGACTGAATGAAAGGAGCTGACATCTCACTCTCTTTGAATCTTCTTTATCATGCTAAGAGGAGCAGGAAAAAGCAAAAAATTTCAGAATTGCACCTTGCAATGCGGAGAAATTACTGTTTGTGCATTTACAATATTCATTGATTTTTGCCATTGAAAAACATCCAGAAATGATTGAAGCTACTGACTGAATGAAAGGAGCTGGCATCTCACACTCTTTGAATCTTCTTTATCATGCTAAGAGGAGCAGGAAAAAGCAAAAAATTTCAGAATTGCACCTTGCAATGCGGAGAAATTACTTTTTGTGCATTTACAATATTCATTGATTTTTGCCATTGAAAAACATCATGTTATTCATATACCAGAAATGTTTGAAGCTACTGACTGAATGAAAGGAGCTGGCATCTCACTCTCTTTGAATCTTCTTTATCATGCTAAGAGGAGCAGGAAAAAGCAAAAAATTTCAGAATTGCACCTTGCAATGCGGAGAAATTACTGTTTGTGCATTTACAATATTCATTGATTTTTGCCATTGAAAAACATCATGTTATTCATATACCAGAAATGTTTGAAGCTACTGACTGAATGAAAGGAGCTGGCATCTCACTCTCTTTGAATCTTCTTTATCATGCTAAGAGGAGCAGGAAAAAGCAAAAAATTTCAGAATTGCACCTTGCAATGTGGAGAAATTACTGTTTGTGCATTTACAATATTCATTGATTTTTACCATTGAAAAACGTCCAGAAATGATTGAAGCTACTGACTGAATGAAAGTAACTGGCATCTCACTCTCTTTGAATCTTCTTTATCATGCTAAGAGGAGCAGGAAAAAGCAAAAAATTTCAGACTTGCACCTTGCAATGCGGAGAAATTACTGTTTGTGCATTTACAATATTCATTGATTTTTGCCATTGAAAAACATCATGTTATTCATATACCAGAAATGTTTGAAGCTACTGACTGAATGAAAGGAGCTGGCATCTCACTCTCTTTGAATCTTCTTTATCATGCTAAGAGGAGCAGGAAAAAGCAAAAAATTTCAGAATTGCACCTTGCAATGCGGAGAAATTACTGTTTGTGCATTTACAATATTCATTGATTTTTGCCATTGAAAAACGTCCAGAAATGATTGAAGCTACTGACTGAATGAAAGGAGCTGGCATCTCACTCTCTTTGAATCTTCTTTATCATGCTAAGAGGAGCAGGAAAAATCAAAAAATTTCAGAATTGCACCTTGCAATGCGGAGAAATTACTGTTTGTGCATTTACAATATTCATTGATTTTTGCCATTGAAAAACATGTTATTCATATACCAGAAATGTTTGAAGCTACTGACTGAATGAAAGGAGCTGGCACCTCACTCTCTTTGAATCTTCTTTATCATGCTAAGAGGAGCGGGAAAAAGCAAAAAATTTCAGAATTGCACCTTGCAATGCGGAGAAATTACTGTTTGTGCATTTACAATATTCATTGATTTTTGCCATTGAAAAACGTCCAGAAATGATTGAAGGTACTGACTGAATGAAAGGAGCTGGCATCTCACTCTCTTTGAATCTTCTTTATCATGCTAAGAGGAGCAGGAAAAAGCAAAAAATTTCAGAATTGCACCTTGCAATGCGGAGAAATTACTGTTTGTGCATTTACAATATTCATTGATTTTTGCCACTGAAAAACGTCCAGAAATGATTGAAGCTACTAACTGAATGAAAGGAGCTGGCATCTCACTCTCTTTGAATCTTCTTTATCATGCTAAGAGGAGCAGGAAAAAGCAAAAAATTTCAGAATTGCACCTTGCAATGCGGAGAAATTACAGTTTGTGCATTTACAATATTCATTGATTTTTGCCATTGAAAAACATCCAGAAATGATTGAAGCTACTGACTGAATGAAAGGAGCTGGCATCTCACTCTCTTTGAATCTTCTTTATCATGCTAAGAGGAGCAGGAAAAAGCAAAAAATTTCAGAATTGCACCTTGCAATGCGGAGAAATTACTGTTTGTGCATTTACAATATTCATTGATTTTTGCCATTGAAAAACATCATGTTATTCATATACCAGAAATGTTTGAAGCTACTGACTGAATGAAAGGAGCTGGCATCTCACTCTCTTTGAATCTTCTTTATCATGCTAAGAGGAGCAGGAAAAAGCAAAAAATTTCAGAATTGCACCTTGCAATGTGGAGAAATTACTGTTTGTGCATTTACAATATTCATTGATTTTTACCATTGAAAAACGTCCAGAAATGATTGAAGCTACTGACTGAATGAAAGTAGCTGGCATCTCACTCTCTTTGAATCTTCTTTATCATGCTAAGAGGAGCAGGAAAAAGCAAAAAATTTCAGACTTGCACCTTGCAATGCGGAGAAATTACTGTTTGTGCATTTACAATATTCATTGATTTTTGCCATTGAAAAACATCATGTTATTCATATACCAGAAATGTTTGAAGCTACTGACTGAATGAAAGGAGCTGGCATCTCACTCTCTTTGAATCTTCTTTATCATGCTAAGAGGAGCAGGAAAAAGCAAAAAATTTCAGAATTGCACCTTGCAATGCGGAGAAATTACTGTTTGTGCATTTACAATATTCATTGATTTTTGCCATTGAAAAACATCATGTTATTCATATACCAGAAATGTTTAAAGCTACTGACTGAATGAAAGGAGCTGGCATCTCACTCTCTTTGAATCTTCTTTATCATGCTAAGAGGAGCAGGAAAAAGCAAAAAATTTCAGAATTGCACCTTGCAATGCGGAGAAATTACTGTTTGTGCATTTACAATATTCATTGATTTTTGCCATTGAAAAACGTCCAGAAATGATTGAAGCTACTGACTGAATGAAAGGAGCCGGCATCTCACTCTCTTTGAATCTTCTTTATCATGCTAAGAGGAGCAGGAAAAATCAAAAAATTTCAGAATTGCACCTTGCAATGCGGAGAAATTACTGTTTGTGCATTTACAATATTCATTGATTTTTGCCATTGAAAAACATGTTATTCATATACCAGAAATGTTTGAAGCTACTGACTGAATGAAAGGAGCTGGCACCTCACTCTCTTTGAATCTTCTTTATCATGCTAAGAGGAGCGGGAAAAAGCAAAAAATTTCAGAATTGCACCTTGCAATGCGGAGAAATTACTGTTTGTGCATTTACAATATTCATTGATTTTTGCCATTGAAAAACATGTTATTCATATACCAGAAATGTTTGAAGCTACTGACTGAATGAAAGGAGCTGGCATCTCACTCTCTTTGAATCTTCTTTATCATGCTAAGAGGAGCAGGAAAAAGCAAAAAATTTCAGAATTGCACCTTGCAATGCGGAGAAATTACAGTTTGTGCATTTACAATATTCATTGATTTTTGCCATTGAAAAACATCCAGAAATGATTGAAGCTACTGACTGAATGAAAGGAGCTGGCATCTCACTCTCTTTGAATCTTCTTTATCATGCTAAGAGGAGCAGGAAAAAGCAAAAAATTTTAGAATTGCACCTTGCAATGCGGAGAAATTACTGTTTGTGCATTTACAATATTCATTGATTTTTGCCATTGAAAAACATCATGTTATTCATATACCAGAAATGTTTGAAGCTACTGACTGAATGAAAGGAGCTGGCATCTCACTCTCTTTGAATCTTCTTTATCATGCTAAGAGGAGCAGGAAAAAGCAAAAAATTTCAGAATTGCACCTTGCAATGTGGAGAAATTACTGTTTGTGCATTTACAATATTCATTGATTTTTACCATTGAAAAACGTCCAGAAATGATTGAAGCTACTGACTGAATGAAAGTAGCTGGCATCTCACTCTCTTTGAATCTTCTTTATCATGCTAAGAGGAGCAGGAAAAAGCAAAAAATTTCAGACTTGCACCTTGCAATGCGGAGAAATTACTGTTTGTGCATTTACAATATTCATTGATTTTTGCCATTGAAAAACATCATGTTATTCATATACCAGAAATGTTTGAAGCTACTGACTGAATGAAAGGAGCTGGCATCTCACTCTCTTTGAATCTTCTTTATCATGCTAAGAGGAGCAGGAAAAAGCAAAAAATTTCAGAATTGCACCTTGCAATGCGGAGAAATTACTGTTTGTGCATTTACAATATTCATTGATTTTTGCCATTGAAAAACATCATGTTATTCATATACCAGAAATGTTTGAAGCTACTGACTGAATGAAAGGAGCTGGCATCTCACTCTCTTTGAATCTTCTTTATCATGCTAAGAGGAGCAGGAAAAAGCAAAAAATTTCAGAATTGCACCTTGCAATGCGGAGAAATTACTGTTTGTGCATTTACAATATTCATTGATTTTTGCCATTGAAAAACGTCCAGAAATGATTGAAGCTACTGACTGAATGAAAGGAGCTGGCATCTCACTCTCTTTGAATCTTCTTTATCATGCTAAGAGGAGCAGGAAAAATCAAAAAATTTCAGAATTGCACCTTGCAATGCGGAGAAATTACTGTTTGTGCATTTACAATATTCATTGATTTTTGCCATTGAAAAACATGTTATTCATATACCAGAAATGTTTGAAGCTACTGACTGAATGAAAGGAGCTGGCACCTCACTCTCTTTGAATCTTCTTTATCATGCTAAGAGGAGCGGGAAAAAGCAAAAAATTTCAGAATTGCACCTTGCAATGCGGAGAAATTACTGTTTGTGCATTTACAATATTCATTGATTTTTGCCATTGAAAAACGTCCAGAAATGATTGAAGGTACTGACTGAATGAAAGGAGCTGGCATCTCACTCTCTTTGAATCTTCTTTATCATGCTAAGAGGAGCAGGAAAAAGCAAAAAATTTCAGAATTGCACCTTGCAATGCGGAGAAATTACTGTTTGTGCATTTACAATATTCATTGATTTTTGCCATTGAAAAACGTCCAGAAATGATTGAAGCTACTGACTGAATGAAAGGAGCTGGCATCTCACTCTCTTTGAATCTTCTTTATCATGCTAAGAGGAGCAGGAAAAAGCAAAAAATTTCAGAATTGCACCTTGCAATGCGGAGAAATTACAGTTTGTGCATTTACAATATTCATTGATTTTTGCCATTGAAAAACATCCAGAAATGATTGAAGCTACTGACTGAATGAAAGGAGCTGGCATCTCACTCTCTTTGAATCTTCTTTATCATGCTAAGAGGAGCAGGAAAAAGCAAAAAATTTCAGAATTGCACCTTGCAATGCGGAGAAATTACTGTTTGTGCATTTACAATATTCATTGATTTTTGCCATTGAAAAACATCATGTTATTCATATACCAGAAATGTTTGAAGCTACTGACTGAATGAAAGGAGCTGGCATCTCACTCTCTTTGAATCTTCTTTATCATGCTAAGAGGAGCAGGAAAAAGCAAAAAATTTCAGAATTGCACCTTGCAATGTGGAGAAATTACTGTTTGTGCATTTACAATATTCATTGATTTTTACCATTGAAAAACATCCAGAAATGATTGAAGCTACTGACTGAATGAAAGTAGCTGGCATCTCACTCTCTTTGAATCTTCTTTATCATGCTAAGAGGAGCAGGAAAAAGCAAAAAATTTCAGACTTGCACCTTGCAATGCGGAGAAATTACTGTTTGTGCATTTACAATATTCATTGATTTTTGCCATTGAAAAACGTCCAGAAATGATTGAAGGTACTGACTGAATGAAAGGAGCTGGCATCTCACTCTCTTTGAATCTTCTTTACCATGCTAAGAGGAGCAGGAAAAAGCAAAAAATTTCAGAATTGCACCTTGCAATGCGGAGAAATTACTGTTTGTGCATTTACAATATTCATTGATTTTTGCCACTGAAAAACGTCCAGAAATGATTGAAGCTACTGACTGAATGAAAGGAGCTGGCATCTCACTCTCTTTGAATCTTCTTTAACATGCTAAGAGGAGCAGGAAAAAGCAAAAAATTTCAGAATTGCACCTTGCAATGCGGAGAAATTACAGTTTGTGCATTTACAATATTCATTGATTTTTGCCATTGAAAAACATCCAGAAATGATTGAAGCTACTGACTGAATGAAAGGAGCTGGCATCTCACTCTCTTTGAATCTTCTTTATCATGCTAAGAGGAGCAGGAAAAAGCAAAAAATTTCAGAATTGCACCTTGCAATGTGGAGAAATTACTGTTTGTGCATTTACAATATTCATTGATTTTTACCATTGAAAAACGTCCAGAAATGATTGAAGCTACTGACTGAATGAAAGTAGCTGGCATCTCACTCTCTTTGAATCTTCTTTATCATGCTAAGAGGAGCAGGAAAAAGCAAAAAATTTCAGAATTGCACCTTGCAATGCGGAGAAATTACTGTTTGTGCATTTACAATATTCATTGATTTTTGCCATTGAAAAACATCATGTTATTCATATACCAGAAATGTTTGAAGCTACTGACTGAATGAAAGGAGCTGGCATCTCACTCTCTTTGAATCTTCTTTATCATGCTAAGAGGAGCAGGAAAAAGCAAAAAATTTCAGAATTGCACCTTGCAATGCGGAGAAATTACTGTTTGTGCATTTACAATATTCATTGATTTTTGCCATTGAAAAACGTCCAGAAATGATTGAAGCTACTGACTGAATGAAAGGAGCTGGCATCTCACTCTCTTTGAATCTTCTTTATCATGCTAAGAGGAGCAGGAAAAATCAAAAAATTTCAGAATTGCACCTTGCAATGCGGAGAAATTACTGTTTGTGCATTTACAATATTCATTGATTTTTGCCATTGAAAAACATGTTATTCATATACCAGAAATGTTTGAAGCTACTGACTGAATGAAAGGAGCTGGCACCTCACTCTCTTTGAATCTTCTTTATCATGCTAAGAGGAGCGGGAAAAAGCAAAAAATTTCAGAATTGCACCTTGCAATGCGGAGAAATTACTGTTTGTGCATTTACAATATTCATTGATTTTTGCCATTGAAAAACGTCCAGAAATGATTGAAGGTACTGACTGAATGAAAGGAGCTGGCATCTCACTCTCTTTGAATCTTCTTTATCATGCTAAGAGGAGCAGGAAAAAGCAAAAAATTTCAGAATTGCACCTTGCAATGCGGAGAAATTACTGTTTGTGCATTTACAATATTCATTGATTTTTGCCATTGAAAAACGTCCAGAAATGATTGAAGCTACTGACTGAATGAAAGGAGCTGGCATCTCACTCTCTTTGAATCTTCTTTATCATGCTAAGAGGAGCAGGAAAAAGCAAAAAATTTCAGAATTGCACCTTGCAATGCGGAGAAATTACAGTTTGTGCATTTACAATATTCATTGATTTTTGCCATTGAAAAACATCCAGAAATGATTGAAGCTACTGACTGAATGAAAGGAGCTGGCATCTCACTCTCTTTGAATCTTCCTTATCATGCTAAGAGGAGCAGGAAAAAGCAAAAAATTTCAGAATTGCACCTTGCAATGCGGAGAAATTACTGTTTGTGCATTTACAATATTCATTGATTTTTGCCATTGAAAAACATCATGTTATTCATATACCAGAAATGTTTGAAGCTACTGACTGAATGAAAGGAGCTGGCATCTCACTCTCTTTGAATCTTCTTTATCATGCTAAGAGGAGCAGGAAAAAGCAAAAAATTTCAGAATTGCACCTTGCAATGTGGAGAAATTACTGTTTGTGCATTTACAATATTCATTGATTTTTACCATTGAAAAACGTCCAGAAATGATTGAAGCTACTGACTGAATGAAAGTAGCTGGCATCTCACTCTCTTTGAATCTTCTTTATCATGCTAAGAGGAGCAGGAAAAAGCAAAAAATTTCAGACTTGCACCTTGCAATGCGGAGAAATTACTGTTTGTGCATTTACAATATTCATTGATTTTTGCCATTGAAAAACATTATGTTATTCATATACCAGAAATGTTTGAAGCTACTGACTGAATGAAAGTAGCTGGCATCTCACTCTCTTTGAATCTTCTTTATCATGCTAAGAGGAGCAGGAAAAATCAAAAAATTTCAGAATTGCACCTTGCAATGCGGAGAAATTACTGTTTGTGCATTTACAATATTCATTGATTTTTGCCATTGAAAAATGTCCAGAAATGATTGAAGCTACTGACTGAATGAAAGGAGCTGGCATCTCACTCTCTTTGAATCTTCTTTATCATGCTAAGAGGAGCAGGAAAAAGCAAAAAATTTCAGAATTGCACCTTGCAATGCGGAGAAATTACTGTTTGTGCATTTACAATATTCATTGATTTTTGCCATTGAAAAACATCATGTTATTCATATACCAGAAATGATTGAAGCTACTGACTGAATGAAAGGAGCTGGCATCTCACTCTCTTTGAATCTTCTTTATCATGCTAAGAGGAGCAGGAAAAAGTAAAAAATTTCAGAATTGCACCTTGCAATGCGGAGAAATTACTGTTTGTGCATTTATAATATTCAATGATTTTTGCCATTGAAAAACGTCCAGAAATGATTGAAGCTACTGACTGAACGAAAGGAGCTGGCATCTCACTCTCTTTGAATCTTCTTTATCATGCTAAGAGGAGCAGGAAAAAGCAAAAAATTTCAGAATTGCACCTTGCAATGCAGAGAAATTACTGTTTGTGCATTTACAATATTCATTGATTTTTGCCATTGAAAAACGTCCAGAAATGATTGAAGCTACTGACTGAATGAAAGGAGCTGGCATCTCACTCTCTTTGAATCTTCTTTATCATGCTAAGAGGAGCAGGAAAAAGCAAAAAATTTCAGAATTGCACCTTGCAATGCGGAGAAATTACTGTTTGTGCATTTACAATATTCATTGATTTTTGCCATTGAAAAACATCATGTTATTCATATACCAGAAATGTTTGAAGCTACTGACTGAATGAAAGGAGCTGACATCTCACTCTCTTTGAATCTTCTTTATCATGCTAAGAGGAGCAGGAAAAAGCAAAAAATTTCAGAATTGCACCTTGCAATGCAGAGAAATTACTGTTTGTGCATTTACAATATTCATTGATTTTTGCCATTGAAAAACGTCCAGAAATGATTGAAGCTACTGACTGAATGAAAGGAGCTGGCATCTCACTCTCTTTGAATCTTCTTTATCATGCTAAGAGGAGCAGGAAAAAGCAAAAAATTTCAGAATTGCACCTTGCAATGCGGAGAAATTACTGTTTGTGCATTTACAATATTCATTGATTTTTGCCATTGAAAAACATCATGTTATTCATATACCAGAAATGTTTGAAGCTACTGACTGAATGAAAGGAGCTGGCATCTCACTCTCTTTGAATCTTCTTTATCATGCTAAGAGGAGCAGGAAAAAGCAAAAAATTTCAGAATTGCACCTTGCAATGCGGAGAAATTACTGTTTGTGCATTTACAATATTCATTGATTTTTGCCATTGAAAAACATCATGTTATTCATATACCAGAAATGTTTGAAGCTACTGACTGAATGAAAGGAGCTGGCATCTCACTCTCTTTGAATCTTCTTTATCATGCTAAGAGGAGCAGGAAAAAGCAAAAAATTTCAGAATTGCACCTTGCAATGTGGAGAAATTACTGTGCATTTACAATATTCATTGATTTTTACCATTGAAAAACGTCCAGAAATGATTGAAGCTACTGACTGAATGAAAGTAGCTGGCATCTCACTCTCTTTGAATCTTCTTTATCATGCTAAGAGGAGCAGGAAAAAGCAAAAAATTTCAGACTTGCACCTTGCAATGCGGAGAAATTACTGTTTGTGCATTTACAATATTCATTGATTTTTGACATTGAAAAACATCATGTTATTCATATACCAGAAATGTTTGAAGCTACTGACTGAATGAAAGGAGCTGGCATCTCACTCTCTTTGAATCTTCTTTATCATGCTAAGCGGAGCAGGAAAAAGCAAAAAATTTCAGAATTGCACCTTGCAATGCGGAGAAATTACAGTTTGTGCATTTACAATATTCATTGATTTTTGCCATTGAAAAACATGTTATTCATATACCAGAAATGTTTGAAGCTACTGACTGAATGAAAGGAGCTGGCACCTCACTCTCTTTGAATCTTCTTTATCATGCTAAGAGGAGCGGGAAAAAGCAAAAAAATTCAGAATTGCACCTTGCAATGCGGAGAAATTACTGTTTGTGCATTTACAATATTCATTGATTTTTGCCATTGAAAAACGTCCAGAAATGATTGAAAGTACTGACTGAATGAAAGGAGCTGGCATCTCACTCTCTTTGAATCTTCTTTATCATGCTAAGAGGAGCAGGAAAAAGCAAAAAATTTCAGAATTGCACCTTGCAATGCGGAGAAATTACTGTTTGTGCATTTACAATATTCATTGATTTTTGCCATTGAAAAACGTCCAGAAATGATTGAAGCTACTGACTGAATGAAAGGAGCTGGCATCTCACTCTCTTTGAATCTTCTTTATCATGCTAAGAGGAGCAGGAAAAAGTAAAAAATTTCAGAATTGCACCTTGCAATGCGGAGAAATTACAGTTTGTGCATTTACAATATTCATTGATTTTTGCCATTGAAAAACATCCAGAAATGATTGAAGCTACTGACTTAATGAAAGGAGCTGGCATCTCACTCTCTTTGAATCTTCTTTATCATGCTAAGAGGAGCAGGAAAAAGTAAAAAATTTCAGAATTGCACCTTGCAATGCGGAGAAATTACAGTTTGTGCATTTACAATATTCATTGATTTTTGCCATTGAAAAACATCCAGAAATGATTGAAGCTACTGACTGAATGAAAGGAGCTGGCATCTCACTCTCTTTGAATCTTCTTTATCAGGCTAAGAGGAGCAGGAAAAAGCAAAAAATTTCAGAATTGCACCTTGCAATGCGGAGAAATTACTGTTTGTGCATTTACAATATTCATTGATTTTTGCCATTGAAAAACATCATGTTATTCATATACCAGAAATGTTTGAAGCTACTGACTGAATGAAAGGAGCTGGCATCTCACTCTCTTTGAATCTTCATTATCATGCTAAGAGGAGCAGGAAAAAGCAAAAAATTTCAGAATTGCACCTTGCAATGTGGAGAAATTACTGTTTGTGCATTTACAATATTCATTGATTTTTAACAATGAAAAACGTCCAGAAATGATTGAATCTACTGACTGAATGAAAGTAGCTGGCATCTCACTCTCTTTGAATCTTCTTTATCATGCTAAGAGGAGCAGAAAAAGCAAAAAATTTCAGAATTGCACCTTGCAATGCGGAGAAATTACTGTTTGTGCATTTACAATATTCATTGATTTTTGCCATTGAAAAACATCATGTTATTCATATACCAGAAATGTTTGAAGCTACTGACTGAATGAAAGGAGCTGGCATCTCACTCTCTTTGAATCTTCTTTATCATGCTAAGAGGAGCAGGAAAAAGCAAAAAATTTCAGAATTGCACCTTGCAATGCGGAGAAATTACTGTTTGTGCATTTACAATATTCATTGATTTTTGCCATTGAAAAACATCATGTTATTCATATACCAGAAATGTTTGAAGCTACTGACTGAATGAAAGGAGCTGGCATCTCATTCTCTTTGAATCTTCTTTATCATGCTAAGAGGAGCAGGAAAAAGCAAAAAATTTCAGAATTGCACCTTGCAATGTGGAGAAATTACTGTTTGTGCATTTACAATATTCATTGATTTTTACCATTGAAAAACGTCCAGAAATGATTGAAGCTACTGACTGAATGAAAGTAGCTGGCATCTCACTCTCTTTGAATCTTCTTTATCATACTAAGAGGAGCAGGAAAAAGCAAAAAATTTCAGACTTGCACCTTGCAATGCGGAGAAATTACTGTTTGTGCATTTACAATATTCATTGATTTTTGCCATTGAAAAACATCATGTTATTCATATACCAGAAATGTTTGAAGCTACTGACTGAATGAAAGGAGCTGGCATCTCACTCTCTTTGAATCTTCTTTATCATGCTAAGAGGAGCAGGAAAAAGCAAAAAATTTCAGAATTGCACCTTGCAATGCGGAGAAATTACTGTTTGTGCATTTACAATATTCATTGATTTTTGCCATTGAAAAACGTCCAGAAATGATTGAAGCTACTGACTGAATGAAAGGAGCTGGCATCTCACTCTCTTTGAATCTTCTTTATCATGCTAAGAGGAGCAGGAAAAAGCAAAAAATTTCAGAATTGCACCTTGCAATGCGGAGAAATTACTGTTTGTGCATTTACAATATTCATTGATTTTTGCCATTGAAAAACGTCCAGAAATGATTGAAGCTACTGACTGAATGAAAGGAGCTGGCATCTCACTCTCTTTGAATCTTCTTTATCATGCTAAGAGGAGCAGGAAAAAGCAAAAAATTTCAGAATTGCACCTTGCAATGCGGAGAAATTACTGTTTGTGCATTTACAATATTCATTGATTTTTGCCATTGAAAAACATCATGTTATTCATATACCAGAAATGATTGAAGCTACTGACTGAATGAAAGGAGCTGGCATCTCACTCTCTTTGAATCTTCTTTATCATGCTAAGAGGAGCAGGAAAAAGTAAAAAATTTCAGAATTGCACCTTGCAATGCGGAGAAATTACTGTTTGTGCATTTATAATATTCAATGATTTTTGCCATTGAAAAACGTCCAGAAATGATTGAAGCTACTGACTGAACGAAAGGAGCTGGCATCTCACTCTCTTTGAATCTTCTTTATCATGCTAAGAGGAGCAGGAAAAAGCAAAAAATTTCAGAATTGCACCTTGCAATGCGGAGAAATTACTGTTTGTGCATTTACAATATTCATTGATTTTTGCCATTGAAAAACGTCCAGAAATGATTGAAGCTACTGACTGAATGAAAGGAGCTGGCATCTCACTCTCTTTGAATCTTCTTTATCATGCTAAGAGGAGCAGGAAAAAGCAAATAATTTCAGAATTGCACCTTGCAATGCGGAGAAATTACTGTTTGTGCATTTACAATATTCATTGATTTTTGCCTTTGAAAAACATCATGTTATTCATATACCAGAAATGTTTGAAGCTACTGACTGAATGAAAGGAGCTGACATCTCACGCTCTTTGAATCTTCTTTATCATGCTAAGAGGAGAAGGAAAAAGCAAAACATTTCAGAATTGCACCTTGCAATGCGGAGAAATTACTGTTTGTGCATTTACAATATTCATTGATTTTTGCCATTGAAAAACGTCCAGAAATGATTGAAGCTACTGACTGAATGAAAGGAGCTGGCATCTCACTCTCTTTGAATCTTCTTTATCATGCTAAGAGGAGCAGGAAAAAGCAAAAAATTTCAGAATTGCACCTTGCAATGCGGAGAAATTACTGTTTGTGCATTTACAATATTCATTGATTTTTGCCATTGAAAAACATCATGTTATTCATATACCAGAAATGTTTGAAGCTACTGACTGAATGAAAGGAGCTGGCATCTCACTCTCTTTCAATCTTCTTTATCATGCTAAGAGGAGCAGGAAAAAGCAAAAAATTTCAGAATTGCACCTTGCAATGCGGAGAAATTACTGTTTGTGCATTTACAATATTCATTGATTTTTGCCATTGAAAAACGTCCAGAAATGATTGAAGCTACTGACTGAATGAAAGGAGCTGGCATCTCACTCTCTTTGAATCTTCTTTATCATGCTAAGAGGAGCAGGAAAAAGCAAAAAATTTCAGAATTGCACCTTGCAATGCGGAGAAATTACTGTTTGTGCATTTACAATATTCATTGATTTTTGCCTTTGAAAAACATCATGTTATTCATATACCAGAAATGTTTGAAGCTACTGACTGAATGAAAGGAGCTGACATCTCACGCTCTTTGAATCTTCTTTATCATGCTAAGAGGAGCAGGAAAAAGCAAAAAATTTCAGAATTGCACCTTGCAATGCGGAGAAATTACTGTTTGTGCATTTACAATATTCATTGATTTTTGCCATTGAAAAACGTCCAGAAATGATTGAAGCTACTGACTGAATGAAAGGAGCTGGCATCTCACTCTCTTTGAATCTTCTTTATCATGCTAAGAGGAGCAGGAAAAAGCAAAAAATTTCAGAATTGCACCTTGCAATGCGGAGAAATTACTGTTTGTGCATTTACAATATTCATTGATTTTTGCCATTGAAAAACATCATGTTATTCATATACCAGAAATGTTTGAAGCTACTGACTGAATGAAAGGAGCTGGCATCTCACTCTCTTTGAATCTTCTTTATCATGCTAAGAGGAGCAGGAAAAAGCAAAAAATTTCAGAATTGCACCTTGCAATGCGGAGAAATTACTGTTTGTGCATTTACAATATTCATTGATTTTTGCCATTGAAAAACATCATGTTATTCATATACCAGAAATGTTTGAAGCTACTGACTGAATGAAAGGAGCTGGCATCTCACTCTCTTTGAATCTTCTTTATCATGCTAAGAGGAGCAGGAAAAAGCAAAAAATTTCAGAATTGCACCTTGCAATGCGGAGAAATTACTGTTTGTGCATTTACAATATTCATTGATTTTTGCCATTGAAAAACGTCCAGAAATGATTGAAGCTACTGACTGAATGAAAGGAGCTGGCATCTCACTCTCTTTGAATCTTCTTTATCATGCTAAGAGGAGCAGGAAAAAGCAAAACATTTCAGAATTGCACCTTGCAATGCGGAGAAATTACTGTTTGTGCATTTACAATATTCATTGATTTTTGCCATTGAAAAACGTCCAGAAATGATTGAAGCTACTGACTGAATGAAAGGAGCTGGCATCTCACTCTCTTTGAATCTTCTTTATCATGCTAAGAGGAGCAGGAAAAAGCAAAAAATTTCAGAATTGCACCTTGCAATGCGGAGAAATTACTGTTTGTGCATTTACAATATTCATTGATTTTTGCCATTGAAAAACGTCCAGAAATGATTGAAGCTACTGACTGAATGAAAGGAGCTGGCATCTCACTCTCTTTGAATCTTGTTTATCATGCTAAGAGGAGCAGGAAAAAGCAAAAAATTTCAGAATTGCACCTTGCAATGCGGAGAAATTACTGTTTGTGCATTTACAATATTCATTGATTTTTGCCATTGAAAAACATCATGTTATTCATATACCAGAAATGATTGAAGCTACTGACTGAATGAAAGGAGCTGGCATCTCACTCTCTTTGAATCTTCTTTATCATGCTAAGAGGAGCAGGAAAAAGTAAAAAATTTCAGAATTGCACCTTGCAATGCGGAGAAATTACTGTTTGTGCATTTATAATATTCAATGATTTTTGCCATTGAAAAACGTCCAGAAATGATTGAAGCTACTGACTGAACGAAAGGAGCTGGCATCTCACTCTCTTTGAATCTTCTTTATCATGCTAAGAGGAGCAGGAAAAAGCAAAAAATTTCAGAATTGCACCTTGCAATGCGGAGAAATTACTGTTTGTGCATTTACAATATTCATTGATTTTTGCCATTGAAAAACATCATGTTATTCATATACCAGAAATGTTTGAAGCTACTGACTGAATGAAAGGAGCTGACATCTCACGCTCTTTGAATCTTCTTTATCATGCTAAGAGGAGCAGGAAAAAGCAAAAAATTTCAGAATTGCACCTTGCAATGCGGAGAAATTACTGTTTGTGCATTTACAATATTCATTGATTTTTGCCATTGAAAAACGTCCAGAAATGATTGAAGCTACTGACTGAATGAAAGGAGCTGGCATCTCACTCTCTTTGAATCTTCTTTATCATGCTAAGAGGAGCAGGAAAAAGCAAAAAATTTCAGAATTGCACCTTGCAATGCGGAGAAATTACTGTTTGTGCATTTACAATATTCATTGATTTTTGCCATTGAAAAACATCATGTTATTCATATACCAGAAATGTTTGAAGCTACTGACTGAATGAAAGGAGCTGGCATCTCACTCTCTTTGAATCTTCTTTATCATGCTAAGAGGAGCAGGAAAAAGCAAAAAATTTCAGAATTGCACCTTGCAATGCGGAGAAATTACTGTTTGTGCATTTACAATATTCATTGATTTTTGCCATTGAAAAACATCATGTTATTCATATACCAGAAATGTTTGAAGCTACTGACTGAATGAAAGGAGCTGGCATCTCACTCTCTTTGAATCTTCTTTATCATGCTAAGAGGAGCAGGAAAAAGCAAAAAATTTCAGAATTGCACCTTGCAATGCGGAGAAATTACTGTTTGTGCATTTACAATATTCATTGATTTTTGCCATTGAAAAACGTCCAGAAATGATTGAAGCTACTGACTGAATGAAAGGAGCTGGCATCTCACTCTCTTTGAATCTTCTTTATCATGCTAAGAGGAGCAGGAAAAAGCAAAACATTTCAGAATTGCACCTTGCAATGCGGAGAAATTACTGTTTGTGCATTTACAATATTCATTGATTTTTGCCATTGAAAAACGTCCAGAAATGATTGAAGCTACTGACTGAATGAAAGGAGCTGGCATCTCACTCTCTTTGAATCTTCTTTATCATGCTAAGAGGAGCAGGAAAAAGCAAAAAATTTCAGAATTGCACCTTGCAATGCGGAGAAATTACTGTTTGTGCATTTACAATATTCATTGATTTTTGCCATTGAAAAACGTCCAGAAATGATTGAAGCTACTGACTGAATGAAAGGAGCTGGCATCTCACTCTCTTTGAATCTTCTTTATCATGCTAAGAGGAGCAGGAAAAAGCAAAAAATTTCAGAATTGCACCTTGCAATGCGGAGAAATTACTGTTTGTGCATTTACAATACTCATTGATTTTTGCCATTGAAAAACATCATGTTATTCATATACCAGAAATGTTTGAAGCTACTGACTGAATGAAAGGAGCTGGCATCTCACTCTCTTTGAATCTTCTTTATCATGCTAAGAGGAGCAGGAAAAAGCAAAAAATTTCAGAATTGCACCTTGCAATGCGGAGAAATTACTGTTTGTGCATTTACAATATTCATTGATTTTTGCCATTGAAAAACGTCCAGAAATGATTGAAGTTACTGACTGAATGAAAGGAGCTGGCATCTCACTCTCTTTGAATCTTGTTTATCATGCTAAGAGGAGCAGGAAAAAGCAAAAAATTTCAGAATTGCACCTTGCAATGCGGAGAAATTACTGTTTGTGCATTTACAATATTCATTGATTTTTGCCATTGAAAAACATCATGTTATTCATATACCAGAAATGATTGAAGCTACTGACTGAATGAAAGGAGCTGGCATCTCACTCTCTTTGAATCTTCTTTATCATGCTAAGAGGAGCAGGAAAAAGGAAAAAATTTCAGAATTGCACCTTGCAATGCGGAGAAATTACTGTTTGTGCATTTATAATATTCAATGATTTTTGCCATTGAAAAACGTCCAGAAATGATTGAAGCTACTGACT
This sequence comes from Phyllobates terribilis, assembly GCF_046119375.1. Lineage (NCBI taxonomy): Eukaryota > Metazoa > Chordata > Amphibia > Anura > Dendrobatidae > Phyllobates > Phyllobates terribilis. The sequence goes on from NW_027363617.1 coordinate 151,851, forward strand.
GAACGAAAGGAGCTGGCATCTCACTCTCTTTGAATCTTCTTTATCATGCTAAGAGGAGCAGGAAAAAGCAAAAAATTTCAGAATTGCACCTTGCAATGCGGAGAAATTACTGTTTGTGCATTTACAATATTCATTGATTTTTGCCATTGAAAAACGTCCAGAAATGATTGAAGCTACTGACTGAATGAAAGGAGCTGGCATCTCACTCTCTTTGAATCTTCTTTATCATGCTAAGAGGAGCAGGAAAAAGCAAAAAATTTCAGAATTGCACCTTGCAATGCGGAGAAATTACTGTTTGTGCATTTACAATATCCATTGATTTTTGCCATTGAAAAACATCATGTTATTCATATACCAGAAATGTTTGAAGCTACTGACTGAATGAAAGGAGCTGACATCTCACGCTCTTTGAATCTTCTTTATCATGCTAAGAGGAGCAGGAAAAAGCAAAAAATTTCAGAATTGCACCTTGCAATGCGGAGAAATTACTGTTTGTGCATTTACAATATTCATTGATTTTTGCCTTTGAAAAACGTCCAGAATTGATTGAAGCTACTGACTGAATGAAAGGAGCTGGCATCTCACTCTCTTTGAATCTTCTTTATCATGCTAAGAGGAGCAGGAAAAAGCAAAAAATTTCAGAATTGCACCTTGCAATGCGGAGAAATTACTGTTTGTGCATTTACAATATTCATTGATTTTTGCCATTGAAAAACATCATGTTATTCATATACCAGAAATGTTTGAAGCTACTGACTGAATGAAAGGAGCTGACATCTCACTCTCTTTGAATCTTCTTTATCATGCTAAGAGGAGCAGGAAAAAGCAAAAAATTTCAGAATTGCACCTTGCAATGCGGAGAAATTACTGTTTGTGCATTTACAATATTCATTGATTTTTGCCATTGAAAAACATCATGTTATTCATATACCAGAAATGTTTGAAGCTACTGACTGAATGAAAGGAGCTGGCATCTCACTCTCTTTGAATCTTCTTTATCATGCTAAGAGGAGCAGGGAAAAGCAAAAAATTTCAGAATTGCACCTTGCAATGTGGAGAAATTACTGTTTGTGCATTTACAATATTCATTGATTTTTACCATTGAAAAACGTCCAGAAATGATTGAAGCTACTGACTGAATGAAAGGAGCTGGCACCTCACTCTCTTTGAATATTCTTTATCATGCTAAGAGGAGCGGGAAAAAGCAAAAAAATTCAGAATTGCACCTTGCAATGCGGAGAAATTACTGTTTGTGCATTTACAATATTCATTGATTTTTGCCATTGAAAAACGTCCAGAAATGATTGAAAGTACTGACTGAATGAAAGGAGCTGGCATCTCACTCTCTTTGAATCTTCTTTATCATGCTAAGAGGAGCAGGAAAAAGCAAAAAATTTCAGAATTGCACCTTGCAATGCGGAGAAATTACTGTTTGTGCATTTACAATATTCATTGATTTTTGCCATTGAAAAACGTCCAGAAATGATTGAAGCTACTGACTGAATGAAAGGAGCTGGCATCTCACTCTCTTTGAATCTTCTTTATCATGCTAAGAGGAGCAGGAAAAAGTAAAAAATTTCAGAATTGCACCTTGCAATGCGGAGAAATTACAGTTTGTGCATTTACAATATTCATTGATTTTTGCCATTGAAAAACATCCAGAAATGATTGAAGCTACTGACTGAATGAAAGGAGCTGGCATCTCACTCTCTTTGAATCTTCTTTATCATGCTAAGAGGAGCAGGAAAAAGCAAAAAATTTCAGAATTGCACCTTGCAATGCGGAGAAATTACTGTTTGTGCATTTACAATATTCATTGATTTTTGCCATTGAAAAACATCATGTTATTCATATACCAGAAATGTTTGAAGCTACTGACTGAATGAAAGGAGCTGGCATCTCACTCTCTTTGAATCTTCATTATCATGCTAAGAGGAGCAGGAAAAAGCAAAAAATTTCAGAATTGCACCTTGCAATGCGGAGAAATTACTGTTTGTGCATTTACAATATTCATTGATTTTTGCCATTGAAAAACATGTTATTCATATACCAGAAATGTTTGAAGCTACTGACTGAATGAAAGGAGCTGGCACCTCACTCTCTTTGAATCTTCTTTATCATGCTAAGAGTAGCGGGAAAAAGCAAAAAAATTCAGAATTGCACCTTGCAATGCGGAGAAATTACTGTTTGTGCATTTACAATATTCATTGATTTTTGCCATTGAAAAACGTCCAGAAATGATTCAAAGTACTGACTGAATGAAAGGAGCTGGCATCTCACTCTCTTTGAATCTTCTTTATCATGCTAAGAGGAGCAGGAAAAAGCAAAAAATTTCAGAATTGCACCTTGCAATGCGGAGAAATTACTGTTTGTGCATTTACAATATTCATTGATTTTTGCCATTGAAAAACGTCCAGAAATGATTGAAGCTACTGACTGAATGAAAGGAGCTGGCATCTCACTATCTTTGAATCTTCTTTATCATGCTAAGAGGAGCAGGAAAAAGTAAAAAATTTCAGAATTGCACCTTGCAATGCGGAGAAATTACAGTTTGTGCATTTACAATATTCATTGATTTTTGCCATTGAAAAACATCCAGAAATGATTGAAGCTACTGACTGAATGAAAGGAGCTGGCATCTCACTCTCTTTGAATCTTCTTTATCATGCTAAGAGGAGCAGGAAAAAGCAAAAAATTTCAGAATTGCACCTTGCAATGCGGAGAAATTACTGTTTGTGCATTTACAATATTCATTGATTTTTGCCATTGAAAAACATCATGTTATTCATATACCAGAAATGTTTGAAGCTACTGACTGAATGAAAGGAGCTGGCATCTCACTCTCTTTGAATCTTCATTATCATGCTAAGAGGAGCAGGAAAAAGCAAAAAATTTCAGAATTGCACCTTGCAATGTGGAGAAATTACTGTTTGTGCATTTACAATATTCATTGATTTTTAACAATGAAAAACGTCCAGAAATGATTGAATCTACTGACTGAATGAAAGTAGCTGGCATCTCACTCTCTTTGAATCTTCTTTATCATGCTAAGAGGAGCAGGAAAAAGCAAAACATTTCAGAATTGCACCTTGCAATGCGGAGAAATTACTGTTTGTGTATTTACAATATTCATTGATTTTTGCCATTGAAAAACATCATGTTATTCATATACCAGAAATGTTTGAAGCTACTGACTGAATGAAAGGAGCTGGCATCTCACTCTCTTTGAATCTTCTTTATCATGCTAAGAGGAGCAGGAAAAAGCAAAAAATTTCAGAATTGCACCTTGCAATGCGGAGAAATTACTGTTTGTGCATTTACAATATTCATTGATTTTTGCCATTGAAAAACATCATGTTATTCATATACCAGAAATGTTTGAAGCTACTGACTGAATGAAAGGAGCTGGCATCTCACTCTCTTTGAATCTTCTTTATCATGCTAAGAGGAGCAGGAAAAAGCAAAAAATTTCAGAATTGCACCTTGCAATGTGGAGAAATTACTGTTTGTGCATTTACAATATTCATTGATTTTTACCATTGAAAAACGTCCAGAAATGATTGAAGCTACTGACTGAATGAAAGTAGCTGGCATCTCACTCTCTTTGAATCTTCTTTATCATACTAAGAGGAGCAGGAAAAAGCAAAAAATTTCAGACTTGCACCTTGCAATGCGGAGAAATTACTGTTTGTGCATTTACAATATTCATTGATTTTTGCCATTGAAAAACATCATGTTATTCATATACCAGAAATGTTTGAAGCTACTGACTGAATGAAAGGAGCTGGCATCTCACTCTCTTTGAATCTTCTTTATCATGTTAAGAGGAGCAGGAAAAAGCAAAAAATTTCAGAATTGCACCTTGCAATGCGGAGAAATTACTGTTTGTGCATTTACAATATTCATTGATTTTTGCCATTGAAAAACGTCCAGAAATGATTGAAGCTACTGACTGAATGAAAGGAGCTGGCATCTCACTCTCTTTGAATCTTCTTTATCATGCTAAGAGGAGCAGGAAAAAGCAAAAAATTTCAGAATTGCACCTTGCAATGCGGAGAAATTACTGTTTGTGCATTTACAATATTCATTGATTTTTGCCATTGAAAAACGTCCAGAAATGATTGAAGCTACTGACTGAATGAAAGGAGCTGGCATCTCACTCTCTTTGAATCTTCTTTATCATGCTAAGAGGAGCAGGAAAAAGCAAAAAATTTCAGAATTGCACCTTGCAATGCGGAGAAATTACTGTTTGTGCATTTACAATATTCATTGATTTTTGCCATTGAAAAACATCATGTTATTCATATACCAGAAATGTTTGAAGCTACTGACTGAATGAAAGGAGCTGGCATCTCACTCTCTTTGAATCTTCTTTATCATGCTAAGAGGAGCAGGAAAAAGCAAAAAATTTCAGAATTGCACCTTGCAATGTGGAGAAATTACTGTTTGTGCATTTACAATATTCATTGATTTTTACCATTGAAAAACGTCCAGAAATGATTGAAGCTACTGACTGAATGAAAGTAGCTGGCATCTCACTCTCTTTGAATCTTCTTTATCATACTAAGAGGAGCAGGAAAAAGCAAAAAATTTCAGACTTGCACCTTGCAATGCGGAGAAATTACTGTTTGTGCATTTACAATATTCATTGATTTTTGCCATTGAAAAACATCATGTTATTCATATACCAGAAATGTTTGAAGCTACTGACTGAATGAAAGGAGCTGGCATCTCACTCTCTTTGAATCTTCTTTATCATGCTAAGAGGAGCAGGATAAAGCAAAAAATTTCAGAATTGCACCTTGCAATGCGGAGAAATTACTGTTTGTGCATTTACAATATTCATTGATTTTTGCCATTGAAAAACGTCCAGAAATGATTGAAGCTACTGACTGAATGAAAGGAGCTGGCATCTCACTCTCTTTGAATCTTCTTTATCATGCTAAGAGGAGCAGGAAAAAGCAAAAAATTTCAGAATTGCACCTTGCAATGCGGAGAAATTACTGTTTGTGCATTTACAATATTCATTGATTTTTGCCATTGAAAAATGTCCAGAAATGATTGAAGCTACTGACTGAATGAAAGGAGCTGGCATCTCACTCTCCTTGAATCTTCTTTATCATGCTAAGAGGAGCAGGAAAAAGCAAAAAATTTCAGAATTGCACCTTGCAATGCGGAGAAATTACTGTTTGTGCATTTACAATATTCATTGATTTTTGCCATTGAAAAACATCATGTTATTCATATACCAGAAATGTTTGAAGCTACTGACTGAATGAAAGGAGCTGGCATCTCACTCTCTTTGAATCTTCTTTATCATGCTAAGAGGAGCAGGAAAAAGCAAAAAATTTCAGAATTGCACCTTGCAATGCGGAGAAATTACTGTTTGTGCATTTACAATATTCATTGATTTTTGCCATTGAAAAACATCATGTTATTCATATACCAGAAATGATTGAAGCTACTGACTGAATGAAAGGAGCTGGCATCTCACTCTCTTTGAATCTTCTTTATCATGCTAAGAGGAGCAGGAAAAAGTAAAAAATTTCAGAATTGCACCTTGCAATGCGGAGAAATTACTGTTTGTGCATTTATAATATTCAATGATTTTTGCCATTGAAAAACGTCCAGAAATGATTGAAGCTACTGACTGAACGAAAGGAGCTGGCATCTCACTCTCTTTGAATCTTCTTTATCATGCTAAGAGGAGCAGGAAAAAGCAAAAAATTTCAGAATTGCACCTTGCAATGCGGAGAAATTACTGTTTGTGCATTTACAATATTCATTGATTTTTGCCATTGAAAAACGTCCAGAAATGATTGAAGCTACTGACTGAATGAAAGGAGCTGGCATCTCACTCTCTTTGAATCTTCTTTATCATGCTAAGAGGAGCAGGAAAAAGCAAATAATTTCAGAATTGCACCTTGCAATGCGGAGAAATTACTGTTTGTGCATTTACAATATTCATTGATTTTTGCGTTTGAAAAACATCATGTTATTCATATACCAGAAATGTTTGAAGCTACTGACTGAATGAAAGGAGCTGGCATCTCACTCTCTTTGAATCTTCATTATCATGCTAAGAGGAGCAGGAAAAAGCAAAAAATTTCAGAATTGCACCTTGCAATGCGGAGAAATTACTGTTTGTGCATTTACAATATTCATTGATTTTTGCCATTGAAAAACATGTTATTCATATACCAGAAATGTTTGAAGCTACTGACTGAATGAAAGGAGCTGGCACCTCACTCTCTTTGAATCTTCTTTATCATGCTAAGAGGAGCGGGAAAAAGCAAAAAAATTCAGAATTGCACCTTGCAATGCGGAGAAATTACTGTTTGTGCATTTACAATATTCATTGATTTTTGCCATTGAAAAACGTCCAGAAATGATTGAAAGTACTGACTGAATGAAAGGAGCTGGCATCTCACTCTCTTTGAATCTTCTTTATCATGCTAAGAGGAGTAGGAAAAAGCAAAAAATTTCAGAATTGCACCTTGCAATGCGGAGAAATTACTGTTTGTGCATTTACAATATTCATTGATTTTTGCCATTGAAAAACGTCCAGAAATGATTGAAGCTACTGACTGAATGAAAGGAGCTGGCATCTCACTCTCTTTGAATCTTCTTTATCATGCTAAGAGGAGCAGGAAAAAGTAAAAAATTTCAGAATTGCACCTTGCAATGCGGAGAAATTACAGTTTCTGCATTTACAATATTCATTGATTTTTGCCATTGAAAAACATCCAGAAATGATTGAAGCTACTGACTGAATGAAAGGAGCTGGCATCTCACTCTCTTTGAATCTTCTTTATCAGGCTAAGAGGAGCAGGAAAAAGCAAAAAATTTCAGAATTGCACCTTGCAATGCGGAGAAATTACTGTTTGTGCATTTACAATATTCATTGATTTTTGCCATTGAAAAACATCATGTTATTCATATACCAGAAATGTTTGAAGCTACTGACTGAATGAAAGGAGCTGGCATCTCACTCTCTTTGAATCTTCATTATCATGCTAAGAGGAGCAGGAAAAAGCAAAAAATTTCAGAATTGCACCTTGCAATGTGGAGAAATTACTGTTTGTGCATTTACAATATTCATTGATTTTTAACAATGAAAAACGTCCAGAAATGATTGAATCTACTGACTGAATGAAAGTAGCTGGCATCTCACTCTCTTTGAATCTTCTTTATCATGCTAAGAGGAGCAGGAAAAAGCAAAAAATTTCAGAATTGCACCTTGCAATGCGGAGAAATTACTGTTTGTGCATTTACAATATTCATTGATTTTTGCCATTGAAAAACATCATGTTATTCATATACCAGAAATGTTTGAAGCTACTGACTGAATGAAAGGAGCTGGCATCTCACTCTCTTTGAATCTTCTTTATCATGCTAAGAGGAGCAGGAAAAAGCAAAAAATTTCAGAATTGCACCTTGCAATGCGGAGAAATTACTGTTTGTGCATTTACAATATTCATTGATTTTTGCCATTGAAAAACATCATGTTATTCATATACCAGAAATGTTTGAAGCTACTGACTGAATGAAAGGAGCTGGCATCTCACTCTCTTTGAATCTTCTTTATCATGCTAAGAGGAGCAGGAAAAAGCAAAAAATTTCAGAATTGCACCTTGCAATGTGGAGAAATTACTGTTTGTGCATTTACAATATTCATTGATTTTTACCATTGAAAAACGTCCAGAAATGATTGAAGCTACTGACTGAATGAAAGTAGCTGGCATCTCACTCTCTTTGAATCTTCTTTATCATACTAAGAGGAGCAGGAAAAAGCAAAAAATTTCAGACTTGCACCTTGCAATGCGGAGAAATTACTGTTTGTGCATTTACAATATTCATTGATTTTTGCCATTGAAAAACATCATGTTATTCATATACCAGAAATGTTTGAAGCTACTGACTGAATGAAAGGAGCTGGCATCTCACTCTCTTTGAATCTTCTTTATCATGCTAAGAGGAGCAGGAAAAAGCAAAAAATTTCAGAATTGCACCTTGCAATGCGGAGAAATTACTGTTTGTGCATTTACAATATTCATTGATTTTTGCCATTGAAAAACGTCCAGAAATGATTGAAGCTACTGACTGAATGAAAGGAGCTGGCATCTCACTCTCTTTGAATCTTCTTTATCATGCTAAGAGGAGCAGGAAAAAGCAAAAAATTTCAGAATTGCACCTTGCAATGCGGAGAAATTACTGTTTGTGCATTTACAATATTCATTGATTTTTGCCATTGAAAAACGTCCAGAAATGATTGAAGCTACTGACTGAATGAAAGGAGCTGGCATCTCACTCTCTTTGAATCTTCTTTATCATGCTAAGAGGAGCAGGAAAAAGCAAAAAATTTCAGAATTGCACCTTGCAATGCGGAGAAATTACTGTTTGTGCATTTACAATATTCATTGATTTTTGCCATTGAAAAACGTCCAGAAATGATTGAAGCTACTGACTGAATGAAAGGAGCTGGCATCTCACTCTCTTTGAATCTTGTTTATCATGCTAAGAGGAGCAGGAAAAAGCAAAAAATTTCAGAATTGCACCTTGCAATGTGGAGAAATTACTGTTTGTGCATTTACAATATTCATTGATTTTTGCCATTGAAAAACATCATGTTATTCATATACCAGAAATGATTGAAGCTACTGACTGAATGAAAGGAGCTGGCATCTCACTCTCTTTGAATCTTCTTTATCATGCTAAGAGGAGCAGGAAAAAGTAAAAAATTTCAGAATTGCACCTTGCAATGCGGAGAAATTACTGTTTGTGCATTTATAATATTCAATGATTTTTGCCATTTAAAAACGTCCAGAAATGATTGAAGCTACTGACTGAACGAAAGGAGCTGGCATCTCACTCTCTTTGAATCTTCTTTATCATGCTAAGAGGAGCAGGAAAAAGCAAAAAATTTCAGAATTGCACCTTGCAATGCGGAGAAATTACTGTTTGTGCATTTACAATATTCATTGATTTTTGCCATTGAAAAACGTCCAGAAATGATTGAAGCTACTGACTGAATGAAAGGAGCTGGCATCTCACTCTCTTTGAATCTTCTTTTTCATGCTAAGAGGAGCAGGAAAAAGCAAATAATTTCAGAATTGCACCTTGCAATGCGGAGAAATTACTGTTTGTGCATTTACAATATTCATTGATTTTTGCCTTTGAAAAACATCATGTTATTCATATACCAGAAATGTTTGAAGCTACTGACTGAATGAAAGGAGCTGACATCTCACGCTCTTTGAATCTTCTTTATCATGCTAAGAGGAGCAGGAAAAAGCAAAACATTTCAGAATTGCACCTTGCAATGCGGAGAAATTACTGTTTGTGCATTTACAATATTCATTGATTTTTGCCATTGAAAAACGTCCAGAAATGATTGAAGCTACTGACTGAATGAAAGGAGCTGGCATCTCACTCTCTTTGAATCTTCTTTATCATGCTAAGAGGAGCAGGAAAAAGCAAAAAATTTCAGAATTGCACCTTGCAATGCGGAGAAATTACTGTTTGTGCATTTACAATATTCATTGATTTTTGCCATTGAAAAACATCATGTTATTCATATACCAGAAATGTTTGAAGCTACTGACTGAATGAAAGGAGCTGGCATCTCACTCTCTTTGAATCTTCTTTATCATGCTAAGAGGAGCAGGAAAAAGCAAAAAATTTCAGAATTGCACCTTGCAATGCGGAGAAATTACTGTTTGTGCATTTACAATATTCATTGATTTTTGCCATTGAAAAACATCCAGAAATGATTGAAACTACTGACTGAATGAAAGGAGCTGGCATCTCACTCTCTTTGAATCTTCTTTATCATGCTAAGAGGAGCAGGAAAAAGCAAAAAATTTCAGAATTGCACCTTGCAATGCGGAGAAATTACTGTTTGTGCATTTACAATATTCATTGATTTTTGCCATTGAAAAACATCATGTTATTCATATACCAGAAATGTTTGAAGCTACTGACTGAATGAAAGGAGCTGACATCTCACGCTCTTTGAATCTTCTTTATCATGCTAAGAGGAGCAGGAAAAAGCAAAAAATTTCAGAATTGCACCTTGCAATGCGGAGAAATTACTGTTTGTGCATTTACAATATTCATTGATTTTTGCCATTGAAAAACGTCCAGAAATGATTGAAGCTACTGACTGAATGAAAGGAGCTGGCATCTCACTCTCTTTGAATCTTCTTTATCATGCTAAGAGGAGCAGGAAAAAGCAAAAAATTTCAGAATTGCACCTTGCAATGCGGAGAAATTACTGTTTGTGCATTTACAATATTCATTGATTTTTGCCATTGAAAAACATCATGTTATTCATATACCAGAAATGTTTGAAGCTACTGACTGAATGAAAGGAGCTGGCATCTCACTCTCTTTGAATCTTCTTTATCATGCTAAGAGGAGCAGGAAAAAGCAAAAAATTTCAGAATTGCACCTTGCAATGCGGAGAAATTACTGTTTGTGCATTTACAATATTCATTGATTTTTGCCATTGAAAAACATCATGTTATTCATATACCAGAAATGTTTGAAGCTACTGACTGAATGAAAGGAGCTGGCATCTCACTCTCTTTGAATCTTCTTTATCATGCTAAGAGGAGCAGGAAAAAGCAAAAAATTTCAGAATTGCACCTTGCAATGCGGAGAAATTACTGTTTGTGCATTTACAATATTCATTGATTTTTGCCATTGAAAAACGTCCAGAAATGATTGAAGCTACTGACTGAATGAAAGGAGCTGGCATCTCACTCTCTTTGAATCTTCTTTATCATGCTAAGAGGAGCAGGAAAAAGCAAAACATTTCAGAATTGCACCTTGCAATGCGGAGAAATTACTGTTTGTGCATTTACAATATTCATTGATTTTTGCCATTGAAAAACGTCCAGAAATGATTGAAGCTACTGACTGAATGAAAGGAGCTGGCATCTCACTCTCTTTGAATCTTCTTTATCATGCTAAGAGGAGCAGGAAAAAGCAAAAAATTTCAGAATTGCACCTTGCAATGCGGAGAAATTACTGTTTGTGCATTTACAATATTCATTGATTTTTGCCATTGAAAAACGTCCAGAAATGATTGAAGCTACTGACTGAATGAAAGGAGCTGGCATCTCACTCTCTTTGAATCTTCTTTATCATGCTAAGAGGAGCAGGAAAAAGCAAAAAATTTCAGAATTGCACCTTGCAATGCGGAGAAATTACTGTTTGTGCATTTACAATATTCATTGATTTTTGCCATTGAAAAACGTCCAGAAATGATTGAAGCTACTGACTGAATGAAAGGAGCTGGCATCTCACTCTCTTTGAATCTTCTTTATCATGCTAAGAGGAGCAGGAAAAAGCAAAAAATTTCAGAATTGCACCTTGCAATGCGGAGAAATTACTGTTTGTGCATTTACAATATTCATTGATTTTTGCCATTGAAAAACATCATGTTATTCATATACCAGAAATGATTGAAGCTACTGACTGAATGAAAGGAGCTGGCATCTCACTCTCTTTGAATCTTCTTTATCATGCTAAGAGGAGCAGGAAAAAGTAAAAAATTTCAGAATTGCACCTTGCAATGCGGAGAAATTACTGTTTGTGCATTTATAATATTCAATGATTTTTGCCATTGAAAAACGTCCAGAAATGATTGAAGCTACTGACTGAACGAAAGGAGCTGGCATCTCACTCTCTTTGAATCTTCTTTATCATGCTAAGAGGAGCAGGAAAAAGCAAAAAATTTCAGAATTGCACCTTGCAATGCGGAGAAATTACTGTTTGTGCATTTACAATATTCATTGATTTTTGCCATTAAAAAACGTCCAGAAATGATTGAAGCTACTGACTGAATGAAAGGAGCTGGCATCTCACTCTCTTTGAATCTTCTTTATCATGCTAAGAGGAGCAGGAAAAAGCAAAAAATTTCAGAATTGCACCTTGCAATGCGGAGAAATTACTGTTTGTGCATTTACAATATTCATTGATTTTTGCCATTGAAAAACATCATGTTATTCATATACCAGAAATGTTTGAAGCTACTGACTGAATGAAAGGAGCTGACATCTCACGCTCTTTGAATCTTCTTTATCATGCTAAGAGGAGCAGGAAAAAGCAAAAAATTTCAGAATTGCACCTTGCAATGCGGAGAAATTACTGTTTGTGCATTTACAATATTCATTGATTTTTGCCATTGAAAAACGTCCAGAATTGATTGAAGCTACTGACTGAATGAAAGGAGCTGGCATCTCACTCTCTTTGAATCTTCTTTATCATGCTAAGAGGAGCAGGAAAAAGCAAAAAATTTCAGAATTGCACCTTGCAATGCGGAGAAATTACTGTTTGTGCATTTACAATATTCATTGATTTTTGCCATTGAAAAACATCATGTTATTCATATACCAGAAATGTTTGAAGCTACTGACTGAATGAAAGGAGCTGGCATCTCACTCTCTTTGAATCTTCTTTATCATGCTAAGAGGAGCAGGAAAAAGCAAAAAATTTCAGAATTGCACCTTGCAATGCGGAGAAATTACTGTTTGTGCATTTACAATATTCATTGATTTTTGCCATTGAAAAACATCATGTTATTCATATACCAGAAATGTTTGAAGCTACTGACTGAATGAAAGGAGCTGGCACCTCACTCTCTTTGAATCTTCTTTATCATGCTAAGAGGAGCGGGAAAAAGCAAAAAAATTCAGAATTGCACCTTGCAATGCGGAGAAATTACTGTTTGTGCATTTACAATATTCATTGATTTTTGCCATTGAAAAACGTCCAGAAATGATTGAAAGTACTGACTGAATGAAAGGAGCTGGCATCTCACTCTCTTTGAATCTTCTTTATCATGCTAAGAGGAGCAGGAAAAAGCAAAAAATTTCAGAATTGCACCTTGCAATGCGGAGAAATTACTGTTTGTGCATTTACAATATTCATTGATTTTTGCCATTGAAAAACGTCCAGAAATGATTGAAGCTACTGACTGAATGAAAGGAGCTGGCATCTCACTCTCTTTGAATCTTCTTTATCATGCTAAGAGGAGCAAGAAAAAGTAAAAAATTTCAGAATTGCACCTTGCAATGCGGAGAAATTACAGTTTGTGCATTTACAATATTCATTGATTTTTGCCATTGAAAAACATCCAGAAATGATTGAAGCTACTGACTGAATGAAAGGAGCTGGCATCTCACTCTCTTTGAATCTTCTTTATCATGCTAAGAGGAGCAGGAAAAAGCAAAAAATTTCAGAATTGCACCTTGCAATGCGGAGAAATTACTGTTTGTGCATTTACAATATTCATTGATTTTTGCCATTGAAAAACATCATGTTATTCATATACCAGAAATGTTTGAAGCTACTGACTGAATGAAAGGAGCTGGCATCTCACTCTCTTTGAATCTTCATTATCATGCTAAGAGGAGCAGGAAAAAGCAAAAAATTTCAGAATTGCACCTTGCAATGCGGAGAAATTACTGTTTGTGCATTTACAATATTCATTGATTTTTGCCATTGAAAAACATGTTATTCATATACCAGAAATGTTTGAAGCTACTGACTGAATGAAAGGAGCTGGCACCTCACTCTCTTTGAATCTTCTTTATCATGCTAAGAGGAGCGGGAAAAAGCAAAAAAATTCAGAATTGCACCTTGCAATGCGGAGAAATTACTGTTTGTGCATTTACAATATTCATTGATTTTTGCCATTGAAAAACGTCCAGAAATGATTGAAAGTACTGACTGAATGAAAGGAGCTGGCATCTCACTCTCTTTGAATCTTCTTTATCATGCTAAGAGGAGCAGGAAAAAGCAAAAAATTTCAGAATTGCACCTTGCAATGCGGAGAAATTACTGTTTGTGCATTTACAATATTCATTGATTTTTGCCATTGAAAAACGTCCAGAAATGATTGAAGCTACTGACTGAATGAAAGGAGCTGGCATCTCACTCTCTTTGAATCTTCTTTATCATGCTAAGAGGAGCAGGAAAAAGTAAAAAATTTCAGAATTGCACCTTGCAATGCGGAGAAATTACAGTTTGTGCATTTACAATATTCATTGATTTTTGCCATTGAAAAACATCCAGAAAGGATTGAAGCTACTGACTGAATGAAAGGAGCTGGCATCTCACTCTCTTTGAATCTTCTTTATCATGCTAAGAGGAGCAGGAAAAAGCAAAAAATTTCAGAATTGCACCTTGCAATGCGGAGAAATTACTGTTTGTGCATTTACAATATTCATTGATTTTTGCCATTGAAAAACATCATGTTATTCATATACCAGAAATGTTTGAAGCTACTGACTGAATGAAAGGAGCTGGCATCTCACTCTCTTTGAATCTTCATTATCATGCTAAGAGGAGCAGGAAAAAGCAAAAAATTTCAGAATTGCACCTTGCAATGTGGAGAAATTACTGTTTGTGCATTTACAATATTCATTGATTTTTAACAATATAAAACGTCCAGAAATGATTGAATCTACTGACTGAATGAAAGTAGCTGGCATCTCACTCTCTTTGAATCTTCTTTATCATGCTAAGAGGAGCAGGAAAAAGCAAAAAATTTCAGAATTGCACCTTGCAATGCGGAGAAATTACTGTTTGTGCATTTACAATATTCATTGATTTTTGCCATTGAAAAACATCATGTTATTCATATACCAGAAATGTTTGAAGCTACTGACTGAATGAAAGGAGCTGGCATCTCACTCTCTTTGAATCTTCTTTATCATGCTAAGAGGAGCAGGAAAAAGCAAAAAATTTCAGAATTGCACCTTGCAATGCGGATAAATTACTGTTTGTGCATTTACAATATTCATTGATTTTTGCCATTGAAAAACATCATGTTATTCATATACCAGAAATGTTTGAAGCTACTGACTGAATGAAAGGAGCTGGCATCTCACTCTCTTTGAATCTTCTTTATCATGCTAAGAGGAGCAGGAAAAAGCAAAAAATTTCAGAATTGCACCTTGCAATGCGGAGAAATTACTGTTTGTGCATTTACAATATTCATTGATTTTTGCCATTGAAAAACGTCCAGAAATGATTGAAGCTACTGACTGAATGAAAGGAGCTGGCATCTCACTCTCTTTGAATCTTCTTTATCATGCTAAGAGGAGCAGGAAAAAGCAAAAAATTTCAGAATTGCACCTTGCAATGCGGAGAAATTACTGTTTGTGCATTTACAATATTCATTGATTTTTGCCATTGAAAAACATCATGTTATTCATATACCAGAAATGTTTGAAGCTACTGACTGAATGAAAGGAGCTGGCATCTCACTCTCTTTGAATCTTCTTTATCATGCTAAGAGGAGCAGGAAAAAGCAAAAAATTTCAGAATTGCACCTTGCAATGCGGAGAAATTACTGTTTGTGCATTTACAATATTCATTGATTTTTGCCATTGAAAAACGTCCAGAAATGATTGAAGCTACTGACTGAATGAAAGGAGCTGGCATCTCACTCTCTTTGAATCTTGTTTATCATGCTAAGAGGAGCAGGAAAAAGCAAAAAATTTCAGAATTGCACCTTGCAATGCGGAGAAATTACTGTTTGTGCATTTACAATATTCATTGATTTTTGCCATTGAAAAACATCATGTTATTCATATACCAGAAATGATTGAAGCTACTGACTGAATGAAAGGAGCTGGCATCTCACTCTCTTTGAATCTTCTTTATCATGCTAAGAGGAGCAGGAAAAAGTAAAAAATTTCAGAATTGCACCTTGCAATGCGGAGAAATTACTGTTTGTGCATTTATAATATTCAATGATTTTTGCCATTGAAAAACGTCCAGAAATGATTGAAGCTACTGACTGAACGAAAGGAGCTGGCATCTCACTCTCTTTGAATCTTCTTTATCATGCTAAGAGGAGCAGGAAAAAGCAAAAAATTTCAGAATTGCACCTTGCAATGCGGAGAAATTACTGTTTGTGCATTTACAATATTCATTGATTTTTGCCATTGAAAAACGTCCAGAAATGATTGAAGCTACTGACTGAATGAAAGGAGCTGGCATCTCACTCTCTTTGAATCTTCTTTATCATGCTAAGAGGAGCAGGAAAAAGCAAATAATTTCAGAATTGCACCTTGCAATGCGGAGAAATTACTGTTTGTGCATTTACAATATTCATTGATTTTTGCCTTTGAAAAACATCATGTTATTCATATACCAGAAATGTTTGAAGCTACTGACTGAATGAAAGGAGCTGACATCTCACGCTCTTTGAATCTTCTTTACCATGCTAAGAGGAGCAGGAAAAAGCAAAACATTTCAGAATTGCACCTTGCAATGCGGAGAAATTACTGTTTGTGCATTTACAATATTCATTGATTTTTGCCATTGAAAAACGTCCAGAAATGATTGAAGCTACTGACTGAATGAAAGGAGCTGGCATCTCACTCTCTTTGAATCTTCTTTATCATGCTAAGAGGAGCAGGAAAAAGCAAAAAATTTCAGAATTGCACCTTGCAATGCGGAGAAATTACTGTTTGTGCATTTACAATATTCATTGATTTTTGCCATTGAAAAACATCATGTTATTCATATACCAGAAATGTTTGAAGCTACTGACTGAATGAAAGGAGCTGACATCTCACGCTCTTTGAATCTTCTTTATCATGCTAAGAGGAGCAGGAAAAAGCAAAAAATTTCAGAATTGCACCTTGCAATGCGGAGAAATTACTGTTTGTGCATTTACAATATTCATTGATTTTTGCCATTGAAAAACGTCCAGAAATGATTGAAGCTACTGACTGAATGAAAGGAGCTGGCATCTCACTCTCTTTGAATCTTCTTTATCATGCTAAGAGGAGCAGGAAAAAGCAAAAAATTTCAGAATTGCACCTTGCAATGCGGAGAAATTACTGTTTGTGCATTTACAATATTCATTGATTTTTGCCATTGAAAAACATCATGTTATTCATATACCAGAAATGTTTGAAGCTACTGACTGAATGAAAGGAGCTGGCATCTCACTCTCTTTGAATCTTCTTTATCATGCTAAGAGGAGCAGGAAAAAGCAAAAAATTTCAGAATTGCACCTTGCAATGCGGAGAAATTACTGTTTGTGCATTTACAATATTCATTGATTTTTGCCATTGAAAAACGTCCAGAAATGATTGAAGCTACTGACTGAATGAAAGGAGCTGGCATCTCACTCTCTTTGAATCTTCTTTATCATGCTAAGAGGAGCAGGAAAAAGCAAAACATTTCAGAATTGCACCTTGCAATGCGGAGAAATTACTGTTTGTGCATTTACAATATTCATTGATTTTTGCCATTGAAAAACGTCCAGAAATGATTGAAGCTACTGACTGAATGAAAGGAGCTGGCATCTCACTCTCTTTGAATCTTCTTTATCATGCTAAGAGGAGCAGGAAAAAGCAAAAAATTTCAGAATTGCACCTTGCAATGCGGAGAAATTACTGTTTGTGCATTTACAATATTCATTGATTTTTGCCATTGAAAAACGTCCAGAAATGATTGAAGCTACTGACTGAATGAAAGGAGCTGGCATCTCACTCTCTTTGAATCTTCTTTATCATGCTAAGAGGAGCAGGAAAAAGCAAAAAATTTCAGAATTGCACCTTGCAATGCGGAGAAATTACTGTTTGTGCATTTACAATATTCATTAATTTTTGCCATTGAAAAACATCATGTTATTCATATACCAGAAATGTTTGAAGCTACTGACTGAATGAAAGGAGCTGGCATCTCACTCTCTTTGAATCTTCTTTATCATGCTAAGAGGAGCAGGAAAAAGCAAAAAAATTCAGAATTGCACCTTGCAATGCGGAGAAATTACTGTTTGTGCATTTACAATATTCATTGATTTTTGCCATTGAAAAACGTCCAGAAATGATTGAAGCTACTGACTGAATGAAAGGAGCTGGCATCTCACTCTCTTTGAATCTTGTTTATCATGCTAAGAGGAGCAGGAAAAAGCAAAAAATTTCAGAATTGCACCTTGCAATGCGGAGAAATTACTGTTTGTGCATTTACAATATTCATTGATTTTTGCCATTGAAAAACATCATGTTATTCATATACCAGAAATGATTGAAGCTACTGACTGAATGAAAGGAGCTGGCATCTCACTCTCTTTGAATCTTCTTTATCATGCTAAGAGGAGCAGGAAAAAGTAAAAAATTTCAGAATTGCACCTTGCAATGCGGAGAAATTACTGTTTGTGCATTTATAATATTCAATGATTTTTGCCATTGAAAAACGTCCAGAAATGATTGAAGCTACTGACTGAACGAAAGGAGCTGGCATCTCACTCTCTTTGAATCTTCTTTATCATGCTAAGAGGAGCAGGAAAAAGCAAAAAATTTCAGAATTGCACCTTGCAATGCGGAGAAATTACTGTTTGTGCATTTACAATATTCATTGATTTTTGCCATTGAAAAACATCATGTTATTCATATACCAGAAATGTTTGAAGCTACTGACTGAATGAAAGGAGCTGACATCTCACGCTCTTTGAATCTTCTTTATCATGCTAAGAGGAGCAGGAAAAAGCAAAAAATTTCAGAATTGCACCTTGCAATGCGGAGAAATTACTGTTTGTGCATTTACAATATTCATTGATTTTTGCCATTGAAAAACGTCCAGAATTGATTGAAGCTACTGACTGAATGAAAGGAGCTGGCATCTCACTCTCTTTGAATCTTCTTTATCATGCTAAGAGGAGCAGGAAAAAGCAAAAAATTTCAGAATTGCACCTTGCAATGCGGAGAAATTACTGTTTGTGCATTTACAATATTCATTGATTTTTGCCATTGAAAAACATCATGTTATTCATATACCAGA
Organism: Phyllobates terribilis; assembly: GCF_046119375.1. NCBI lineage: Eukaryota > Metazoa > Chordata > Amphibia > Anura > Dendrobatidae > Phyllobates > Phyllobates terribilis. Next base: position 170,667 of record NW_027363617.1, read on the forward strand.
AATGTTTGAAGCTACTGACTGAATGAAAGGAGCTGGCATCTCACTCTCTTTGAATCTTCTTTATCATGCTAAGAGGAGCAGGAAAAAGCAAAAAATTTCAGAATTGCACCTTGCAATGCGGAGAAATTACTGTTTGTGCATTTACAATATTCATTGATTTTTGCCATTGAAAAACGTCCAGAAATGATTGAAGCTACTGACTGAATGAAAGGAGCTGGCATCTCACTCTCTTTGAATCTTCTTTATCATGCTAAGAGGAGCAGGAAAAAGCAAAAAATTTCAGAATTGCACCTTGCAATGCGGAGAAATTACTGTTTGTGCATTTACAATATTCATTGATTTTTGCCATTGAAAAACGTCCAGAAATTATTGAAGCTACTGACTGAATGAAAGGAGCTGGCATCTCACTCTCTTTGAATCTTCTTTATCATGCTAAGAGGAGCAGGAAAAAGCAAAAAATTTCAGAATTGCACCTTGCAATGCGGAGAAATTACTGTTTGTGCATTTACAATATTCATTGATTTTTGCCATTGAAAAACATGTTATTCATATACCAGAAATGTTTGAAGCTACTGACTGAATGAAAGGAGCTGGCACCTCACTCTTTGAATCTTCTTTATCATGCTAAGAGGAGCAGGAAAAAGCAAAAAATTTCAGAATTGCACCTTGCAATGTGGAGAAATTACTGTTTGTGCATTTACAATATTCATTGATTTTTACCATTGAAAAACGTCCAGAAATGATTGAAGCTACTGACTGAATGAAAGTAGCTGGCATCTCACTCTCTTTGAATCTTCTTTATCATGCTAAGACGAGCAGGAAAAAGCAAAAAATTTCAGACTTGCACCTTGCAATGCGGAGAAATTACTGTTTGTGCATTTACAATATTCATTGATTTTTGCCATTGAAAAACATCATGTTATTCATATACCAGAAATGTTTGAAGCTACTGACTGAATGAAAGGAGCTGGCATCTCACTCTCTTTGAATCTTCTTTATCATGCTAAGAGGAGCAGGAAAAAGCAAAAAATTTCAGAATTGCACCTTGCAATGCGGAGAAATTACTGTTTGTGCATTTACAATATTCATTGATTTTTGCCATTGAAAAACGTCCAGAAATGATTGAAGCTACTGACTGAATGAAAGGAGCTGGCATCTCACTCTCTTTGAATCTTCTTTATCATGCTAAGAGGAGCAGGAAAAAGCAAAAAATTTCAGAATTGCACCTTGCAATGCGGAGAAATTACTGTTTGTGCATTTACAATATTCATTGATTTTTGCCATTGAAAAACGTCCAGAAATGATTGAAGCTACTGACTGAATGAAAGGAGCTGGCATCTCACTCTCTTTGAATCTTCTTTATCATGCTAAGAGGAGCAGGAAAAAGCAAAAAATTTCAGAATTGCACCTTGCAATGCGGAGAAATTACTGTTTGTGCATTTACAATATTCATTGATTTTTGCCATTGAAAAACATGTTATTCATATACCAGAAATGTTTGAAGCTACTGACTGAATGAAAGGAGCTGGCACCTCACTCTCTTTGAATCTTCTTTATCATGCTAAGAGGAGCGGGAAAAAGCAAAAAATTTCAGAATTGCACCTTGCAATGCGGAGAAATTACTGTTTGTGCATTTACAATATTCATTGATTTTTACCATTGAAAAACGTCCAGAAATGATTGAAGCTACTGACTGAATGAAAGTAGCTGGCATCTCACTCTCTTTGAATCTTCTTTATCATGCTAAGAGGAGCAGGAAAAAGCAAAAAATTTCAGACTTGCACCTTGCAATGCGGAGAAATTACTGTTTGTGCATTTACAATATTCATTGATTTTTGCCATTGAAAAACATCATGTTATTCATATACCAGAAATGTTTGAAGCTACTGACTGAATGAAAGGAGCTGGCATCTCACTCTCTTTGAATCTTCTTTATCATGCTAAGAGGAGCAGGAAAAAGCAAAAAATTTCAGAATTGCACCTTGCAATGCGGAGAAATTACTGTTTGTGCATTTACAATATTCATTGATTTTTGCCATTGAAAAACATCATGTTATTCATATACCAGAAATGTTTGAAGCTACTGACTGAATGAAAGGAGCTGACATCTCACTCTCTTTGAATCTTCTTTATCATGCTAAGAGGAGCAGGAAAAAGCAAAAAATTTCAGAATTGCACCTTGCAATGCGGAGAAATTACTGTTTGTGCATTTACAATATTCATTGATTTTTGCCATTGAAAAACGTCCAGAAATGATTGAAGCTACTGACTGAATGAAAGGAGCTGGCATCTCACTCTTTTTGAATCATGCTAAGAGGAGCAGGAAAAAGCAAAAAATTTCAGAATTGCACCTTGCAATGCGGAGAAATTACTGTTTGTGCATTTACAATATTCATTGATTTTTGCCATTGAAAAACATCATGTTATTCATATACCAGAAATGTTTGAAGCTACTGACTGAATGAAAGGAGCTGACATCTCACTCTCTTTGAATCTTCTTTATCATGCTAAGAGGAGCAGGAAAAAGCAAAAAATTTCAGAATTGCACCTTGCAATGCGGAGAAATTACTGTTTGTGCATTTACAATATTCATTGATTTTTGCCATTGAAAAACGTCCAGAAATGATTGAAGCTACTGACTGAATGAAAGGAGCTGGCATCTCACTCTTTTTGAATCATGCTAAGAGGAGCAGGAAAAAGCAAAAAATTTCAGAATTGAACCTTGCAATGCGGAGAAATTACTGTTTGTGCATTTACAATATTCATTGATTTTTGCCATTGAAAAACATCATGTTATTCATATACCAGAAATGTTTGAAGCTACTGACTGAATGAAAGGAGATGGCATCTCACTCTCTTTGAATCTTCTTTATCATGCTAAGAGGAGCAGGAAAAAGCAAAAAATTTTAGAATTGCACCTTGCAATGTGGAGAAATTACTGTTTGTGCATTTACAATATTCATTGATTTTTACCATTGAAAAACGTCCAGAAATGATTGAAGCTACTGACTGAATGAAAGTAGCTGGCATCTCACTCTCTTTGAATCTTCTTTATCATGCTAAGAGGAGCAGGAAAAAGCAAAAAATTTCAGACTTGCACCTTGCAATGCGGAGAAATTACTGTTTGTGCATTTACAATATTCATTGATTTTTACCATTGAAAAACATCATGTTATTCATATACCAGAAATGTTTGAAGCTACTGACTGAATGAAAGGAGCTGGCATCTCACTCTCTTTGAATCTTCTTTATCATGCTAAGAGGAGCAGGAAAAAGCAAAAAATTTCAGAATTGCACCTTGCAATGCGGAGAAATTACTGTTTGTGCATTTACAATATTCATTGATTTTTGCCATTGAAAAACGTCCAGAAATGATTGAAGCTACTGACTGAATGAAAGGAGCTGGCATCTCACTCTCTTTGAATCTTCTTTATCATGCTAAGAGGAGCAGGAAAAAGCAAAAAATTTCAGAATTGCACCTTGCAATGCGGAGAAATTACTGTTTGTGCATTTACAATATTCATTGATTTTTGCCATTGAAAAACGTCCAGAAATGATTGAAGCTACTGACTGAATGAAAGGAGCTGGCATCTCACTCTCTTTGAATCTTCTTTATCATGCTAAGAGGAGCAGGAAAAAGCAAAAAATTTCAGAATTGCACCTTGCAATGCGGAGAAATTACTGTTTGTGCATTTACAATATTCATTGATTTTTGCCATTGAAAAACATCCAGAAATAATTGAAGCTACTGACTGAATGAAAGGAGCTGGCATCTCACTCTCTTTGAATCTTCTTTATCATGCTAAGAGGAGCAGGAAAAAGCAAAAAATTTCAGAATTGCACCTTGCAATGCGGAGAAATTACTGTTTGTGCATTTACAATATTAATTGATTTTTGCCATTGAAAAACATCATGTTATTCATATACCAGAAATGTTTGAAGCTACTGACTGAATGAAAGGAGCTGGCATCTCACTCTCTTTGAATCTTCTTTATCATGCTAAGAGGAGCAGGAAAAAGCAAAAAATTTCAGAATTGCACCTTGCAATGTGGAGAAATTACTGTTTGTGCATTTACAATATTCATTGATTTTTACCATTGAAAAACGTCCAGAAATGATTGAAGCTACTGACTGAATGAAAGTAGCTGGCATCTCACTCTCTTTGAATCTTCTTTATCATGCTAAGAGGAGCAGGAAAAAGCAAAAAATTTCAGACTTGCACCTTGCAATGCGGAGAAATTACTGTTTGTGCATTTACAATATTCATTGATTTTTGCCATTGAAAAAATCATGTTATTCATATACTAGAAATGTTTGAAGCTACTGACTGAATGAAAGGAGCTGGCATCTCACTCTCTTTGAATCTTCTTTATCATGCTAAGAGGAGCAGGAAAAAGCAAAAAATTTCAGAATTGCACCTTGCAATGCGGAGAAATTACTGTTTGTGCATTTACAATATTCATTGATTTTTGCCATTGAAAAACATCATGTTATTCATATACCAGAAATGTTTGAAGCTACTGACTGAATGAAAGGAGCTGGCATCTCAATCTCTTTGAATCTTCTTTATCATGCTAAGAGGAGCATGAAAAAGCAAAAAATTTCAGAATTGCACCTTGCAATGTGGAGAAATTACTGTTTGTGCATTTACAATATTCATTGATTTTTACCATTGAAAAACGTCCAGAAATGATTGAAGCTACTGACTGAATGAAAGTAGCTGGCATCTCACTCTCTTTGAATCTTCTTTATCATGCTAAGAGGAGCAGGAAAAAGCAAAAAATTTCAGACTTGCACCTTGCAATGCGGAGAAATTACTGTTTGTGCATTTACAATATTCATTGATTTTTGCCATTGAAAAACATCATGTTATTCATATACCAGAAATGTTTGAAGCTACTGACTGAATGAAAGGAGCTGGCATCTCACTCTCTTTGAATCTTCTTTATCATGCTAAGAGGAGCAGAAAAAAGCAAAAAATTTCAGACTTGCACCTTGCAATGCGGAGAAATTACTGTTTGTGCATTTACAATATTCATTGATTTTTGCCATTGAAAAATATCATGTTATTCATATACCAGAAATGTTTGAAGCTACTGACTGAATGAAAGGAGCTGGCATCTCACTCTCTTTGAATCTTCTTTATCATGCTAAGAGGAGCAGGAAAAAGCAAAAAATTTCAGAATTGCACCTTGCAATGCGGAGAAATTACTGTTTGTGCATTTACAATATTCATTGATTTTTGCCATTGAAAAACGTCCAGAAATGATTGAAGGTACTGACTGAATGAAAGGAGCTGGCATCTCACTCTCTTTGAATCTTCTTTATCATGCTAAGAGGAGCAGGAAAAAGCAAAAAATTTCAGAATTGCACCTTGCAATGCGGAGAAATTACTGTTTGTGCATTTACAATATTCATTGATTTTTGCCATTGAAAAACATCATGTTATTCATATACCAGAAATGTTTGAAGCTACTGACTGAATGAAAGGAGCTGGCATCTCACTCTCTTTGAATCTTCTTTATCATGCTAAGAGGAGCAGGGAAAAGCAAAAAATTTCAGAATTGCACCTTGCAATGTGGAGAAATTACTGTTTGTGCATTTACAATATTCATTGATTTTTACCATTGAAAAACGTCCAGAAATGATTGAAGCTACTGACTGAATGAAAGTAGCTGGCATCTCACTCTCTTTGAATCTTCTGTATCATGCTAAGACGAGCAGGAAAAAGCAAAAAATTTCAGACTTGCACCTTGCAATGCGGAGAAATTACTGTTTGTGCATTTACAATATTCATTGATTTTTGCCATTGAAAAACATCATGTTATTCATATACCAGAAATGTTTGAAGCTACTGACTGAATGAAAGGAGCTGGCATCTCACTCTCTTTGAATCTTCTTTATCATGCTAAGAGGAGCAGGAAAAAGCAAAAAATTTCAGAATTGCACCTTGCAATGCGGAGAAATTACTGTTTGTGCATTTACAATATTCATTGATTTTTGCCATTGAAAAACGTCCAGAAATGATTGAAGCTACTGACTGAATGAAAGGAGCTGGCATCTCACTCTCTTTGAATCTTCTTTATCATGCTAAGAGGAGCAGGAAAAAGCAAAAAATTTCAGAATTGCACCTTGCAATGCGGAGAAATTACTGTTTGTGCATTTACAATATTCATTGATTTTTGCCATTGAAAAACGTCCAGAAATTATTGAAGCTACTGACTGAATGAAAGGAGCTGGCATCTCACTCTCTTTGAATCTTCTTTATCATGCTAAGAGGAGCAGGAAAAAGCAAAAAATTTCAGAATTGCACCTTGCAATGCGGAGAAATTACTGTTTGTGCATTTACAATATTCATTGATTTTTGCCATTGAAAAACATGTTATTCATATACCAGAAATGTTTGAAGCTACTGACTGAATGAAAGGAGCTGGCACCTCACTCTTTGAATCTTCTTTATCATGCTAAGAGGAGCAGGAAAAAGCAAAAAATTTCAGAATTGCACCTTGCAATGTGGAGAAATTACTGTTTGTGCATTTACAATATTCATTGATTTTTACCATTGAAAAACGTCCAGAAATGATTGAAGCTACTGACTGAATGAAAGTAGCTGGCATCTCACTCTCTTTGAATCTTCTTTATCATGCTAAGACGAGCAGGAAAAAGCAAAAAATTTCAGACTTGCTCCTTGCAATGCGGAGAAATTACTGTTTGTGCATTTACAATATTCATTGATTTTTGCCATTGAAAAACATCATGTTATTCATATACCAGAAATGTTTGAAGCTACTGACTGAATGAAAGGAGCTGGCATCTCACTCTCTTTGAATCTTCTTTATCATGCTAAGAGGAGCAGGAAAAAGCAAAAAATTTCAGAATTGCACCTTGCAATGCGGAGAAATTACTGTTTGTGCATTTACAATATTCATTGATTTTTGCCATTGAAAAACGTCCAGAAATGATTGAAGCTACTGACTGAATGAAAGGAGCTGGCATCTCACTCTCTTTGAATCTTCTTTATCATGCTAAGAGGAGCAGGAAAAAGCAAAAAATTTCAGAATTGCACCTTGCAATGCGGAGAAATTACTGTTTGTGCATTTACAATATTCATTGATTTTTGCCATTGAAAAACGTCCAGAAATGATTGAAGCTACTGACTGAATGAAAGGAGCTGGCATCTCACTCTCTTTGAATCTTCTTTATCATGCTAAGAGGAGCAGGAAAAAGCAAAAAATTTCAGAATTGCACCTTGCAATGCGGAGAAATTACTGTTTGTGCATTTACAATATTCATTGATTTTTGCCATTGAAAAACATGTTATTCATATACCAGAAATGTTTGAAGCTACTGACTGAATGAAAGGAGCTGGCACCTCACTCTCTTTGAATCTTCTTTATCATGCTAAGAGGAGCGGGAAAAAGCAAAAAATTTCAGAATTGCACCTTGCAATGCGGAGAAATTACTGTTTGTGCATTTACAATATTCATTGATTTTTACCATTGAAAAACGTCCAGAAATGATTGAAGCTACTGACTGAATGAAAGTAGCTGGCATCTCACTCTCTTTGAATCTTCTTTATCATGCTAAGAGGAGCAGGAAAAAGCAAAAAATTTCAGACTTGCACCTTGCAATGCGGAGAAATTACTGTTTGTGCATTTACAATATTCATTGATTTTTGCCATTGAAAAACATCATGTTATTCATATACCAGAAATGTTTGAAGCTACTGACTGAATGAAAGGAGCTGGCATCTCACTCTCTTTGAATCTTCTTTATCATGCTAAGAGGAGCAGGAAAAAGCAAAAAATTTCAGAATTGCACCTTGCAATGCGGAGAAATTACTGTTTGTGCATTTACAATATTCATTGATTTTTGCCATTGAAAAACATCATGTTATTCATATACCAGAAATGTTTGAAGCTACTGACTGAATGAAAGGAGCTGACATCTCACTCTCTTTGAATCTTCTTTATCATGCTAAGAGGAGCAGGAAAAAGCAAAAAATTTCAGAATTGCACCTTGCAATGCGGAGAAATTACTGTTTGTGCATTTACAATATTCATTGATTTTTGCCATTGAAAAACGTCCAGAAATGATTGAAGCTACTGACTGAATGAAAGGAGCTGGCATCTCACTCTTTTTGAATCATGCTAAGAGGAGCAGGAAAAAGCAAAAAATTTCAGAATTGCACCTTGCAATGCGGAGAAATTACTGTTTGTGCATTTACAATATTCATTGATTTTTGCCATTGAAAAACATCATGTTATTCATATACCAGAAATGTTTGAAGCTACTGACTGAATGAAAGGAGCTGGCATCTCACTCTCTTTGAATCTTCTTTATCATGCTAAGAGGAGCAGGAAAAAGCAAAAAATTTTAGAATTGCACCTTGCAATGTGGAGAAATTACTGTTTGTGCATTTACAATATTCATTGATTTTTACCATTGAAAAACGTCCAGAAATGATTGAAGCTACTGACTGAATGAAAGTAGCTGGCATCTCACTCTCTTTGAATCTTCTTTATCATGCTAAGAGGAGCAGGAAAAAGCAAAAAATTTCAGACTTGCACCTTGCAATGCGGAGAAATTACTGTTTGTGCATTTACAATATTCATTGATTTTTGCCATTGAAAAACATCATGTTATTCATATACCAGAAATGTTTGAAGCTACTGACTGAATGAAAGGAGCTGGCATCTCACTCTCTTTGAATCTTCTTTATCATGCTAAGAGGAGCAGGAAAAAGCAAAAAATTTCAGAATTGCACCTTGCAATGCGGAGAAATTACTGTTTGTGCATTTACAATATTCATTGATTTTTGCCATTGAAAAACGTCCAGAAATGATTGAAGCTACTGACTGAATGAAAGGAGCTGGCATCTCACTCTCTTTGAATCTTCTTTATCATGCTAAGAGGAGCAGGAAAAAGCAAAAAATTTCAGAATTGCACCTTGCAATGCGGAGAAATTACTGTTTGTGCATTTACAATATTCATTGATTTTTGCCATTGAAAAACGTCCAGAAATGATTGAAGCTACTGACTGAATGAAAGGAGCTGGCATCTCACTCTCTTTGAATCTTCTTTATCATGCTAAGAGGAGCAGGAAAAAGCAAAAAATTTCAGAATTGCACCTTGCAATGCGGAGAAATTACTGTTTGTGCATTTACAATATTCATTGATTTTTGCCATTGAAAAACATCCAGAAATAATTGAAGCTACTGACTGAATGAAAGGAGCTGGCATCTCACTCTCTTTGAATCTTCTTTACCATGCTAAGAGGAGCAGGAAAAAGCAAAAAATTTCAGAATTGCACCTTGCAATGCGGAGAAATTACTGTTTGTGCATTTACAATATTCATTGATTTTTGCCATTGAAAAACATCATGTTATTCATATACCAGAAATGTTTGAAGCTACTGACTGAATGAAAGGAGCTGGCATCTCACTCTCTTTGAATCTTCTTTATCATGCTAAGAGGAGCAGGAAAAAGCAAAAAATTTCAGAATTGCACCTTGCAATGTGGAGAAATTACTGTTTGTGCATTTACAATATTCATTGATTTTTACCATTGAAAAACGTCCAGAAATGATTGAAGCTACTGACTGAATGAAAGTAGCTGGCATCTCACTCTCTTTGAATCTTCTTTATCATGCTAAGAGGAGCAGGAAAAAGCAAAAAATTTCAGACTTGCACCTTGCAATGCGGAGAAATTACTGTTTGTGCATTTACAATATTCATTGATTTTTGCCATTGAAAAACATCATGTTATTCATATACCAGAAATGTTTGAAGCTACTGACTGAATGAAAGGAGCTGGCATCTCACTCTCTTTGAATCTTCTTTATCATGCTAAGAGGAGCAGGAAAAAGCAAAAAATTTCAGAATTGCACCTTGCAATGCGGAGAAATTACTGTTTGTGCATTTACAATATTCATTGATTTTTGCCATTGAAAAACATAATGTTATTCATATACCAGAAATGTTTGAAGCTACTGACTGAATGAAAGGAGCTGGCATCTCAATCTCTTTGAATCTTCTTTATCATGCTAAGAGGAGCATGAAAAAGCAAAAAATTTCAGAATTGCACCTTGCAATGTGGAGAAATTACTGTTTGTGCATTTACAATATTCATTGATTTTTACCATTGAAAAACGTCCAGAAATGATTGAAGCTACTGACTGAATGAAAGTAGCTGGCATCTCACTCTCTTTGAATCTTCTTTATCATGCTAAGAGGAGCAGGAAAAAGCAAAAAATTTCAGACTTGCACCTTGCAATGCGGAGAAATTACTGTTTGTGCATTTACAATATTCATTGATTTTTGCCATTGAAAAACATCATGTTATTCATATACCAGAAATGTTTGAAGCTACTGACTGAATGAAAGGAGCTGGCATCTCACTCTCTTTGAATCTTCTTTATCATGCTAAGAGGAGCAGAAAAAAGCAAAAAATTTCAGACTTGCACCTTGCAATGCGGAGAAATTACTGTTTGTGCATTTACAATATTCATTGATTTTTGCCATTGAAAAATATCATGTTATTCATATACCAGAAATGTTTGAAGCTACTGACTGAATGAAAGGAGCTGGCATCTCACTCTCTTTGAATCTTCTTTATCATGCTAAGAGGAGCAGGAAAAAGCAAAAAATTTCAGAATTGCACCTTGCAATGCGGAGAAATTACTGTTTGTGCATTTACAATATTCATTGATTTTTGCCATTGAAAAACGTCCAGAAATGATTGAAGGTACTGACTGAATGAAAGGAGCTGGCATCTCACTCTCTTTGAATCTTCTTTATCATACTAAGAGGAGCAGGAAAAAGCAAAAAATTTCAGAATTGCAACTTGCAATGCGGAGAAATTACTGTTTGTGCATTTACAATATTCATTGATTTTTGCCATTGAAAAACGTCCAGAAATGATTGAAGCTACTGACTGAATGAAAGGAGCTGGCATCTCACTCTCTTTGAATCTTCTTTATCATGCTAAGTGGAGCAGGAAAAAGCAAAAAATTTCAGAATTGCACCTTGCAATGCGGAGAAATTACAGTTTGTGCATTTACAATATTCAATGATTTTTGCCATTGAAAAACGTCCAGAAATGATTGAAGCTACTGACTGAATGAAAGGAGCTGGCATCTCACTCTCTTTGAATCTTCTTTATCATGCTAAGAGGAGCAGGAAAAAGCAAAAAATTTCAGAATTGCACCTTGCAATGCGGAGAAATTACTGTTTGTGCATTTACAATATTCGTTGATTTTTGCCATTGAAAAACGTCCAGAAATGATTGAAGCTACTGACTGAATGAAAGGAGCTGGCATCTCACTCTCTTTGAATCTTCTTTATCATGCTAAGAGGAGCAGGAAAAAGCCAAAAATTTCAGAATTGCACCTTGCAATGCGGAGAAATTACAGTTTGTGCATTTACAATATTCATTGATTTTTGCCATTGAAAAACGTCCAGAAATGATTGAAGCTACTGACTGAATGAAAGGAGCTGGCATCTCACTCTCTTTGAATCTTCTTTATCATGCTAAGAGGAGCAGGAAAAAGCAAAAAATTTCAGAATTGCACCTTGCAATGCGGAGAATTTACTGTTTGTGCATTTACAATATTCATTGATTTTTGCCATTGAAAAACATGTTATTCATATACCAGAAATGTTTGAAGCTCCTGACTGAATGAAAGGAGCTGGCACCTCACTCTCTTTGAATCTTCTTTATCATGCTAAGAGGAGCAGGAAAAAGCAAAAAATTTCAGAATTGCACCTTGCAATGCGGAGAAATTACTGTTTGTGCATTTACAATATTCATTGATTTTTGAAATTGAAAAACGTCCAGAAATGATTGAAGCTACTGACTGAATGAAAGGAGCTGGCATCTCACTCTCTTTGAATCTTCTTTATCATGCTAAGAGGAGCAGGAAAAAGCAAAAAATTTCAGAATTGCACCTTGCAATGCGGAGAAATTACTGTTTGTGCATTTACAATATTCATTGATTTTTGCCATTGAAAAATGTCCAGAAATGATTGAAGCTACTGACTGAATGAAAGGAGCTGGCATCTCACTCTCTTTGAATCTTCTTTATCATGCTAAGAGAAGCAGGAAAAAGCAAAAAATTTCAGAATTGCGCCTTGCAATGCGGAGAAATTACTGTTTGTGCATTTACAAAATTCATTGATTTTTGCCATTGAAAAACATTATGTTATTCATATACCAGAAATGATTGAAGCTACTGACTGAAGGAAAGGAGCTGGCATCTCACTCTCTTTGAATCTTCTTTATCATGCTAAGAGGAGCAGGAAAAAGCAAAAAATTTCAGAATTGCACCTTGCAATGCGGAGAATTTACTGTTTGTGCATTTACAATATTCATTGATTTTTGCCATTGAAAAACGTCCAGAAATTATTGAAGCTACTGACTGAATGAAAGGAGCTGGCATCTCACTCTCTTTGAATCTTCTTTATCATGCTAAGAGGAGCAGGAAAAAGCAAAAAATTTCAGAATTGCACCTTGCAATGCGGAGAAATTACAGTTTGTGCATTTACAATATTCATTGATTTTTGCCATTGAAAAACGTCCAGAAATGATTGAAGCTACTGACTGAATGAAAGGAGCTGGCATCTCACTCTCTTTGAATCTTCTTTATCATGCTAAGAGGAGCAGGAAAAAGCAAAAAATTTCAGAATTGCACCTTGCAATGCGGAGAAATTACTGTTTGTGCATTTACAATATTCGTTGATTTTTGCCATTGAAAAACGTCCAGAAATGATTGAAGCTACTGACTGAATGAAAGGAGCTGGCATCTCACTCTCTTTGAATCTTCTTTATCATGCTAAGAGGAGCAGGAAAAAGCAAAAAATTTCAGAATTGCACCTTGCAATGCGGAGAAATTACTGTTTGTGCATTTACAATATTCATTGATTTTTGCCATTGAAAAACATCATGTTATTCATATACCAGAAATGTTTGAAGCTACTGACTGAATGAAAGGAGCTGGCATCTCACTCTCTTTGAATCTTCTTTATCATGCTAAGAGGAGCAGGAAAAAGCAAAAAATTTCAGAATTGCACCTTGCAATGCGGAGAAATTACTGTTTGTGCATTTACAATATTCATTGATTTTTGCCATTGAAAAACGTCCAGAAATGATTGAAGCTACTGACTGAATGAAAGGAGCTGGCATCTCACTCTCTTTGAATCTTCTTTATCATGCTAAGAGGAGCAGGAAAAAGCAAAACATTTCAGAATTGCACCTTGCAATGCGGAGAAATTACTGTTTGTGCATTTACAATATTCATTGATTTTTGCCATTGAAAAACGTCCAGAAATGATTGAAGCTACTGACTGAATGAAAGGAGCTGGCATCTCACTCTCTTTGAATCTTCTTTGTCATGCTAAGAGGAGCAGGAAAAAGCAAAAAATTTCAGAATTGCACCTTGCAATGCGGAGAAATTACTGTTTGTGCATTTACAATATTCATTGATTTTTGCCATTGAAAAACGTCCAGAAATGATTGAAGCTACTGACTGAATGAAAGGAGCTGGCATCTCACTCTCTTTGAATCTTCTTTATCATGCTAAGAGGAGCAGGAAAAAGCAAAAAATTTCAGAATTGCACCTTGCAATGCGGAGAAATTACTGTTTGTGCATTTACAAAATTCATTGATTTTTGCCATTGAAAAACGTCCAGAAATGATTGAAGCTACTGACTGAATGAAAGGAGCTGGCATGTCACTCTCTTTGAATCTTCTTTATCATGCTAAGAGGAGCAGGAAAAAGCAAAAAATTTCAGAATTGCACCTTGCAATGCGGAGAAATTACAGTTTGTGCATTTACAATATTCATTGATTTTTGCCATTGAGAAACGTCCAGAAATGATTGAAGCTACTGACTGAATGAAAGGAGCTGGCATCTCACTCTCTTTGAATCTTTATCATGCTAAGAGGAGCAGGAAAAAGCAAAAAATTTCAGAATTGCACCTTGCAATGCGGAGAAATTACTGTTTGTGCATTTACAATATTCATTGATTTTTGCCATTGAAAAACATCATGTTATTGATATACCAGAAATGTTTGAAGCTACTGACTGAATGAAAGGAGCTGGCATCTCACTCTCTTTGAATCTTCTTTATCATGCTAAGAGGAGCAGGAAAAAGCAAAAAATTTCAGAATTGCACCTTGCAATGCGGAGAAATTACTGTTTGTGCATTTACAATATTCATTGATTTTTTCCATTGAAAAACATCATGTTATTCATATACCAGAAATGTTTGAAGCTACTGACTGAATGAAAGGAGCTGGCATCTCAATCTCTTTGAATCTTCTTTATCATGCTAAGAGGAGCAGGAAAAAGCAAAAAACTTCAGAATTGCAACATGCAATGTGGAGAAATTACTGTTTGTGCATTTACAATATTCATTGATTTTTACCATTGAAAAACGTCCAGAAATGATTGAAGCTACTGACTGAATGAAAGTAGCTGGCATCTCACTCTCTTTGAATCTTCTTTATCATGCTAAGAGGAGCAGGAAAAAGCAAAAAATTTCAGACTTGCACCTTGCAATGCGGAGAAATTACTGTTTGTGCATTTACAATATTCATTGATTTTTGCCATTGAAAAACATCATGTTATTCATATACCAGAAATGTTTGAAGCTACTGACTGAATGAAAGGAGCTGGCATCTCACTCTCTTTGAATCTTCTTTATCATGCTAAGAGGAGCAGGAAAAAGCAAAAAATTTCAGAATTGCACCTTGCAATGCGGAGAAATTACTGTTTGTGCATTTACAATATTCATTGATTTTTGCCATTGAAAAACATCATGTTATTCATATACCAGAAATGTTTGAAGCTACTGACTGAATGAAAGGAGCTGACATCTCACTCTCTTTGAATCTTCTTTATCATGCTAAGAGGAGCAGGAAAAAGAAAAAAATTTCAGAATTGCACCTTGCAATGCGGAGAAATTACTGTTTGTGCATTTACAATATTCATTGATTTTTGCCATTGAAAAACGTCCAGAAATGATTGAAGCTACTGACTGAATGAAAGGAGCTGGCATCTCACTCTTTTTGAATCATGCTAAGAGGAGCAGGAAAAAGCAAAAAATTTCAGAATTGCACCTTGCAATGCGGAGAAATTACTGTTTGTGCATTTACAATATTCATTGATTTTTGCCATTGAAAAACATCATGTTATTCATATACCAGAAATGTTTGAAGCTACTGACTGAATGAAAGGAGCTGGCATCTCACTCTCTTTGAATCTTCTTTATCATGCTAAGAGGAGCAGGAAAAAGCAAAAAATTTTAGAATTGCACCTTGCAATGTGGAGAAATTACTGTTTGTGCATTTACAATATTCATTGATTTTTACCATTGAAAAACGTCCAGAAATGATTGAAGCTACTGACTGAATGAAAGTAGCTGGCATCTCACTCTCTTTGAATCTTCTTTATCATGCTAAGAGGAGCAGGAAAAAGCAAAAAATTTCAGACTTGCACCTTGCAATGCGGAGAAATTGCTGTTTGTGCATTTACAATATTCATTGATTTTTGCCATTGAAAAACATCATGTTATTCATATACCAGAAATGTTTGAAGCTACTGACTGAATGAAAGGAGCTGGCATCTCACTCTCTTTGAATCTTCTTTATCATGCTAAGTGGAGCAGGAAAAAGCAAAAAATTTCAGAATTGCACCTTGCAATGCGGAGAAATTACTGTTTGTGCATTTACAATATTCATTGATTTTTGCCATTGAAAAACGTCCAGAAATGATTGAAGCTACTGACTGAATGAAAGGAGCTGGCATCTCACTCTCTTTGAATCTTCTTTATCATGCTAAGAGGAGCAGGAAAAAGCAAAAAATTTCAGAATTGCACCTTGCAATGCGGAGAAATTACTGTTTGTGCATTTACAATATTCATTGATTTTTGCCATTGAAAAACGTCCAGAAATGATTGAAGCTACTGACTGAATGAAAGGAGCTGGCATCTCACTCTCTTTGAATCTTCTTTATCATGCTAAGAGGAGCAGGAAAAAGCAAAAAATTTCAGAATTGCACCTTGCAATGCGGAGAAATTACTGTTTGTGCATTTACAATATTCATTGATTTTTGCCATTGAAAAACATCCAGAAATAATTGAAGCTACTGACTGAATGAAAGGAGCTGGCATCTCACTCTCTTTGAATCTTCTTTATCATGCTAAGAGGAGCAGGAAAAAGCAAAAAATTTCAGAATTGCACCTTGCAATGCGGAGAAATTACTGTTTGTGCATTTACAATATTCATTGATTTTTGCCATTGAAAAACATCATGTTATTCATATACCAGAAATGTTTGAAGCTACTGACTGAATGAAAGGAGCTGGCATCTCACTCTCTTTGAATCTTCTTTATCATGCTAAGAGGAGCAGGAAAAAGCAAAAAATTTCAGAATTGCACCTTGCAATGTGGAGAAATTACTGTTTGTGCATTTACAATATTCATTGATTTTTACCATTGAAAAACGTCCAGAAATGATTGAAGCTACTGACTGAATGAAAGTAGCTGGCATCTCACTCTCTTTGAATCTTCTTTATCATGCTAAGAGGAGCAGGAAAAAGCAAAAAATTTCAGACTTGCACCTTGCAATGCGGAGAAATTACTGTTTGTGCATTTACAATATTCATTGATTTTTGCCATTGAAAAACATCATGTTATTCATATACCAGAAATGTTTGAAGCTACTGACTGAATGAAAGGAGCTGGCATCTCACTCTCTTTGAATCTTCTTTATCATGCTAAGAGGAGCAGGAAAAAGCAAAAAATTTCAGAATTGCACCTTGCAATGCGGAGAAATTACTGTTTGTGCATTTACAATATTCATTGATTTTTGCCATTGAAAAACATAATGTTATTCATATACCAGAAATGTTTGAAGCTACTGACTGAATGAAAGGAGCTGGCATCTCAATCTCTTTGAATCTTCTTTATCATGCTAAGAGGAGCATGAAAAAGCAAAAAATTTCAGAATTGCACCTTGCAATGTGGAGAAATTACTGTTTGTGCATTTACAATATTCATTGATTTTTACCATTGAAAAACGTCCAGAAATGATTGAAGCTACTGACTGAATGAAAGTAGCTGGCATCTCACTCTCTTTGAATCTTCTTTATCATGCTAAGAGGAGCAGGAAAAAGCAAAAAATTTCAGACTTGCACCTTGCAATGCGAAGAAATTACTGTTTGTGCATTTACAATATTCATTGATTTTTGCCATTGAAAAACATCATGTTATTCATATACCAGAAATGTTTGAAGCTACTGACTGAATGAAAGGAGCTGGCATCTCACTCTCTTTGAATCTTCTTTATCATGCTAAGAGGAGCAGAAAAAAGCAAAAAATTTCAGACTTGCACCTTGCAATGCGGAGAAATTACTGTTTGTGCATTTACAATATTCATTGATTTTTGCCATTGAAAAACATCATGTTATTCATATACCAGAAATGTTTGAAGCTACTGACTGAATGAAAGGAGCTGGCATCTCACTCTCTTTGAATCTTCTTTATCATGCTAAGAGGAGCAGGAAAAAGCAAAAAATTTCAGAATTGCACCTTGCAATGCGGAGAAATTACTGTTTGTGCATTTACAATATTCATTGATTTTTGCCATTGAAAAACGTCCAGAAATGATTGAAGGTACTGACTGAATGAAAGGAGCTGGCATCTCACTCTCTTTGAATCTTCTTTATCATGCTAAGAGGAGCAGGAAAAAGCAAAAAATTTCAGAATTGCAACTTGCAATGCGGAGAAATTACTGTTTGTGCATTTACAATATTCATTGATTTTTGCCATTGAAAAACGTCCAGAAATGATTGAAGCTACTGACTGAATGAAAGGAGCTGGCATCTCACTCTCTTTGAATCTTCTTTATCATGCTAAGTGGAGCAGGAAAAAGCAAAAAATTTCAGAATTGCACCTTGCAATGCGGAGAAATTACAGTTTGTGCATTTACAATATTCAATGATTTTTGCCATTGAAAAACGTCCAGAAATGATTGAAGCTACTGACTGAATGAAAGGAGCTGGCATCTCACTCTCTTTGAATCTTCTTTATCATGCTAAGAGGAGCAGGAAAAAGCAAAAAATTTCAGAATTGCACCTTGCAATGCGGAGAAATTACAGTTTGTGCATTTACAATATTCATTGATTTTTGCCATTGAAAAACGTCCAGAAATGATTGAAGCTACTGACTGAATGAAAGGAGCTGGCATCTCACTCTCTTTGAATCTTCTTTATCATGCTAAGAGGAGCAGGAAAAAGCAAAAAATTTCAGAATTGCACCTTGCAATGCGGAGAATTTACTGTTTGTGCATTTACAATATTCATTGATTTTTGCCATTGAAAAACATGTTATTCATATACCAGAAATGTTTGAAGCTCCTGACTGAATGAAAGGAGCTGGCACCTCACTCTCTTTGAATCTTCTTTATCATGCTAAGAGGAGCAGGAAAAAGCAAAAAATTTCAGAATTGCACCTTGCAATGCGGAGAAATTACTGTTTGTGCATTTACAATATTCATTGATTTTTGCCATTGAAAAATGTCCAGAAATGATTGAAGCTACTGACTGAATGAAAGGAGCTGGCATCTCACTCTCTTTGAATCTTCTTTATCATGCTAAGAGGAGCAGGAAAAAGCAAAAAATTTCAGAATTGCACCTTGCAATGCGGAGAAATTACTGTTTGTGCATTTACAATATTCATTGATTTTTGCCATTGAAAAATGTCCAGAAATGATTGAAGCTACTGACTGAATGAAAGGAGCTGGCATCTCACTCTCTTTGAATCTTCTTTATCATGCTAAGAGGAGCAGGAAAAAGCAAAAAATTTCAGAATTGCGCCTTGCAATGCGGAGAAATTACTGTTTGTGCATTTACAAAATTCATTGATTTTTGCCATTGAAAAACATTATGTTATTCATATACCAGAAATGATTGAAGCTACTGACTGAAGGAAAGGAGCTGGCATCTCACTCTCTTTGAATCTTCTTTATCATGCTAAGAGGAGCAGGAAAAAGCAAAAAATTTCAGAATTGCACCTTGCAATGCGGAGAATTTACTGTTTGTGCATTTACAATATTCATTGATTTTTGCCATTGAAAAACGTCCAGAAATTATTGAAGCTACTGACTGAATGAAAGGAGCTGGCATCTCACTCTCTTTGAATCTTCTTTATCATGCTAAGTGGAGCAGGAAAAAGCAAAAAATTTCAGAATTGCACCTTGCAATGCGGAGAAATTACAGTTTGTGCATTTACAATATTCAATGATTTTTGCCATTGAAAAACGTCCAGAAATGATTGAAGCTACTGACTGAATGAAAGGAGCTGGCATCTCACTCTCTTTGAATCTTCTTTATCATGCTAAGAGGAGCAGGAAAAAGCAAAAAATTTCAGAATTGCACCTTGCAATGCGGAGAAATTACTGTTTGTGCATTTACAATATTCGTTGATTTTTGCCATTGAAAAACGTCCAGAAATGATTGAAGCTACTGACTGAATGAAAGGAGCTGGCATCTCACTCTCTTTGAATCTTCTTTATCATGCTAAGAGAAGCAGGAAAAAGCAAAAAATTTCAGAATTGCACCTTGCAATGCGGAGAAATTACAGTTTGTGCATTTACAATATTCATTGATTTTTGCCATTGAAAAACGTCCAGAAATGATTGAAGCTACTGACTGAATGAAAGGAGCTGGCATCTCACTCTCTTTGAATCTTCTTTATCATGCTAAGAGGAGCAGGAAAAAGCAAAAAATTTCAGAATTGCACCTTGCAATGCGGAGAATTTACTGTTTGTGCATTTACAATATTCATTGATTTTTGCCATTGAAAAACATGTTATTCATATACCAGAAATGTTTGAAGCTCCTGACTGAATGAAAGGAGCTGGCACCTCACTCTCTTTGAATCTTCTTTATCATGCTAAGAGGAGCAGGAAAAAGCAAAAAATTTCAGAATTGCACCTTGCAATGCGGAGAAATTACTGTTTGTGCATTTACAATATTCATTGATTTTTGCCATTGAAAAACGTCCAGAAATGATTGAAGCTACTGACTGAATGAAAGGAGCTGGCATCTCACTCTCTTTGAATCTTCTTTATCATGCTAAGAGGAGCAGGAAAAAGCAAAAAATTTCAGAATTGCACCTTGCAATGCGGAGAAATTACTGTTTGTGCATTTACAATATTCATTGATTTTTGCCATTGAAAAATGTCCAGAAATGATTGAAGCTACTGACTGAATGAAAGGAGCTGGCATCTCACTCTCTTTGAATCTTCTTTATCATGCTAAGAGGAGCAGGAAAAAGCAAAAAATTTCAGAATTGCGCCTTGCAATGCGGAGAAATTACTGTTTGTGCATTTACAAAATTCATTGATTTTTGCCATTGAAAAACATTATGTTATTCATATACCAGAAATGATTGAAGCTACTGACTGAAGGAAAGGAGCTGGCATCTCACTCTCTTTGAATCTTCTTTATCATGCTAAGAGGAGCAGGAAAAAGCAAAAAATTTCAGAATTGCACCTTGCAATGCGGAGAATTTACTGTTTGTGCATTTACAATATTCATTGATTTTTGCCATTGAAAAACGTCCAGAAATTATTGAAGCTACTGACTGAATGAAAGGAGCTGGCATCTCACTCTCTTTGAATCTTCTTTATCATGCTAAGAGGAGCAGGAAAAAGCAAAAAATTTCAGAATTGCACCTTGCAATGCGGAGAAATTACAGTTTGTGCATTTACAATATTCATTGATTTTTGCCATTGAAAAACGTCCAGAAATGATTGAAGCTACTGACTGAATGAAAGGAGCTGGCATCTCACTCTCTTTGAATCTTCTTTATCATGCTAAGAGGAGCAGGAAAAAGCAAAAAATTTCAGAATTGCACCTTGCAATGCGGAGAAATTACTGTTTGTGCATTTACAATATTCGTTGATTTTTGCCATTGAAAAACGTCCAGAAATGATTGAAGCTACTGACTGAATGAAAGGAGCTGGCATCTCACTCTCTTTGAATCTTCTTTATCATGCTAAGAGGAGCAGGAAAAAGCAAAAAATTTCAGAATTGCACCTTGCAATGCGGAGAAATTACTGTTTGTGCATTTACAATATTCATTGATTTTTGCCATTGAAAAACATCATGTTATTCATATACCAGAAATGTTTGAAGCTACTGACTGAATGAAAGGAGCTGGCATCTCACTCTCTTTGAATCTTCTTTATCATGCTAAGAGGAGCAGGAAAAAGCAAAAAATTTCAGAATTGCACCTTGCAATGCGGAGAAATTACTGTTTGTGCATTTACAATATTCATTGATTTTTGCCATTGAAAAACATAATGTTATTCATATACCAGAAATGTTTGAAGCTACTGACTGAATGAAAGGAGCTGGCATCTCAATCTCTTTGAATCTTCTTTATCATGCTAAGAGGAGCATGAAAAAGCAAAAAATTTCAGAATTGCACCTTGCAATGTGGAGAAATTACTGTTTGTGCATTTACAATATTCATTGATTTTTACCATTGAAAAACGTCCAGAAATGATTGAAGCTACTGACTGAATGAAAGTAGCTGGCATCTCACTCTCTTTGAATCTTCTTTATCATGCTAAGAGGAGCAGGAAAAAGCAAAAAATTTCAGACTTGCACCTTGCAATGCGGAGAAATTACTGTTTGTGCATTTACAATATTCATTGATTTTTGCCATTGAAAAACATCATGTTATTCATATACCAGAAATGTTTGAAGCTACTGACTGAATGAAAGGAGCTGGCATCTCACTCTCTTTGAATCTTCTTTATCATGCTAAGAGGAGCATAAAAAAGCAAAAAATTTCAGACTTGCACCTTGCAATGCGGAGAAATTACTGTTTGTGCATTTACAATATTCATTGATTTTTGCCATTGAAAAACATCATGTTATTCATATACCAGAAATGTTTGAAGCTACTGACTGAATGAAAGGAGCTGGCATCTCACTCTCTTTGAATCTTCTTTATCATGCTAAGAGGAGCAGGAAAAAGCAAAAAATTTCAGAATTGCACCTTGCAATGCGGAGAAATTACTGTTTGTGCATTTACAATATTCATTGATTTTTGCCATTGAAAAACGTCCAGAAATGATTGAAGGTACTGACTGAATGAAAGGAGCTGGCATCTCACTCTCTTTGAATCTTCTTTATCATGCTAAGAGGAGCAGGAAAAAGCAAAAAATTTCAGAATTGCACCTTGCAATGCGGAGAAATTACAGTTTGTGCATTTACAATATTCATTGATTTTTGCCATTGAAAAACGTCCAGAAATGATTGAAGCTACTGACTGAATGAAAGGAGCTGGCATCTCACTCTCTTTGAATCTTCTTTATCATGCTAAGAGGAGCAGGAAAAAGCAAAAAATTTCAGAATTGCACCTTGCAATGCGGAGAAATTACTGTTTGTGCATTTACAATATTCGTTGATTTTTGCCATTGAAAAACGTCCAGAAATGATTGAAGCTACTGACTGAATGAAAGGAGCTGGCATCTCACTCTCTTTGAATCTTCTTTATCATGCTAAGAGGAGCAGGATAAAGCAAAAAATTTCAGAATTGCACCTTGCAATGCGGAGAAATTACAGTTTGTGCATTTACAATATTCATTGATTTTTGCCATTGAAAAACGTCCAGAAATGATTGAAGCTACTGACTGAATGAAAGGAGCTGGCATCTCACTCTCTTTGAATCTTCTTTATCATGCTAAGAGGAGCAGGAAAAAGCAAAAAATTTCAGAATTGCACCTTGCAATGCGGAGAATTTACTGTTTGTGCATTTACAATATTCATTGATTTTTGCCATTGAAAAACATGTTATTCATATACCAGAAATGTTTGAAGCTCCTGACTGAATGAAAGGAGCTGGCACCTCACTCTCTTTGAATCTTCTTTATCATGCTAAGAGGAGCAGGAAAAAGCAAAAAATTTCAGAATTGCACCTTGCAATGCGGAGAAATTACTGTTTGTGCATTTACAATATTCATTGATTTTTGCCATTGAAAAACGTCCAGAAATGATTGAAGCTACTGACTGAATGAAAGGAGCTGGCATCTCACTCTCTTTGAATCTTCTTTATCATGCTAAGAGGAGCAGGAAAAAGCAAAAAATTTCAGACTTGCACCTTGCAATGCGGAGAAATTACTGTTTGTGCATTTACAATATTCATTGATTTTTGCCATTGAAAAACATCATGTTATTCATATACCAGAAATGTTTGAAGCTACTGACTGAATGAAAGGAGCTGGCATCTCACTCTCTTTGAATCTTCTTTATCATGCTAAGAGGAGCAGAAAAAAGCAAAAAATTTCAGACTTGCACCTTGCAATGCGGAGAAATTACTGTTTGTGCATTTACAATATTCATTGATTTTTGCCATTGAAAAACATCATGTTATTCATATACCAGAAATGTTTGAAGCTACTGACTGAATGAAAGGAGCTGGCATCTCACTCTCTTTGAATCTTCTTTATCATGCTAAGAGGAGCAGGAAAAAGCAAAAAATTTCAGAATTGCACCTTGCAATGCGGAGAAATTACTGTTTGTGCATTTACAATATTCATTGATTTTTGCCATTGAAAAACGTCCAGAAATGATTGAAGGTACTGACTGAATGAAAGGAGCTGGCATCTCACTCTCTTTGAATCTTCTTTATCATGCTAAGAGGAGCAGGAAAAAGCAAAAAATTTCAGAATTGCAACTTGCAATGCGGAGAAATTACTGTTTGTGCATTTACAATATTCATTGATTTTTGCCATTGAAAAACGTCCAGAAATGATTGAAGCTACTGACTGAATGAAAGGAGCTGGCATCTCACTCTCTTTGAATCTTCTTTATCATGCTAAGTGGAGCAGGAAAAAGCAAAAAATTTCAGAATTGCACCTTGCAATGCGGAGAAATTACAGTTTGTGCATTTACAATATTCATTGATTTTTGCCATTGAAAAACGTCCAGAAATGATTGAAGCTACTGACTGAATGAAAGGAGCTGGCATCTCACTCTCTTTGAATCTTCTTTATCATGCTAAGAGGAGCAGGAAAAAGCAAAAAATTTCAGAATTGCACCTTGCAATGCGGAGAAATTACTGTTTGTGCATTTACAATATTCGTTGATTTTTGCCATTGAAAAACGTCCAGAAATGATTGAAGCTACTGACTGAATGAAAGGAGCTGGCATCTCACTCTCTTTGAATCTTCTTTATCATGCTAAGAGGAGCAGGAAAAAGCAAAAAATTTCAGAATTGCACCTTGCAATGCGGAGAAATTACAGTTTGTGCATTTACAATATTCATTGATTTTTGCCATTGAAAAACGTCCAGAAATGATTGAAGCTACTGACTGAATGAAAGGAGCTGGCATCTCACTCTCTTTGAATCTTCTTTATCATGCTAAGAGGAGCAGGAAAAAGCAAAAAATTTCAGAATTGCACCTTGCAATGCGGAGAATTTACTGTTTGTGCATTTACAATATTCATTGATTTTTGCCATTGAAAAACATGTTATTCATATACCAGAAATGTTTGAAGCTCCTGACTGAATGAAAGGAGCTGGCACCTCACTCTCTTTGAATCTTCTTTATCATGCTAAGAGGAGCAGGAAAAAGCAAAAAATTTCAGAATTGCACCTTGCAATGCGGAGAAATTACTGTTTGTGCATTTACAATATTCATTGATTTTTGCCATTGAAAAACGTCCAGAAATGATTGAAGCTACTGACTGAATGAAAGGAGCTGGCATCTCACTCTCTTTGAATCTTCTTTATCATGCTAAGAGGAGCAGGAAAAAGCAAAAAATTTCAGAATTGCACCTTGCAATGCGGAGAAATTACTGTTTGTGCATTTACAATATTCATTGATTTTTGCCATTGAAAAATGTCCAGAAATGATTGAAGCTACTGACTGAATGAAAGGAGCTGGCATCTCACTCTCTTTGAATCTTCTTTATCATGCTAAGAGGAGCAGGAAAAAGCAAAAAATTTCAGAATTGCGCCTTGCAATGCGGAGAAATTACTGTTTGTGCATTTACAAAATTCATTGATTTTTGCCATTGAAAAACATCATGTTATTCATATACCAGAAATGATTGAAGCTACTGACTGAAGGAAAGGAGCTGGCATCTCACTCTCTTTGAATCTTCTTTATCATGCTAAGAGGAGCAGGAAAAAGCAAAAAATTTCAGAATTGCAACTTGCAATGCGGAGAATTTACTGTTTGTGCATTTACAATATTCATTGATTTTTGCCATTGAAAAACGTCCAGAAATGATTGAAGCTACTGACTGAATGAAAGGAGCTGGCATCTCACTCTCTTTGAATCTTCTTTATCATGCTAAGAGGAGCAGGAAAAAGCAAAAAATTTCAGAATTGCACCTTGCAATGCGGAGAAATTACAGTTTGTGCATTTACAATATTCATTGATTTTTGCCATTGAAAAACGTCCAGAAATGATTGAAGCTACTGACTGAATGAAAGGAGCTGGCATCTCACTCTCTTTGAATCTTCTTTATCATGCTAAGAGGAGCAGGAAAAAGCAAAAAATTTCAGAATTGCACCTTGCAATGCGGAGAAATTACTGTTTGTGCATTTACAATATTCGTTGATTTTTGCCATTGAAAAACGTCCAGAAATGATTGAAGCTACTGACTGAATGAAAGGAGCTGGCATCTCACTCTCTTTGAATCTTCTTTATCATGCTAAGAGGAGCAGGAAAAAGCAAAAAATTTCAGAATTGCACCTTGCAATGCGGAGAAATTACAGTTTGTGCATTTACAATATTCATTGATTTTTGCCATTGAAAAACGTCCAGAAATGATTGAAGCTACTGACTGAATGAAAGGAGCTGGCATCTCACTCTCTTTGAATCTTCTTTATCATGCTAAGAGGAGCAGGAAAAAGCAAAAAATTTCAGAATTGCACCTTGCAATGCGGAGAAATTACTGTTTGTGCATTTACAATATTCATTGATTTTTGCCATTGAAAAACATGTTATTCATATACCAGAAATGTTTGAAGCTCCTGACTGAATGAAAGGAGCTGGCACCTCACTCTCTTTGAATCTTCTTTATCATGCTAAGAGGAGCAGGAAAAAGCAAAAAAATTCAGAATTGCACCTTGCAATGCGGAGAAATTGCTGTTTGTGCATTTACAATATTCATTGATTTTTGCCATTGAAAAACGTCCAGAAATGATTGTAGCTACTGACTGAATGAAAGGAGCTGGCATCTCACTCTCTTTGAATCTTCTTTATCATGCTAAGAGGAGCAGGAAAAAGCAAAAAATTTCAGAATTGCACCTTGCAATGCGGAGAAATTACTGTTTGTGCATTTACAATATTCATTGATTTTTGCCATTGAAAAACATGTTATTCATATACCAGAAATGTTTGAAGCTCCTGACTGAATGAAAGGAGCTGGCACCTCACTCTCTTTGAATCTTCTTTATCATGCTAAGAGGAGCAGGAAAAAGCAAAAAAATTCAGAATTGCACCTTGCAATGCGGAGAAATTGCTGTTTGTGCATTTACAATATTCATTGATTTTTGCCATTGAAAAACGTCCAGAAATGATTGTAGCTACTGACTGAATGAAAGGAGCTGGCATCTCACTCTCTTTGAATCTTCTTTATCATGCTAAGAGGAGCAGGAAAAAGCAAAAAATTTCAGAATTGCACCTTGCAATGCGGAGAAATTACTGTTTGTGCATTTACAATATTCATTGATTTTTGCCATTGAAGAACATCATGTTATTCATATACCAGAAATGTTTGAAGCTACTGACTGAATGAAAGGAGCTGACATCTCACTCTCTTTGAATCTTCTTTATCATGCTAAGAGGAGCAGGAAAAAGCAAAAAATTTCAGAATTGCACCTTGCAATGCGGAGAAATTACTGTTTGTGCATTTACAATATTCATTGATTTTTGCCATTGAAAAACGTCCAGAAATGATTGAAGCTACTGACTGAATGAAAGGAGCTGGCATCTCACTCTCTTTGAATCTTCTTTATCATGCTAAGAGGAGCAGGAAAAAGCAAAAAATTTCAGACTTGCACCTTGCAATGCGGAGAAATTACTGTTTGTGCATTTACAATATTCATTGATTTTTGCCATTGAAAAACATCATGTTATTCATATACCAGAAATGTTTGAAGCTACTGACTGAATGAAAGGAGCTGGCATCTCACTCTCTTCGAATCTTCTTTATCATGCTAAGAGGAGCAGGAAAAAGCAAAAAATTTCAGAATTGCACCTTGCAATGCGGAGAAATTACTGTTTGTGCATTTACAATATTCATTGATTTTTGCCATTGAAAAACGTCCAGAAATGATTGAAGCTACTGACTGAATGAAAGGAGCTGGCATCTCACTCTCTTTGAATCTTCTTTATCATGCTAAGAGGAGCAGGAAAAAGCAAAAAATTTCAGAATTGCACCTTGCAATGCGGAGAAATTACTGTTTGTGCATTTACAATATTCATTGATTTTTGCCATTGAAAAACGTCCAGAAATGATTGAAGCTACTGACTGAATGAAAGGAGCTGGCATCTCACTCTCTTTGAATCTTCTTTATCATGCTAAGAGGAGCAGGAAAAAGCAAAAAATTTCAGAATTGCACCTTGCAATGCGGAGAAATGACTGTTTGTGCATTTACAATATTCATTGATTTTTGCCATTGAAAAACATGTTATTCATATACCAGAAATGTTTGAAGCTACTGACTGAATGAAAGGAGCTGGCACCTCAATCTCTTTGAATCTTCTTTATCATGCTAAGAGGAGCGGGAAAAAGCAAAAAATTTCAGAATTGCACCTTGCAATGCGGAGAAATTACTGTTTGTGCATTTACAATATTCATTGATTTTTGCCATTGAAAAACGTCCAGAAATGATTGAAGGTACTGACTGAATGAAAGGAGCTGGCATCTCACTCTCTTTGAATCTTCTTTATCATGCTAAGAGGAGCAGGAAAAAGCAAAAAATTTCAGAATTGCACCTTGCAATGCGGAGAAATTACTGTTTGTGCATTTACAATATTCATTGATTTTTGCCATTGAAAAACGTCCAGAAATGATTGAAGCTACTGACTGAATGAAAGGAGCTGGCATCTCACTCTCTTTGAATCTTCTTTATCATGCTAAGAGGAGCAGGAAAAAGCAAAAAATTTCAGAATTGCACCTTGCAATGCGGAGAAATTACTGTTTGTGCATTTACAATATTCATTGATTTTTGCCATTGAAAAACATCATGTTATTCATATACCAGAAATGTTTGAAGCTACTGACTGAATGAAAGGAGCTGGCATCTCACTCTCTTTGAATCTTCTTTATCATGCTAAGAGGAGCAGGAAAAAGCAAAAAATTTCAGAATTGCACCTTGCAATGTGGAGAAATTACTGTTTGTGCATTTACAATATTCATTGATTTTTACCATTGAAAAACGTCCAGAAATGATTGAAGCTACTGACTGAATGAAAGTAGCTGGCATCTCACTCTCTTTGAATCTTCTTTATCATGCTAAGAGGAGCAGGAAAAAGCAAAAAATTTCAGACTTGCACCTTGCAATGCGGAGAAATTACTGTTTGTGCATTTACAATATTCATTAATTTTTGCCATTGAAAAACATCATGTTATTCATATACCAGAAATGTTTGAAGCTACTGACTGAATGAAAGGAGCTGGCATCTCACTCTCTTTGAATCTTCTTTATCATGCTAAGAGGAGCAGAAAAAAGCAAAAAATTTCAGACTTGCACCTTGCAATGCGGAGAAATTACTGTTTGTGCATTTACAATATTCATTGATTTTTGCCATTGAAAAACATCATGTTATTCATATACCAGAAATGTTTGAAGCTACTGACTGAATGAAAGGAGCTGGCATCTCACTCTCTTTGAATCTTCTTTATCATGCTAAGAGGAGCAGGAAAAAGCAAAAAATTTCAGAATTGCACCTTGCAATGCGGAGAAATTACTGTTTGTGCATTTACAATATTCATTGATTTTTGCCATTGAAAAACGTCCAGAAATGATTGAAGGTACTGACTGAATGAAAGGAGCTGGCATCTCACTCTCTTTGAATCTTCTTTATCATGCTAAGAGGAGCAGGAAAAAGCAAAAAATTTCAGAATTGCAACTTGCAATGCGGAGAAATTACTGTTTGTGCATTTACAATATTCATTGATTTTTGCCATTGAAAAACGTCCAGAAATGATTGAAGCTACTGACTGAATGAAAGGAGCTGGCATCTCACTCTCTTTGAATCTTCTTTATCATGCTAAGTGGAGCAGGAAAAAGCAAAAAATTTCAGAATTGCACCTTGCAATGCGGAGAAATTACAGTTTGTGCATTTACAATATTCATTGATTTTTGCCATTGAAAAACATCCAGAAATGATTGTAGCTACTGACTGAATGAAAGGAGCTGGCATCTCACTCTCTTTGAATCTTCTTTATCATGCTAAGAGGAGCAGGAAAAAGCAAAAAATTTCAGACTTGCACCTTGCAATGCGGAGAAATTACTGTTTGTGCATTTACAATATTCATTGATTTTTGCCATTGAAAAACATCATGTTATTCATATACCAGAAATGTTTGAAGCTACTGACTGAATGAAAGGAGCTGGCATCTCACTCTCTTTGAATCTTCTTTATCATGCTAAGAGGAGCAGAAAAAAGCAAAAAATTTCAGAATTGCACCTTGCAATGCGGAGAAATTACTGTTTGTGCATTTACAATATTCATTGATTTTTGCCATTGAAAAACATCATGTTATTCATATACCAGAAATGTTTGAAGCTACTGACTGAATGAAAGGAGCTGGCATCTCACTCTCTTTGAATCTTCTTTATCATGCTAAGAGGAGCAGGAAAAAGCAAAAAATTTCAGAATTGCACCTTGCAATGCGGAGAAATTACTGTTTGTGCATTTACAATATTCATTGATTTTTGCCATTGAAAAACGTCCAGAAATGATTGAAGGTACTGACTGAATGAAAGGAGCTGGCATCTCACTCTCTTTGAATCTTCTTTATCATGCTAAGAGGAGCAGGAAAAAGCAAAAAATTTCAGAATTGCAACTTGCAATGCGGAGAAATTACTGTTTGTGCATTTACAATATTCATTGATTTTTGCCATTGAAAAACGTCCAGAAATGATTGAAGCTACTGACTGAATGAAAGGAGCTGGCATCTCACTCTCTTTGAATCTTCTTTATCATGCTAAGTGTAGCAGGAAAAAGCAAAAAATTTCAGAATTGCACCTTGCAATGCGGAGAAATTACAGTTTGTGCATTTACAATATTCATTGATTTTTGCCATTGAAAAACGTCCAGAAATGATTGAAGCTACTGACTGAATGAAAGGAGCTGGCATCTCACTCTCTTTGAATCTTCTTTATCATGCTAAGAGGAGCAGGAAAAAGCAAAAAATTTCAGAATTGCACCTTGCAATGCGGAGAAATTACTGTTTGTGCATTTACAATATTCGTTGATTTTTGCCATTGAAAAACGTCCAGAAATGATTGAAGCTACTGACTGAATGAAAGGAGCTGGCATCTCACTCTCTTTGAATCTTCTTTATCATGCTAAGAGGAGCAGGAAAAAGCAAAAAATTTCAGAATTGCACCTTGCAATGCGGAGAAATTACAGTTTGTGCATTTACAATATTCATTGATTTTTGCCATTGAAAAACGTCCAGAAATGATTGAAGCTACTGACTGAATGAAAGGAGCTGGCATCTCACTCTCTTTGAATCTTCTTTATCATGCTAAGATGAGCAGGAAAAAGCAAAAAATTTCAGAATTGCACCTTGCAATGCGGAGAATTTACTGTTTGTGCATTTACAATATTCATTGATTTTTGCCATTGAAAAACATGTTATTCATATACCAGAAATGTTTGAAGCTCCTGACTGAATGAAAGGAGCTGGCACCTCACTCTCTTTGAATCTTCTTTATCATGCTAAGTGGAGCAGGAAAAAGCAAAAAATTTCAGAATTGCACCTTGCAATGCGGAGAAATTACTGTTTGTGCATTTACAATATTCATTGATTTTTGCCATTGAAAAACGTCCAGAAATGATTGAAGCTACTGACTGAATGAAAGGAGCTGGCATCTCACTCTCTTTGAATCTTCTTTATCATGCTAAGAGGAGCAGGAAAAAGCAAAAAATTTCAGAATTGCACCTTGCAATGCGGAGAAATTACTGTTTGTGCATTTACAATATTCATTGATTTTTGCCATTGAAAAATGTCCAGAAATGATTGAAGCTACTGACTGAATGAAAGGAGCTGGCATCTCACTCTCTTTGAATCTTCTTTATCATGCTAAGAGGAGCAGGAAAAAGCAAAAAATTTCAGAATTGCGCCTTGCAATGCGGAGAAATTACTGTTTGTGCATTTACAAAATTCATTGATTTTTGCCATTGAAAAACATCATGTTATTCATATACCAGAAATGATTGAAGCTACTGACTGAAGGAAAGGAGCTGGCATCTCACTCTCTTTGAATCTTCTTTATCATGCTAAGAGGAGCAGGAAAAAGCAAAAAATTTCAGAATTGCAACTTGCAATGCGGAGAATTTACTGTTTGTGCATTTACAATATTCATTGATTTTTGCCATTGAAAAACGTCCAGAAATGATTGAAGCTACTGACTGAATGAAAGGAGCTGGCATCTCACTCTCTTTGAATCTTCTTTATCATGCTAAGAGGAGCAGGAAAAAGCAAAAAATTTCAGAATTGCACCTTGCAATGCGGAGAAATTACAGTTTGTGCATTTACAATATTCATTGATTTTTGCCATTGAAAAACGTCCAGAAATGATTGAAGCTACTGACTGAATGAAAGGAGCTGGCATCTCACTCTCTTTGAATCTTCTTTATCATGCTAAGAGGAGCAGGAAAAAGCAAAAAATTTCAGAATTGCACCTTGCAATGCGGAGAAATTACTGTTTGTGCATTTACAATATTCGTTGATTTTTGCCATTGAAAAACGTCCAGAAATGATTGAAGCTACTGACTGAATGAAAGGAGCTGGCATCTCACTCTCTTTGAATCTTCTTTATCATGCTAAGAGGAGCAGGAAAAAGCAAAAAATTTCAGAATTGCACCTTGCAGTGCGGAGAAATTACAGTTTGTGCATTTACAATATTCATTGATTTTTGCCATTGAAAAACGTCCAGAAATGATTGAAGCTACTGACTGAATGAAAGGAGCTGGCATCTCACTCTCTTTGAATCTTCTTTATCATGCTAAGAGGAGCAGGAAAAAGCAAAAAATTTCAGAATTGCACCTTGCAATGCGGAGAAATTACTGTTTGTGCATTTACAATATTCATTGATTTTTGCCATTGAAAAACATGTTATTCATATACCAGAAATGTTTGAAGCTCCTGACTGAATGAAAGGAGCTGGCACCTCACTCTTTTTGAATCTTCTTTATCATGCTAAGAGGAGCAGGAAAAAGCAAAAAAATTCAGAATTGCACCTTGCAATGCGGAGAAATTACTGTTTGTGCATTTACAATATTTATTGATTTTTGCCATTGAAAAACGTCCAGAAATGATTGTAGCTACTGACTGAATGAAAGGAGCTGGCATCTCACTCTCTTTGAATCTTCTTTATCATGCTAAGAGGAGCAGGAAAAAGCAAAAAATTTCAGAATTGCACCTTGCAATGCGGAGAAATTACTGTTTGTGCATTTACAATATTCATTGATTTTTGCCATTGAAAAACATCATGTTATTCATATACCAGAAATGTTTGAAGCTACTGACTGAATGAAAGGAGCTGACATCTCACTCTCTTTGAATCTTCTTTATCATGCTAAGAGGAGCAGGAAAAAGCAAAAAATTTCAGAATTGCACCTTGCAATGCGGAGAAATTACTGTTTGTGCATTTACAATATTCATTGATTTTTGCCATTGAAAAACGTCCAGAAATGATTGAAGCTACTGACTGAATGAAAGGAGCTGGCATCTCACTCTCTTTGAATCATGCTAAGAGGAGCAGGAAAAAGCAAAAAATTTCAGAATTGCACCTTGCAATGCGGAGAAATTACTGTTTGTGCATTTACAATATTCATTGATTTTTGCCATTGAAAAACATCATGTTATTCATATACCAGAAATGTTTGAAGCTACTGACTGAATGAAAGGAGCTGGCATCTCACTCTATTTGAATCTTCTTTATCATGCTAAGAGGAGCAGGAAAAAGCAAAAAATTTTAGAATTGCACCTTGCAATGTGGAGAAATTACTGTTTGTGCATTTACAATATTCATTGATTTTTACCATTGAAAAACGTCCAGAAATGATTGAAGCTACTGACTGAATGAAAGTAGCTGGCATCTCACTCTCTTTGAATCTTCTTTATCATGCTAAGAGGAGCAGGAAAAAGCAAAAAATTTCAGACTTGCACCTTGCAATGCGGAGAAATTACTGTTTGTGCATTTACAATATTCATTGATTTTTGCCATTGAAAAACATCATGTTATTCATATACCAGAAATGTTTGAAGCTACTGACTGAATGAAAGGAGCTGGCATCTCACTCTCTTTGAATCTTCTTTATCATGCTAAGAGGAGCAGGAAAAAGCAAAAAATTTCAGAATTGCACCTTGCAATGCGGAGAAATTACTGTTTGTGCATTTACAATATTCATTGATTTTTGCCATTGAAAAACGTCCAGAAATGATTGAAGCTACTGACTGAATGAAAGGAGCTGGCATCTCACTCTCTTTGAATCTTCTTTATCATGCTAAGAGGAGCAGGAAAAAGCAAAAAATTTCAGAATTGCACCTTGCAATGCGGAGAAATTACTGTTTGTGCATTTACAATATTCATTGATTTTTGCCATTGAAAAACGTCCAGAAATGATTGAAGCTACTGACTGAATGAAAGGAGCTGGCATCTCACTGTCTTTGAATCTTCTTTATCATGCTAAGAGGAGCAGGAAAAAGCAAAAAATTTCAGAATTGCACCTTGCAATGCGGAGAAATGACTGTTTGTGCATTTACAATATTCATTGATTTTTGCCATTGAAAAACATGTTATTCATATACCAGAAATGTTTGAAGCTACTGACTGAATGAAAGGAGCTGGCACCTCAATCTCTTTGAATCTTCTTTATCATGCTAAGAGGAGCGGGAAAAAGCAAAAAATTTCAGAATTGCACCTTGCAATGCGGAGAAATTACTGTTTGTGCATTTACAATATTCATTGATTTTTGCCATTGAAAAACGTCCAGAAATGATTGAAGGTACTGACTGAATGAAAGGAGCTGGCATCTCACTCTCTTTGAATCTTCTTTATCATGCTAAGAGGAGCAGGAAAAAGCAAAAAATTTCAGAATTGCACCTTGCAATGCGGAGAAATTACTGTTTGTGCATTTACAATATTCATTGATTTTTGCCATTGAAAAACGTCCAGAAATGATTGAAGCTACTGACTGAATGAAAGGAGCTGGCATCTCACTCTCTTTGAATCTTCTTTATCATGCTAAGAGGAGCAGGAAAAAGCAAAAAATTTCAGAATTGCACCTTGCAATGCGGAGAAATTACTGTTTGTGCATTTACAATATTCATTGATTTTTGCCATTGAAAAACATCCAGAA
This sequence comes from Phyllobates terribilis, assembly GCF_046119375.1. NCBI lineage: Eukaryota > Metazoa > Chordata > Amphibia > Anura > Dendrobatidae > Phyllobates > Phyllobates terribilis. The sequence continues at coordinate 205,305 of NW_027363617.1, forward strand.
ATGATTGAAGCTACTGACTGAATGAAAGGAGCTGGCATCTCACTCTCTTTGAATCTTCTTTATCATGCTAAGAGGAGCAGGAAAAAGCAAAAAATTTCAGAATTGCACCTTGCAATGCGGAGAAATTACTGTTTGTGCATTTACAATATTCATTGATTTTTGCCATTGAAAAACATCATGTTATTCATATACCAGAAATGTTTGAAGCTACTGACTGAATGAAAGGAGCTGGCATCTCACTCTCTTTGAATCTTCTTTATCATGCTAAGAGGAGCAGGAAAAAGCAAAAAATTTCAGAATTGCACCTTGCAATGTGGAGAAATTACTGTTTGTGCATTTACAATATTCATTGATTTTTACCATTGAAAAACGTCCAGAAATGATTGAAGCTACTGACTGAATGAAAGTAGCTGGCATCTCACTCTCTTTGAATCTTCTTTATCATGCTAAGAGGAGCAGGAAAAAGCAAAAAATTTCAGACTTGCACCTTGCAATGCGGAGAAATTACTGTTTGTGCATTTACAATATTCATTAATTTTTGCCATTGAAAAACATCATGTTATTCATATACCAGAAATGTTTGAAGCTACTGACTGAATGAAAGGAGCTGGCATCTCACTCTCTTTGAATCTTCTTTATCATGCTAAGAGGAGCAGAAAAAAGCAAAAAATTTCAGACTTGCACCTTGCAATGCGGAGAAATTACTGTTTGTGCATTTACAATATTCATTGATTTTTGCCATTGAAAAACATCATGTTATTCATATACCAGAAATGTTTGAAGCTACTGACTGAATGAAAGGAGCTGGCATCTCACTCTCTTTGAATCTTCTTTATCATGCTAAGAGGAGCAGGAAAAAGCAAAAAATTTCAGAATTGCACCTTGCAATGCGGAGAAATTACTGTTTGTGCATTTACAATATTCATTGATTTTTGCCATTGAAAAACGTCCAGAAATGATTGAAGGTACTGACTGAATGAAAGGAGCTGGCATCTCACTCTCTTTGAATCTTCTTTATCATGCTAAGAGGAGCAGGAAAAAGCAAAAAATTTCAGAATTGCAACTTGCAATGCGGAGAAATTACTGTTTGTGCATTTACAATATTCATTGATTTTTGCCATTGAAAAACGTCCAGAAATGATTGAAGCTACTGACTGAATGAAAGGAGCTGGCATCTCACTCTCTTTGAATCTTCTTTATCATGCTAAGTGGAGCAGGAAAAAGCAAAAAATTTCAGAATTGCACCTTGCAATGCGGAGAAATTACAGTTTGTGCATTTACAATATTCATTGATTTTTGCCATTGAAAAACATCCAGAAATGATTGTAGCTACTGACTGAATGAAAGGAGCTGGCATCTCACTCTCTTTGAATCTTCTTTATCATGCTAAGAGGAGCAGGAAAAAGCAAAAAATTTCAGAATTGCACCTTGCAATGCGGAGAAATTACTGTTTGTGCATTTACAATATTCATTGATTTTTGCCATTGAAAAACATCATGTTATTCATATACCAGAAATGTTTGAAGCTACTGACTGAATGAAAGGAGCTGGCATCTCACTCTATTTGAATCTTCTTTATCATGCTAAGAGGAGCAGGAAAAAGCAAAAAATTTTAGAATTGCACCTTGCAATGTGGAGAAATTACTGTTTGTGCATTTACAATATTCATTGATTTTTACCATTGAAAAACGTCCAGAAATGATTGAAGCTACTGACTGAATGAAAGTAGCTGGCATCTCACTCTCTTTGAATCTTCTTTATCATGCTAAGAGGAGCAGGAAAAAGCAAAAAATTTCAGACTTGCACCTTGCAATGCGGAGAAATTACTGTTTGTGCATTTACAATATTCATTGATTTTTGCCATTGAAAAACATCATGTTATTCATATACCAGAAATGTTTGAAGCTACTGACTGAATGAAAGGAGCTGGCATCTCACTCTCTTTGAATCTTCTTTATCATGCTAAGAGGAGCAGGAAAAAGCAAAAAATTTCAGAATTGCACCTTGCAATGCGGAGAAATTACTGTTTGTGCATTTACAATATTCATTGATTTTTGCCATTGAAAAACGTCCAGAAATGATTGAAGCTACTGACTGAATGAAAGGAGCTGGCATCTCACTCTCTTTGAATCTTCTTTATCATGCTAAGAGGAGCAGGAAAAAGCAAAAAATTTCAGAATTGCACCTTGCAATGCGGAGAAATTACTGTTTGTGCATTTACAATATTCATTGATTTTTGCCATTGAAAAACGTCCAGAAATGATTGAAGCTACTGACTGAATGAAAGGAGCTGGCATCTCACTCTCTTTGAATCTTCTTTATCATGCTAAGAGGAGCAGGAAAAAGCAAAAAATTTCAGAATTGCACCTTGCAATGCGGAGAAATGACTGTTTGTGCATTTACAATATTCATTGATTTTTGCCATTGAAAAACATGTTATTCAAATACCAGAAATGTTTGAAGCTACTGACTGAATGAAAGGAGCTGGCACCTCAATCTCTTTGAATCTTCTTTATCATGCTAAGAGGAGCGGGAAAAAGCAAAAAATTTCAGAATTGCACCTTGCAATGCGGAGAAATTACTGTTTGTGCATTTACAATATTCATTGATTTTTGCCATTGAAAAACGTCCAGAAATGATTGAAGGTACTGACTGAATGAAAGGAGCTGGCATCTCACTCTCTTTGAATCTTCTTTATCATGCTAAGAGGAGCAGGAAAAAGCAAAAAATTTCAGAATTGCACCTTGCAATGCGGAGAAATTACTGTTTGTGCATTTACAATATTCATTGATTTTTGCCATTGAAAAACGTCCAGAAATGATTGAAGCTACTGACTGAATGAAAGGAGCTGGCATCTCACTCTCTTTGAATCTTCTTTATCATGCTAAGAGGAGCAGGAAAAAGCAAAAAATTTCAGAATTGCACCTTGCAATGCGGAGAAATTACTGTTTGTGCATTTACAATATTCATTGATTTTTGCCATTGAAAAACATCCAGAAATGATTGAAGCTACTGACTGAATGAAAGGAGCTGGCATCTCACTCTCTTTGAATCTTCTTTATCATGCTAAGAGGAGCAGGAAAAAGCAAAAAATTTCAGAATTGCACCTTGCAATGCGGAGAAATTACTGTTTGTGCATTTACAATATTCATTGATTTTTGCCATTGAAAAACATCATGTTATTCATATACCAGAAATGTTTGAAGCTACTGACTGAATGAAAGGAGCTGGCATCTCACTCTCTTTGAATCTTCTTTATCATGCTAAGAGGAGCAGGAAAAAGCAAAAAATTTCAGAATTGCACCTTGCAATGTGGAGAAATTACTGTTTGTGCATTTACAATATTCATTGATTTTTACCATTGAAAAACGTCCAGAAATGATTGAAGCTACTGACTGAATGAAAGTAGCTGGCATCTCACTCTCTTTGAATCTTCTTTATCATGCTAAGAGGAGCAGGAAAAAGCAAAAAATTTCAGACTTGCACCTTGCAATGCGGAGAAATTACTGTTTGTGCATTTACAATATTCATTAATTTTTGCCATTGAAAAACATCATGTTATTCATATACCAGAAATGTTTGAAGCTACTGACTGAATGAAAGGAGCTGGCATCTCACTCTCTTTGAATCTTCTTTATCATGCTAAGAGGAGCAGAAAAAAGCAAAAAATTTCAGACTTGCACCTTGCAATGCGGAGAAATTACTGTTTGTGCATTTACAATATTCATTGATTTTTGCCATTGAAAAACATCATGTTATTCATATACCAGAAATGTTTGAAGCTACTGACTGAATGAAAGGAGCTGGCATCTCACTCTCTTTGAATCTTCTTTATCATGCTAAGAGGAGCAGGAAAAAGCAAAAAATTTCAGAATTGCACCTTGCAATGCGGAGAAATTACTGTTTGTGCATTTACAATATTCATTGATTTTTGCCATTGAAAAACGTCCAGAAATGATTGAAGGTACTGACTGAATGAAAGGAGCTGGCATCTCACTCTCTTTGAATCTTCTTTATCATGCTAAGTGGAGCAGGAAAAAGCAAAAAATTTCAGAATTGCACCTTGCAATGCGGAGAAATTACAGTTTGTGCATTTACAATATTCATTGATTTTTGCCATTGAAAAACGTCCAGAAATGATTGAAGCTACTGACTGAATGAAAGGAGCTGGCATCTCACTCTCTTTGAATCTTCTTTATCATGCTAAGAGGAGCAGGAAAAAGCAAAAAATTTCAGAATTGCACCTTGCAATGCGGAGAAATTACTGTTTGTGCATTTACAATATTCGTTGATTTTTGCCATTGAAAAACGTCCAGAAATGATTGAAGCTACTGACTGAATGAAAGGAGCTGGCATCTCACTCTCTTTGAATCTTCTTTATCATGCTAAGAGGAGCAGGAAAAAGCAAAAAATTTCAGAATTGCACCTTGCAATGCGGAGAAATTACAGTTTGTGCATTTACAATATTCATTGATTTTTGCCATTGAAAAACGTCCAGAAATGATTGAAGCTACTGACTGAATGAAAGGAGCTGGCATCTCACTCTCTTTGAATCTTCTTTATCATGCTAAGAGGAGCAGGAAAAAGCAAAAAATTTCAGAATTGCACCTTGCAATGCGGAGAATTTACTGTTTGTGCATTTACAATATTCATTGATTTTTGCCATTGAAAAACATGTTATTCATATACCAGAAATGTTTGAAGCTCCTGACTGAATGAAAGGAGCTGGCACCTCACTCTCTTTGAATCTTCTTTATCATGCTAAGAGGAGCAGGAAAAAGCAAAAAATTTCAGAATTGCACCTTGCAATGCGGAGAAATTACTGTTTGTGCATTTACAATATTCATTGATTTTTGCCATTGAAAAACGTCCAGAAATGATTGAAGCTACTGACTGAATGAAAGGAGCTGGCATCTCACTCTCTTTGAATCTTCTTTATCATGCTAAGAGGAGCAGGAAAAAGCAAAAAATTTCAGAATTGCACCTTGCAATGCGGAGAAATTACTGTTTGTGCATTTACAATATTCATTGATTTTTGCCATTGAAAAATGTCCAGAAATGATTGAAGCTACTGACTGAATGAAAGGAGCTGGCATCTCACTCTCTTTGAATCTTCTTTATCATGCTAAGAGGAGCAGGAAAAAGCAAAAAATTTCAGAATTGCGCCTTGCAATGCGGAGAAATTACTGTTTGTGCATTTACAAAATTCATTGATTTTTGCCATTGAAAAACATCATGTTATTCATATACCAGAAATGATTGAAGCTACTGACTGAAGGAAAGGAGCTGGCATCTCACTCTCTTTGAATCTTCTTTATCATGCTAAGAGGAGCAGGAAAAAGCAAAAAATTTCAGAATTGCACCTTGCAATGCGGAGAATTTACTGTTTGTGCATTTACAATATTCATTGATTTTTGCCATTGAAAAACGTCCAGAAATTATTGAAGCTACTGACTGAATGAAAGGAGCTGGCATCTCACTCTCTTTGAATCTTCTTTATCATGCTAAGAGGAGCAGGAAAAAGCAAAAAATTTCAGAATTGCACCTTGCAATGCGGAGAAATTACAGTTTGTGCATTTACAATATTCATTGATTTTTGCCATTGAAAAACGTCCAGAAATGATTGAAGCTACTGACTGAATGAAAGGAGCTGGCATCTCACTCTCTTTGAATCTTCTTTATCATGCTAAGAGGAGCAGGAAAAAGCAAAAAATTTCAGAATTGCACCTTGCAATGCGGAGAAATTACTGTTTGTGCATTTACAATATTCGTTGATTTTTGCCATTGAAAAACGTCCAGAAATGATTGAAGCTACTGACTGAATGAAAGGAGCTGGCATCTCACTCTCTTTGAATCTTCTTTATCATGCTAAGAGGAGCAGGAAAAAGCAAAAAATTTCAGAATTGCACCTTGCAATGCGGAGAAATTACTGTTTGTGCATTTACAATATTCATTGATTTTTGCCATTGAAAAACATCATGTTATTCATATACCAGAAATGTTTGAAGCTACTGACTGAATGAAAGGAGCTGGCATCTCACTCTCTTTGAATCTTCTTTATCATGCTAAGAGGAGCAGGAAAAAGCAAAAAATTTCAGAATTGCACCTTGCAATGCGGAGAAATTACTGTTTGTGCATTTACAATATTCATTGATTTTTGCCATTGAAAAACATAATGTTATTCATATACCAGAAATGTTTGAAGCTACTGACTGAATGAAAGGAGCTGGCATCTCAATCTCTTTGAATCTTCTTTATCATGCTAAGAGGAGCATGAAAAAGCAAAAAATTTCAGAATTGCACCTTGCAATGTCGAGGAATTACTGTTTGTGCATTTACAATATTCATTGATTTTTACCATTGAAAAACGTCCAGAAATGATTGAAGCTACTGACTGAATGAAAGTAGCTGGCATCTCACTCTCTTTGAATCTTCTTTATCATGCTAAGAGGAGCAGGAAAAAGCAAAAAATTTCAGACTTGCACCTTGCAATGCGGAGAAATTACTGTTTGTGCATTTACAATATTCATTGATTTTTGCCATTGAAAAACATCATGTTATTCATATACCAGAAATGTTTGAAGCTACTGACTGAATGAAAGGAGCTGGCATCTCACTCTCTTTGAATCTTCTTTATCATGCTAAGAGGAGCAGAAAAAAGCAAAAAATTTCAGACTTGCACCTTGCAATGCGGAGAAATTACTGTTTGTGCATTTACAATATTCATTGATTTTTGCCATTGAAAAACATCATGTTATTCATATACCAGAAATGTTTGAAGCTACTGACTGAATGAAAGGAGCTGGCATCTCACTCTCTTTGAATCTTCTTTATCATGCTAAGAGGAGCAGAAAAAAGCAAAAAATTTCAGACTTGCACCTTGCAATGCGGAGAAATTACTGTTTGTGCATTTACAATATTCATTGATTTTTGCCATTGAAAAACATCATGTTATTCATATACCAGAAATGTTTGAAGCTACTGACTGAATGAAAGGAGCTGGCATCTCACTCTCTTTGAATCTTCTTTATCATGCTAAGAGGAGCAGGAAAAAGCAAAAAATTTCAGAATTGCACCTTGCAATGCGGAGAAATTACTGTTTGTGCATTTACAATATTCATTGATTTTTGCCATTGAAAAACGTCCAGAAATGATTGAAGGTACTGACTGAATGAAAGGAGCTGGCATCTCACTCTCTTTGAATCTTCTTTATCATGCTAAGAGGAGCAGGAAAAAGCAAAAAATTTCAGAATTGCAACTTGCAATGCGGAGAAATTACTGTTTGTGCATTTACAATATTCATTGATTTTTGCCATTGAAAAACGTCCAGAAATGATTGAAGCTACTGACTGAATGAAAGGAGCTGGCATCTCACTCTCTTTGAATCTTCTTTATCATGCTAAGTGGAGCAGGAAAAAGCAAAAAATTTCAGAATTGCACCTTGCAATGCGGAGAAATTACAGTTTGTGCATTTACAATATTCATTGATTTTTGCCATTGAAAAACGTCCAGAAATGATTGAAGCTACTGACTGAATGAAAGGAGCTGGCATCTCACTCTCTTTGAATCTTCTTTATCATGCTAAGAGGAGCAGGAAAAAGCAAAAAATTTCAGAATTGCACCTTGCAATGCGGAGAAATTACTGTTTGTGCATTTACAATATTCGTTGATTTTTGCCATTGAAAAACGTCCAGAAATGATTGAAGCTACTGACTGAATGAAAGGAGCTGGCATCTCACTCTCTTTGAATCTTCTTTATCATGCTAAGAGGAGCAGGAAAAAGCAAAAAATTTCAGAATTGCACCTTGCAATGCGGAGAAATTACAGTTTGTGCATTTACAATATTCATTGATTTTTGCCATTGAAAAACGTCCAGAAATGATTGAAGCTACTGACTGAATGAAAGGAGCTGGCATCTCACTCTCTTTGAATCTTCTTTATCATGCTAAGAGGAGCAGGAAAAAGCAAAAAATTTCAGAATTGCACCTTGCAATGCGGAGAATTTACTGTTTGTGCATTTACAATATTCATTGATTTTTGCCATTGAAAAACATGTTATTCATATACCAGAAATGTTTGAAGCTCCTGACTGAATGAAAGGAGCTGGCACCTCACTCTCTTTGAATCTTCTTTATCATGCTAAGAGGAGCAGGAAAAAGCAAAAAATTTCAGAATTGCACCTTGCAATGCGGAGAAATTACTGTTTGTGCATTTACAATATTCATTGATTTTTGCCATTGAAAAACGTCCAGAAATGATTGAAGCTACTGACTGAATGAAAGGAGCTGGCATCTCACTCTCTTTGAATCTTCTTTATCATGCTAAGAGGAGCAGGAAAAAGCAAAAAATTTCAGAATTGCACCTTGCAATGCGGAGAAATTACTGTTTGTGCATTTACAATATTCATTGATTTTTGCCATTGAAAAATGTCCAGAAATGATTGAAGCTACTGACTGAATGAAAGGAGCTGGCATCTCACTCTCTTTGAATCTTCTTTATCATGCTAAGAGGAGCAGGAAAAAGCAAAAAATTTCAGAATTGCGCCTTGCAATGCGGAGAAATTACTGTTTGTGCATTTACAAAATTCATTGATTTTTGCCATTGAAAAACATCATGTTATTCATATACCAGAAATGATTGAAGCTACTGACTGAAGGAAAGGAGCTGGCATCTCACTCTCTTTGAATCTTCTTTATCATGCTAAGAGGAGCAGGAAAAAGCAAAAAATTTCAGAATTGCACCTTGCAATGCGGAGAATTTACTGTTTGTGCATTTACAATATTCATTGATTTTTGCCATTGAAAAACGTCCAGAAATTATTGAAGCTACTGACTGAATGAAAGGAGCTGGCATCTCACTCTCTTTGAATCTTCTTTATCATGCTAAGAGGAGCAGGAAAAAGCAAAAAATTTCAGAATTGCACCTTGCAATGCGGAGAAATTACAGTTTGTGCATTTACAATATTCATTGATTTTTGCCATTGAAAAACGTCCAGAAATGATTGAAGCTACTGACTGAATGAAAGGAGCTGGCATCTCACTCTCTTTGAATCTTCTTTATCATGCTAAGAGGAGCAGGAAAAAGCAAAAAATTTCAGAATTGCACCTTGCAATGCGGAGAAATTACTGTTTGTGCATTTACAATATTCGTTGATTTTTGCCATTGAAAAACGTCCAGAAATGATTGAAGCTACTGACTGAATGAAAGGAGCTGGCATCTCACTCTCTTTGAATCTTCTTTATCATGCTAAGAGGAGCAGGAAAAAGCAAAAAATTTCAGAATTGCACCTTGCAATGCGGGGAAATTACTGTTTGTGCATTTTCAATATTCATTGATTTTTGCCATTGAAAAACATCATGTTATTCATATACCAGAAATGTTTGAAGCTACTGACTGAATGAAAGGAGCTGGCATCTCACTCTCTTTGAATCTTCTTTATCATGCTAAGAGGAGCAGGAAAAAGCAAAAAATTTCAGAATTGCACCTTGCAATGCGGAGAAATTACTGTTTGTGCATTTACAATATTCATTGATTTTTGCCATTGAAAAACATAATGTTATTCATATACCAGAAATGTTTGAAGCTACTGACTGAATGAAAGGAGCTGGCATCTCAATCTCTTTGAATCTTCTTTAACATGCTAAGAGGAGCATGAAAAAGCAAAAAATTTCAGAATTGCACCTTGCAATGTGGAGAAATTACTGTTTGTGCATTTACAATATTCATTGATTTTTACCATTGAAAAACGTCCAGAAATGATTGAAGCTACTGACTGAATGAAAGTAGCTGGCATCTCACTCTCTTTGAATCTTCTTTATCATGCTAAGAGGAGCAGGAAAAAGCAAAAAATTTCAGACTTGCACCTTGCAATGCGGAGAAATTACTGTTTGTGCATTTACAATATTCATTGATTTTTGCCATTGAAAAACATCATGTTATTCATATACCAGAAATGTTTGAAGCTACTGACTGAATGAAAGGAGCTGGCATCTCACTCTCTTTGAATCTTCTTTATCATGCTAAGAGGAGCAGAAAAAAGCAAAAAATTTCAGACTTGCACCTTGCAATGCGGAGAAATTACTGTTTGTGCATTTACAATATTCATTGATTTTTGCCATTGAAAAACATCATGTTATTCATATACCAGAAATGTTTGAAGCTACTGACTGAATGAAAGGAGCTGGCATCTCACTCTCTTTGAATCTTCTTTATCATGCTAAGAGGAGCAGGAAAAAGCAAAGAATTTCAGAATTGCACCTTGCAATGCGGAGAAATTACTGTTTGTGCATTTACAATATTCATTGATTTTTGCCATTGAAAAACGTCCAGAAATGATTGAAGGTACTGACTGAATGAAAGGAGCTGGCATCTCACTCTCTTTGAATCTTCTTTATCATGCTAAGAGGAGCAGGAAAAAGCAAAAAATTTCAGAATTGCAACTTGCAATGCGGAGAAATTACTGTTTGTGCATTTACAATATTCATTGATTTTTGCCATTGAAAAACGTCCAGAAATGATTGAAGCTACTGACTGAATGAAAGGAGCTGGCATCTCACTCTCTTTGAATCTTCTTTATCATGCTAAGTGGAGCAGGAAAAAGCAAAAAATTTCAGAATTGCACCTTGCAATGCGGAGAAATTACAGTTTGTGCATTTACAATATTCATTGATTTTTGCCATTGAAAAACGTCCAGAAATGATTGAAGCTACTGACTGAATGAAAGGAGCTGGCATCTCACTCTCTTTGAATCTTCTTTATCATGCTAAGAGGAGCAGGAAAAAGCAAAAAATTTCAGAATTGCACCTTGCAATGCGGAGAAATTACTGTTTGTGCATTTACAATATTCGTTGATTTTTGCCATTGAAAAACGTCCAGAAATGATTGAAGCTACTGACTGAATGAAAGGAGCTGGCATCTCACTCTCTTTGAATCTTCTTTATCATGCTAAGAGGAGCAGGAAAAAGCAAAAAATTTCAGAATTGCACCTTGCAATGCGGAGAAATTACAGTTTGTGCATTTACAATATTCATTGATTTTTGCCATTGAAAAACGTCCAGAAATGATTGAAGCTACTGACTGAATGAAAGGAGCTGGCATCTCACTCTCTTTGAATCTTCTTTATCATGCTAAGAGGAGCAGGAAAAAGCAAAAAATTTCAGAATTGCACCTTGCAATGCGGAGAATTTACTGTTTGTGCATTTACAATATTCATTGATTTTTGCCATTGAAAAACATGTTATTCATATACCAGAAATGTTTGAAGCTCCTGACTGAATGAAAGGAGCTGGCACCTCACTCTCTTTGAATCTTCTTTATCATGCTAAGAGGAGCAGGAAAAAGCAAAAAATTTCAGAATTGCACCTTGCAATGCGGAGAAATTCCTGTTTGTGCATTTACAATATTCATTGATTTTTGCCATTGAAAAACGTCCAGAAATGATTGAAGCTACTGACTGAATGAAAGGAGCTGGCATCTCACTCTCTTTGAATCTTCTTTATCATGCTAAGAGGAGCAGGAAAAAGCAAAAAATTTCAGAATTGCACCTTGCAATGCGGAGAAATTACTGTTTGTGCATTTACAATATTCATTGATTTTTGCCATTGAAAAATGTCCAGAAATGATTGAAGCTACTGACTGAATGAAAGGAGCTGGCATCTCACTCTCTTTGAATCTTCTTTATCATGCTAAGAGGAGCAGGAAAAAGCAAAAAATTTCAGAATTGCGCCTTGCAATGCGGAGAAATTACTGTTTGTGCATTTACAAAATTCATTGATTTTTGCCATTGAAAAACATCATGTTATTCATATACCAGAAATGATTGAAGCTACTGACTGAAGGAAAGGAGCTGGCATCTCACTCTCTTTGAATCTTCTTTATCATGCTAAGAGGAGCAGGAAAAAGCAAAAAATTTCAGAATTGCAACTTGCAATGCGGAGAATTTACTGTTTGTGCATTTACAATATTCATTGATTTTTGCCATTGAAAAACGTCCAGAAATGATTGAAGCTACTGACTGAATGAAAGGAGCTGGCATCTCACTCTCTTTGAATCTTCTTTATCATGCTAAGAGGAGCAGGAAAAAGCAAAAAATTTCAGAATTGCACCTTGCAATGCGGAGAAATTACAGTTTGTGCATTTACAATATTCATTGATTTTTGCCATTGAAAAACGTCCAGAAATGATTGAAGCTACTGACTGAATGAAAGGAGCTGGCATCTCACTCTCTTTGAATCTTCTTTATCATGCTAAGAGGAGCAGGAAAAAGCAAAAAATTTCAGAATTGCACCTTGCAATGCGGAGAAATTACTGTTTGTGCATTTACAATATTCGTTGATTTTTGCCATTGAAAAACGTCCAGAAATGATTGAAGCTACTGACTGAATGAAAGGAGCTGGCATCTCACTCTCTTTGAATCTTCTTTATCATGCTAAGAGGAGCAGGAAAAAGCAAAAAATTTCAGAATTGCACCTTGCAATGCGGAGAAATTACAGTTTGTGCATTTACAATATTCATTGATTTTTGCCATTGAAAAACGTCCAGAAATGATTGAAGCTACTGACTGAATGAAAGGAGCTGGCATCTCACTCTCTTTGAATCTTCTTTATCATGCTAAGAGGAGCAGGAAAAAGCAAAAAATTTCAGAATTGCACCTTGCAATGCGGAGAAATTACTGTTTGTGCATTTACAATATTCATTGATTTTTGCCATTGAAAAACATGTTATTCATATACCAGAAATGTTTGAAGCTCCTGACTGAATGAAAGGAGCTGGCACCTCACTCTCTTTGAATCTTCTTTATCATGCTAAGAGGAGCAGGAAAAAGCAAAAAATTTCAGAATTGCACCTTGCAATGCGGAGAAATTACTGTTTGTGCATTTACAATATTCATTGATTTTTGCCATTGAAAAACGTCCAGAAATGATTGTAGCTACTGACTGAATGAAAGGAGCTGGCATCTCACTCTCTTTGAATCTTCTTTATCATGCTAAGAGGAGCAGGAAAAAGCAAAAAATTTCAGAATTGCACCTTGCAATGCGGAGAAATTACTGTTTGTGCATTTACAATATTCATTGATTTTTGCCACTGAAAAATGTCCAGAAATGATTGAAGCTACTGACTGAATGAAAGGAGCTGGCATCTCACTCTCTTTGAATCTTCTTTATTATGCTAAGAGGAGCAGGAAAAAGCAAAAAATTTCAGAATTGCGCCTTGCAATGCGGAGAAATTACTGTTTGTGCATTTACAAAATTCATTGATTTTTGCCATTGAAAAACATCATGTTATTCATATACCAGAAATGATTGAAGCTACTGACTGAAGGAAAGGAGCTGGCATCTCACTCTCTTTGAATCTTCTTTATCATGCTAAGAGGAGCAGGAAAAAGCAAAAAATTTCAGAATTGCACCTTGCAATGCGGAGAAATTACTGTTTGTGCATTTACAATATTCATTGATTTTTGCGATTGAAAAACATCATGTTATTCATATACCAGAAATGATTGAAGCTACTGACTGAATGAAAGGAGCTGGCATCTCACTCTCTTTGAATCTTCTTTATCATGCTAAGAGGAGCAGGAAAAAGCAAAAAATTTCAGAATTGCACCTTGCAATGCGGAGAAATTACAGTTTGTGCATTTACAATATTCATTGGTTTTTGCCATTGAAAAACGTCCAGAAATGATTGAAGCTACTGACTGAATGAAAGGAGCTGGCATCTCACTCTCTTTGAATCTTCTTTATCATGCTAAGAGGAGCAGGAAAAAGCAAAAAATTTCAGAATTGCACCTTGCAATGCGGAGAAATTACTGTTTGTGCATTTACAATATTCATTGATTTTTGCCATTGAAAAACGTCCAGAAATGATTGAAGGTACTGACTGAATGAAAGGAGCTGGCATCTCACTCTCTTTGAATCTTCTTTATCATGCTAAGAGGAGCAGGAAAAAGCAAAAAATTTCAGAATTGCACCTTGCAATGCGGAGAAATTACTGTTTGTGCATTTACAATATTCATTGATTTTTGCCATTGAAAAACGTCCAGAAATGATTGAAGCTACTGACTGAATGAAAGGAGCTGGCATCTCACTCTCTTTGAATCTTCTTTATCATGCTAAGAGGAGCAGGAAAAAGCAAAAAATTTCAGAATTGCACCTTGCAATGCGGAGAAATTACTGTTTGTGCATTTACAATATTCATTGATTTTTGCCATTGAAAAATGTCCAGAAATGATTGAAGCTACTGACTGAATGAAAGGAGCTGGCATCTCACTCTCTTTGAATCTTGTTTATCATGCTAAGAGGAGCAGGAAAAAGCAAAAAATTTCAGAATTGCGCCTTGCAATGCGGAGAAATTACTGTTTGTGCATTTACAAAATTCATTGATTTTTGCCATTGAAAAATATCATGTTATTCATATACCAGAAATTATTGAAGCTACTGACTGAAGGAAAGGTTCTGGCATCTCACTCTCTTTGAATCTTCTTTATCATGCTTAGAGGAGCAAGAAAAAGCAAAAAATTTCAGAATTGCACCTTGCAATGCGGAGAAATTACTGTTTGTGCATTTACAATATTCATTGATTTTTGCCATTGAAAAACGTCCAGAAATGATTGAAGCTACTGACTGAATGAAAGGAGCTGGCATCTCACTCTCTTTGAATCTTCTTTATCATGCTAAGAGGAGCAGGAAAAAGCAAAAAATTTCAGAATTGCACCTTGCAATGCGGAGAAATTACTGTTTGTGCATTTACAATATTCATTGATTTTTGCTATTGAAAAACATCATGTTATTCATATACCAGAAATGATTGAAGCTACTGACTGAATGAAAGGAGCTGGCATCTCACTCTCTTTGAATCTTCTTTATCATGCTAAGAGGAGCAGGAAAAAGCAAAAAATTTCAGTATTGCACCTTGCAATGCGGAGAAATTACAGTTTGTGCATTTACAATATTCATTGATTTTTGCCATTGAAAAACGTCCAGAAATGATTGAAGCTACTGACTGAATGAAAGGAGCTGGCATCTCACTCTCTTTGAATCTTCTTTATCATGCTAAGAGGAGCAGGAAAAAGCAAAAAATTTCAGAATTGCACCTTGCAATGCGGAGAAATTACTGTTTGTGCATTTACAATATTCATTGATTTTTGCCATTGAAAAACGTCCAGAAATGATTGAAGGTACTGACTGAATGAAAGGAGCTGGCATCTCACTCTCTTTGAATCTTCTTTATCATGCTAAGAGGAGCAGGAAAAAGCAAAAAATTTCAGAATTGCACCTTGCAATGCGGAGAAATTACTGTTTGTGCATTTACAATATTCATTGATTTTTGCCATTGAAAAACGTCCAGAAATGATTGAAGCTACTGACTGAATGAAAGGAGCTGGCATCTCACTCTCTGAATCTTCTTTATCATGCTAAGAGGAGCAGGAAAAAGCAAAAAATTTCAGAATTGCACCTTGCAATGCGGAGAAATTACTGTTTGTGCATTTACAATATTCATTGATTTTTGCCATTGAAAAATGTCCAGAAATGATTGAAGCTACTGACTGAATGAAAGGAGCTGGCATCTCACTCTCTTTGAATCTTCTTTATCATGCTAAGAGGAGCAGGAAAAAGCAAAAAATTTCAGAATTGCGCCTTGCAATGCGGAGAAATTACTGTTTGTGCATTTACAAAATTCATTGATTTTTGCCATTGAAAAACATCATGTTATTCATATACCAGAAATGATTGAAGCTACTGACTGAAGGAAAGGATCTGGCATCTCACTCTCTTTGAATCTTCTTTATCATGCTTAGAGGAGCAGGAAAAAGCAAAAAATTTCAGAATTGCACCGTGCAATGCGGAGAAATTACTGTTTGTGCATTTACAATATTCATTGATTTTTGCCATTGAAAAACGTCCAGAAATGATTGAAGCTACTGACTGAATGAAAGGAGCTGGCATCTCACTCTCTTTGAATCTTCTTTATCATGCTAAGAGGAGCAGGAAAAAGCAAAAAATTTCAGAATTGCACCTTGCAATGCGGAGAAATTACTGTTTGTGCATTTACAATATTCATTGATTTTTGCGATTGAAAAACATCATGTTATTCATATACCAGAAATGATTGAAGCTACTGACTGAATGAAAGGAGCTGGCATCTCACTCTCTTTGAATCTTCTTTATCATGCTAAGAGGAGCAGGAAAAAGTAAAAAATTTCAGAATTGCACCTTGCAATGCGGAGAAATTACTGTTTGTGCATTTACAATATTCAATGATTTTTGCCATTGAAAAACGTCCAGAAATGATTGAAGCTACTGACTGAATGAAATGAGCTGGCATCTCACTCTCTTTGAATCTCTTTTATCATGCTAAGAGGAGCAGGAAAAAGCAAAAAATTTCAGAATTGCACCTTGCAATGCGGAGAAATTACTGTTTGTGCATTTACAATATTCATTGATTTTTGCCATTGAAAAACGTCCAGAAATGATTGAAGCTACTGACTGAATGAAAGGAGCTGGCATCTCACTCTCTTTGAATCTTCTTTATCATGCTAAGAGGAGCAGGAAAAAGCAAAAAATTTCAGAATTGCACCTTGCAATGCGGAGAAATTACTGTTTGTGCATTTACAATATTCATTGATTTTTGCCATTGAAAAACATCATGTTATTCATATACCAGAAATGATTGAAGCTACTGACTGAATGAAAGGAGCTGGCATCTCACTCTCTTTGAATCTTCTTTATCATGCTAAGAGGAGCAGGAAAAAGTAAAAAATTTCAGAATTGCACCTTGCAATGCGGAGAAATTACTGTTTGTGCATTTATAATATTCAATGATTTTTGCCATTGAAAAACGTCCAGAAATGATTGAAGCTACTGACTGAACGAAAGGAGCTGGCATCTCACTCTCTTTGAATCTTCTTTATCATGCTAAGAGGAGCAGGAAAAAGCAAAAAATTTCAGAATTGCACCTTGCAATGCGGAGAAATTACTGTTTGTGCATTTACAATATTCATTGATTTTTGCCATTGAAAAACATCATGTTATTCATGTACCAGAAATGTTTGAAGCTACTGACTGAATGAAAGGAGCTGGCATCTCACTCTCTTTGAATCTTCTTTATCATGCTAAGAGGAGCAGGAAAAAGCAAAAAATTTCAGAATTGCACATTGCAATGCGGAGAAATTACTG
Organism: Phyllobates terribilis; assembly: GCF_046119375.1. Taxonomy (NCBI): domain Eukaryota; kingdom Metazoa; phylum Chordata; class Amphibia; order Anura; family Dendrobatidae; genus Phyllobates; species Phyllobates terribilis. Next base: position 222,476 of record NW_027363617.1, read on the forward strand.
TTTGTGCATTTACAATATTCATTGATTTTTGCCATTGAAAAACGTCCAGAAATGATTGAAGCTACTGACTGAATGAAAGGAGCTGGCATCTCACTCTCTTTGAATCTTCTTTATCATGCTAAGAGGAGCAGGAAAAAGCAAAAAATTTCAGAATTGCACCTTGCAATGCGGAGAAATTACTGTTTGTGCATTTACAATATTCATTGATTTTTGCCATTGAAAAACGTCCAGAAATGATTGAAGCTACTGACTGAATGAAAGGAGCTGGCATCTCACTCTCTTTGAATCTTCTTTATCATGCTAAGAGGAGCAGGAAAAAGCAAAAAATTTCAGAATTGCACCTTGCAATGCGGAGAAATTACTGTTTGTGCATTTACAATATTCATTGATTTTTGCCATTGAAAAATGTCCAGAAATGATTGAAGCTACTGACTGAATGAAAGGAGCTGGCATCTCACTCTCTTTGAATCTTCTTTATCATGCTAAGAGGAGCAGGAAAAAGCAAAAAATTTCAGAATTGCGCCTTGCAATGCGGAGAAATTACTGTTTGTGCATTTACAAAATTCATTGATTTTTGCCATTGAAAAACATCATGTTATTCATATACCAGAAATGATTGAAGCTACTGACTGAAGGAAAGGATCTGGCATCTCACTCTCTTTGAATCTTCTTTATCATGCTAAGAGGAGCAGGAAAAAGCAAAAAATTTCAGAATTGCACCTTGCAATGCGGAGAAATTACTGTTTGTGCATTTACAATATTCATTGATTTTTGCCATTGAAAAACGTCCAGAAATGATTGAAGCTACTGACTGAATGAAAGGAGCTGGCATCTCACTCTCTTTGAATCTTCTTTATCATGCTAAGAGGAGCAGGAAAAAGCAAAAAATTTCAGAATTGCACCTTGCAATGCGGAGAAATTACTGTTTGTGCATTTACAATATTCATTGATTTTTGCCATTGAAAAACGTCCAGAAATGATTGAAGCTACTGACTGAATGAAAGGAGCTGGCATCTCACTCTCTTTGAATCTTCTTTATCATGCTAAGAGGAGCAGGAAAAAGCAAAAAATTTCAGAATTGCACCTTGCAATGCGGAGAAATTACTGTTTGTGCATTTACAATATTCATTGATTTTTGCCATTGAAAAATGTCCAGAAATGATTGAAGCTACTGACTGAATGAAAGGAGCTGGCATCTCACTCTCTTTGAATCTTCTTTATCATGCTAAGAGGAGCAGGAAAAAGCAAAAAATTTCAGAATTGCGCGTTGCAATGCGGAGAAATTACTGTTTGTGCATTTACAAAATTCATTGATTTTTGCCATTGAAAAACATCATGTTATTCATATACCAGAAATGATTGAAGCTACTGACTGAAGGAAAGGAACTGGCATCTCACTCTCTTTGAATCTTCTTTATCATGCTAAGAGGAGCAGGAAAAAGCAAAAAATTTCAGAATTGCACCTTGCAATGCAGAGAAATTACTGTTTGTGCATTTACAATATTCATTGATTTTTGTCATTGAAAAACGTCCAGAAATGATTGAAGCTACTGACTGAATGAAAGGAGCTGGCATCTCACTCTCTTTGAATCTTCTTTATCATGCTAAGAGGAGCAGGAAAAAGCAAAAAATTTCAGAATTGCACCTTGCAATGCGGAGAAATTACTGTTTGTGCATTTACAATATTCATTGATTTTTGCCATTGAAAAATGTCCAGAAATGATTGAAGCTACTGACTGAATGAAAGGAGCTGGCATCTCACTCTCTTTGAATCTTCTTTATCATGCTAAGAGGAGCAGGAAAAAGCAAAAAATTTCAGAATTGCACATTGCAATGCGGAGAAATTACTGTTTGTGCATTTACAATATTCATTGATTTTTGCCATTGAAAAACGTCCAGAAATGATTGAAGCTACTGACTGAATGAAAGGAGCTGGCATCTCACTCTCTTTGAATCTTCTTTATCATGCTAAGAGGAGCAGGAAAAAGCAAAAAATTTCAGAATTGCACCTTGCAATGCGGAGAAATTACTGTTTGTGCATTTACAATATTCATTGATTTTTGCCATTGAAAAACGTCCAGAAATGATTGAAGCTACTGACTGAATGAAAGGAGCTGGCATCTCACTCTCTTTGAATCTTCTTTATCATGCTAAGAGGAGCAGGAAAAAGCAAAAAATTTCAGAATTGCACCTTGCAATGCAGAGAAATTACTGTTTGTGCATTTACAATATTCATTGATTTTTGTCATTGAAAAACGTCCAGAAATGATTTGAAGCTACTGACTGAATGAAAGGAGCTGGCATCTCACTCTCTTTGAATCTTCTTTATCATGCTAAGAGGAGCAGGAAAAAGCAAAAAATTTCAGAATTGCACCTTGCAATGCGGAGAAATTACTGTTTGTGCATTTACAATATTCATTGATTTTTGCCATTGAAAAATGTCCAGAAATGATTGAAGCTACTGACTGAATGAAAGGAGCTGGCATCTCACTCTCTTTGAATCTTCTTTATCATGCTAAGAGGAGCAGGAAAAAGCAAAAAATTTCAGAATTGCACCTTGCAATGCGGAGAAATTACTGTTTGTGCATTTACAATATTCATTGATTTTTGCCATTGAAAAACGTCCAGAAATGATTGAAGCTACTGACTGAATGAAAGGAGCTGGCATCTCACTCTCTTTGAATCTTCTTTATCATGCTAAGAGGAGCAGGAAAAAGCAAAAAATTTCAGAATTGCGCGTTGCAATGCGGAGAAATTACTGTTTGTGCATTTACAAAATTCATTGATTTTTGCCATTGAAAAACATCATGTTATTCATATACCAGAAATGATTGAAGCTACTGACTGAAGGAAAGGATCTGGCATCTCACTCTGTTTGAATCTTCTTTATCATGCTAAGAGGAGCAGGAAAAAGCAAAAAATTTCAGAATTGCACCTTGCAATGCAGAGAAATTACTGTTTGTGCATTTACAATATTCATTGATTTTTGTCATTGAAAAACGTCCAGAAATGATTGAAGCTACTGACTGAATGAAAGGAGCTGGCATCTCACTCTCTTTGAATCTTCTTTATCATGCTAAGAGGAGCAGGAAAAAGCAAAAAATTTCAGAATTGCACCTTGCAATGCGGAGAAATTACTGTTTGTGCATTTACAATATTCATTGATTTTTGCCATTGAAAAATGTCCAGAAATGATTGAAGCTACTGACTGAATGAAAGGAGCTGGCATCTCACTCTCTTTGAATCTTCTTTATCATGCTAAGAGGAGCAGGAAAAAGCAAAAAATTTCAGAATTGCACATTGCAATGCGGAGAAATTACTGTTTGTGCATTTACAATATTCATTGATTTTTGCCATTGAAAAACGTCCAGAAATGATTGAAGCTACTGACTGAATGAAAGGAGCTGGCATCTCACTCTCTTTGAATCTTCTTTACCATGCTAAGAGGAGCAGGAAAAAGCAAAAAAATTCAGAATTGCACCTTGCAATGCGGAGAAATTACTGTTTGTGCATTTACAATATTCATTGATTTTTGCCATTGAAAAATGTCCAGAAATGATTGAAGCTACTGACTGAATGAAAGGAGCTGGCATCTCACTCTCTTTGAATCTTCTTTATCATGCTAAGAGGAGCAGGAAAAAGCAAAAAATTTCAGAATTGCGCCTTGCAATGCGGAGAAATTACTGTTTGTGCATTTACAAAATTCATTGATTTTTGCCATTGAAAAACATCATGTTATTCATATACCAGAAATGATTGAAGCTACTGACTGAAGGAAAGGATCTGGCATCTCACTCTCTTTGAATCTTCTTTATCATGCTAAGAGGAGCAGGAAAAAGCAAAAAATTTCAGAATTGCGCCTTGCAATGCGGAGAAATTACTGTTTGTGCATTTACAATATTCATTGATTTTTGCCATTGAAAAACGTCCAGAAATGATTGAAGCTACTGACTGAATGAAAGGAGCTGGCATCTCACTCTCTTTGAATCTTCTTTATCATGCTAAGAGGAGCAGGAAAAAGCAAAAAATTTCAGAATTGCACCTTGCAATGCGGAGAAATTACTGTTTGTGCATTTACAATATTCATTGATTTTTGCCATTGAAAAACGTCCAGAAATGATTGAAGCTACTGACTGAATGAAAGGAGCTGGCATCTCACTCTCTTTGAATCTTCTTTATCATGCTAAGAGGAGCAGGAAAAAGCAAAAAATTTCAGAATTGCACCTTGCAATGCGGAGAAATTACTGTTTGTGCATTTACAATATTCATTGATTTTTGCCATTGAAAAATGTCCAGAAATGATTGAAGCTACTGACTGAATGAAAGGAGCTGGCATCTCACTCTCTTTGAATCTTCTTTATCATGCTAAGAGGAGCAGGAAAAAGCAAAAAATTTCAGAATTGCGCCTTGCAATGCGGAGAAATTACTGTTTGTGCATTTACAAAATTCATTCATTTTTGCCATTGAAAAACATCATGTTATTCATATACCAGAAATGATTGAAGCTACTGACTGAAGGAAAGGATCTGGCATCTCACTCTCTTTGAATCTTCTTTATCATGCTAAGAGGAGCAGGAAAAAGCAAAACATATCAGAATTGCACCTTGCAATGCGGAGAAATTACTGTTTGTGCATTTACAATATTCATTGATTTTTGCCATTGAAAAACGTCCAGAAATGATTGAAGCTACTGACTGAATGAAAGGAGCTGGCATCTCACTCTCTTTGAATCTTCTTTATCATGCTAAGAGGAGCAGGAAAAAGCAAAAAATTTCAGAATTGCACCTTGCAATGCGGAGAAATTACTGTTTGTGCATTTACAATATTCATTGATTTTTGCGATTGAAAAACATCATGTTATTCATATACCAGAAATGATTGAAGCTACTGACTGAATGAAAGGAGCTGGCATCTCACTCTCTTTGAATCTTCTTTATCATGCTAAGAGGAGCAGGAAAAAGTAAAAAATTTCAGAATTGCACCTTGCAATGCGGAGAAATTACTGTTTGTGCATTTACAATATTCAATGATTTTTGCCATTGAAAAACGTCCAGAAATGATTGAAGCTATTGACTGAATGAAAGGAGCTGGCATCTCACTCTCTTTGAATCTTCTTTATCATGCTAAGAGGAGCAGGAAAAAGCAAAAAATTTCAGAATTGCACCTTGCAATGCAGAGAAATTACTGTTTGTGCATTTACAATATTCATTGATTTTTGTCATTGAAAAACGTCCAGAAATGATTGAAGCTACTGACTGAATGAAAGGAGCTGGCATCTCACTCTCTTTGAATCTTCTTTATCATGCTAAGAGGAGCAGGAAAAAGCAAAAAATTTCAGAATTGCACCTTGCAATGCGGAGAAATTACTGTTTGTGCATTTACAATATTCATTGATTTTTGCCATTGAAAAATGTCCAGAAATGATTGAAGCTACTGACTGAATGAAAGGAGCTGGCATCTCACTCTCTTTGAATCTTCTTTATCATGCTAAGAGGAGCAGGAAAAAGCAAAAAATTTCAGAATTGCACATTGCAATGCGGAGAAATTACTGTTTGTGCATTTACAATATTCATTGATTTTTGCCATTGAAAAACGTCCAGAAATGATTGAAGCTACTGACTGAATGAAAGGAGCTGGCATCTCACTCTCTTTGAATCTTCTTTATCATGCTAAGAGGAGCAGGAAAAAGCAAAAAATTTCAGAATTGCACCTTGCAATGCGGAGAAATTACTGTTTGTGCATTTACAATATTCATTGATTTTTGCCATTGAAAAACGTCCAGAAATGATTGAAGCTACTGACTGAATGAAAGGAGCTGGCATCTCACTCTCTTTGAATCTTCTTTATCATGCTAAGAGGAGCAGGAAAAAGCAAAAAATTTCAGAATTGCACCTTGCAATGCGGAGAAATTACTGTTTGTGCATTTACAATATTCATTGATTTTTGCCATTGAAAAATGTCCAGAAATGATTGAAGCTACTGACTGAATGAAAGGAGCTGGCATCTCACTCTCTTTGAATCTTCTTTATCATGCTAAGAGGAGCAGGAAAAAGCAAAAAATTTCAGAATTGCGCCTTGCAATGCGGAGAAATTACTGTTTGTGCATTTACAAAATTCATTGATTTTTGCCATTGAAAAACATCATGTTATTCATATACCAGAAATGATTGAAGCTACTGACTGAAGGAAAGGATCTGGCATCTCACTCTCTTTGAATCTTCTTTATCATGCTAAGAGGAGCAGGAAAAAGCAAAAAATTTCAGAATTGCACCTTGCAATGCGGAGAAATTACTGTTTGTGCATTTACAATATTCATTGATTTTTGCCATTGAAAAACGTCCAGAAATGATTGAAGCTACTGACTGAATGAAAGGAGCTGGCATCTCACTCTCTTTGAATCTTCTTTATCATGCTAAGAGGAGCAGGAAAAAGCAAAAAATTTCAGAATTGCACCTTGCAATGCGGAGAAATTACTGTTTGTGCATTTACAATATTCATTGATTTTTGCCATTGAAAAACGTCCAGAAATGATTGAAGCTACTGACTGAATGAAAGGAGCTGGCATCTCACTCTCTTTGAATCTTCTTTATCATGCTAAGAGGAGCAGGAAAAAGCAAAAAATTTCAGAATTGCACCTTGCAATGCGGAGAAATTACTGTTTGTGCATTTACAATATTCATTGATTTTTGCCATTGAAAAATGTCCAGAAATGATTGAAGCTACTGACTGAATGAAAGGAGCTGGCATCTCACTCTCTTTGAATCTTCTTTATCATGCTAAGAGGAGCAGGAAAAAGCAAAAAATTTCAGAATTGCGCCTTGCAATGCGGAGAAATTACTGTTTGTGCATTTACAAAATTCATTGATTTTTGCCATTGAAAAACATCATGTTATTCATATACCAGAAATGATTGAAGCTACTGACTGAAGGAAAGGATCTGGCATCTCACTCTCTTTGAATCTTCTTTATCATGCTAAGAGGAGCAGGAAAAAGCAAAAAATTTCAGAATTGCACCTTGCAATGCGGAGAAATTACTGTTTGTGCATTTACAATATTCATTGATTTTTGCCATTGAAAAACGTCCAGAAATGATTGAAGCTACTGACTGAATGAAAGGAGCTGGCATCTCACTCTCTTTGAATCTTCTTTATCATGCTAAGAGGAGCAGGAAAAAGCAAAAAATTTCAGAATTGCACCTTGCAATGCGGAGAAATTACTGTTTGTGCATTTACAATATTCATTGATTTTTGCGATTGAAAAACATCATGTTATTCATATACCAGAAATGATTGAAGCTACTGACTGAATGAAAGGAGCTGGCATCTCACTCTCTTTGAATCTTCTTTATCATGCTAAGAGGAGCAGGAAAAAGTAAAAAATTTCAGAATTGCACCTTGCAATGCGGAGAAATTACTGTTTGTGCATTTACAATATTCAATGATTTTTGCCATTGAAAAACGTCCAGAAATGATTGAAGCTACTGACTGAATGAAAGGAGCTGGCATCTCACTCTCTTTGAATCTTGTTTACCATGCTAAGAGGAGCAGGAAAAAGCAAAAAATTTCAGAATTGCACCTTGCAATGCGGAGAAATTACTGTTTGTGCATTTACAATATTCATTGATTTTTGCCATTGAAAAACGTCCAGAAATGATTGAAGCTACTGACTGAATGAAAGGAGCTGGCATCTCACTCTCTTTGAATCTTCTTTATCATGCTAAGAGGAGCAGGAAAAAGCAAAAAATTTCAGAATTGCACCTTGCAATGCGGAGAAATTACTGTTTGTGCATTTACAATATTCATTGATTTTTGCTATTGAAAAACATCATGTTATTCATATACCAGAAATGATTGAAGCTACTGACTGAATGAAAGGAGCTGGCATCTCACTCTCTTTGAATCTTCTTTATCATGCTAAGAGGAGCAGGAAAAAGCAAAAAATTTCAGAATTGCACCTTGCAATGCGGAGAAATTACAGTTTGTGCATTTACAATATTCATTGATTTTTGCCATTGAAAAACGTCCAGAAATGATTGAAGCTACTGACTGAATGAAAGGAGCTGGCATCTCACTCTCTTTGAATCTTCTTTATCATGCTAAGAGGAGCAGGAAAAAGCAAAAAATTTCAGAATTGCACCTTGCAATGCGGAGAAATTACTGTTTGTGCATTTACAATATTCATTGATTTTTGCCATTGAAAAACGTCCAGAAATGATTGAAGGTACTGACTGAATGAAAGGAGCTGGCATCTCGCTCTCTTTGAATCTTCTTTATCATGCTAAGAGGAGCAGGAAAAAGCAAAAAATTTCAGAATTGCACCTTGCAATGCGGAGAAATTACTGTTTGTGCATTTACAATATTCATTGATTTTTGCCATTGAAAAACGTCCAGAAATGATTGAAGCTACTGACTGAATGAAAGGAGCTGGCATCTCACTCTCTTTGAATCTTCTTTATCATGCTAAGAGGAGCAGGAAAAAGCAAAAAATTTCAGAATTGCACCTTGCAATGCGGAGAAATTACTGTTTGTGCATTTACAATATTCATTGATTTTTGCCATTGAAAAATGTCCAGAAATGATTGAAGCTACTGACTGAATGAAAGGAGCTGGCATCTCACTCTCTTTGAATCTTCTTTATCATGCTAAGAGGAGCAGGAAAAAGCAAAAAATTTCAGAATTGCGCCTTGCAATGCGGAGAAATTACTGTTTGTGCATTTACAAAATTCATTGATTTTTGCCATTGAAAAACATCATGTTATTCATATACCAGAAATGATTGAAGCTACTGACTGAATGAAAGGAGCTGGCATCTCACTCTCTTTGAATCTTCTTTATCATGCTAAGAGGAGCAGGAAAAAGCAAAAAATTTCAGAATTGCACCTTGCAATGCGGAGAAATTACAGTTTGTGCATTTACAATATTCATTGATTTTTGCCATTGAAAAACGTCCAGAAATGATTGAAGCTACTGACTGAATGAAAGGAGCTGGCATCTCACTCTCTTTGAATCTTCTTTATCATGCTAAGAGGAGCAGGAAAAAGCAAAAAATTTCAGAATTGCACCTTGCAATGCGGAGAAATTACTGTTTGTGCATTTACAATATTCATTGATTTTTGCCATTGAAAAACGTCCAGAAATGATTGAAGGTACTGACTGAATGAAAGGAGCTGGCATCTCGCTCTCTTTGAATCTTCTTTATCATGCTAAGAGGAGCAGGAAAAAGCAAAAAATTTCAGAATTGCACCTTGCAATGCGGAGAAATTACTGTTTGTGCATTTACAATATTCATTGATTTTTGCCATTGAAAAACGTCCAGAAATGATTGAAGCTACTGACTGAATGAAAGGAGCTGGCATCTCACTCTCTTTGAATCTTCTTTATCATGCTAAGAGGAGCAGGAAAAAGCAAAAAAATTTCAGAATTGCACCTTGCAATGCGGAGAAATTACTGTTTGTGCATTTACAATATTCATTGATTTTTGCGATTGAAAAACATCATGTTATTCATATACCAGAAATGATTGAAGCTACTGACTGAATGAAAGGAGCTGGCATCTCACTCTCTTTGAATCTTCTTTATCATGCTAAGAGGAGCAGGAAAAAGTAAAAAATTTCAGAATTGCACCTTGCAATGCGGAGAAATTACTGTTTGTGCATTTACAATATTCATTGATTTTTGCCATTGAAAAACGTCCAGAAATGATTGAAGCTACTGACTGAATGAAAGGAGCTGGCATCTCACTCTCTTTGAATCTTCTTTATCATGCTATGAGGAGCAGGAAAAAGCAAAAAATTTCAGAATTGCACCTTGCAATGCGGAGAAATTACTGTTTGTGCATTTACAATATTCATTGATTTTTGCTATTGAAAAACATCATGTTATTCATATACCAGAAATGATTGAAGCTACTGACTGAATGAAAGGAGCTGGCATCTCACTCTCTTTGAATCTTCTTTATCATGCTAAGAGGAGCAGGAAAAAGCAAAAAATTTCAGAATTGCACCTTGCAATGCGGAGAAATTACAGTTTGTGCATTTACAATATTCATTGATTTTTGCCATTGAAAAACGTGCAGAAATGATTGAAGCTACTGACTGAATGAAAGGAGCTGGCATCTCACTCTCTTTGAATCTTCTTTATCATGCTAAGAGGAGCAGGAAAAAGCAAAAAATTTCAGAATTGCACCTTGCAATGCGGAGAAATTACTGTTTGTGCATTTACAATATTCATTGATTTTTGCCATTGAAAAAGGTCCAGAAATAATTGAAGGTACTGACTGAATGAAAGGAGCTGGCATCTCACTCTCTTTGAATCTTCTTTATCATGCTAAGAGGAGCAGGAAAAAGCAAAAAATTTCAGAATTGCACCTTGCAATGCGGAGAAATTACTGTTTGTGCATTTACAATATTCATTGATTTTTGCCATTGAAAAACGTCCAGAAATGATTGAAGCTACTGACTGAATGAAAGGAGCTGGCATCTCACTCTCTTTGAATCTTCTTTATCATGCTAAGAGGAGCAGGAAAAAGCAAAAAATTTCAGAATTGCACCTTGCAATGCGGAGAAATTACTGTTTGTGCATTTACAATATTCATTGATTTTTGCCATTGAAAAATGTCCAGAAATGATTGAAGCTACTGACTGAATGAAAGGAGCTGGCATCTCACTCTCTTTGAATCTTCTTTATCATGCTAAGAGGAGCAGGAAAAAGCAAAAAATTTCAGAATTGCGCCTTGCAATGCGGAGAAATTACTGTTTGTGCATTTACAAAATTCATTGATTTTTGCCATTGAAAAACATCATGTTATTCATATACCAGAAATGATTGAAGCTACTGACTGAAGGAAAGGATCTGGCATCTCACTCTCTTTGAATCTTCTTTATCATGCTTAGAGGAGCAGGAAAAAGCAAAAAATTTCAGAATTGCACCTTGCAATGCGGAGAAATTACTGTTTGTGCATTTACAATATTCATTGATTTTTGCCATTGAAAAACATCATGTTATTCATATACCAGAAATGATTGAAGCTACTCACTGAATGAAAGGAGCTGGCATCTCACTCTCTTTGAATCTTCTTTATCATGCTAAGAGGAGCAGGAAAAAGTAAAAAATTTCAGAATTGCACCTTGCAATGCGGAGAAATTACTGTTTGTGCATTTATAATATTCAATGATTTTTGCCATTGAAAAACGTCCAGAAATGATTGAAGCTACTGACTGAACGAAAGGAGCTGGCATCTCACTCTCTTTGAATCTTCTTTATCATGCTAAGAGGAGCAGGAAAAAGCAAAAAATTTCAGAATTGCACCTTGCAATGCGGAGAAATTACTGTTTGTGCATTTACAATATTCATTGATTTTTGCCATTGAAAAACATCATGTTATTCATGTACCAGAAATGTTTGAAGCTACTGACTGAATGAAAGGAGCTGGCATCTCACTCTCTTTGAATCTTCTTTATCATGCTAAGAGGAGCAGGAAAAAGCAAAAAATTTCAGAATTGCACATTGCAATGCGGAGAAATTACTGTTTGTGCATTTACAATATTCATTGATTTTTGCCATTGAAAAACGTCCAGAAATGATTGAAGCTACTGACTGAATGAAAGGAGCTGGCATCTCACTCTCTTTGAATCTTCTTTATCATGCTAAGAGGAGCAGGAAAAAGCAAAAAATTTCAGAATTGCACCTTGCAATGCGGAGAAATTACTGTTTGTGCATTTACAATATTCATTGATTTTTGCTATTGAAAAACATCATGTTATTCATATACCAGAAATGATTGAAGCTACTGACTGAATGAAAGGAGCTGGCATCTCACTCTCTTTGAATCTTCTTTATCATGCTAAGAGGAGCAGGAAAAAGCAAAAAATTTCAGAATTGCACCTTGCAATGCGGAGAAATTACAGTTTGTGCATTTACAATATTCATTGATTTTTGCCATTGAAAAACGTCCAGAAATTATTGAAGCTACTGACTGAATGAAAGGAGCTGGCATCTCACTCTCTTTGAATCTTCTTTATCATGCTAAGAGGAGCAGGAAAAAGCAAAAAATTTCAGAATTGCACCTTGCAATGCGGAGAAATTACTGTTTGTGCATTTACAATATTCATTGATTTTTGCCATTGAAAAAGGTCCAGAAATAATTGAAGGTACTGACTGAATGAAAGGAGCTGGCATCTCACTCTCTTTGAATCTTCTTTATCATGCTAAGAGGAGCAGGAAAAAGCAAAAAATTTCAGAATTGCACCTTGCAATGCGGAGAAATTACTGTTTGTGCATTTACAATATTCATTGATTTTTGCCATTGAAAAACGTCCAGAAATGATTGAAGCTACTGACTGAATGAAAGGAGCTGGCATCTCACTCTCTTTGAATCTTCTTTATCATGCTAAGAGGAGCAGGAAAAAGCAAAAAATTTCAGAATTGCACCTTGCAATGCGGAGAAATTACTGTTTGTGCATTTACAATATTCATTGATTTTTGCCATTGAAAAATGTCCAGAAATGATTGAAGCTACTGACTGAATGAAAGGAGCTGGCATCTCACTCTCTTTGAATCTTCTTTATCATGCTAAGAGGAGCAGGAAAAAGCAAAAAATTTCAGAATTGCGCCTTGCAATACGGAGAAATTACTGTTTGTGCATTTACAAAATTCATTGATTTTTGGCATTGAAAAACATCATGTTATTCATATACCAGAAATGATTGAAGCTACTGACTGAAGGAAAGGATCTGGCATCTCACTCTCTTTGAATCTTCTTTATCATGCTTAGAGGAGCAGGAAAAAGCAAAAAATTTCAGAATTGCACCTTGCAATGCGGAGAAATTACTGTTTGTGCATTTACAATATTCATTGATTTTTGCCATTGAAAAACGTCCAGAAATGATTGAAGCTACTGACTGAATGAAAGGAGCTGGCATCTCACTCTCTTTGAATCTTCTTTATCGTGCTAAGAGGAGCAGGAAAAAGCAAAAAATTTCAGAATTGCACCTTGCAATGCGGAGAAATTACTGTTTGTGCATTTACAATATTCATTGATTTTTGCTATTGAAAAACATCATGTTATTCATATACCAGAAATGATTGAAGCTACTGACTGAATGAAAGGAGCTGGCATCTCACTCTCTTTGAATCTTCTTTATCATGCTAAGAGGAGCAGGAAAAAGCAAAAAATTTCAGAATTGCACCTTGCAATGCGGAGAAATTACAGTTTGTGCATTTACAATATTCATTGATTTTTGCCATTGAAAAACGTCCAGAAATTATTGAAGCTACTGACTGAATGAAAGGAGCTGGCATCTCACTCTCTTTGAATCTTCTTTATCATGCTAAGAGGAGCAGGAAAAAGCAAAAAATTTCAGAATTGCACCTTGCAATGCGGAGAAATTACTGTTTGTGCATTTACAATATTCATTGATTTTTGCCATTGAAAAAGGTCCAGAAATAATTGAAGGTACTGACTGAATGAAAGGAGCTGGCATCTCACTCTCTTTGAATCTTCTTTATCATGCTAAGAGGAGCAGGAAAAAGCAAAAAATTTCAGAATTGCACCTTGCAATGCGGAGAAATTACTGTTTGTGCATTTACAATATTCATTGATTTTTGCCATTGAAAAACGTCCAGAAATGATTGAAGCTACTGACTGAATGAAAGGAGCTGGCATCTCACTCTCTTTGAATCTTCTTTATCATGCTAAGAGGAGCAGGAAAAAGCAAAAAATTTCAGAATTGCACCTTGCAATGCGGAGAAATTACTGTTTGTGCATTTACAATATTCATTGATTTTTGCCATTGAAAAATGTCCAGAAATGATTGAAGCTACTGACTGAATGAAAGGAGCTGGCATCTCACTCTCTTTGAATCTTCTTTATCATGCTAAGAGGAGCAGGAAAAAGCAAAAAATTTCAGAATTGCGCCTTGCAATACGGAGAAATTACTGTTTGTGCATTTACAAAATTCATTGATTTTTGGCATTGAAAAACATCATGTTATTCATATACCAGAAATGATTGAAGCTACTGACTGAAGGAAAGGATCTGGCATCTCACTCTCTTTGAATCTTCTTTATCATGCTTAGAGGAGCAGGAAAAAGCAAAAAATTTCAGAATTGCACCTTGCAATGCGGAGAAATTACTGTTTGTGCATTTACAATATTCATTGATTTTTGCCATTGAAAAACGTCCAGAAATGATTGAAGCTACTGACTGAATGAAAGGAGCTGGCATCTCACTCTCTTTGAATCTTCTTTATCGTGCTAAGAGGAGCAGGAAAAAGCAAAAAATTTCAGAATTGCACCTTGCAATGCGGAGAAATTACTGTTTGTGCATTTACAATATTCATTGATTTTTGCGATTGAAAAACATCATGTTATTCATATACCAGAAATGATTGAAGCTACTGACTGAATGAAAGGAGCTGGCATCTCACTCTCTTTGAATCTTCTTTATCATGCTAAGAGGAGCAGGAAAAAGTAAAAAATTTCAGAATTGCACCTTGCAATGCGGAGAAATTACTGTTTGTGCATTTACAATATTCAATGATTTTTGCCATTGAAAAACGTCCAGAAATGATTGAAGCTACTGACTGAATGAAAGGAGCTGGCATCTCACTCTCTTTGAATCTTGTTTATCATGCTAAGAGGAGCAGGAAAAAGCAAAAAATTTCAGAATTGCACCTTGCAATGCGGAGAAATTACTGTTTGTGCATTTACAATATTCATTGATTTTTGCCATTGAAAAACGTCCAGAAATGATTGAAGCTACTGACTGAATGAAAGGAGCTGGCATCTCACTCTCTTTGAATCTTCTTTATCATGCTAAGAGGAGCAGGAAAAAGCAAAAAATTTCAGAATTGCACCTTGCAATGCGGAGAAATTACTGTTTGTGCATTTACAATATTCATTGATTTTTGCCATTGAAAAACATCATGTTATTCATATACCAGAAATGATTGAAGCTACTGACTGAATGAAAGGAGCTGGCATCTCACTCTCTTTGATTCTTCTTTATCATGCTAAGAGGAGCAGGAAAAAGTAAAAAATTTCAGAATTGCACCTTGCAATGCGGAGAAATTACTGTTTGTGCATTTATAATATTCAATGATTTTTGCCATTGAAAAACGTCCAGAAATGATTGAAGCTACTGACTGAACGAAAGGAGCTGGCATCTCACTCTCTTTGAATCTTCTTTATCATGCTAAGAGGAGCAGGAAAAAGCAAAAAATTTCAGAATTGCACCTTGCAATGCGGAGAAATTACTGTTTGTGCATTTACAATATTCATTGATTTTTGCCATTGAAAAACATCATGTTATTCATGTACCAGAAATGTTTGAAGCTACTGACTGAATGAAAGGAGCTGGCATCTCACTCTCTTTGAATCTTCTTTATCATGCTAAGAGGAGCAGGAAAAAGCAAAAAATTTCAGAATTGCACATTGCAATGCGGAGAAATTACTGTTTGTGCATTTACAATATTCATTGATTTTTGCCATTGAAAAACGTCCAGAAATGATTGAAGCTACTGACTGAATGAAAGGAGCTGGCATCTCACTCTCTTTGAATCTTCTTTATCATGCTAAGAGGAGCAGGAAAAAGCAAAAAATTTCAGAATTGCACCTTGCAATGCGGAGAAATTACTGTTTGTGCATTTACAATATTCATTGATTTTTGCCATTGAAAAACGTCCAGAAATGATTGAAGCTACTGACTGAATGAAAGGAGCTGGCATCTCACTCTCTTTGAATCTTCTTTATCATGCTAAGAGGAGCAGGAAAAAGCAAAAAATTTCAGAATTGCACCTTGCAATGCGGAGAAATTACTGTTTGTGCATTTACAATATTCATTGATTTTTGCCATTGAAAAATGTCCAGAAATGATTGAAGCTACTGACTGAATGAAAGGAGCTGGCATCTCACTCTCTTTGAATCTTCTTTATCATGCTAAGAGGAGCAGGAAAAAGCAAAAAATTTCAGAATTGCGCCTTGCAATGCGGAGAAATTACTGTTTGTGCATTTACAAAATTCATTGATTTTTGCCATTGAAAAACATCATGTTATTCATATACCAGAAATGATTGAAGCTACTGACTGAAGGAAAGGATCTGGCATCTCACTCTCTTTGAATCTTCTTTATCATGCTAAGAGGAGCAGGAAAAAGCAAAAAATTTCAGAATTGCACCTTGCAATGCGGAGAAATTACTGTTTGTGCATTTACAATATTCATTGATTTTTGCCATTGAAAAACGTCCAGAAATGATTGAAGCTACTGACTGAATGAAAGGAGCTGGCATCTCACTCTCTTTGAATCTTCTTTATCATGCTAAGAGGAGCAGGAAAAAGCAAAAAATTTCAGAATTGCACCTTGCAATGCGGAGAAATTACTGTTTGTGCATTTACAATATTCATTGATTTTTGCCATTGAAAAACGTCCAGAAATGATTGAAGCTACTGACTGAATGAAAGGAGCTGGCATCTCACTCTCTTTGAATCTTCTTTATCATGCTAAGAGGAGCAGGAAAAAGCAAAAAATTTCAGAATTGCACCTTGCAATGCGGAGAAATTACTGTTTGTGCATTTACAATATTCATTGATTTTTGCCATTGAAAAATGTCCAGAAATGATTGAAGCTACTGACTGAATGAAAGGAGCTGGCATCTCACTCTCTTCGAATCTTCTTTATCATGCTAAGAGGAGCAGGAAAAAGCAAAAAATTTCAGAATTGCGCCTTGCAATGCGGAGAAATTACTGTTTGTGCATTTACAAAATTCATTGATTTTTGCCATTGAAAAACATCATGTTATTCATATACCAGAAATGATTGAAGCTACTGACTGAAGGAAAGGATCTGGCATCTCACTCTCTTTGAATCTTCTTTATCATGCTAAGAGGAGCAGGAAAAAGCAAAAAATTTCAGAATTGCACCTTGCAATGCGGAGAAATTACTGTTTGTGCATTTACAATATTCATTGGTTTTTGCCATTGAAAAACGTCCAGAAATGATTGAAGCTACTGACTGAATGAAAGGAGCTGGCATCTCACTCTCTTTGAATCTTCTTTATCATGCTAAGAGGAGCAGGAAAAAGCAAAAAATTTCAGAATTGCACCTTGCAATGCGGAGAAATTACTGTTTGTGCATTTACAATATTCATTGATTTTTGCGATTGAAAAACATCATGTTATTCATATACCAGAAATGATTGAAGCTACTGACTGAATGAAAGGAGCTGGCATCTCACTCTCTTTGAATCTTCTTTATCACGCTAAGAGGAGCAGGAAAAAGTAAAAAATTTCAGAATTGCACCTTGCAATGCGGAGAAATTACTGATTGTGCATTTACAATATTCAATGATTTTTGCCATTGAAAAACGTCCAGAAATGATTAAAGCTACTGACTGAATGAAAGGAGCTGGCATCTCACTCTCTTTGAATCTTCTTTATCATGCTAAGAGGAGCAGGAAAAAGCAAAAAATTTCAGAATTGCACCTTGCAATGCGGAGAAATTACTGTTTGTGCATTTACAATATTCATTGATTTTTGCCATTGAAAAACGTCCAGAAATGATTGAAGCTACTGACTGAATGAAAGGAGCTGGCATCTCACTCTCTTTGAATCTTCTTTATCGTGCTAAGAGGAGCAGGAAAAAGCAAAAAATTTCAGAATTGCACCTTGCAATGCGGAGAAATTACTGTTTGTGCATTTACAATATTCATTGATTTTTGCGATTGAAAAACATCATGTTATTCATATACCAGAAATGATTGAAGCTACTGACTGAATGAAAGGAGCTGGCATCTCACTCTCTTTGAATCTTCTTTATCATGCTAAGAGGAGCAGGAAAAAGTAAAAAATTTCAGAATTGCACCTTGCAATGCGGAGAAATTACTGTTTGTGCATTTACAATATTCAATGATTTTTGCCATTGAAAAACGTCCAGAAATGATTGAAGCTACTGACTGAATGAAAGGAGCTGGCATCTCACTCTCTTTGAATCTTGTTTATCATGCTAAGAGGAGCAGGAAAAAGCAAAAAATTTCAGAATTGCACCTTGCAATGCGGAGAAATTACTGTTTGTGCATTTACAATATTCATTGATTTTTGCCATTGAAAAACGTCCAGAAATGATTGAAGCTACTGACTGAATGAAAGGAGCTGGCATCTCACTCTCTTTGAATCTTCTTTATCATGCTAAGAGGAGCAGGAAAAAGCAAAAAATTTCAGAATTGCACCTTGCAATGCGGAGAAATTACTGTTTGTGCATTTACAATATTCATTGATTTTTGCCATTGAAAAACATCATGTTATTCATATACCAGAAATGATTGAAGCTACTGACTGAATGAAAGGAGCTGGCATCTCACTCTCTTTGATTCTTCTTTATCATGCTAAGAGGAGCAGGAAAAAGTAAAAAATTTCAGAATTGCACCTTGCAATGCGGAGAAATTACTGTTTGTGCATTTATAATATTCAATGATTTTTGCCATTGAAAAACGTCCAGAAATGATTGAAGCTACTGACTGAACGAAAGGAGCTGGCATCTCACTCTCTTTGAATCTTCTTTATCATGCTAAGAGGAGCAGGAAAAAGCAAAAAATTTCAGAATTGCACCTTGCAATGCGGAGAAATTACTGTTTGTGCATTTACAATATTCATTGATTTTTGCCATTGAAAAACATCATGTTATTCATGTACCAGAAATGTTTGAAGCTACTGACTGAATGAAAGGAGCTGGCATCTCACTCTCTTTGAATCTTCTTTATCATGCTAAGAGGAGCAGGAAAAAGCAAAAAATTTCAGAATTGCACATTGCAATGCGGAGAAATTACTGTTTGTGCATTTACAATATTCATTGATTTTTGCCATTGAAAAACGTCCAGAAATGATTGAAGCTACTGACTGAATGAAAGGAGCTGGCATCTCACTCTCTTTGAATCTTCTTTATCATGCTAAGAGGAGCAGGAAAAAGCAAAAAATTTCAGAATTGCACCTTGCAATGCGGAGAAATTACTGTTTGTGCATTTACAATATTCATTGATTTTTGCCATTGAAAAACGTCCAGAAATGATTGAAGCTACTGACTGAATGAAAGGAGCTGGCATCTCACTCTCTTTGAATCTTCTTTATCATGCTAAGAGGAGCAGGAAAAAGCAAAAAATTTCAGAATTGCACCTTGCAATGCGGAGAAATTACTGTTTGTGCATTTACAATATTCATTGATTTTTGCCATTGAAAAATGTCCAGAAATGATTGAAGCTACTGACTGAATGAAAGGAGCTGGCATCTCACTCTCTTTGAATCTTCTTTATCATGCTAAGAGGAGCAGGAAAAAGCAAAAAATTTCAGAATTGCGCCTTGCAATGCGGAGAAATTACTGTTTGTGCATTTACAAAATTCATTGATTTTTGCCATTGAAAAACATCATGTTATTCATATACCAGAAATGATTGAAGCTACTGACTGAAGGAAAGGATCTGGCATCTCACTCTCTTTGAATCTTCTTTATCATGCTAAGAGGAGCAGGAAAAAGCAAAAAATTTCAGAATTGCACCTTGCAATGCGGAGAAATTACTGTTTGTGCATTTACAATATTCATTGATTTTTGCCATTGAAAAACGTCCAGAAATGATTGAAGCTACTGACTGAATGAAAGGAGCTGGCATCTCACTCTCTTTGAATCTTCTTTATCATGCTAAGAGGAGCAGGAAAAAGCAAAAAATTTCAGAATTGCACCTTGCAATGCGGAGAAATTACTGTTTGTGCATTTACAATATTCATTGATTTTTGCCATTGAAAAACGTCCAGAAATGATTGAAGCTACTGACTGAATGAAAGGAGCTGGCATCTCACTCTCTTTGAATCTTCTTTATCATGCTAAGAGGAGCAGGAAAAAGCAAAAAATTTCAGAATTGCACCTTGCAATGCGGAGAAATTACTGTTTGTGCATTTACAATATTCATTGATTTTTGCCATTGAAAAATGTCCAGAAATGATTGAAGCTACTGACTGAATGAAAGGAGCTGGCATCTCACTCTCTTCGAATCTTCTTTATCATGCTAAAAGGAGCAGGAAAAAGCAAAAAATTTCAGAATTGCGCCTTGCAATGCGGAGAAATTACTGTTTGTGCATTTACAAAATTCATTGATTTTTGCCATTGAAAAACATCATGTTATTCATATACCAGAAATGATTGAAGCTACTGACTGAAGGAAAGGATCTGGCATCTCACTCTCTTTGAATCTTCTTTATCATGCTAAGAGGAGCAGGAAAAAGCAAAAAATTTCAGAATTGCACCTTGCAATGCGGAGAAATTACTGTTTGTGCATTTACAATATTCATTGGTTTTTGCCATTGAAAAACGTCCAGAAATGATTGAAGCTACTGACTGAATGAAAGGAGCTGGCATCTCACTCTCTTTGAATCTTCTTTATCATGCTAAGAGGAGCAGGAAAAAGCAAAAAATTTCAGAATTGCACCTTGCAATGCGGAGAAATTACTGTTTGTGCATTTACAATATTCATTGATTTTTGCGATTGAAAAACATCATGTTATTCATATACCAGAAATGATTGAAGCTACTGACTGAATGAAAGGAGCTGGCATCTCACTCTCTTTGAATCTTCTTTATCATGCTAAGAGGAGCAGGAAAAAGTAAAAAATTTCAGAATTGCACCTTGCAATGCGGAGAAATTACTGATTGTGCATTTACAATATTCAATGATTTTTGCCATTGAAAAACGTCCAGAAATGATTAAAGCTACTGACTGAATGAAAGGAGCTGGCATCTCACTCTCTTTGAATCTTCTTTACCATGCTAAGAGGAGCAGGAAAAAGCAAAAAATTTCAGAATTGCACCTTGCAATGCGGAGAAATTACTGTTTGTGCATTTACAATATTCATTGATTTTTGCCATTGAAAAACGTCCAGAAATGATTGAAGCTACTGACTGAATGAAAGGAGCTGGCATCTCACTCTCTTTGAATCTTCTTTATCATGCTAAGAGGAGCAGGAAAAAGCAAAAAATTTCAGAATTGCACCTTGCAATGCGGAGAAATTACTGTTTGTGCATTTACAATATTCATTGATTTTTGCCATTGAAAAACATCATGTTATTCATATACCAGAAATGATTGAAGCTACTGACTGAATGAAAGGAGCTGGCATCTCACTCTCTTTGAATCTTCTTTATCATGCTAAGAGGAGCAGGAAAAAGTAAAAAATTTCAGAATTGCACCTTGCAATGCGGAGAAATTACTGTTTGTGCATTTATAATATTCAATGATTTTTGCCATTGAAAAACGTCCAGAAATGATTGAAGCTACTGACTGAACGAAAGGAGCTGGCATCTCACTCTCTTTGAATCTTCTTTATCATGCTAAGAGGAGCAGAAAAAAGCAAAAAATTTCAGAATTGCACCTTGCAATGCGGAGAAATTACTGTTTGTGCATTTACAATATTCATTGATTTTTGCCATTGAAAAACATCATGTTATTCATATACCAGAAATGTTTGAAGCTACTGACTGAATGAAAGGAGCTGGCATCTCACTCTCTTTGAATCTTCTTTATCATGCTAAGAGGAGCAGGAAAAAGCAAAAAATTTCAGAATTGCACATTGCAATGCAGAGAAATTACTGTTTGTGCATTTACAATATTCATTGATTTTTGCCATTGAAAAACGTCCAGAAATGATTGAAGCTACTGACTGAATGAAAGGAGCTGGCATCTCACTCTCTTTGAATCTTCTTTATCATGCTAAGAGGAGCAGGAAAAAGCAAAAAATTTCAGAATTGCACGTTGCAATGCGGAGAAATTACTGTTTGTGCATTTACAATATTCATTGATTTTTGCCATTGAAAAACGTCCAGAAATGATTGAAGCTACTGACTGAATGAAAGGAGCTGGCATCTCACTCTCTTTGAATCTTCTTTATCATGCTAAGAGGAGCAGGAAAAAGCAAAAAATTTCAGAATTGCACCTTGCAATGCGGAGAAATTACTGTTTGTGCATTTACAATATTCATTGATTTTTGCCATTGAAAAACATGTTATTCATATACCAGAAATGTTTGAAGCTCCTGACTGAATGAAAGGAGCTGGCACCTCACTCTCTTTGAATCTTCTTTATCATGCTAAGAGGAGCAGGAAAAAGCAAAAAATTTCAGAATTGCACCTTGCAATGCGGAGAAATTACTGTTTGTGCATTTACAATATTCATTGATTTTTGCCATTGAAAAACGTCCAGAAATGATTGAAGCTACTGACTGAATGAAAGGAGCTGTCATCTCACTCTCTTTGAATCTTCTTTATCATGCTAAGAGGAGCAGGAAAAAGCAAAAAATTTCAGAATTGCACCTTGCAATGCGGAGAAATTACTGTTTGTGCATTTACAATATTCATTGATTTTTGCGATTGAAAAACATCATGTTATTCATATACCAGAAATGATTGAAGCTACTGACTGAATGAAAGGAGCTGGCATCTCACTCTCTTTGAATCTTCTTTATCATGCTAAGAGGAGCAGGAAAAAGTAAAAAATTTCAGAATTGCACCTTGCAATGCGGAGAAATTACTGATTGTGCATTTACAATATTCAATGATTTTTGCCATTGAAAAACGTCCAGAAATGATTAAAGCTACTGACTGAATGAAAGGAGCTGGCATCTCACTCTCTTTGAATCTTCTTTATCATGCTAAGAGGAGCAGGAAAAAGCAAAAAATTTCAGAATTGCACCTTGCAATGCGGAGAAATTACTGTTTGTGCATTTACAATATTCATTGATTTTTGCCATTGAAAAACGTCCAGAAATGATTGAAGCTACTGACTGAATGAAAGGAGCTGGCATCTCACTCTCTTTGAATCTTCTTTATCGTGCTAAGAGGAGCAGGAAAAAGCAAAAAATTTCAGAATTGCACCTTGCAATGCGGAGAAATTACTGTTTGTGCATTTACAATATTCATTGATTTTTGCGATTGAAAAACATCATGTTATTCATATACCAGAAATGATTGAAGCTACTGACTGAATGAAAGGAGCTGGCATCTCACTCTCTTTGAATCTTCTTTATCATGCTAAGAGGAGCAGGAAAAAGTAAAAAATTTCAGAATTGCACCTTGCAATGCGGAGAAATTACTGTTTGTGCATTTACAATATTCAATGATTTTTGCCATTGAAAAACGTCCAGAAATGATTGAAGCTACTGACTGAATGAAAGGAGCTGGCATCTCACTCTCTTTGAATCTTGTTTATCATGCTAAGAGGAGCAGGAAAAAGCAAAAAATTTCAGAATTGCACCTTGCAATGCGGAGAAATTACTGTTTGTGCATTTACAATATTCATTGATTTTTGCCATTGAAAAACGTCCAGAAATGATTGAAGCTACTGACTGAATGAAAGGAGCTGGCATCTCACTCTCTTTGAATCTTCTTTATCATGCTAAGAGGAGCAGGAAAAAGCAAAAAATTTCAGAATTGCACCTTGCAATGCGGAGAAATTACTGTTTGTGCATTTACAATATTCATTGATTTTTGCCATTGAAAAACATCATGTTATTCATATACCAGAAATGATTGAAGCTACTGACTGAATGAAAGGAGCTGGCATCTCACTCTCTTTGATTCTTCTTTATCATGCTAAGAGGAGCAGGAAAAAGTAAAAAATTTCAGAATTGCACCTTGCAATGCGGAGAAATTACTGTTTGTGCATTTATAATATTCAATGATTTTTGCCATTGAAAAACGTCCAGAAATGATTGAAGCTACTGACTGAACGAAAGGAGCTGGCATCTCACTCTCTTTGAATCTTCTTTATCATGCTAAGAGGAGCAGGAAAAAGCAAAAAATTTCAGAATTGCACCTTGCAATGCGGAGAAATTACTGTTTGTGCATTTACAATATTCATTGATTTTTGCCATTGAAAAACATCATGTTATTCATGTACCAGAAATGTTTGAAGCTACTGACTGAATGAAAGGAGCTGGCATCTCACTCTCTTTGAATCTTCTTTATCATGCTAAGAGGAGCAGGAAAAAGCAAAAAATTTCAGAATTGCACATTGCAATGCGGAGAAATTACTGTTTGTGCATTTACAATATTCATTGATTTTTGCCATTGAAAAACGTCCAGAAATGATTGAAGCTACTGACTGAATGAAAGGAGCTGGCATCTCACTCTCTTTGAATCTTCTTTATCATGCTAAGAGGAGCAGGAAAAAGCAAAAAATTTCAGAATTGCACCTTGCAATGCGGAGAAATTACTGTTTGTGCATTTACAATATTCATTGATTTTTGCCATTGAAAAACGTCCAGAAATGATTGAAGCTACTGACTGAATGAAAGGAGCTGGCATCTCACTCTCTTTGAATCTTCTTTATCATGCTAAGAGGAGCAGGAAAAAGCAAAAAATTTCAGAATTGCACCTTGCAATGCGGAGAAATTACTGTTTGTGCATTTACAATATTCATTGATTTTTGCCATTGAAAAATGTCCAGAAATGATTGAAGCTACTGACTGAATGAAAGGAGCTGGCATCTCACTCTCTTTGAATCTTCTTTATCATGCTAAGAGGAGCAGGAAAAAGCAAAAAATTTCAGAATTGCGCCTTGCAATGCGGAGAAATTACTGTTTGTGCATTTACAAAATTCATTGATTTTTGCCATTGAAAAACATCATGTTATTCATATACCAGAAATGATTGAAGCTACTGACTGAAGGAAAGGATCTGGCATCTCACTCTCTTTGAATCTTCTTTATCATGCTAAGAGGAGCAGGAAAAAGCAAAAAATTTCAGAATTGCACCTTGCAATGCGGAGAAATTACTGTTTGTGCATTTACAATATTCATTGATTTTTGCCATTGAAAAACGTCCAGAAATGATTGAAGCTACTGACTGAATGAAAGGAGCTGGCATCTCACTCTCTTTGAATCTTCTTTATCATGCTAAGAGGAGCAGGAAAAAGCAAAAAATTTCAGAATTGCACCTTGCAATGCGGAGAAATTACTGTTTGTGCATTTACAATATTCATTGATTTTTGCCATTGAAAAACGTCCAGAAATGATTGAAGCTACTGACTGAATGAAAGGAGCTGGCATCTCACTCTCTTTGAATCTTCTTTATCATGCTAAGAGGAGCAGGAAAAAGCAAAAAATTTCAGAATTGCACCTTGCAATGCGGAGAAATTACTGTTTGTGCATTTACAATATTCATTGATTTTTGCCATTGAAAAATGTCCAGAAATGATTGAAGCTACTGACTGAATGAAAGGAGCTGGCATCTCACTCTCTTCGAATCTTCTTTATCATGCTAAGAGGAGCAGGAAAAAGCAAAAAATTTCAGAATTGCGCCTTGCAATGCGGAGAAATTACTGTTTGTGCATTTACAAAATTCATTGATTTTTGCCATTGAAAAACATCATGTTATTCATATACCAGAAATGATTGAAGCTACTGACTGAAGGAAAGGATCTGGCATCTCACTCTCTTTGAATCTTCTTTATCATGCTAAGAGGAGCAGGAAAAAGCAAAAAATTTCAGAATTGCACCTTGCAATGCGGAGAAATTACTGTTTGTGCATTTACAATATTCATTGGTTTTTGCCATTGAAAAACGTCCAGAAATGATTGAAGCTACTGACTGAATGAAAGGAGCTGGCATCTCACGCTCTTTGAATCTTCTTTATCATGCTAAGAGGAGCAGGAAAAAGCAAAAAATTTCAGAATTGCACCTTGCAATGCGGAGAAATTACTGTTTGTGCATTTACAATATTCATTGATTTTTGCGATTGAAAAACATCATGTTATTCATATACCAGAAATGATTGAAGCTACTGACTGAATGAAAGGAGCTGGCATCTCACTCTCTTTGAATCTTCTTTATCATGCTAAGAGGAGCAGGAAAAAGTAAAAAATTTCAGAATTGCACCTTGCAATGCGGAGAAATTACTGATTGTGCATTTACAATATTCAATGATTTTTGCCATTGAAAAACGTCCAGAAATGATTAAAGCTACTGACTGAATGAAAGGAGCTGGCATCTCACTCTCTTTGAATCTTCTTTATCATGCTAAGAGGAGCAGGAAAAAGCAAAAAATTTCAGAATTGCACCTTGCAATGCGGAGAAATTACTGTTTGTGCATTTACAATATTCATTGATTTTTGCCATTGAAAAACGTCCAGAAATGATTGAAGCTACTGACTGAATGAAAGGAGCTGGCATCTCACTCTCTTTGAATCTTCTTTATCATGCTAAGAGGAGCAGGAAAAAGCAAAAAATTTCAGAATTGCACCTTGCAATGCGGAGAAATTACTGTTTGTGCATTTACAATATTCATTGATTTTTGCCATTGAAAAACATCATGTTATTCATATACCAGAAATGATTGAAGCTACTGACTGAATGAAAGGAGCTGGCATCTCACTCTCTTTGAATCTTCTTTATCATGCTAAGAGGAGCAGGAAAAAGTAAAAAATTTCAGAATTGCACCTTGCAATGCGGAGAAATTACTGTTTGTGCATTTATAATATTCAATGATTTTTGCCATTGAAAAACGTCCAGAAATGATTGAAGCTACTGACTGAACGAAAGGAGCTGGCATCTCACTCTCTTTGAATCTTCTTTATCATGCTAAGAGGAGCAGAAAAAAGCAAAAAATTTCAGAATTGCACCTTGCAATGCGGAGAAATTACTGTTTGTGCATTTACAATATTCATTGATTTTTGCCATTGAAAAACATCATGTTATTCATATACCAGAAATGTTTGAAGCTACTGACTGAATGAAAGGAGCTGGCATCTCACTCTCTTTGAATCTTCTTTATCATGCTAAGAGGAGCAGGAAAAAGCAAAAAATTTCAGAATTGCACATTGCAATGCAGAGAAATTACTGTTTGTGCATTTACAATATTCATTGATTTTTGCCATTGAAAAACGTCCAGAAATGATTGAAGCTACTGACTGAATGAAAGGAGCTGGCATCTCACTCTCTTTGAATCTTCTTTATCATGCTAAGAGGAGCAGGAAAAAGCAAAAAATATCAGAATTGCACGTTGCAATGCGGAGAAATTACTGTTTGTGCATTTACAATATTCATTGATTTTTGCCATTGAAAAACGTCCAGAAATGATTGAAGCTACTGACTGAATGAAAGGAGCTGGCATCTCACTCTCTTTGAATCTTCTTTATCATGCTAAGAGGAGCAGGAAAAAGCAAAAAATTTCAGAATTGCACCTTGCAATGCGGAGAAATTACTGTTTGTGCATTTACAATATTCATTGATTTTTGCCATTGAAAAACATGTTATTCATATACCAGAAATGTTTGAAGCTCCTGACTGAATGAAAGGAGCTGGCACCTCACTCTCTTTGAATCTTCTTTATCATGCTAAGAGGAGCAGGAAAAAGCAAAAAATTTCAGAATTGCACCTTGCAATGCGGAGAAATTACTGTTTGTGCATTTACAATATTCATTGATTTTTGCCATTGAAAAACGTCCAGAAATGATTGAAGCTACTGACTGAATGAAAGGAGCTGCCATCTCACTCTCTTTGAATCTTCTTTATCATGCTAAGAGGAGCAGGAAAAAGCAAAAAATTTCAGAATTGCACCTTGCAATGCGGAGAAATTACTGTTTGTGCATTTACAATATTCATTGATTTTTGCCATTGAAAAATGTCCAGAAATGATTGAAGCTACTGACTGAATGAAAGGAGCTGGCATCTCACTCTCTTTGAATCTTCTTTATCATGCTAAGAGGAGCAGGAAAAAGCAAAAAATTTCAGAATTGCGCCTTGCAATGCGGAGAAATTACTGTTTGTGCATTTACAAAATTCATTGATTTTTGCCATTGAAAAACATCATGTTATTCATATGCCAGAAATGATTGAAGCTACTGACTGAAGGAAAGGAGCTGGCATCTCACTCTCTTTGAATCTTCTTTATCATGCTAAGAGGAGCAGGAAAAAGCAAAAAATTTCAGAATTGCACCTTGCAATGCGGAGAAATTACTGTTTGTGCATTTACAATATTCATTGATTTTTGCCATTGAAAAACGTCCAGAAATGATTGAAGCTACTGACTGAATGAAAGGAGCTGGCATCTCACTCTCTTTGAATCTTCTTTATCATGCTAAGAGGAGCAGGAAAAAGCAAAAAATTTCAGAATTGCACCTTGCAATGCGGAGAAATTACTGTTTGTGCATTTACAATATTCATTGATTTTTGCCATTGAAAAACGTCCAGAAATGATTGAAGCTACTGACTGAATGAAAGGAGCTGGCATCTCACTCTCTTTGAATCTTCTTTATCATGCTAAGAGGAGCAGGAAAAAGCAAAAAATTTCAGAATTGCACCTTGCAATGCGGAGAAATTACTGTTTGTGCATTTACAATATTCATTGATTTTTGCCATTGAAAAACATGTTATTCATATACCAGAAATGTTTGAAGCTCCTGACTGAATGAAAGGAGCTGGCACCTCACTCTCTTTGAATCTTCTTTATCATGCTGAGAGGAGCAGGAAAAAGCAAAAAATTTCAGAATTGCACCTTGCAATGCGGAGAAATTACTGTTTGTGCATTTACAATATTCAGTGATTTTTGCCATTGAAAAACATCATGTTATTCATATACCAGAAATGATTGAAGCTACTGACTGAATGAAAGGAGCTGGCATCTCACTCTCTTTGAATCTTCTTTATCATGCTAAGAGGAGCAGGAAAAAGCAAAAAATTTCAGAATTGCACCTTGCAATGCGGAGAAATTACAGTTTGTGCATTTACAATATTCATTGATTTTTGCCATTGAAAAACGTCCAGAAATGATTGAAGCTACTGACTGAATGAAAGGAGCTGGCATCTCACTCTCTTTGAATCTTCTTTATCATGCTAAGAGGAGCAGGAAAAAGCAAAAAATTTCAGAATTGCACCTTGCAATGCGGAGAAATTACTGTTTGTGCATTTACAATATTCATTGATTTTTGCCATTGAAAAACGTCCAGAAATGATTGAAGGTACTGACTGAATGAAAGGAGCTGGCATCTCACTCTCTTTGAATCTTCTTTATCATGCTAAGAGGAGCAGTTAAAAAGCAAAAAATTTCAGAATTGCACCTTGCAATGCGGAGAAATTACTGTTTGTGCATTTACAATATTCATTGATTTTTGCCATTGAAAAACGTCCAGAAATGATTGAAGCTACTGACTGAATGAAAGGAGCTGGCATCTCACTCTCTTTGAATCTTCTTTATCATGCTAAGAGGAGCAGGAAAAAGCAAAAAATTTCAGAATTGCACCTTGCAATGCGGAGAAATTACTGTTTGTGCATTTACAATATTCATTGATTTTTGCCATTGAAAAATGTCCAGAAATGATTGAAGCTACTGACTGAATGAAAGGAGCTGGCATCTCACTCTCTTTGAATCTTCTTTATCATGCTAAGAGGAGCAGGAAAAAGCAAAAAATTTCAGAATTGCGCCTTGCAATGCGGAGAAATTACTGTTTGTGCATTTACAAAATTCATTGATTTTTGCCATTGAAAAACATCATGTTATTCATATACCAGAAATGATTGAAGCTACTGACTGAAGGAAAGGATCTGGCATCTCACTCTCTTTGAATCTTCTTTATCATGCTTAGAGGAGCAGGAAAAAGCAAAAAATTTCAGAATTGCACCTTGCAATGCGGAGAAATTACTGTTTGTGCATTTACAATATTCATTGATTTTTGCCATTGAAAAACGTCCAGAAATGATTGAAGCTACTGACTGAATGAAAGGAGCTGGCATCTCACTCTCTTTGAATCTTCTTTATCATGCTAAGAGGAGCAGGAAAAAGCAAAAAATTTCAGAATTGCACCTTGCAATGCGGAGAAATTACTGTTTGTGCATTTACAATATTCATTGATTTTTGCTATTGAAAAACATCATGTTATTCATATACCAGAAATGATTGAAGCTACTGACTGAATGAAAGGAGCTGGCATCTCACTCTCTTTGAATCTTCTTTATCATGCTAAGAGGAGCAGGAAAAAGCAAAAAATTTCAGAATTGCACCTTGCAATGCGGAGAAATTACAGTTTGTGCATTTACAATATTCATTGATTTTTGCCATTGAAAAACGTCCAGAAATGATTGAAGCTACTGACTGAATGAAAGGAGCTGGCATCTCACTCTCTTTGAATCTTCTTTATCATGCTAAGAGGAGCAGGAAAAAGCAAAAAATTTCAGAATTGCACCTTGCAATGCGGAGAAATTACTGTTTGTGCATTTACAATATTCATTGATTTTTGCCATTGAAAAACGTCCAGAAATGATTGAAGGTACTGACTGAATGAAAGGAGCTGGCATCTCACTCTCTTTGAATCTTCTTTATCATGCTAAGAGGAGCAGGAAAAAGCAAAAAATTTCAGAATTGCACCTTGCAATGCGGAGAAATTACTGTTTGTGCATTTACAATATTCATTGATTTTTGCCATTGAAAAACGTCCAGAAATGATTGAAGCTACTGACTGAATGAAAGGAGCTGGCATCTCACTCTCTGAATCTTCTTTATCATGCTAAGAGGAGCAGGAAAAAGCAAAAAATTTCAGAATTGCACCTTGCAATGCGGAGAAATTACTGTTTGTGCATTTACAATATTCATTGATTTTTGCCATTGAAAAATGTCCAGAAATGATTGAAGCTACTGACTGAATGAAAGGAGCTGGCATCTCACTCTCTTTGAATCTTCTTTATCATGCTAAGAGGAGCAGGAAAAAGCAAAAAATTTCAGAATTGCGCCTTGCAATGCGGAGAAATTACTGTTTGTGCATTTACAAAATTCATTGATTTTTGCCATTGAAAAACATCATGTTATTCATATACCAGAAATGATTGAAGCTACTGACTGAAGGAAAGGATCTGGCATCTCACTCTCTTTGAATCTTCTTTATCATGCTTAGAGGAGCAGGAAAAAGCAAAAAATTTCAGAATTGCACCTTGCAATGCGGAGAAATTACTGTTTGTGCATTTACAATATTCATTGATTTTTGCCATTGAAAAACGTCCAGAAATGATTGAAGCTACTGACTGAATGAAAGGAGCTGGCATCTCACTCTCTTTGAATCTTCTTTATCATGCTAAGAGGAGCAGGAAAAAGCAAAAAATTTCAGAATTGCACCTTGCAATGCGGAGAAATTACTGTTTGTGCATTTACAATATTCATTGATTTTTGCGATTGAAAAACATCATGTTATTCATATACCAGAAATGATTGAAGCTACTGACTGAATGAAAGGAGCTGGCTTCTCACCCTCTTTGAATCTTCTTTATCATGCTAAGAGGAGCAGGAAAAAGTAAAAAATTTCAGAATTGCACCTTGCAATGCGGAGAAATTACTGTTTGTGCATTTACAATATTCATTGATTTTTGCCATTGAAAAACGTCCAGAAATGATTGAAGCTACTGACTGAATGAAAGGAGCTGGCATCTCACTCTCTTTGAATCTTCTTTATCATGCTAAGAGGAGCAGGAAAAAGCAAAAAATTTCAGAATTGCACCTTGCAATGCGGAGAAATTACTGTTTGTGCATTTACAATATTCATTGATTTTTGCCATTGAAAAACGTCCAGAAATGATTGAAGCTACTGACTGAATGAAAGGAGCTGGCATCTCACTCTCTTTGAATCTTCTTTATCATGCTAAGAGGAGCAGGAAAAAGCAAAAAATTTCAGAATTGCACCTTGCAATGCGGAGAAATTACTGTTTGTGCATTTACAATATTCATTGATTTTTGCCATTGAAAAATGTCCAGAAATGATTGAAGCTACTGACTGAATGAAAGGAGCTGGCATCTCACTCTCTTTGAATCTTCTTTATCATGCTAAGAGGAGCAGGAAAAAGCAAAAAATTTCAGAATTGCGCCTTGCAATGCGGAGAAATTACTGTTTGTGCATTTACAAAATTCATTGATTTTTGCCATTGAAAAACATCATGTTATTCATATGCCAGAAATGATTGAAGCTACTGACTGAAGGAAAGGAGCTGGCATCTCACTCTCTTTGAATCTTCTTTATCATGCTAAGAGGAGCAGGAAAAAGCAAAAAATTTCAGAATTGCACCTTGCAATGCGGAGAAATTACTGTTTGTGCATTTACAATATTCATTGATTTTTGCCATTGAAAAACGTCCAGAAATGATTGAAGCTACTGACTGAATGAAAGGAGCTGGCATCTCACTCTCTTTGAATCTTCTTTATCATGCTAAGAGGAGCAGGAAAAAGCAAAAAATTTCAGAATTGCACCTTGCAATGCGGAGAAATTACTGTTTGTGCATTTACAATATTCATTGATTTTTGCCATTGAAAAACGTCCAGAAATGATTGAAGCTACTGACTGAATGAAAGGAGCTGGCATCTCACTCTCTTTGAATCTTCTTTATCATGCTAAGAGGAGCAGGAAAAAGCAAAAAATTTCAGAATTGCACCTTGCAATGCGGAGAAATTACTGTTTGTGCATTTACAATATTCATTGATTTTTGCCATTGAAAAACATGTTATTCATATACCAGAAATGTTTGAAGCTCCTGACTGAATGAAAGGAGCTGGCACCTCACTCTCTTTGAATCTTCTTTATCATGCTGAGAGGAGCAGGAAAAAGCAAAAAATTTCAGAATTGCACCTTGCAATGCGGAGAAATTACTGTTTGTGCATTTACAATATTCAGTGATTTTTGCCATTGAAAAACATCATGTTATTCATATACCAGAAATGATTGAAGCTACTGACTGAATGAAAGGAGCTGGCATCTCACTCTCTTTGAATCTTCTTTATCATGCTAAGAGGAGCAGGAAAAAGCAAAAAATTTCAGAATTGCACCTTGCAATGCGGAGAAATTACAGTTTGTGCATTTACAATATTCATTGATTTTTGCCATTGAAAAACGTCCAGAAATGATTGAAGCTACTGACTGAATGAAAGGAGCTGGCATCTCACTCTCTTTGAATCTTCTTTATCATGCTAAGAGGAGCAGGAAAAAGCAAAAAATTTCAGAATTGCACCTTGCAATGCGGAGAAATTACTGTTTGTGCATTTACAATATTCATTGATTTTTGCCATTGAAAAACGTCCAGAAATGATTGAAGGTACTGACTGAATGAAAGGAGCTGGCATCTCACTCTCTTTGAATCTTCTTTATCATGCTAAGAGGAGCAGTTAAAAAGCAAAAAATTTCAGAATTGCACCTTGCAATGCGGAGAAATTACTGTTTGTGCATTTACAATATTCATTGATTTTTGCCATTGAAAAACGTCCAGAAATGATTGAAGCTACTGACTGAATGAAAGGAGCTGGCATCTCACTCTCTTTGAATCTTCTTTATCATGCTAAGAGGAGCAGGAAAAAGCAAAAAATTTCAGAATTGCACCTTGCAATGCGGAGAAATTACTGTTTGTGCATTTACAATATTCATTGATTTTTGCCATTGAAAAATGTCCAGAAATGATTGAAGCTACTGACTGAATGAAAGGAGCTGGCATCTCACTCTCTTTGAATCTTCTTTATCATGCTAAGAGGAGCAGGAAAAAGCAAAAAATTTCAGAATTGCGCCTTGCAATGCGGAGAAATTACTGTTTGTGCATTTACAAAATTCATTGATTTTTGCCATTGAAAAACATCATGTTATTCATATACCAGAAATGATTGAAGCTACTGACTGAAGGAAAGGATCTGGCATCTCACTCTCTTTGAATCTTCTTTATCATGCTTAGAGGAGCAGGAAAAAGCAAAAAATTTCAGAATTGCACCTTGCAATGCGGAGAAATTACTGTTTGTGCATTTACAATATTCATTGATTTTTGCCATTGAAAAACGTCCAGAAATGATTGAAGCTACTGACTGAATGAAAGGAGCTGGCATCTCACTCTCTTTGAATCTTCTTTATCATGCTAAGAGGAGCAGGAAAAAGCAAAAAATTTCAGAATTGCACCTTGCAATGCGGAGAAATTACTGTTTGTGCATTTACAATATTCATTGATTTTTGCTATTGAAAAACATCATGTTATTCATATACCAGAAATGATTGAAGCTACTGACTGAATGAAAGGAGCTGGCATCTCACTCTCTTTGAATCTTCTTTATCATGCTAAGAGGAGCAGGAAAAAGCAAAAAATTTCAGAATTGCACCTTGCAATGCGGAGAAATTACAGTTTGTGCATTTACAATATTCATTGATTTTTGCCATTGAAAAACGTCCAGAAATGATTGAAGCTACTGACTGAATGAAAGGAGCTGGCATCTCACTCTCTTTGAATCTTCTTTATCATGCTAAGAGGAGCAGGAAAAAGCAAAAAATTTCAGAATTGCACCTTGCAATGCGGAGAAATTACTGTTTGTGCATTTACAATATTCATTGATTTTTGCCATTGAAAAACGTCCAGAAATGATTGAAGGTACTGACTGAATGAAAGGAGCTGGCATCTCACTCTCTTTGAATCTTCTTTATCATGCTAAGAGGAGCAGGAAAAAGCAAAAAATTTCAGAATTGCACCTTGCAATGCGGAGAAATTACTGTTTGTGCATTTACAATATTCATTGATTTTTGCCATTGAAAAACGTCCAGAAATGATTGAAGCTACTGACTGAATGAAAGGAGCTGGCATCTCACTCTCTGAATCTTCTTTATCATGCTAAGAGGAGCAGGAAAAAGCAAAAAATTTCAGAATTGCACCTTGCAATGCGGAGAAATTACTGTTTGTGCATTTACAATATTCATTGATTTTTGCCATTGAAAAATGTCCAGAAATGATTGAAGCTACTGACTGAATGAAAGGAGCTGGCATCTCACTCTCTTTGAATCTTCTTTATCATGCTAAGAGGAGCAGGAAAAAGCAAAAAATTTCAGAATTGCGCCTTGCAATGCGGAGAAATTACTGTTTGTGCATTTACAAAATTCATTGATTTTTGCCATTGAAAAACATCATGTTATTCATATACCAGAAATGATTGAAGCTACTGACTGAAGGAAAGGATCTGGCATCTCACTCTCTTTGAATCTTCTTTATCATGCTTAGAGGAGCAGGAAAAAGCAAAAAATTTCAGAATTGCACCTTGCAATGCGGAGAAATTACTGTTTGTGCATTTACAATATTCATTGATTTTTGCCATTGAAAAACGTCCAGAAATGATTGAAGCTACTGACTGAATGAAAGGAGCTGGCATCTCACTCTCTTTGAATCTTCTTTATCATGCTAAGAGGAGCAGGAAAAAGCAAAAAATTTCAGAATTGCACCTTGCAATGCGGAGAAATTACTGTTTGTGCATTTACAATATTCATTGATTTTTGCGATTGAAAAACATCATGTTATTCATATACCAGAAATGATTGAAGCTACTGACTGAATGAAAGGAGCTGGCTTCTCACCCTCTTTGAATCTTCTTTATCATGCTAAGAGGAGCAGGAAAAAGTAAAAAATTTCAGAATTGCACCTTGCAATGCGGAGAAATTACTGTTTGTGCATTTACAATATTCATTGATTTTTGCCATTGAAAAACGTCCAGAAATGATTGAAGCTACTGACTGAATGAAAGGAGCTGGCATCTCACTCTCTTTGAATCTTCTTTATCATGCTAAGAGGAGCAGGAAAAAGCAAAAAATTTCAGAATTGCACCTTGCAATGCGGAGAAATTACTGTTTGTGCATTTACAATATTCATTGATTTTTGCCATTGAAAAACGTCCAGAAATGATTGAAGCTACTGACTGAATGAAAGGAGCTGGCATCTCACTCTCTTTGAATCTTCTTTATCATGCTAAGAGGAGCAGGAAAAAGCAAAAAATTTCAGAATTGCACCTTGCAATGCGGAGAAATTACTGTTTGTGCATTTACAATATTCATTGATTTTTGCCATTGAAAAATGTCCAGAAATGATTGAAGCTACTGACTGAATGAAAGGAGCTGGCATCTCACTCTCTTTGAATCTTCTTTATCATGCTAAGAGGAGCAGGAAAAAGCAAAAAATTTCAGAATTGCGCCTTGCAATGCGGAGAAATTACTGTTTGTGCATTTACAAAATTCATTGATTTTTGCCATTGAAAAACATCATGTTATTCATATACCAGAAATGATTGAAGCTACTGACTGAAGGAAAGGATCTGGCATCTCACTCTCTTTGAATCTTCTTTATCATGCTAAGAGGAGCAGGAAAAAGCAAAAAATTTCAGAATTGCACCTTGCAATGCGGAGAAATTACTGTTTGTGCATTTACAATATTCATTGATTTTTGCCATTGAAAAACGTCCAGAAATGATTGAAGCTACTGACTGAATGAAAGGAGCTGGCATCTCACTCTCTTTGAATCTTCTTTATCATGCTAAGAGGAGCAGGAAAAAGCAAAAAATTTCAGAATTGCACCTTGCAATGCGGAGAAATTACTGTTTGTGCATTTACAATATTCATTGATTTTTGCCATTGAAAAACGTCCAGAAATGATTGAAGCTACTGACTGAATGAAAGGAGCTGGCATCTCACTCTCTTTGAATCTTCTTTATCATGCTAAGAGGAGCAGGAAAAAGCAAAAAATTTCAGAATTGCACCTTGCAATGCGGAGAAATTACTGTTTGTGCATTTACAATATTCATTGATTTTTGCCATTGAAAAATGTCCAGAAATGATTGAAGCTACTGACTGAATGAAAGGAGCTGGCATCTCACTCTCTTTGAATCTTCTTTATCATGCTAAGAGGAGCAGGAAAAAGCAAAAAATTTCAGAATTGCGCGTTGCAATGCGGAGAAATTACTGTTTGTGCATTTACAAAATTCATTGATTTTTGCCATTGAAAAACATCATGTTATTCATATACCAGAAATGATTGAAGCTACTGACTGAAGGAAAGGATCTGGCATCTCACTCTCTTTGAATCTTCTTTATCATGCTAAGAGGAGCAGGAAAAAGCAAAAAATTTCAGAATTGCACCTTGCAATGCAGAGAAATTACTGTTTGTGCATTTACAATATTCATTGATTTTTGTCATTGAAAAACGTCCAGAAATGATTGAAGCTACTGACTGAATGAAAGGAGCTGGCATCTCACTCTCTTTGAATCTTCTTTATCATGCTAAGAGGAGCAGGAAAAAGCAAAAAATTTCAGAATTGCACCTTGCAATGCGGAGAAATTACTGTTTGTGCATTTACAATATTCATTGATTTTTGCCATTGAAAAATGTCCAGAAATGATTGAAGCTACTGACTGAATGAAAGGAGCTGGCATCTCACTCTCTTTGAATCTTCTTTATCATGCTAAGAGGAGCAGGAAAAAGCAAAAAATTTCAGAATTGCACATTGCAATGCGGAGAAATTACTGTTTGTGCATTTACAATATTCATTGATTTTTGCCATTGAAAAACGTCCAGAAATGATTGAAGCTACTGACTGAATGAAAGGAGCTGGCATCTCACTCTCTTTGAATCTTCTTTATCATGCTAAGAGGAGCAGGAAAAAGCAAAAAATTTCAGAATTGCACCTTGCAATGCGGAGAAATTACTGTTTGTGCATTTACAATATTCATTGATTTTTGCCATTGAAAAACGTCCAGAAATGATTGAAGCTACTGACTGAATGAAAGGAGCTGGCATCTCACTCTCTTTGAATCTTCTTTATCATGCTAAGAGGAGCAGGAAAAAGCAAAAAAATTCAGAATTGCACCTTGCAATGCGGAGAAATTACTGTTTGTGCATTTACAATATTCATTGATTTTTGCCATTGAAAAATGTCCAGAAATGATTGAAGCTACTGACTGAATGAAAGGAGCTGGCATCTCACTCTCTTTGAATCTTCTTTATCATGCTAAGAGGAGCAGGAAAAAGCAAAAAATTTCAGAATTGCGCCTTGCAATGCGGAGAAATTACTGTTTGTGCATTTACAAAATTCATTGATTTTTGCCATTGAAAAACATCATGTTATTCATATACCAGAAATGATTGAAGCTACTCACTGAAGGAAAGGATCTGGCATCTCACTCTCTTTGAATCTTCTTTATCATGCTAAGAGGAGCAGGAAAAAGCAAAAAATTTCAGAATTGCACCTTGCAATGCGGAGAAATTACTGTTTGTGCATTTACAATATTCATTGATTTTTGCCATTGAAAAACGTCCAGAAATGATTGAAGCTACTGACTGAATGAAAGGAGCTGGCATCTCACTCTCTTTGAATCTTCTTTTTCATGCTAAGAGGAGCAGGAAAAAGCAAAAAATTTCAGAATTGCACCTTGCAATGCGGAGAAATTACTGTTTGTGCATTTACAATATTCATTGATTTTTGCCATTGAAAAACGTCCAGAAATGATTGAAGCTACTGACTGAATGAAAGGAGCTGGCATCTCACTCTCTTTGAATCTTCTTTATCATGCTAAGAGGAGCAGGAAAAAGCAAAAAATTTCAGAATTGCACCTTGCAATGCGGAGAAATTACTGTTTGTGCATTTACAATATTCATTGATTTTTGCCATTGAAAAATGTCCAGAAATGATTGAAGCTACTGACTGAATGAAAGGAGCTGGCATCTCACTCTCTTTGAATCTTCTTTATCATGCTAAGAGGAGCAGGAAAAAGCAAAAAATTTCAGAATTGCGCCTTGCAATGCGGAGAAATTACTGTTTGTGCATTTACAAAATTCATTGATTTTTGCCATTGAAAAACATCATGTTATTCATATACCAGAAATGATTGAAGCTACTGACTGAAGGAAAGGATCTGGCATCTCACTCTCTTTGAATCTTCTTTATCATGCTAAGAGGAGCAGGAAAAAGCAAAAAATTTCAGAATTGCACCTTGCAATGCGGAGAAATTACTGTTTGTGCATTTACAATATTCATTGATTTTTGCCATTGAAAAACGTCCAGAAATGATTGAAGCTACTGACTGAATGAAAGGAGCTGGCATCTCACTCTCTTTGAATCTTCTTTATCATGCTAAGAGGAGCAGGAAAAAGCAAAAAATTTCAGAATTGCACCTTGCAATGCGGAGAAATTACTGTTTGTGCATTTACAATATTCATTGATTTTTGCGATTGAAAAACATCATGTTATTCATATACCAGAAATGATTGAAGCTACTGACTGAATGAAAGGAGCTGGCATCTCACTCTCTTTGAATCTTCTTTATCATGCTAAGAGGAGCAGGAAAAAGTAAAAAATTTCAGAATTGCACCTTGCAATGCGGAGAAATTACTGTTTGTGCATTTACATTATTCAATGATTTTTGCCATTGAAAAACGTCCAGAAATGATTGAAGCTACTGACTGAATGAAAGGAGCTGGCATCTCACTCTCTTTGAATCTTCTTTATCATGCTAAGAGGAGCAGGAAAAAGCAAAAAATTTCAGAATTGCACCTTGCAATGCAGAGAAATTACTGTTTGTGCATTTACAATATTCATTGATTTTTGTCATTGAAAAACGTCCAGAAATGATTGAAGCTACTGACTGAATGAAAGGAGCTGGCATCTCACTCTCTTTGAATCTTCTTTATCATGCTAAGAGGAGCAGGAAAAAGCAAAAAATTTCAGAATTGCACCTTGCAATGCGGAGAAATTACTGTTTGTGCATTTACAATATTCATTGATTTTTGCCATTGAAAAATGTCCAGAAATGATTGAAGCTACTGACTGAATGAAAGGAGCTGGCATCTCACTCTCTTTGAATCTTCTTTATCATGCTAAGAGGAGCAGGAAAAAGCAAAAAATTTCAGAATTGCACATTGCAATGCGGAGAAATTACTGTTTGTGCATTTACAATATTCATTGATTTTTGCCATTGAAAAACGTCCAGAAATGATTGAAGCTACTGACTGAATGAAAGGAGCTGGCATCTCACTCTCTTTGAATCTTCTTTATCATGCTAAGAGGAGCAGGAAAAAGCAAAAAATTTCAGAATTGCACCTTGCAATGCGGAGAAATTACTGTTTGTGCATTTACAATATTCATTGATTTTTGCCATTGAAAAACGTCCAGAAATGATTGAAGCTACTGACTGAATGAAAGGAGCTGGCATCTCACTCTCTTTGAATCTTCTTTATCATGCTAAGAGGAGCAGGAAAAAGCAAAAAATTTCAGAATTGCACCTTGCAATGCGGAGAAATTACTGTTTGTGCATTTACAATATTCATTGATTTTTGCCATTGAAAAATGTCCAGAAATGATTGAAGCTACTGACTGAATGAAAGGAGCTGGCATCTCACTCTCTTTGAATCTTCTTTATCATGCTAAGAGGAGCAGGAAAACGCAAAAAATTTCAGAATTGCGCCTTGCAATGCGGAGAAATAACTGTTTGTGCATTTACAAAATTCATTGATTTTTGCCATTGAAAAACATCATGTTATTCATATACCAGAAATGATTGAAGCTACTGACTGAAGGAAAGGATCTGGCATCTCACTCTCTTTGAATCTTCTTTATCATGCTAAGAGGAGCAGGAAAAAGCAAAAAATTTCAGAATTGCACCTTGCAATGCGGAGAAATTACTGTTTGTGCATTTACAATATTCATTGATTTTTGCCATTGAAAAACGTCCAGAAATGATTGAAGCTACTGACTGAATGAAAGGAGCTGGCATCTCACTCTCTTTGAATCTTCTTTATCATGCTAAGAGGAGCAGGAAAAAGCAAAAAATTTCAGAATTGCACCTTGCAATGCGGAGAAATTACTGTTTGTGCATTTACAATATTCATTGATTTTTGCCATTGAAAAACGTCCAGAAATGATTGAAGCTACTGACTGAATGAAAGGAGCTGGCATCTCACTCTCTTTGAATCTTCTTTATCATGCTAAGAGGAGCAGGAAAAAGCAAAAAATTTCAGAATTGCACCTTGCAATGCGGAGAAATTACTGTTTGTGCATTTACAATATTCATTGATTTTTGCCATTGAAAAATGTCCAGAAATGATTGAAGCTACTGACTGAATGAAAGGAGCTGGCATCTCACTCTCTTTGAATCTTCTTTATCATGCTAAGAGGAGCAGGAAAAAGCAAAAAATTTCAGAATTGCGCCTTGCAATGCGGAGAAATTACTGTTTGTGCATTTACAAAATTCATTGATTTTTGCCATTGAAAAACATCATGTTATTCATATACCAGAAATGATTGAAGCTACTGACTGAAGGAAAGGATCTGGCATCTCACTCTCTTTGAATCTTCTTTATCATGCTAAGAGGAGCAGGAAAAAGCAAAAAATTTCAGAATTGCACCTTGCAATGCGGAGAAATTACTGTTTGTGCATTTACAATATTCATTGATTTTTGCCATTGAAAAACGTCCAGAAATGATTGAAGCTACTGACTGAATGAAAGGAGCTGGCATCTCACTCTCTTTGAATCTTCTTTATCATGCTAAGAGGAGCAGGAAAAAGCAAAAAATTTCAGAATTGCACCTTGCAATGCGGAGAAATTACTGTTTGTGCATTTACAATATTCATTGATTTTTGCCATTGAAAAACGTCCAGAAATGATTGAAGCTACTGACTGAATGAAAGGAGCTGGCATCTCACTCTCTTTGAATCTTCTTTATCATGCTAAGAGGAGCAGGAAAAAGCAAAAAATTTCAGAATTGCACCTTGCAATGCGGAGAAATTACTGTTTGTGCATTTACAATATTCATTGATTTTTGCCATTGAAAAATGTCCAGAAATGATTGAAGCTACTGACTGAATGAAAGGAGCTGGCATCTCACTCTCTTTGAATCTTCTTTATCATGCTAAGAGGAGCAGGAAAAAGCAAAAAATTTCAGAATTGCGCCTTGCAATGCGGAGAAATTACTGTTTGTGCATTTACAAAATTCATTGATTTTTGCCATTGAAAAACATCATGTTATTCATATACCAGAAATGATTGAAGCTACTGACTGAAGGAAAGGATCTGGCATCTCACTCTCTTTGAATCTTCTTTATCATGCTAAGAGGAGCAGGAAAAAGCAAAAATTTTCAGAATTGCACCTTGCAATGCGGAGAAATTACTGTTTGTGCATTTACAATATTCATTGATTTTTGCCATTGAAAAACGTCCAGAAATGATTGAAGCTACTGACTGAATGAAAGGAGCTGGCATCTCACTCTCTTTGAATCTTCTTTATCATGCTAAGAGGAGCAGGAAAAAGCAAAAAATTTCAGAATTGCACCTTGCAATGCGGAGAAATTACTGTTTGTGCATTTACAATATTCATTGATTTTTGCGATTGAAAAACATCATGTTATTCATATACCAGAAATGATTGAAGCTACTGACTGAATGAAAGGAGCTGGCATCTCACTCTCTTTGAATCTTCTTTATCATGCTAAGAGGAGCAGGAAAAAGTAAAAAATTTCAGAATTGCACCTTGCAATGCGGAGAAATTACTGTTTGTGCATTTACAATATTCAATGATTTTTGCCATTGAAAAACGTCCAGAAATGATTGAAGCTACTGACTGAATGAAAGGAGCTGGCATCTCACTCTCTTTGAATCTTGTTTACCATGCTAAGAGGAGCAGGAAAAAGCAAAAAATTTCAGAATTGCACCTTGCAATGCGGAGAAATTACTGTTTGTGCATTTACAATATTCATTGATTTTTGCCATTGAAAAACGTCCAGAAATGATTGAAGCTACTGACTGAATGAAAGGAGCTGGCATCTCACTCTCTTTGAATCTTCTTTATCATGCTAAGAGGAGCAGGAAAAAGCAAAAAATTTCAGAATTGCACCTTGCAATGCGGAGAAATTACTGTTTGTGCATTTACAATATTCATTGATTTTTGCTATTGAAAAACATCATGTTATTCATATACCAGAAATGATTGAAGCTACTGACTGAATGAAAGGAGCTGGCATCTCACTCTCTTTGAATCTTCTTTATCATGCTAAGAGGAGCAGGAAAAAGCAAAAAATTTCAGAATTGCACCTTGCAATGCGGAGAAATTACAGTTTGTGCATTTACAATATTCATTGATTTTTGCCATTGAAAAACGTCCAGAAATGATTGAAGCTACTGACTGAATGAAAGGAGCTGGCATCTCACTCTCTTTGAATCTTCTTTATCATGCTAAGAGGAGCAGGAAAAAGCAAAAAATTTCAGAATTGCACCTTGCAATGCGGAGAAATTACTGTTTGTGCATTTACAATATTCATTGATTTTTGCCATTGAAAAACGTCCAGAAATGATTGAAGGTACTGACTGAATGAAAGGAGCTGGCATCTCGCTCTCTTTGAATCTTCTTTATCATGCTAAGAGGAGCAGGAAAAAGCAAAAAATTTCAGAATTGCACCTTGCAATGCGGAGAAATTACTGTTTGTGCATTTACAATATTCATTGATTTTTGCCATTGAAAAACGTCCAGAAATGATTGAAGCTACTGACTGAATGAAAGGAGCTGGCATCTCACTCTCTTTGAATCTTCTTTATCATGCTAAGAGGAGCAGGAAAAAGCAAAAAATTTCAGAATTGCACCTTGCAATGCGGAGAAATTACTGTTTGTGCATTTACAATATTCATTGATTTTTGCCATTGAAAAATGTCCAGAAATGATTGAAGCTACTGACTGAATGAAAGGAGCTGGCATCTCACTCTCTTTGAATCTTCTTTATCATGCTAAGAGGAGCAGGAAAAAGCAAAAAATTTCAGAATTGCGCCTTGCAATGCGGAGAAATTACTGTTTGTGCATTTACAAAATTCATTGATTTTTGCATTGAAAAACATCATGTTATTCATATACCAGAAATGATTGAAGCTACTGACTGAAGGAAAGGATATGGCATCTCACTCTCTTTGAATCTTCTTTATCATGCTTAGAGGAGCAGGAAAAAGCAAAAAATTTCAGAATTGCACCTTGCAATGCGGAGAAATTACTGTTTGTGCATTTACAATATTCATTGATTTTTGCCATTGAAAAACGTCCAGAAATGATTGAAGCTACTGACTGAATGAAAGGAGCTGGCATCTCACTCTCTTTGAATCTTCTTTATCATGCTAAGAGGAGCAGGAAAAAGCAAAAAATTTCAGAATTGCACCTTGCAATGCGGAGAAATTACTGTTTGTGCATTTACAATATTCATTGATTTTTGCGATTGAAAAACATCATGTTATTCATATACCAGAAATGATTGAAGCTACTGACTGAATGAAAGGAGCTGGCATCTCACTCTCTTTGAATCTTCTTTATCATGCTAAGAGGAGCAGGAAAAAGTAAAAAATTTCAGAATTGCACCTTGCAATGCGGAGAAATTACTGTTTGTGCATTTACAATATTCATTGATTTTTGCCATTGAAAAACGTCCAGAAATGATTGAAGCTACTGACTG
This sequence comes from Phyllobates terribilis, assembly GCF_046119375.1. Taxonomy (NCBI): domain Eukaryota; kingdom Metazoa; phylum Chordata; class Amphibia; order Anura; family Dendrobatidae; genus Phyllobates; species Phyllobates terribilis. Next base: position 266,733 of record NW_027363617.1, read on the forward strand.
AATGAAAGGAGCTGGCATCTCACTCTCTTTGAATCTTCTTTATCATGCTAAGAGGAGCAGGAAAAAGCAAAAAATTTCAGAATTGCACCTTGCAATGCGGAGAAATTACTGTTTGTGCATTTACAATATTCATTGATTTTTGCTATTGAAAAACATCATGTTATTCATATACCAGAAATGATTGAAGCTACTGACTGAATGAAAGGAGCTGGCATCTCACTCTCTTTGAATCTTCTTTATCATGCTAAGAGGAGCAGGAAAAAGCAAAAAATTTCAGAATTGCACCTTGCAATGCGGAGAAATTACAGTTTGTGCATTTACAATATTCATTGATTTTTGCCATTGAAAAACGTCCAGAAATGATTGAAGCTACTGACTGAATGAAAGGAGCTGGCATCTCACTCTCTTTGAATCTTCTTTATCATGCTAAGAGGAGCAGGAAAAAGCAAAAAATTTCAGAATTGCACCTTGCAATGCGGAGAAATTACTGTTTGTGCATTTACAAAATTCATTGATTTTTGCCATTGAAAAACATCATGTTATTCATATACCAGAAATGATTGAAGCTACTGACTGAAGGAAAGGATCTGGCATCTCACTCTCTTTGAATCTTCTTTATCATGCTAAGAGGAGCAGGAAAAAGCAAAAATTTTCAGAATTGCACCTTGCAATGCGGAGAAATTACTGTTTGTGCATTTACAATATTCATTGATTTTTGCCATTGAAAAACGTCCAGAAATGATTGAAGCTACTGACTGAATGAAAGGAGCTGGCATCTCACTCTCTTTGAATCTTCTTTATCATGCTAAGAGGAGCAGGAAAAAGCAAAAAATTTCAGAATTGCACCTTGCAATGCGGAGAAATTACTGTTTGTGCATTTACAATATTCATTGATTTTTGCGATTGAAAAACATCATGTTATTCATATACCAGAAATGATTGAAGCTACTGACTGAATGAAAGGAGCTGGCATCTCACTCTCTTTGAATCTTCTTTATCATGCTAAGAGGAGCAGGAAAAAGTAAAAAATTTCAGAATTGCACCTTGCAATGCGGAGAAATTACTGTTTGTGCATTTACAATATTCAATGATTTTTGCCATTGAAAAACGTCCAGAAATGATTGAAGCTACTGACTGAATGAAAGGAGCTGGCATCTCACTCTCTTTGAATCTTGTTTACCATGCTAAGAGGAGCAGGAAAAAGCAAAAAATTTCAGAATTGCACCTTGCAATGCGGAGAAATTACTGTTTGTGCATTTACAATATTCATTGATTTTTGCCATTGAAAAACGTCCAGAAATGATTGAAGCTACTGACTGAATGAAAGGAGCTGGCATCTCACTCTCTTTGAATCTTCTTTATCATGCTAAGAGGAGCAGGAAAAAGCAAAAAATTTCAGAATTGCACCTTGCAATGCGGAGAAATTACTGTTTGTGCATTTACAATATTCATTGATTTTTGCTATTGAAAAACATCATGTTATTCATATACCAGAAATGATTGAAGCTACTGACTGAATGAAAGGAGCTGGCATCTCACTCTCTTTGAATCTTCTTTATCATGCTAAGAGGAGCAGGAAAAAGCAAAAAATTTCAGAATTGCACCTTGCAATGCGGAGAAATTACAGTTTGTGCATTTACAATATTCATTGATTTTTGCCATTGAAAAACGTCCAGAAATGATTGAAGCTACTGACTGAATGAAAGGAGCTGGCATCTCACTCTCTTTGAATCTTCTTTATCATGCTAAGAGGAGCAGGAAAAAGCAAAAAATTTCAGAATTGCACCTTGCAATGCGGAGAAATTACTGTTTGTGCATTTACAATATTCATTGATTTTTGCCATTGAAAAACGTCCAGAAATGATTGAAGGTACTGACTGAATGAAAGGAGCTGGCATCTCGCTCTCTTTGAATCTTCTTTATCATGCTAAGAGGAGCAGGAAAAAGCAAAAAATTTCAGAATTGCACCTTGCAATGCGGAGAAATTACTGTTTGTGCATTTACAATATTCATTGATTTTTGCCATTGAAAAACGTCCAGAAATGATTGAAGCTACTGACTGAATGAAAGGAGCTGGCATCTCACTCTCTTTGAATCTTCTTTATCATGCTAAGAGGAGCAGGAAAAAGCAAAAAATTTCAGAATTGCACCTTGCAATGCGGAGAAATTACTGTTTGTGCATTTACAATATTCATTGATTTTTGCCATTGAAAAATGTCCAGAAATGATTGAAGCTACTGACTGAATGAAAGGAGCTGGCATCTCACTCTCTTTGAATCTTCTTTATCATGCTAAGAGGAGCAGGAAAAAGCAAAAAATTTCAGAATTGCGCCTTGCAATGCGGAGAAATTACTGTTTGTGCATTTACAAAATTCATTGATTTTTGCATTGAAAAACATCATGTTATTCATATACCAGAAATGATTGAAGCTACTGACTGAAGGAAAGGATATGGCATCTCACTCTCTTTGAATCTTCTTTATCATGCTTAGAGGAGCAGGAAAAAGCAAAAAATTTCAGAATTGCACCTTGCAATGCGGAGAAATTACTGTTTGTGCATTTACAATATTCATTGATTTTTGCCATTGAAAAACGTCCAGAAATGATTGAAGCTACTGACTGAATGAAAGGAGCTGGCATCTCACTCTCTTTGAATCTTCTTTATCATGCTAAGAGGAGCAGGAAAAAGCAAAAAATTTCAGAATTGCACCTTGCAATGCGGAGAAATTACTGTTTGTGCATTTACAATATTCATTGATTTTTGCTATTGAAAAACATCATGTTATTCATATACCAGAAATGATTGAAGCTACTGACTGAATGAAAGGAGCTGGCATCTCACTCTCTTTGAATCTTCTTTATCATGCTAAGAGGAGCAGGAAAAAGCAAAAAATTTCAGAATTGCACCTTGCAATGCGGAGAAATTACAGTTTGTGCATTTACAATATTCATTGATTTTTGCCATTGAAAAACGTCCAGAAATGATTGAAGCTACTGACTGAATGAAAGGAGCTGGCATCTCACTCTCTTTGAATCTTCTTTATCATGCTAAGAGGAGCAGGAAAAAGCAAAAAATTTCAGAATTGCACCTTGCAATGCGGAGAAATTACTGTTTGTGCATTTACAAAATTCATTGATTTTTGCCATTGAAAAACATCATGTTATTCATATACCAGAAATGATTGAAGCTACTGACTGAAGGAAAGGATCTGGCATCTCACTCTCTTTGAATCTTCTTTATCATGCTAAGAGGAGCAGGAAAAAGCAAAAATTTTCAGAATTGCACCTTGCAATGCGGAGAAATTACTGTTTGTGCATTTACAATATTCATTGATTTTTGCCATTGAAAAACGTCCAGAAATGATTGAAGCTACTGACTGAATGAAAGGAGCTGGCATCTCACTCTCTTTGAATCTTCTTTATCATGCTAAGAGGAGCAGGAAAAAGCAAAAAATTTCAGAATTGCACCTTGCAATGCGGAGAAATTACTGTTTGTGCATTTACAATATTCATTGATTTTTGCGATTGAAAAACATCATGTTATTCATATACCAGAAATGATTGAAGCTACTGACTGAATGAAAGGAGCTGGCATCTCACTCTCTTTGAATCTTCTTTATCATGCTAAGAGGAGCAGGAAAAAGTAAAAAATTTCAGAATTGCACCTTGCAATGCGGAGAAATTACTGTTTGTGCATTTACAATATTCAATGATTTTTGCCATTGAAAAACGTCCAGAAATGATTGAAGCTACTGACTGAATGAAAGGAGCTGGCATCTCACTCTCTTTGAATCTTGTTTACCATGCTAAGAGGAGCAGGAAAAAGCAAAAAATTTCAGAATTGCACCTTGCAATGCGGAGAAATTACTGTTTGTGCATTTACAATATTCATTGATTTTTGCCATTGAAAAACGTCCAGAAATGATTGAAGCTACTGACTGAATGAAAGGAGCTGGCATCTCACTCTCTTTGAATCTTCTTTATCATGCTAAGAGGAGCAGGAAAAAGCAAAAAATTTCAGAATTGCACCTTGCAATGCGGAGAAATTACTGTTTGTGCATTTACAATATTCATTGATTTTTGCTATTGAAAAACATCATGTTATTCATATACCAGAAATGATTGAAGCTACTGACTGAATGAAAGGAGCTGGCATCTCACTCTCTTTGAATCTTCTTTATCATGCTAAGAGGAGCAGGAAAAAGCAAAAAATTTCAGAATTGCACCTTGCAATGCGGAGAAATTACAGTTTGTGCATTTACAATATTCATTGATTTTTGCCATTGAAAAACGTCCAGAAATGATTGAAGCTACTGACTGAATGAAAGGAGCTGGCATCTCACTCTCTTTGAATCTTCTTTATCATGCTAAGAGGAGCAGGAAAAAGCAAAAAATTTCAGAATTGCACCTTGCAATGCGGAGAAATTACTGTTTGTGCATTTACAATATTCATTGATTTTTGCCATTGAAAAACGTCCAGAAATGATTGAAGGTACTGACTGAATGAAAGGAGCTGGCATCTCGCTCTCTTTGAATCTTCTTTATCATGCTAAGAGGAGCAGGAAAAAGCAAAAAATTTCAGAATTGCACCTTGCAATGCGGAGAAATTACTGTTTGTGCATTTACAATATTCATTGATTTTTGCCATTGAAAAACGTCCAGAAATGATTGAAGCTACTGACTGAATGAAAGGAGCTGGCATCTCACTCTCTTTGAATCTTCTTTATCATGCTAAGAGGAGCAGGAAAAAGCAAAAAATTTCAGAATTGCACCTTGCAATGCGGAGAAATTACTGTTTGTGCATTTACAATATTCATTGATTTTTGCCATTGAAAAATGTCCAGAAATGATTGAAGCTACTGACTGAATGAAAGGAGCTGGCATCTCACTCTCTTTGAATCTTCTTTATCATGCTAAGAGGAGCAGGAAAAAGCAAAAAATTTCAGAATTGCGCCTTGCAATGCGGAGAAATTACTGTTTGTGCATTTACAAAATTCATTGATTTTTGCATTGAAAAACATCATGTTATTCATATACCAGAAATGATTGAAGCTACTGACTGAAGGAAAGGATATGGCATCTCACTCTCTTTGAATCTTCTTTATCATGCTTAGAGGAGCAGGAAAAAGCAAAAAATTTCAGAATTGCACCTTGCAATGCGGAGAAATTACTGTTTGTGCATTTACAATATTCATTGATTTTTGCCATTGAAAAACGTCCAGAAATGATTGAAGCTACTGACTGAATGAAAGGAGCTGGCATCTCACTCTCTTTGAATCTTCTTTATCATGCTAAGAGGAGCAGGAAAAAGCAAAAAATTTCAGAATTGCACCTTGCAATGCGGAGAAATTACTGTTTGTGCATTTACAATATTCATTGATTTTTGCGATTGAAAAACATCATGTTATTCATATACCAGAAATGATTGAAGCTACTGACTGAATGAAAGGAGCTGGCATCTCACTCTCTTTGAATCTTCTTTATCATGCTAAGAGGAGCAGGAAAAAGTAAAAAATTTCAGAATTGCACCTTGCAATGCGGAGAAATTACTGTTTGTGCATTTACAATATTCATTGATTTTTGCCATTGAAAAACGTCCAGAAATGATTGAAGCTACTGACTGAATGAAAGGAGCTGGCATCTCACTCTCTTTGAATCTTCTTTATCATGCTAAGAGGAGCAGGAAAAAGCAAAAAATTTCAGAATTGCACCTTGCAATGCGGAGAAATTACTGTTTGTGCATTTACAATATTCATTGATTTTTGCTATTGAAAAACATCATGTTATTCATATACCAGAAATGATTGAAGCTACTGACTGAATGAAAGGAGCTGGCATCTCACTCTCTTTGAATCTTCTTTATCATGCTAAGAGGAGCAGGAAAAAGCAAAAAATTTCAGAATTGCACCTTGCAATGCGGAGAAATTACAGTTTGTGCATTTACAATATTCATTGATTTTTGCCATTGAAAAACGTCCAGAAATGATTGAAGCTACTGACTGAATGAAAGGAGCTGGCATCTCACTCTCTTTGAATCTTCTTTATCATGCTAAGAGGAGCAGGAAAAAGCAAAAAATTTCAGAATTGCACCTTGCAATGCGGAGAAATTACTGTTTGTGCATTTACAATATTCATTGATTTTTGCCATTGAAAAAGGTCCAGAAATAATTGAAGGTACTGACTGAATGAAAGGAGCTGGCATCTCACTCTCTTTGAATCTTCTTTATCATGCTAAGAGGAGCAGGAAAAAGCAAAAAATTTCAGAATTGCACCTTGCAATGCGGAGAAATTACTGTTTGTGCATTTACAATATTAATTGATTTTTGCCATTGAAAAACGTCCAGAAATGATTGAAGCTACTGACTGAATGAAAGGAGCTGGCATCTCACTCTCTTTGAATCTTCTTTATCATGCTAAGAGGAGCAGGAAAAAGCAAAAAATTTCAGAATTGCACCTTGCAATGCGGAGAAATTACTGTTTGTGCATTTACAATATTCATTGATTTTTGCCATTGAAAAATGTCCAGAAATGATTGAAGCTACTGACTGAATGAAAGGAGCTGGCATCTCACTCTCTTTGAATCTTCTTTATCATGCTAAGAGGAGCAGGAAAAAGCAAAAAATTTCAGAATTGCGCCTTGCAATGCGGAGAAATTACTGTTTGTGCATTTACAAAATTCATTGATTTTTGCCATTGAAAAACATCATGTTATTCATATACCAGAAATGATTGAAGCTACTGACTGAAGGAAAGGATCTGGCATCTCACTCTCTTAGAATCTTCTTTATCATGCTTAGAGGAGCAGGAAAAAGCAAAAAATTTCAGAATTGCACCTTGCAATGCGGAGAAATTACTGTTTGTGCATTTACAATATTCATTGATTTTTGCCATTGAAAAACGTCCAGAAATGATTGAAGCTACTGACTGAATGAAAGGAGCTGGCATCTCACTCTCTTTGAATCTTCTTTATCATGCTAAGAGGAGCAGGAAAAAGCAAAAAATTTCAGAATTGCACCTTGCAATGCGGAGAAATTACTGTTTGTGCATTTACAATATTCATTGATTTTTGCGATTGAAAAACATCATGTTATTCATATACCAGAAATGATTGAAGCTACTGACTGAATGAAAGGAGCTGGCATGTCACTCTCTTTGAATCTTCTTTATCATGCTAAGAGGAGCAGGAAAAAGTAAAAAATTTCAGAATTGCACCTTGCAATGCGGAGAAATTACTGTTTGTGCATTTACAATATTCAATGATTTTTGCCATTGAAAAACGTCCAGAAATGATTGAAGCTACTGACTGAATGAAAGGAGCTGGCATCTCACTCTCTTTGAATCTTGTTTATCATGCTAAGAGGAGCAGGAAAAAGCAAAAAATTTCAGAATTGCACCTTGCAATGCGGAGAAATTACTGTTTGTGCATTTACAATATTCATTGATTTTTGCCATTGAAAAACGTCCAGAAATGATTGAAGCTACTGACTGAATGAAAGGAGCTGGCATCTCACTCTCTTTGAATCTTCTTTATCATGCTAAGAGGAGCAGGAAAAAGCAAAAAATTTCAGAATTGCACCTTGCAATGCGGAGAAATTACTGTTTGTGCATTTACAATATTCATTGATTTTTGCCATTGAAAAACATCATGTTATTCATATACCAGAAATGATTGAAGCTACTGACTGAATGAAAGGAGCTGGCATCTCACTCTCTTTGAATCTTCTTTATCATGCTAAGAGGAGCAGGAAAAAGTAAAAAATTTCAGAATTGCACCTTGCAATGCGGAGAAATTACTGTTTGTGCATTTATAATATTCAATGATTTTTGCCATTGAAAAACGTCCAGAAATGATTGAAGCTACTGACTGAACGAAAGGAGCTGGCATCTCACTCTCTTTGAATCTTCTTTATCATGCTAAGAGGAGCAGGAAAAAGCAAAAAATTTCAGAATTGCACCTTGCAATGCGGAGAAATTACTGTTTGTGCATTTACAATATTCATTGATTTTTGCCATTGAAAAACATCATGTTATTCATGTACCAGAAATGTTTGAAGCTACTGACTGAATGAAAGGAGCTGGCATCTCACTCTCTTTGAATCTTCTTTATCATGCTAAGAGGAGCAGGAAAAAGCAAAAAATTTCAGAATTGCACATTGCAATGCGGAGAAATTACTGTTTGTGCATTTACAATATTCATTGATTTTTGCCATTGAAAAACGTCCAGAAATGATTGAAGCTACTGACTGAATGAAAGGAGCTGGCATCTCACTCTCTTTGAATCTTCTTTATCATGCTAAGAGGAGCAGGAAAAAGCAAAAAATTTCAGAATTGCACCTTGCAATTCGGAGAAATTACTGTTTGTGCATTTACAATATTCATTGATTTTTGCCATTGAAAAACGTCCAGAAATGATTGAAGCTACTGACTGAATGAAAGGAGCTGGCATCTCACTCTCTTTGAATCTTCTTTATCATGCTAAGAGGAGCAGGAAAAAGCAAAAAATTTCAGAATTGCACCTTGCAATGCGGAGAAATTACTGTTTGTGCATTTACAATATTCATTGATTTTTGCCATTGAAAAATGTCCAGAAATGATTGAAGCTACTGACTGAATGAAAGGAGCTGGCATCTCACTCTCTTTGAATCTTCTTTATCATGCTAAGAGGAGCAGGAAAAAGCAAAAAATTTCAGAATTGCGCCTTGCAATGCGGAGAAATTACTGTTTGTGCATTTACAAAATTCATTGATTTTTGCCATTGAAAAACATCATGTTATTCATATACCAGAAATGATTGAAGCTACTAACTGAAGGAAAGGATCTGGCATCTCACTCTCTTTGAATCTTCTTTATCATGCTAAGAGGAGCAGGAAAAAGCAAAAAATTTCAGAATTGCACCTTGCAATGCGGAGAAATTACTGTTTGTGCATTTACAATATTCATTGATTTTTGCCATTGAAAAACGTCCAGAAATGATTGAAGCTACTGACTGAATGAAAGGAGCTGGCATCTCACTCTCTTTGAATCTTCTTTATCATGCTAAGAGGAGCAGGAAAAAGCAAAAAATTTCAGAATTGCACCTTGCAATGCGGAGAAATTACTGTTTGTGCATTTACAATATTCATTGATTTTTGCCATTGAAAAACGTCCAGAAATGATTGAAGCTACTGACTGAATGAAAGGAGCTGGCATCTCACTCTCTTTGAATCTTCTTTATCATGCTAAGAGGAGCAGGAAAAAGCAAAAAATTTCAGAATTGCACCTTGCAATACGGAGAAATGACTGTTTGTGCATTTACAATATTCATTGATTTTTGCCATTGAAAAATGTCCAGAAATGATTGAAGCTACTGACTGAATGAAAGGAGCTGGCATCTCACTCTCTTTGAATCTTCTTTATCATGCTAAGAGGAGCAGGAAAAAGCAAAAAATTTCAGAATTGCGCCTTGCAATGCGGAGAAATTACTGTTTGTGCATTTACAAAATTCATTGATTTTTGCCATTGAAAAACATCATGTTATTCATATACCAGAAATGATTGAAGCTACTGACTGAAGGAAAGGATCTGGCATCTCACTCTCTTTGAATCTTCTTTATCATGCTAAGAGGAGCAGGAAAAAGCAAAAAGTTTCAGAATTGCACCTTGCAATGCGGAGAAATTACTGTTTGTGCATTACAATATTCATTGGTTTTTGCCATTGAAAAACGTCCAGAAATGATTGAAGCTACTGACTGAATGAAAGGAGCTGGCATCTCACTCTCTTTGAATCTTCTTTATCATGCTAAGAGGAGCAGGAAAAAGCAAAAAATTTCAGAATTGCACCTTGCAATGCGGAGAAAATACTGTTTGTGCATTTACAATATTCATTGATTTTTGCGATTGAAAAACATCATGTTATTCATATACCAGAAATGATTGAAGCTACTGACTGAATGAAAGGAGCTGGCAACTCACTCTCTTTGAATCTTCTTTATCATGCTAAGAGGAGCAGGAAAAAGTAAAAAATTTCAGAATTGCACCTTGCAATGCGGAGAAATTACTGATTGTGCATTTACAATATTCAATGATTTTTGCCATTGAAAAACGTCCAGAAATGATTAAAGCTACTGACTGAATGAAAGGAGCTGGCATCTCACTCTCTTTGAATCTTCTTTATCATGCTAAGAGGAGCAGGAAAAAGCAAAAAATTTCAGAATTGCACCTTGCATTGCGGAGAAATTACTGTTTGTGCATTTACAATATTCATTGATTTTTGCCATTGAAAAACGTCCAGAAATGATTGAAGCTACTGACTGAATGAAAGGAGCTGGCATCTCACTCTCTTTGAATCTTCTTTATCATGCTAAGAGGAGCAGGAAAAAGCAAAAAATTTCAGAATTGCACCTTGCAATGCGGAGAAATTACTGTTTGTGCATTTACAATATTCATTGATTTTTGCCATTGAAAAACATCATGTTATTCATATACCAGAAATGATTGAAGCTACTGACTGAATGAAAGGAGCTGGCATCTCACTCTCTTTGAATCTTCTTTATCATGCTAAGAGGAGCAGGAAAAAGTAAAAAATTTCAGAATTGCGCCTTGCAATGCGGAGAAATTACTGTTTGTGCATTTACAAAATTCATTGATTTTTGCCATTGAAAAACATCATGTTATTCATATACCAGAAATGATTGAAGCTACTGACTGAAGGAAAGGATCTGGCATCTCACTCTCTTTGAATCTTCTTTATCATGTTTAGAGGAGCAGGAAAAAGCAAAGAATTTCAGAATTGCACCTTGCAATGCGGAGAAATTACTGTTTGTGCATTTACAATATTCATTGATTTTTGCCATTGAAAAACGTCCAGAAATGATTGAAGCTACTGACTGAATGAAAGGAGCTGGCATCTCACTCTCTTTGAATCTTCTTTATCATGCTAAGAGGAGCAGGAAAAAGCAAAAAATTTCAGAATTGCACCTTGCAATGCGGAGAAATTACTGTTTGTGCATTTACAATATTCATTGATTTTTGCGATTGAAAAACATCATGTTATTCATATACCAGAAATGATTGAAGCTACTGACTGAATGAAAGGAGCTGGCATCTCACTCTCTTTGAATCTTCTTTATCATGCTAAGAGGAGCAGGAAAAAGTAAAAAATTTCAGAATTGCACCTTGCAATGCGGAGAAATTACTGTTTGTGCATTTACAATATTCATTGATTTTTGCCATTGAAAAACGTCCAGAAATGATTGAAGCTACTGACTGAATGAAAGGAGCTGGCATCTCACTCTCTTTGAATCTTCTTTATCATGCTAAGAGGAGCAGGAAAAAGCAAAAAATTTCAGAATTGCACCTTGCAATGCGGAGAAATTACTGTTTGTGCATTTACAATATTCATTGATTTTTGCGATTGAAAAACATCATGTTATTCATATACCAGAAATGATTGAAGCTACTGACTGAATGAAAGGAGCTGGCATCTCACTCTCTTTGAATCTTCTTTATCATGCTAAGAGGAGCAGGAAAAAGTAAAAAATTTCAGAATTGCACCTTGCAATGCGGAGAAATTACTGTTTGTGCATTTACAATATTCATTGATTTTTGCCATTGAAAAACGTCCAGAAATGATTGAAGCTACTGACTGAATGAAAGGAGCTGGCATCTCACTCTCTTTGAATCTTCTTTATCATGCTAAGAGGAGCAGGAAAAAGCAAAAAATTTCAGAATTGCACCTTGCAATGCGGAGAAATTACTGTTTGTGCATTTACAATATTCATTGATTTTTGCTATTGAAAAACATCATGTTATTCATATACCAGAAATGATTGAAGCTACTGACTGAATGAAAGGAGCTGGCATCTCACTCTCTTTGAATCTTCTTTATCATGCTAAGAGGAGCAGGAAAAAGTAAAAAATTTCAGAATTGCACCTTGCAATGCGGAGAAATTACTGATTGTGCATTTACAATATTCAATGATTTTTGCCATTGAAAAACGTCCAGAAATGATTAAAGCTACTGACTGAATGAAAGGAGCTGGCATCTCACTCTCTTTGAATCTTCTTTATCATGCTAAGAGGAGCAGGAAAAAGCAAAAAATTTCAGAATTGCACCTTGCATTGCGGAGAAATTACTGTTTGTGCATTTACAATATTCATTGATTTTTGCCATTGAAAAACGTCCAGAAATGATTGAAGCTACTGACTGAATGAAAGGAGCTGGCATCTCACTCTCTTTGAATCTTCTTTATCATGCTAAGAGGAGCAGGAAAAAGCAAAAAATTTCAGAATTGCACCTTGCAATGCGGAGAAATTACTGTTTGTGCATTTACAATATTCATTGATTTTTGCCATTGAAAAACATCATGTTATTCATATACCAGAAATGATTGAAGCTACTGACTGAATGAAAGGAGCTGGCATCTCACTCTCTTTGAATCTTCTTTATCATGCTAAGAGGAGCAGGAAAAAGTAAAAAATTTCAGAATTGCGCCTTGCAATGCGGAGAAATTACTGTTTGTGCATTTACAAAATTCATTGATTTTTGCCATTGAAAAACATCATGTTATTCATATACCAGAAATGATTGAAGCTACTGACTGAAGGAAAGGATCTGGCATCTCACTCTCTTTGAATCTTCTTTATCATGTTTAGAGGAGCAGGAAAAAGCAAAGAATTTCAGAATTGCACCTTGCAATGCGGAGAAATTACTGTTTGTGCATTTACAATATTCATTGATTTTTGCCATTGAAAAACGTCCAGAAATGATTGAAGCTACTGACTGAATGAAAGGAGCTGGCATCTCACTCTCTTTGAATCTTCTTTATCATGCTAAGAGGAGCAGGAAAAAGCAAAAAATTTCAGAATTGCACCTTGCAATGCGGAGAAATTACTGTTTGTGCATTTACAATATTCATTGATTTTTGCGATTGAAAAACATCATGTTATTCATATACCAGAAATGATTGAAGCTACTGACTGAATGAAAGGAGCTGGCATCTCACTCTCTTTGAATCTTCTTTATCATGCTAAGAGGAGCAGGAAAAAGTAAAAAATTTCAGAATTGCACCTTGCAATGCGGAGAAATTACTGTTTGTGCATTTACAATATTCATTGATTTTTGCCATTGAAAAACGTCCAGAAATGATTGAAGCTACTGACTGAATGAAAGGAGCTGGCATCTCACTCTCTTTGAATCTTCTTTATCATGCTAAGAGGAGCAGGAAAAAGCAAAAAATTTCAGAATTGCACCTTGCAATGCGGAGAAATTACTGTTTGTGCATTTACAATATTCATTGATTTTTGCGATTGAAAAACATCATGTTATTCATATACCAGAAATGATTGAAGCTACTGACTGAATGAAAGGAGCTGGCATCTCACTCTCTTTGAATCTTCTTTATCATGCTAAGAGGAGCAGGAAAAAGTAAAAAATTTCAGAATTGCACCTTGCAATGCGGAGAAATTACTGTTTGTGCATTTACAATATTCATTGATTTTTGCCATTGAAAAACGTCCAGAAATGATTGAAGCTACTGACTGAATGAAAGGAGCTGGCATCTCACTCTCTTTGAATCTTCTTTATCATGCTAAGAGGAGCAGGAAAAAGCAAAAAATTTCAGAATTGCACCTTGCAATGCGGAGAAATTACTGTTTGTGCATTTACAATATTCATTGATTTTTGCTATTGAAAAACATCATGTTATTCATATACCAGAAATGATTGAAGCTACTGACTGAATGAAAGGAGCTGGCATCTCACTCTCTTTGAATCTTCTTTATCATGCTAAGAGGAGCAGGAAAAAGCAAAAAATTTCAGAATTGCACCTTGCAATGCGGAGAAATTACAGTTTGTGCATTTACAATATTCATTGATTTTTGCCATTGAAAAACGTCCAGAAATGATTGAAGCTACTGACTGAATGAAAGGAGCTGGCATCTCACTCTCTTTGAATCTTCTTTATCATGCTAAGAGGAGCAGGAAAAAGCAAAAAATTTCAGAATTGCACCTTGCAATGCGGAGAAATTACTGTTTGTGCATTTACAATATTCATTGATTTTTGCCATTGAAAAACGTCCAGAAATGATTGAAGGTACTGACTGAATGAAAGGAGCTGGCATCTCACTCTCTTTGAATCTTCTTTATCATGCTAAGAGGAGCAGGAAAAAGCAAAAAATTTCAGAATTGCACCTTGCAATGCGGAGAAATTACTGTTTGTGCATTTACAATATTCATTGATTTTTGCCATTGAAAAACGTCCAGAAATGATTGAAGCTACTGACTGAATGAAAGGAGCTGGCATCTCACTCTCTTTGAATCTTCTTTATCATGCTAAGAGGAGCAGGAAAAAGCAAAAAATTTCAGAATTGCACCTTGCAATGCGGAGAAATTACTGTTTGTGCATTTACAATATTCATTGATTTTTGCCATTGAAAAATGTCCAGAAATGATTGAAGCTACTGACTGAATGAAAGGAGCTGGCATCTCACTCTCTTTGAATCTTCTTTATCATGCTAAGAGGAGCAGGAAAAAGCAAAAAATTTCAGAATTGCGCCTTGCAATGCGGAGAAATTACTGTTTGTGCATTTACAAAATTCATTGATTTTTGCCATTGAAAAACATCATGTTATTCATATACCAGAAATGATTGAAGCTACTGACTGAAGGAAAGGATCTGGCATCTCACTCTCTTTGAATCTTCTTTATCATGCTTAGAGGAGCAGGAAAAAGCAAAAAATTTCAGAATTGCACCTTGCAATGCGGAGAAATTACTGTTTGTGCATTTACAATATTCATTGATTTTTGCCATTGAAAAACGTCCAGAAATTATTGAAGCTACTGACTGAATGAAAGGAGCTGGCATCTCACTCTCTTTGAATCTTCTTTATCATGCTAAGAGGAGCAGGAAAAAGCAAAAAATTTCAGAATTGCACCTTGCAATGCGGAGAAATTACTGTTTGTGCATTTACAATATTCATTGATTTTTGCGATTGAAAAACATCATGTTATTCATATACCAGAAATGATTGAAGCTACTGACTGAATGAAAGGAGCTGGCATCTCACTCTCTTTGAATCTTCTTTATCATGCTAAGAGGAGCAGGAAAAAGTAAAAAATTTCAGAATTGCACCTTGCAATGCGGAGAAATTACTGTTTGTGCATTTACAATATTCAATGATTTTTGCCATTGAAAAACGTCCAGAAATGATTGAAGCTACTGACTGAATGAAAGGAGCTGGCATCTCACTCTCTTTGAATCTTGTTTATCATGCTAAGAGGAGCAGGAAAAAGCAAAAAATTTCAGAATTGCACCTTGCAATGCGGAGAAATTACTGTTTGTGCATTTACAATATTCATTGATTTTTGCCATTGAAAAACGTCCAGAAATGATTGAAGCTACTGACTGAATGAAAGGAGCTGGCATCTCACTCTCTTTGAATCTTCTTTATCATGCTAAGAGGAGCAGGAAAAAGCAAAAAATTTCAGAATTGCACCTTGCAATGCGGAGAAATTACTGTTTGTGCATTTACAATATTCATTGATTTTTGCCATTGAAAAACATCATGTTATTCATATACCAGAAATGATTGAAGCTACTGACTGAATGAAAGGAGCTGGCATCTCACTCTCTTTGATTCTTCTTTATCATGCTAAGAGGAGCAGGAAAAAGTAAAAAATTTCAGAATTGCACCTTGCAATGCGGAGAAATTACTGTTTGTGCATTTATAATATTCAATGATTTTTGCCATTGAAAAACGTCCAGAAATGATTGAAGCTACTGACTGAACGAAAGGAGCTGGCATCTCACTCTCTTTGAATCTTCTTTATCATGCTAAGAGGAGCAGGAAAAAGCAAAAAATTTCAGAATTGCACCTTGCAATGCGGAGAAATTACTGTTTCTGCATTTACAATATTCATTGATTTTTGCCATTGAAAAACATCATGTTATTCATGTACCAGAAATGTTTGAAGCTACTGACTGAATGAAAGGAGCTGGCATCTCACTCTCTTTGAATCTTCTTTATCATGCTAAGAGGAGCAGGAAAAAGTAAAAAATTTCAGAATTGCACCTTGCAATGCGGAGAAATTACTGTTTGTGCATTTACAATATTCAATGATTTTTGCCATTGAAAAACGTCCAGAAATGATTGAAGCTACTGACTGAATGAAAGGAGCTGGCATCTCACTCTCTTTGAATCTTGTTTATCATGCTAAGAGGAGCAGGAAAAAGCAAAAAATTTCAGAATTGCACCTTGCAATGCGGAGAAATTACTGTTTGTGCATTTACAATATTCATTGATTTTTGCCATTGAAAAACGTCCAGAAATGATTGAAGCTACTGACTGAATGAAAGGAGCTGGCATCTCACTCTCTTTGAATCTTCTTTATCATGCTAAGAGGAGCAGGAAAAAGCAAAAAATTTCAGAATTGCACCTTGCAATGCGGAGAAATTACTGTTTGTGCATTTACAATATTCATTGATTTTTGCCATTGAAAAACATCATGTTATTCATATACCAGAAATGATTGAAGCTACTGACTGAATGAAAGGAGCTGGCATCTCACTCTCTTTGATTCTTCTTTATCATGCTAAGAGGAGCAGGAAAAAGTAAAAAATTTCAGAATTGCACCTTGCAATGCGGAGAAATTACTGTTTGTGCATTTATAATATTCAATGATTTTTGCCATTGAAAAACGTCCAGAAATGATTGAAGCTACTGACTGAACGAAAGGAGCTGGCATCTCACTCTCTTTGAATCTTCTTTATCATGCTAAGAGGAGCAGGAAAAAGCAAAAAATTTCAGAATTGCACCTTGCAATGCGGAGAAATTACTGTTTGTGCATTTACAATATTCATTGATTTTTGCCATTGAAAAACATCATGTTATTCATATACCAGAAATGATTGAAGCTACTGACTGAATGAAAGGAGCTGGCATCTCACTCTCTTTGAATCTTCTTTATCATGCTAAGAGGAGCAGGAAAAAGTAAAAAATTTCAGAATTGCACCTTGCAATGCGGAGAAATTACTGTTTGTGCATTTACAATATTCATTGATTTTTGCCATTGAAAAACGTCCAGAAATGATTGAAGCTACTGACTGAATGAAAGGAGCTGGCATCTCACTCTCTTTGAATCTTCTTTATCATGCTAAGAGGAGCAGGAAAAAGCAAAAAATTTCAGAATTGCACCTTGCAATGCGGAGAAATTACTGTTTGTGCATTTACAATATTCATTGATTTTTGCGATTGAAAAACATCATGTTATTCATATACCAGAAATGATTGAAGCTATTGACTGAATGAAAGGAGCTGGCATCTCACTCTCTTTGAATCTTCTTTATCATGCTAAGAGGAGCAGGAAAAAGTAAAAAATTTCAGAATTGCACCTTGCAATGCGGAGAAATTACTGTTTGTGCATTTACAATATTCATTGATTTTTGCCATTGAAAAACGTCCAGAAATGATTGAAGCTACTGACTGAATGAAAGGAGCTGGCATCTCACTCTCTTTGAATCTTCTTTATCATGCTAAGAGGAGCAGGAAAAAGCAAAAAATTTCAGAATTGCACCTTGCAATGCGGAGAAATTACTGTTTGTGCATTTACAATATTCATTGATTTTTGCTATTGAAAAACATCATGTTATTCATATACCAGAAATGATTGAAGCTACTGACTGAATGAAAGGAGCTGGCATCTCACTCTCTTTGAATCTTCTTTATCATGCTAAGAGGAGCAGGAAAAAGCAAAAAATTTCAGAATTGCACCTTGCAATGCGGAGAAATTACAGTTTGTGCATTTACAATATTCATTGATTTTTGCCATTGAAAAACGTCCAGAAATGATTGAAGCTACTGACTGAATGAAAGGAGCTGGCATCTCACTCTCTTTGAATCTTCTTTATCATGCTAAGAGGAGCAGGAAAAAGCAAAAAATTTCAGAATTGCACCTTGCAATGCGGAGAAATTACTGTTTGTGCATTTACAATATTCATTGATTTTTGCCATTGAAAAACGTCCAGAAATGATTGAAGGTACTGACTGAATGAAAGGAGCTGGCATCTCACTCTCTTTGAATCTTCTTTATCATGCTAAGAGGAGCAGGAAAAAGCAAAAAATTTCAGAATTGCACCTTGCAATGCGGAGAAATTACTGTTTGTGCATTTACAATATTCATTGATTTTTGCGATTGAAAAACATCATGTTATTCATATACCAGAAATGATTGAAGCTACTGACTGAATGAAAGGAGCTGGCATCTCACTCTCTTTGAATCTTCTTTATCATGCTAAGAGGAGCAGGAAAAAGTAAAAAATTTCAGAATTGCACCTTGCAATGCGGAGAAATTACTGTTTGTGCATTTACAATATTCATTGATTTTTGCCATTGAAAAACGTCCAGAAATGATTGAAGCTACTGACTGAATGAAAGGAGCTGGCATCTCACTCTCTTTGAATCTTCTTTATCATGCTAAGAGGAGCAGGAAAAAGCAAAAAATTTCAGAATTGCACCTTGCAATGCGGAGAAATTACTGTTTGTGCATTTACAATATTCATTGATTTTTGCGATTGAAAAACATCATGTTATTCATATACCAGAAATGATTGAAGCTACTGACTGAATGAAAGGAGCTGGCATCTCACTCTCTTTGAATCTTCTTTATCATGCTAAGAGGAGCAGGAAAAAGTAAAAAATTTCAGAATTGCACCTTGCAATGCGGAGAAATTACTGTTTGTGCATTTACAATATTCATTGATTTTTGCCATTGAAAAACGTCCAGAAATGATTGAAGCTACTGACTGAATGAAAGGAGCTGGCATCTCACTCTCTTTGAATCTTCTTTATCATGCTAAGAGGAGCAGGAAAAAGCAAAAAATTTCAGAATTGCACCTTGCAATGCGGAGAAATTACTGTTTGTGCATTTACAATATTCATTGATTTTTGCTATTGAAAAACATCATGTTATTCATATACCAGAAATGATTGAAGCTACTGACTGAATGAAAGGAGCTGGCATCTCACTCTCTTTGAATCTTCTTTATCATGCTAAGAGGAGCAGGAAAAAGCAAAAAATTTCAGAATTGCACCTTGCAATGCGGAGAAATTACAGTTTGTGCATTTACAATATTCATTGATTTTTGCCATTGAAAAACGTCCAGAAATGATTGAAGCTACTGACTGAATGAAAGGAGCTGGCATCTCACTCTCTTTGAATCTTCTTTATCATGCTAAGAGGAGCAGGAAAAAGCAAAAAATTTCAGAATTGCACCTTGCAATGCGGAGAAATTACTGTTTGTGCATTTACAATATTCATTGATTTTTGCCATTGAAAAACGTCCAGAAATGATTGAAGGTACTGACTGAATGAAAGGAGCTGGCATCTCACTCTCTTTGAATCTTCTTTATCATGCTAAGAGGAGCAGGAAAAAGCAAAAAATTTCAGAATTGCACCTTGCAATGCGGAGAAATTACTGTTTGTGCATTTACAATATTCATTGATTTTTGCCATTGAAAAACGTCCAGAAATGATTGAAGCTACTGACTGAATGAAAGGAGCTGGCATCTCACTCTCTTTGAATCTTCTTTATCATGCTAAGAGGAGCAGGAAAAAGCAAAAAATTTCAGAATTGCACCTTGCAATGCGGAGAAATTACTGTTTGTGCATTTACAATATTCATTGATTTTTGCCATTGAAAAATGTCCAGAAATGATTGAAGCTACTGACTGAATGAAAGGAGCTGGCATCTCACTCTCTTTGAATCTTCTTTATCATGCTAAGAGGAGCAGGAAAAAGCAAAAAATTTCAGAATTGCGCCTTGCAATGCGGAGAAATTACTGTTTGTGCATTTACAAAATTCATTGATTTTTGCCATTGAAAAACATCATGTTATTCATATACCAGAAATGATTGAAGCTACTGACTGAAGGAAAGGATCTGGCATCTCACTCTCTTTGAATCTTCTTTATCATGCTTAGAGGAGCAGGAAAAAGCAAAAAATTTCAGAATTGCACCTTGCAATGCGGAGAAATTACTGTTTGTGCATTTACAATATTCATTGATTTTTGCCATTGAAAAACGTCCAGAAATTATTGAAGCTACTGACTGAATGAAAGGAGCTGGCATCTCACTCTCTTTGAATCTTCTTTATCATGCTAAGAGGAGCAGGAAAAAGCAAAAAATTTCAGAATTGCACCTTGCAATGCGGAGAAATTACTGTTTGTGCATTTACAATATTCATTGATTTTTGCGATTGAAAAACATCATGTTATTCATATACCAGAAATGATTGAAGCTACTGACTGAATGAAAGGAGCTGGCATCTCACTCTCTTTGAATCTTCTTTATCATGCTAAGAGGAGCAGGAAAAAGTAAAAAATTTCAGAATTGCACCTTGCAATGCGGAGAAATTACTGTTTGTGCATTTACAATATTCAATGATTTTTGCCATTGAAAAACGTCCAGAAATGATTGAAGCTACTGACTGAATGAAAGGAGCTGGCATCTCACTCTCTTTGAATCTTGTTTATCATGCTAAGAGGAGCAGGAAAAAGCAAAAAATTTCAGAATTGCACCTTGCAATGCGGAGAAATTACTGTTTGTGCATTTACAATATTCATTGATTTTTGCCATTGAAAAACGTCCAGAAATGATTGAAGCTACTGACTGAATGAAAGGAGCTGGCATCTCACTCTCTTTGAATCTTCTTTATCATGCTAAGAGGAGCAGGAAAAAGCAAAAAATTTCAGAATTGCACCTTGCAATGCGGAGAAATTACTGTTTGTGCATTTACAATATTCATTGATTTTTGCCATTGAAAAACATCATGTTATTCATATACCAGAAATGATTGAAGCTACTGACTGAATGAAAGGAGCTGGCATCTCACTCTCTTTGATTCTTCTTTATCATGCTAAGAGGAGCAGGAAAAAGTAAAAAATTTCAGAATTGCACCTTGCAATGCGGAGAAATTACTGTTTGTGCATTTATAATATTCAATGATTTTTGCCATTGAAAAACGTCCAGAAATGATTGAAGCTACTGACTGAACGAAAGGAGCTGGCATCTCACTCTCTTTGAATCTTCTTTATCATGCTAAGAGGAGCAGGAAAAAGCAAAAAATTTCAGAATTGCACCTTGCAATGCGGAGAAATTACTGTTTCTGCATTTACAATATTCATTGATTTTTGCCATTGAAAAACATCATGTTATTCATGTACCAGAAATGTTTGAAGCTACTGACTGAATGAAAGGAGCTGGCATCTCACTCTCTTTGAATCTTCTTTATCATGCTAAGAGGAGCAGGAAAAAGTAAAAAATTTCAGAATTGCACCTTGCAATGCGGAGAAATTACTGTTTGTGCATTTACAATATTCAATGATTTTTGCCATTGAAAAACGTCCAGAAATGATTGAAGCTACTGACTGAATGAAAGGAGCTGGCATCTCACTCTCTTTGAATCTTGTTTATCATGCTAAGAGGAGCAGGAAAAAGCAAAAAATTTCAGAATTGCACCTTGCAATGCGGAGAAATTACTGTTTGTGCATTTACAATATTCATTGATTTTTGCCATTGAAAAACGTCCAGAAATGATTGAAGCTACTGACTGAATGAAAGGAGCTGGCATCTCACTCTCTTTGAATCTTCTTTATCATGCTAAGAGGAGCAGGAAAAAGCAAAAAATTTCAGAATTGCACCTTGCAATGCGGAGAAATTACTGTTTGTGCATTTACAATATTCATTGATTTTTGCCATTGAAAAACATCATGTTATTCATATACCAGAAATGATTGAAGCTACTGACTGAATGAAAGGAGCTGGCATCTCACTCTCTTTGATTCTTCTTTATCATGCTAAGAGGAGCAGGAAAAAGTAAAAAATTTCAGAATTGCACCTTGCAATGCGGAGAAATTACTGTTTGTGCATTTATAATATTCAATGATTTTTGCCATTGAAAAACGTCCAGAAATGATTGAAGCTACTGACTGAACGAAAGGAGCTGGCATCTCACTCTCTTTGAATCTTCTTTATCATGCTAAGAGGAGCAGGAAAAAGCAAAAAATTTCAGAATTGCACCTTGCAATGCGGAGAAATTACTGTTTGTGCATTTACAATATTCATTGATTTTTGCCATTGAAAAACATCATGTTATTCATGTACCAGAAATGTTTGAAGCTACTGACTGAATGAAAGGAGCTGGCATCTCACTCTCTTTGAATCTTCTTTATCATGCTAAGAGGAGCAGGAAAAAGCAAAAAATTTCAGAATTGCACATTGCAATGCGGAGAAATTACTGTTTGTGCATTTACAATATTCATTGATTTTTGCCATTGAAAAACGTCCAGAAATGATTGAAGCTACTGACTGAATGAAAGGAGCTGGCATCTCACTCTCTTTGAATCTTCTTTATCATGCTAAGAGGAGCAGGAAAAAGCAAAAAATTTCAGAATTGCACCTTGCAATGCGGAGAAATTACTGTTTGTGCATTTACAATATTCATTGATTTTTGCCATTGAAAAATGTCCAGAAATGATTGAAGCTACTGACTGAATGAAAGGAGCTGGCATCTCACTCTCTTTGAATCTTCTTTATCATGCTAAGAGGAGCTGGAAAAAGCAAACAATTTCAGAATTGCGCCTTGCAATGCGGAGAAATTACTGTTTGTGCATTTACAAAATTCATTGATTTTTGCCATTGAAAAACATCATGTTATTCATATACCAGAAATGATTGAAGCTACTGACTGAAGGAAAGGATCTGGCATCTCACTCTCTTTGAATCTTCTTTATCATGCTAAGAGGAGCAGGAAAAAGCAAAAAATTTCAGAATTGCACCTTGCAATGCGGAGAAATTACTGTTTGTGCATTTACAATATTCATTGATTTTTGCCATTGAAAAACGTCCAGAAATGATTGAAGCTACTGA
This sequence comes from Phyllobates terribilis, assembly GCF_046119375.1. Classification (NCBI taxonomy): domain Eukaryota; kingdom Metazoa; phylum Chordata; class Amphibia; order Anura; family Dendrobatidae; genus Phyllobates; species Phyllobates terribilis. Next base: position 289,636 of record NW_027363617.1, read on the forward strand.
CTGAATGAAAGGAGCTGGCATCTCACTCTCTTTGAATCTTCTTTATCATGCTAAGAGGAGCAGGAAAAAGCAAAAAATTTCAGAATTGCACCTTGCAATGGGGAGAAATTACTGTTTGTGCATTTACAATATTCATTGATTTTTGCCATTGAAAAACGTCCAGAAATGATTGAAGCTACTGACTGAATGAAAGGAGCTGGCATCTCACTCTCTTTGAATCTTCTTTATCATGCTAAGAGGAGCAGGAAAAAGCAAAAAATTTCAGAATTGCACCTTGCAATGCGGAGAAATTACTGTTTGTGCATTTACAATATTCATTGATTTTTGCCATTGAAAAATGTCCAGAAATGATTGAAGCTACTGACTGAATGAAAGGAGCTGGCATCTCACTCTCTTCGAATCTTCTTTATCATGCTAAGAGGAGCAGGAAAAAGCAAAAAATTTCAGAATTGCGCCTTGCAATGCGGAGAAATTACTGTGTGTGCATTTACAAAATTCATTGATTTTTGCCATTGAAAAACATCATGTTATTCATATACCAGAAATGATTGAAGCTACTGACTGAAGGAAAGGATCTGGCATCTCACTCTCTTTGAATCTTCTTTATCATGCTAAGAGGAGCAGGAAAAAGCAAAAAATTTCAGAATTGCACCTTGCAATGCGGAGAAATTACTGTTTGTGCATTTACAATATTCATTGGTTTTTGCCATTGAAAAACGTCCAGAAATGATTGAAGCTACTGACTGAATGAAAGGAGCTGGCATCTCACTCTCTTTGAATCTTCTTTATCATGCTAAGAGGAGCAGGAAAAAGCAAAAAATTTCAGAATTGCACCTTGCAATGCGGAGAAATTACTGTTTGTGCATTTACAATATTCATTGATTTTTGCGATTGAAAAACATCATGTTATTCATATACCAGAAATGATTGAAGCTACTGACTGAATGAAAGGAGCTGGCATCTCACTCTCTTTGAATCTTCTTTATCATGCTAAGAGGAGCAGGAAAAAGTAAAAAATTTCAGAATTGCACCTTGCAATGCGGAGAAATTACTGATTGTGCATTTACAATATTCAATGATTTTTGCCATTGAAAAACGTCCAGAAATGATTAAAGCTACTGACTGAATGAAAGGAGCTGGCATCTCACTCTCTTTGAATCTTCTTTATCATGCTAAGAGGAGCAGGAAAAAGCAAAAAATTTCAGAATTGCACCTTGCAATGCGGAGAAATTACTGTTTGTGCATTTACAATATTCATTGATTTTTGCCATTGAAAAACGTCCAGAAATGATTGAAGCTACTGACTGAATGAAAGGAGCTGGCATCTCACTCTCTTTGAATCTTCTTTTTCATGCTAAGAGGAGCAGGAAAAAGCAAAAAATTTCAGAATTGCACCTTGCAATGCGGAGAAATTACTGTTTGTGCATTTACAATATTCATTGATTTTTGCCATTGAAAAACATCATGTTATTCATATACCAGAAATGATTGAAGCTACTGACTGAATGAAAGGAGCTGGCATCTCACTCTCTTTGAATCTTCTTTATCATGCTAAGAGGAGCAGGAAAAAGTAAAAAATTTCAGAATTGCACCTTGCAATGCGGAGAAATTACTGTTTGTGCATTTATAATATTCAATGATTTTTGCCATTGAAAAACGTCCAGAAATGATTGAAGCTACTGACTGAACGAAAGGAGCTGGCATCTCACTCTCTTTGAATCTTCTTTATCATGCTAAGAGGAGCAGAAAAAAGCAAAAAATTTCAGAATTGCACCTTGCAATGCGGAGAAATTACTGTTTGTGCATTTACAATATTCATTGATTTTTGCCATTGAAAAACATCATGTTATTCATATACCAGAAATGTTTGAAGCTACTGACTGAATGAAAGGAGCTGGCATCTCACTCTCTTTGAATCTTCTTTATCATGCTAAGAGGAGCAGGAAAAAGCAAAAAATTTCAGAATTGCACATTGCAATGCAGAGAAATTACTGTTTGTGCATTTACAATATTCATTGATTTTTGCCATTGAAAAACGTCCAGAAATGATTGAAGCTACTGACTGAATGAAAGGAGCTGGCATCTCACTCTCTTTGAATCTTCTTTATCATGCTAAGAGGAGCAGGAAAAAGCAAAAAATTTCAGAATTGCACCTTGCAATGCGGAGAAATTACTGTTTGTGCATTTACAATATTCATTGATTTTTGCCATTGAAAAACGTCCAGAAATGATTGAAGCTACTGACTGAATGAAAGGAGCTGGCATCTCACTCTCTTTGAATCTTCTTTATCATGCTAAGAGGAGCAGGAAAAAGCAAAAAATTTCAGAATTGCACCTTGCAATGCGGAGAAATTACTGTTTGTGCATTTACAATATTCATTGATTTTTGCCATTGAAAAACATGTAATTCATTTACCAGAAATGTTTGAAGCTCCTGACTGAATGAAAGGAGCTGGCACCTCACTCTCTTTGAATCTTCTTTATCATGCTAAGAGGAGCAGGAAAAAGCAAAAAATTTCAGAATTGCACCTTGCAATGCGGAGAAATTACTGTTTGTGCATTTACAATATTCATTGATTTTTGCCATTGAAAAACGTCCAGAAATGATTGAAGCTACTGACTGAATGAAAGGAGCTGTCATCTCACTCTCTTTGAATCTTCTTTATCATGCTAAGAGGAGCAGGAAAAAGCAAAAAATTTCAGAATTGCACCTTGCAATGCGGAGAAATTACTGTTTGTGCATTTACAATATTCATTGATTTTTGCCATTGAAAAATGTCCAGAAATGATTGAAGCTACTGACTGAATGAAAGGAGCTGGCATCTCACTCTCTTTGAATCTTCTTTATCATGCTAAGAGGAGCAGGAAAAAGCAAAAAAATTTCAGAATTGCGCCTTGCAATGCGGAGAAATTACTGTTTGTGCATTTACAAAATTCATTGATTTTTGCCATTGAAAAACATCATGTTATTCATATGCCAGAAATGATTGAAGCTACTGACTGAAGGAAAGGAGCTGGCATCTCACTCTCTTTGAATCTTCTTTATCATGCTAAGAGGAGCAGGAAAAAGCAAAAAATTTCAGAATTGCACCTTGCAATGCGGAGAAATTACTGTTTGTGCATTTACAATATTCATTGATTTTTGCCATTGAAAAACGTCCAGAAATGATTGAAGCTACTGACTGAATGAAAGGAGCTGGCATCTCACTCTCTTTGAATCTTCTTTATCATGCTAAGAGGAGCAGGAAAAAGCAAAAAATTTCAGAATTGCACCTTGCAATGCGGAGAAATTACTGTTTGTGCATTTACAATATTCATTGATTTTTGCCATTGAAAAACGTCCAGAAATGATTGAAGCTACTGACTGAATGAAAGGAGCTGGCATCTCACTCTCTTTGAATCTTCTTTATCATGCTAAGAGGAGCAGGAAAAAGCAAAAAATTTCAGAATTGCACCTTGCAATGCGGAGAAATTACTGTTTGTGCATTTACAATATTCATTGATTTTTGCCATTGAAAAACATGTTATTCATATACCAGAAATGTTTGAAGCTCCTGACTGAATGAAAGGAGCTGGCACCTCACTCTCTTTGAATCTTCTTTATCATGCTGAGAGGAGCAGGAAAAAGCAAAAAAATTCAGAATTGCACCTTGCAATGCGGAGAAATTACTGTTTGTGCATTTACAATATTCATTGATTTTTGGCATTGAAAAACGTCCAGAAATGATTGAAGCTACTGACTGAATGAAAGGAGCTGTCATCTCACTCTCTTTGAATCTTCTTTATCATGCTAAGAGGAGCAGGAAAAAGCAAAAAATTTCAGAATTGCACCTTGCAATGCGGAGAAATTACTGTTTGTGCATTTACAATATTCATTGATTTTTGCCATTGAAAAATGTTCAGAAATGATTGAAGCTACTGACTGAATGAAAGGAGCTGGCATCTCACTCTCTTTGAATCTTCTTTATCATGCTAAGAGGAGCAGGAAAAAGCAAAAAATTTCAGAATTGCGCCTTGCAATGCGGAGAAATTACTGTTTGTGCATTTACAAAATTCATTGATTTTTGCCATTGAAAAACATCATGTTATTCATATGCCAGAAATGATTGAAGCTACTGACTGAAGGAAAGGAGCTGGCATCTCACTCTCTTTGAATCTTCTTTATCATGCTAAGAGGAGCAGGAAAAAGCAAAAAATTTCAGAATTGCACTTTGCAATGCGGAGAAATTACTGTTTGTGCATTTACAATATTCATTGATTTTTGCCATTGAAAAACGTCCAGAAATGATTGAAGCTACTGACTGAATGAAAGGAGCTGGCATCTCACTCTCTTTGAATCTTCTTTATCATGCTAAGAGGAGCAGGAAAAAGCAAAAAATTTCAGAATTGCACCTTGCAATGCGGAGAAATTACTGTTTGTGCATTTACAATATTCATTGATTTTTGCGATTGAAAAACATCATGTTATTCATATACCAGAAATGATTGAAGCTACTGACTGAATGAAAGGAGCTGGCATCTCACTCTCTTTGAATCTTCTTTATCATGCTAAGAGGAGCAGGAAAAAGTAAAAAATTTCAGAATTGCACCTTGCAATGCGGATAAATTACTGTTTGTGCATTTACAATATTCACTGATTTTTGCCATTGAAAAACGTCCAGAAATGATTGAAGCTACTGACTGAACTAAAGGAGCTGGCATCTCACTCTCTTTGAATCTTCTTTATCATGCTAAGAGGAGCAGGAAAAAGCAAAAAATTTCAGAATTGCACCTTGCAATGCGGAGAAATTACTGTTTGTGCATTTACAATATTCATTGATTTTTGCCATTGAAAAACATCATGTTATTCATATACCAGAAATGTTTGAAGCTACTGACTGAATGAAAGGAGCTGGTATCTCACTCTCTTTGAATCTTCTTCATAATGCTAAGAGGAGCAGGCCATTGAAAAGCGTCCAGAAATGATTGAAGCTACTGACTGAATGAAAGGAGCTGGCATCTCACTCTCTTTGAATCTTCTTTATCATGCTAAGAGGAGCAGGAAAAAGCAAAAAATTTCAGAATTGCACCTTGCAATGCGGAGAAATTACTGTTTGTGCATTTACAATATTCATTGATTTTTGCCATTGAAAAACGTCCAGAAATGATTGAAGGTACTGACTGAATGAAAGGAGCTGGCATCTCACTCTCTTTGAATCTTCTTTATCATGCTAAGAGGAGCAGGAAAAAGCAAAAAATTTCAGAATTGCACCTTGCAATGCGGAGAAATTACTGTTTGTGCATTTACAATATTCATTGATTTTTGCCATTGAAAAACGTCCAGAAATGATTGAAGCTACTGACTGAATGAAAGGAGCTGGCATCTCACTCTCTTTGAATCTTCTTTATCATGCTAAGAGGAGCAGGAAAAAGCAAAAAATTTCAGAATTGCACCTTGCAATGCGGAGAAATTACTGTTTGTGCATTTACAATATTCATTGATTTTTGCCATTGAAAAATGTCCAGAAATGATTGAAGCTACTGACTGAATGAAAGGAGCTGGCATCTCACTCTCTTTGAATCTTCTTTATCATGCTAAGAGGAGCAGGAAAAAGCAAAAAATTTCAGAATTGCGCCTTGCAATGCGGAGAAATTACTGTTTGTGCATTTACAAAATTCATTGATTTTTGCCATTGAAAAATATCATGTTATTCATATACCAGAAATGATTGATGTTTTTCAATGGCAAAAATCAATGAATATTGTAAATGCACAAACAGTAATTTCTCCGCATTGCAAGGTGCAATTCTGAAATTTTTTGCTTTTTCCTGCTAATCCTAGCATGATAAAGAAGATTCAAAGAGAGTGAGATGCCAGCTCCTTTCATTCAGTCAGTAGCTTAAAACATTTCTGGACGTTTTTCAATGGCAAAAATCAATGAATATTGTAAATGCACAAACAGTAATATCTCCACATTGCAAGGTGCAATTCTGAAATTTTTTGCTTTTTCCTGTTAATCCTAGCATGATAAAGAAGATTTAAAGAGAGTGAGATGCCAGCTCCTTTCATTCAGTCAGTAGCTTCAAACATTTCTGGTATATGAAAAACATGTTTTTCAATGGCAAAAATCAATGAATATTGTAAATGCACAAACAGTAATATCTCCACATTGCAAGGTGCAATTCTGAAATTTTTTGCTTTTTCCTGCTAATCCTAGCATGATAAAGAAGATTCAAAGAGAGTGAGATGCCAGCTCCTTTCATTCAGTCAGTAGCTTCAAACATTTCTGGTATATGAAAAACATGTTTTTCAATGGCAAAAATCAATGAATATTGTAAATGCACAAACAGTAATATCTCCACATTGCAAGGTGCAATTCTGAAATTTTTTGCTTTTTCCTGCTAATCCTAGCATGATAAAGAAGATTCAAAGAGAGTGAGATGCCAGCTCCTTTCATTCAGTCAGTAGCTTCAAACATTTCTGGACGTTTTTCAATGGCAAAAATCAATGAATATTGTAAATGCACAAACAGTAATATCTCCACATTGCAAGGTGCAATTCTGAAATTTTTTGCTTTTTCCTGCTAATCCTAGCATGATAAAGAAGATTCAAAGAGAGTGAGATGCCAGCTCCTTTCATTCAGTCAGTAGCTTCAAACATTTCTGGACGTTTTTCAATGGCAAAAATCAATGAATATTGTAAATGCACAAACAGTAATATCTCCACATTGCAAGGTGCAATTCTGAAATTTTTTGCTTTTTCCTGTTAATCCTAGCATGATAAAGAAGATTCAAAGAGAGTGAGATGCCAGCTCCTTTCATTCAGTCAGTAGCTTCAAACATTTCTGGTATATGAAAAACATGTTTTTCAATGGCAAAAATCAATGAATATTGTAAATGCACAAACAGTAATATCTCCACATTGCAAGGTGCAATTCTGAAATTTTTTGTTTTTTCCTGTTAATCCTAGCATGATAAAGAAGATTCAAAGAGAGTGAGATGTCAGCTCCTTTCATTCAGTCAGTAGCTTCAAACATTTCTGGTATATGAAAAACATGTTTTTCAATGGCAAAAATCAATGAATATTGTAAATGCACAAACAGTAATATCTCCACATTGCAAGGTGCAATTCTGAAATTTTTTGCTTTTTCCTGCTAATCCTAGCATGATAAAGAAGATTCAAAGAGAGTGAGATGCCAGCTCCTTTCATTCAGTCAGTAGCTTCAAACATTTCTGGTATATGAAAAACATGTTTTTCAATGGCAAAAATCAATGAATATTGTAAATGCACAAACAGTAATATCTCCACATTGCAAGGTGCAATTCTGAAATTTTTTGCTTTTTCCTGCTAATCCTAGCATGATAAAGAAGATTCAAAGAGAGTGAGATGCCAGCTCCTTTCATTCAGTCAGTAGCTTCAAACATTTCTGGTATATGAAAAACATGTTTTTCAATGGCAAAAATCAATGAATATTGTAAATGCACAAACAGTAATATCTCCACATTGCAAGGTGCAATTCTGAAATTTTTTGCTTTTTCCTGCTAATCCTAGCATGATAAAGAAGATTCAAAGAGAGTGAGATGCCAGCTCCTTTCATTCAGTCAGTAGCTTCAAACATTTCTGGTATATGAAAAACATGTTTTTCAATGGCAAAAATCAATGAATATTGTAAATGCACAAACAGTAATATCTCCACATTGCAAGGTGCAATTCTGAAATTTTTAGCTTTTTCCTGTTAATCCTAGCATGATAAAGAAGATTCAAAGAGAGTGAGATGCCAGCTCCTTTCATTCAGTCAGTAGCTTCAAACATTTCTGGACGTTTTTCAATGGCAAAAATCAATGAATATTGTAAATGCACAAACAGTAATATCTCCACATTGCAAGGTGCAATTCTGAAATTTTTTGCTTTTTCCTGTTAATCCTAGCATGATAAAGAAGATTCAAAGAGAGTGAGATACCAGCTCCTTTCATTCAGTCAGTAGCTTCAAACATTTCTGGTATATGAAAAACATGTTTTTCAATGGCAAAAATCAATGAATATTGTAAATGCACAAACAGTAATATCTCCACATTGCAAGGTGCAATTCTGAAATTTTTTGCTTTTTCCTGCTAATCCTAGCATGATAAAGAAGATTCAAAGAGAGTGAGATGCCAGCTAATTTCATTCAGTCAGTAGCTTCAAACATTTCTGGACGTTTTTCAATGGCAAAAATCAATGAATATTGTAAATGCACAAACAGTAATATCTCCACATTGCAAGGTGCAATTCTGAAATTTTTTGCTTTTCCTGCTAATCCTAGCATGATAAAGAAGATTCAAAGAGAGTGAGATGCCAGCTCCTTTCATTCAGTCAGTAGCTTCAAACATTTCTTGTATATGAAAAACATGTTTTTCAATGGCAAAAATCAATGAATATTGTAAATGCATAAACAGTAATATCTCCACATTGCAAGGTGCAATTCTGAAATTTTTTGCTTTTTCCTGCTAATCCTAGCATGATAAAGAAGATTCAAAGAGAGTGAGATACCAGCTCCTTTCATTCAGTCAGTAGCTTCAAACATTTCTGGACGTTTTTCAATGGCAAAAATCAATGAATATTGTAAATGCACAAACAGTAATATCTCCACATTGCAAGGTGCAATTCTGAAATTTTTTGCTTTTTCCTGTTAATCCTAGCATGATAAAGAAGATTCAAAGAGAGTGAGATGCCAGCTCCTTTCATTCAAGTCAGTAGCTTCAAACATTTCTGGTATATGAAAAACATGTTTTTCAATGGCAAAAATCAATGAATATTGTAAATGCACAAACAGTAATATCTCCACATTGCAAGGTGCAATTCTGAAATTTTTTGCTTTTTCCTGCTTATCCTAGCATGATAAAGAAGATTCAAAGAGAGTGAGATGCCAGCTCCTTTCATTCAGTCAGTAGCTTCAAACATTTCTGGTATATGAAAAACATGTTTTTCAATGGCAAAAATCAATGAATATTGTAAATGCACAAACAGTAATATCTCCACATTGCAAGGTGCAATTCTGAAATTTTTTTGCTTTTTCCTGCTAATCCTAGCATGATAAAGAAGATTCAAAGAGAGTGAGATGCCAGCTCCTTTCATTCAGTCAGTAGCTTCAAACATTTCTGGACGTTTTTCAATGGCAAAATCAATGAATATTGTAAATGCACAAACAGTAATATCTCCACATTGCAAGGTGCAATTCTGAAATTTTTTGCTTTTTCCTGTTAATCCTAGCATGATAAAGAAGATTCAAAGACAGTGAGATGCCAGCTCCTTTCATTCAGTCAGTATCTTCAAACATTTCTGGTATATGAAAAACATGTTTTTCAATGGCAAAAATCAATGAATATTGTAAATGCACAAACAGTAATATCTCCACATTGCAAGGTGCAATTCTGAAATTTTTTGCTTTTTCCTGCTAATCCTAGCATGATAAAGAAGATTCAAAGAGAGTGAGATGCCAGCTCCTTTCATTCCGTCAGTAGCTTCAAACATTTCTGGTATATGAAAAACATGTTTTTCAATGGCAAAAATCAATGAATATTGTAAATGCACAAACAGTAATATCTCCACATTGCAAGGTGCAATTCTGAAATTTTTTGCTTTTTCCTGCTTATCCTAGCATGATAAAGAAGATTCAAAGAGAGTGAGATGCCAGCTCCTTTCATTCAGTCAGTAGCTTCAAACATTTCTGGACGTTTTTCAATGGCAAAATCAATGAATATTGTAAATGCACAAACAGTAATATCTCCACATTGCAAGGTGCAATTCTGAAATTTTTTGCTTTTTCCTGTTAATCCTAGCATGATAAAGAAGATTCAAAGACAGTGAGATGCCAGCTCCTTTCATTCAGTCAGTAGCTTCAAACATTTCTGGTATATGAAAAACATGTTTTTCAATGGCAAAAATCAATGAATATTGTAAATGCACAAACAGTAATATCTCCACATTGCAAGGTGCAATTCTGAAATTTTTTGCTTTTTCCTGCTAATCCTAGCATGATAAAGAAGATTCAAAGAGAGTGAGATGCCAGCTCCTTTCATTCCGTCAGTAGCTTCAAACATTTCTGGTATATGAAAAACATGTTTTTCAATGGCAAAAATCAATGAATATTGTAAATGCACAAACAGTAATATCTCCACATTGCAAGGTGCAATTCTGAAATTTTTTGCTTTTTCCTGCTAATCCTAGCATGATAAAGAAGATTCAAAGAGAGTGAGATGCCAGCTCCTTTCATTCAGTCAGTAGCTTCAAACATTTCTGGACGTTTTTCAATGGCAAAATCAATGAATATTGTAAATGCACAAACAGTAATATCTCCACATTGCAAGGTGCAATTCTGAAATTTTTTGCTTTTTCCTGCTAATCCTAGCATGATAAAGAAGATTCAAAGAGAGTGAGATGCCAGCTAATTTCATTCAGTCAGTAGCTTCAAACATTTCTGGACGTTTTTCAATGGCAAAAATCAATGAATATTGTAAATGCACAAACAGTAATATCTCCACATTGCAAGGTGCAATTCTGAAATTTTTTGCTTTTTCCTGCTAATCCTAGCATGATAAAGAAGATTCAAAGAGAGTGAGATGCCAGCTCCTTTCATTCAGTCAGTAGCTTCAAACATTTCTTGTATATGAAAAACATGTTTTTCAATGGCAAAAATCAATGAATATTGTAAATGCACAAACAGTAATATCTCCACATTGCAAGGTGCAATTCTGAATTTTTTTGCTTTTTCCTGCTAATCCTAGCATGATAAAGAAGATTCAAAGAGAGTGAGATACCAGCTCCTTTCATTCAGTCAGTAGCTTCAAACATTTCTGGACGTTTTTCAATGGCAAAAATCAATGAATATTGTAAATGCACAAACAGTAATATCTCCACATTGCAAGGTGCAATTCTGAAATTTTTTGCTTTTTCCTGTTAATCCTAGCATGATAAAGAAGATTCAAAGAGAGTGAGATGCCAGCTCCTTTCATTCAAGTCAGTAGCTTCAAACATTTCTGGTATATGAAAAACATGTTTTTCAATGGCAAAAATCAATGAATATTGTAAATGCACAAACAGTAATATCTCCACATTGCAAGGTGCAATTCTGAAATTTTTTGCTTTTTCCTGCTTATCCTAGCATGAAAAAGAAGATTCAAAGAGAGTGAGATGCCAGCTCCTTTCATTCAGTCAGTAGCTTCAAACATTTCTGGTATATGAAAAACATGTTTTTCAATGGCAAAAATCAATGAATATTGTAAATGCACAAACAGTAATATCTCCACATTGCAAGGTGCAATTCTGAAATTTTTTTGCTTTTTCCTGCTAATCCTAGCATGATAAAGAAGATTTAAAGAGAGTGAGATGCCAGCTCCTTTCATTCAGTCAGTAGCTTCAAACATTTCTGGACGTTTTTCAATGGCAAAATCAATGAATATTGTAAATGCACAAACAGTAATATCTCCACATTGCAAGGTGCAATTCTGAAATTTTTTGCTTTTTCCTGTTAATCCTAGCATGATAAAGAAGATTCAAAGACAGTGAGATGCCAGCTCCTTTCATTCAGTCAGTAGCTTCAAACATTTCTGGTATATGAAAAACATGTTTTTCAATGGCAAAAATCAATGAATATTGTAAATGCACAAACAGTAATATCTCCACATTGCAAGGTGCAATTCTGAAATTTTTTGCTTTTTCCTGCTAATCCTAGCATGATAAAGAAGATTCAAAGAGAGTGAGATGCCAGCTCCTTTCATTCCGTCAGTAGCTTCAAACATTTCTGGTATATGAAAAACATGTTTTTCAATGGCAAAAATCAATGAATATTGTAAATGCACAAACAGTAATATCTCCACATTGCAAGGTGCAATTCTGAAATTTTTTGCTTTTTCCTGCTAATCCTAGCATGATAAAGAAGATTCAAAGAGAGTGAGATGCCAGCTCCTTTCATTCAGTCAGTAGCTTCAAACATTTCTGGACGTTTTTCAATGGCAAAAATCAATGAATATTGTAAATGCACAAACAGTAATATCTCCACATTGCAAGGTGCAATTCTGAAATTTTTTGCTTTTTCCTGCTAATCCTAGCATGATAAAGAAGATTCAAAGAGAGTGAGATGCCAGCTCCTTTCATTCAGTCAGTAGCTTCAAACATTTCTTGTATATGAAAAACATGTTTTTCAATGGCAAAAATCAATGAATATTGTAAATGCACAAACAGCAATAACTCCACATTGCAAGGTGCAATTCTGAAATTTTTTGCTTTTTCCTGCTAATCCTAGCATGATAAAGAAGATTCAAAGAGAGTGAGATGCCAGCTCCTTTCATTCAGTCAGTAGCTTCAAACATTTCTGGACGTTTTTCAATGGCAAAAATCAATGAATATTGTAAATGCACAAACAGTAATATCTCCACATTGCAAGGTGCAATTCTGAAATTTTTTGCTTTTTCCTGTTAATCCTAGCATGATAAAGAAGATTCAAAGAGAGTGAGATGCCAGCTCCTTTCATTCAGTCAGTAGCTTCAAACATTTCTGGTATATGAAAAACATGTTTTTCAATGGCAAAAATCAATGAATATTGTAAATGCACAAACAGTAATATCTCCACATTGCAAGGTGCAATTCTGAAATTTTTTGCTTTTTCCTGCTAATCCTAGCATGATAAAGAAGATTCAAAGAGAGTGAGATGCCAGATCCTTTCATTCAGTCAGTAGCTTCAAACATTTCTGGTATATGAATAACATGATGTTTTTCAATGGCAAAAATCAATGAATATTGTAAATGCACAAACAGTAATTTCTCCGCATTGCAAGGTGCAATTCTGAAATTTTTTGCTTTTTCCTGCTCCTCTTAGCATGATAAAGAAGATTCAAAGAGAGTGAGATGCCAGCTCCTTTCATTCAGTCATTAGCTTCAAACATTTCTGGTATATGAATAACATGATGTTTTTCAATGGCAAAAATCAATGAATATTGTAAATGCACAAACAGTAATTTCTCCGCATTGCAAGGTGCAATTCTGAAATTTTTTGCTTTTTCCTGCTCCTCTTAGCATGATAAAGACGATTCAAAGAGAGTGAGATGCCAGCTCCTTTCATTCAGTCAGTAGCTTCAATCATTTCTGGACGTTTTTCAATGGCAAAAATCAATGAATATTGTAAATGCACAAACAGTAATTTCTCCGCATTGCAAGGTGCAATTCTGAAATTTTTTGCTTTTTCCTGCTCCTCTTAGCATGATAAAGAAAATTCAGAGTGAGATGCCAGCTGCTTTCATTCAGTCAGTAGCTTCAATCATTTCTGGACGTTTTTCAATGGCAAAAATCAATGAATATTGTAAATGCACAAACAGTAATATCTCCACATTGCAAGGTGCAATTCTGAAATTTTTTGCTTTTTCCTGTTAATCCTAGCATGATAAAGAAGATTCAAAGAGAGTGAGATGCCAGCTCCTTTCATTCAGTCAGTAGCTTCAAACATTTCTGGTATATGAAAAACATGTTTTTCAATGGCAAAAATCAATGAATATTGTAAATGCACAAACAGTAATATCTCCACATTGCAAGGTGCAATTCTGAAATTTTTTGCTTTTTCCTGCTAATCCAAGCATGATAAAGAAGATTCAAAGAGAGTGAGATGCCAGCTCCTTTCATTCAGTCAGTAGCTTCAAACATTTCTGGTATATGAATAACATGATGTTTTTCAATGGCAAAAATCAATGAATATTGTAAATGCACAAACAGTAATTTCTCCGCATTGCAAGGTGCAATTCTGAAATTTTTTGCTTTTTCCTGCTCCTCTTAGCATGATAAAGAAGATTCAAAGAGAGTGAGATGCCAGCTCCTTTCATTCAGTCAGTAGCTTCAAACATTTCTGGTATATGAATAACATGATGTTTTTCAATGGCAAAAATCAATGAATATTGTAAATGCACAAACAGTAATTTCTCCGCATTGCAAGGTGCAATTCTGAAATTTTTTGCTTTTTCCTGCTCCTCTTAGCATGATAAAGACGATTCAAAGAGAGTGAGATGCCAGCTCCTTTCATTCAGTCAGTAGCTTCAATCATTTCTGGATGTTTTTCAATGGCAAAAATCAATGAATATTGTAAATGCACAAACAGTAATTTCTCCGCATTGCAAGGTGCAATTCTGAAATTTTTTGCTTTTTCCTGCTCCTCTTAGCATGATAAAGAAAATTCAGAGTGAGATGCCAGCTGCTTTCATTCAGTCAGTAGCTTCAATCATTTCTGGACGTTTTTCAATGGCAAAAATCAATGAATATTGTAAATGCACAAACAGTAATTTCTCCGCATTGCAAGGTGCAATTCTGAAATTTTTTGCTTTTTCCTGCTCCTCTTAGCATGATAAAGAAGATTCAAAGAGAGTGAGATGCCAGCTCCTTTCATTCAGTCAGTAGCTTCAAACATTTCTGGTATATGAATAACATGATGTTTTTCAATGGCAAAAATCAATGAATATTGTAAATGCACAAACAGTAATTTCTCCGCATTGCAAGGTGCAATTCTGAAATTTTTTGCTTTTTCCTGCTCCTCTTAGCATGATAAAGAAGATTCAAAGAGAGTGAGATGCCAGCTCCTTTCGTTCAGTCAGTAGCTTCAATCATTTCTGGACGTTTTTCAAAGGCAAAAATCATTGAATATTGTAAATGCACAAACAGTAATTTCTCCGCATTGCAAGGTGCAATTCTGAAATTTTTTACTTTTTCCTGCTCCTCTTAGCATGATAAAGAAGATTCAAAGAGAGTGAGATGCCAGCTCCTTTTATTAAGTCAGTAGCTTCAATCATTTCTGGTATATGAATAACATGATGTTTTTCAATGGCAAAAATCAATGAATATTGTAAATGCACAAACAGTAATTTCTCCGCATTGCAAGGTGCAATTCTGAAGTTTTTTGCTTTTTCCTGCTCCTCTTAGCATGATAAAGAAGATTCAAAGAGAGTGAGATGCCAGCTCCTTTCATTCAGTCAGTAGCTTCAATCATTTCTGGACGTTTTTCAATGGCAAAAATCATTGAATATTGTAAATGCACAAACAGTAATTTCTCCGCATTGCAAGGTGCAATTCTGAAATTTTTTACTTTTTCCTGCTCCTCTTAGCATGATAAAGAAGATTCAAAGAGAGTGAGATGCCAGCTCCTTTCATTCAGTCAGTAGCGTCAATCATTTCTGGTATATGAATAACATGATGTTTTTCAATGTCAAAAATCAATGAATATTGTAAATGCACAAACAGTAATTTCTCCGCATTGCAAGGTGCAATTATGAAATTTTTTGCTTTTTCCTGCTCCTCTTAGCATGATAAAGAAGATTCAAAGAGAGTGAGATGCCAGCTCCTTTCATTCAGTCAGTAGCTTCAATCATTTCTGGACGTTTTTCAATGGCAAAAATCAATGAATATTGTAAATGCACAAACAGTAATTTCTCCGCATTGCAAGGTGCAATTCTGAAATTTTTTGCTTTTTCCTGCTCCTCTTAGCATGATAAAGAAAATTCAGAGTGAGATGCCAGCTCCTTTCATTCAGTCAGTAGCTTCAATCATTTCTGGACGTTTTTCAATGGCAAAAATCAATGAATATTGTAAATGCACAAACAGTAATTTCTCCGCATTGCAAGGTGCAATTCTGAAATTTTTTGCTTTTTCCTGCTCCTCTTAGCATGATAAAGAAAATTCAGAGTGAGATGCCAGCTGCTTTCATTCAGTCAGTACCTTCAATCATTTCTGGACGTTTTTCAATGGCAAAAATCAATGAATATTGTAAATGCACAAACAGTAATATCTCCACATTGCAAGGTGCAATTCTGAAATTTTTTGTTTTTTCCTGTTAATCCTAGCATGATAAAGAAGATTCAAAGAGAGTGAGATGCCAGCTCCTTTCATTCAGTCAGTAGCTTCAAACATTTCTGGTATATGAAAAACATGTTTTTCAATGGCAAAAATCAATGAATATTGTAAATGCACAAACAGTAATATCTCCACATTGCAAGGTGCAATTCTGAAATTTTTTGCTTTTTCCTGCTAATCCAAGCATGATAAAGAAGATTCAAAGAGAGTGAGATGCCAGCTCCTTTCATTCAGTCAGTAGCTTCAATCATTTCTGGACGTTTTTCAATGGCAAAAATCAATGAATATTGTAAATGCACAAACAGTAATATCTCCACATTGCAAGGTGCAATTCTGAAATTTTTTGCTTTTTCCTGTTAATCCTAGCATGATAAAGAAGATTCAAAGAGAGTGAGATGCCAGCTCCTTTCATTCAGTCAGTAGCTTCAAACATTTCTGGTATATGAAAAACATGTTTTTCAATGGCAAAAATCAATGAATATTGTAAATGCACAAACAGTAATATCTCCACATTGCAAGGTGCAATTCTGAAATTTTTTGCTTTTTCCTGCTAATCCAAGCATGATAAAGAAGATTCAAAGAGAGTGAGATGCCAGCTCCTTTCATTCAGTCAGTAGCTTCAAACATTTCTGGTATATGAATAACATGATGTTTTTCAATGGCAAAAATCAATGAATATTGTAAATGCACAAACAGTAATTTCTCCGCATTGCAAGGTGCAATTCTGAAATTTTTTGCTTTTTCCTGCTCCTCTTAGCATGATAAAGAAGATTCAAAGAGAGTGAGATGCCAGCTCCTTTCATTCAGTCAGTAGCTTCAAACATTTCTGGTATATGAATAACATGATGTTTTTCAATGGCAAAAATCAATGAATATTGTAAATGCACAAACAGTAATTTCTCCGCATTGCAAGGTGCAATTCTGAAATTTTTTGCTTTTTCCTGCTCCTCTTAGCATGATAAAGACGATTCAAAGAGAGTGAGATGCCAGCTGCTTTCATTCAGTCAGTAGCTTCAATCATTTCTGGACGTTTTTCAATGGCAAAAATCAATGAATATTGTAAATGCACAAACAGTAATTTCTCCGCATTGCAAGGTGCAATTCTGAAATTTTTTGCTTTTTCCTGCTCCTCTTAGCATGATAAAGAAGATTCAAAGAGAGTGAGATGCCAGCTCCTTTCATTCAGTCAGTAGCTTCAAACATTTCTGGTATATGAATAACATGATGTTTTTCAATGGCAAAAATCAATGAATATTGTAAATGCACAAACAGTAATTTCTCCGCATTGCAAGGTGCAATTCTGAAATTTTTTGCTTTTTCCTGCTCCTCTTAGCATGATAAAGAAGATTCAAAGAGAGTGAGATGCCAGCTCCTTTCGTTCAGTCAGTAGCTTCAATCATTTCTGGACGTTTTTCAAAGGCAAAAATCATTGAATATTGTAAATGCACAAACAGTAATTTCTCCGCATTGCAAGGTGCAATTCTGAAATTTTTTACTTTTTCCTGCTCCTCTTAGCATGATAAAGAAGATTCAAAGAGAGTGAGATGCCAGCTCCTTTTATTCAGTCAGTAGCTTCAATCATTTCTGGTATATGAATAACATGATGTTTTTCAATGGCAAAAATCAATGAATATTGTAAATGCACAAACAGTAATTTCTCCGCATTGCAAGGTGCAATTCTGAAGTTTTTTGCTTTTTCCTGCTCCTCTTAGCATGATAAAGAAGATTCAAAGAGAGTGAGATGCCAGCTCCTTTCATTCAGTCAGTAGCTTCAATCATTTCTGGACGTTTTTCAATGGCAAAAATCATTGAATATTGTAAATGCACAAACAGTAATTTCTCCGCATTGCAAGGTGCAATTCTGAAATTTTTTACTTTTTCCTGCTCCTCTTAGCATGATAAAGAAGATTCAAAGAGAGTGAGATGCCAGCTCCTTTCATTCAGTCAGTAGCTTCAATCATTTCTGGTATATGAATAACATGATGTTTTTCAATGTCAAAAATCAATGAATATTGTAAATGCACAAACAGTAATTTCTCCGCATTGCAAGTTGCAATTATGAAATTTTTTGCTTTTTCCTGCTCCTCTTAGCATGATAAAGAAGATTCAAAGAGAGTGAGATGCCAGCTCCTTTCATTCAGTCAGTAGCTTCAATCATTTCTGGACGTTTTTCAATGGCAAAAATCAATGAATATTGTAAATGCACAAACAGTAATTTCTCCGCATTGCAAGGTGCAATTCTGAAATTTTTTGCTTTTTCCTGCTCCTCTTAGCATGATAAAGAAAATTCAGAGTGAGATGCCAGCTCCTTTCATTCAGTCAGTAGCTTCAATCATTTCTGGACGTTTTTCAATGGCAAAAATCAATGAATATTGTAAATGCACAAACAGTAATTTCTCCGCATTGCAAGGTGCAATTCTGAAATTTTTTGCTTTTTCCTGCTCCTCTTAGCATGATAAAGAAGATTCAAAGAGAGTGAGATGCCAGCTCCTTTCATTCAGTCAGTAGCTTCAAACATTTCTGGTATATGAATAACATGATGTTTTTCAATGGCAAAAATCAATAAATATTGTAAATGCACAAACAGTAATTTCTCCGCATTGCAAGGTGCAATTCTGAAATTTTTTGCTTTTTCCTGCTCCTCTTAGCATGATAAAGAAGATTCAAAGAGAGTGAGATGCCAGCTCCTTTCGTTCAGTCAGTAGCTTCAATCATTTCTGGACGTTTTTCAAAGGCAAAAATCATTGAATATTGTAAATGCACAAACAGTAATTTCTCCGCATTGCAAGGTGCAATTCTGAAATTTTTTACTTTTTCCTGCTCCTCTTAGCATGATAAAGAAGATTCAAAGAGAGTGAGATGCCAGCTCCTTTCATTCAGTCAGTAGCTTCAATCATTTCTGGTATATGAATAACATGATGTTTTTCAATTGCAAAAATCAATGAATATTGTAAATGCACAAACAGTAATTTCTCCGCATTGCAAGGTGCAATTCTGAAGTTTTTTGCTTTTTCCTGCTCCTCTTAGCATGATAAAGAAGATTCAAAGAGAGTGAGATGCCAGCTCCTTTCATTCAGTCAGTAGCTTCAATCATTTCTGGACGTTTTTCAATGGCAAAAATCAATGAATATTGTAAATGCACAAACAGTAATTTCTCCGCATTGCAAGGTGCAATTCTGAAATTTTTTACTTTTTCCTGCTCCTCTTAGCATGATAAAGAAGATTCAAAGAGAGTGAGATGCCAGCTCCTTTCATTCAGTCAGTAGCTTCAAACATTCCTGGTATATGAATAACATAATGTTTTTCAATGGCAAAAATCAATGAATATTGTAAATGCACAAACAGTAATTTCTCCGCATTGCAAGGTGCAATTCTGAAATTTTTTGCTTTTTCCTGCTCCTCTTAGCATGATAAAGAAGATTCAAAGAGAGTGAGATGCCAGCTTTTTTCATTCAGTCAGTAGCTTCAATCATTTCTGGACGTTTTTCAATTGCAAAAATCAATGAATATTGTAAATGCACAAACAGTAATTTCTCCGCATTGCAAGGTGCAATTCTGAAATTTTTTGCTTTTTCCTGCTCCTCTTAGCATGATAAAGAAAATTCAGAGTGAGATGCCAGCTCCTTTCATTCAGTCAGTAGCTTCAATCATTTCTGGACGTTTTTCAATGGCAAAAATCAATGAATATTGTAAATGCACAAACAGTAATTTCTCCGCATTGCAAGGTGCAATTCTGAAATTTTTTGCTTTTTCCTGCTCCTCTTAGCATGATAAAGAAGATTCAAAGAGAGTGAGATGCCAGCTCCTTTCATTCAGTCAGTAGCTTCAAACATTTCTGGTATATGAATAACATGATGTTTTTCAATGGCAAAAATCAATAAATATTGTAAATGCACAAACAGTAATTTCTCCGCATTGCAAGGTGCAATTCTGAAATTTTTTGCTTTTTCCTGCTCCTCTTAGCATGATAAAGAAGATTCAAAGAGAGTGAGATGCCAGCTCCTTTCGTTCAGTCAGTAGCTTCAATCATTTCTGGACGTTTTTCAAAGGCAAAAATCATTGAATATTGTAAATGCACAAACAGTAATTTCTCCGCATTGCAAGGTGCAATTCTGAAATTTTTTACTTTTTCCTGCTCCTCTTAGCATGGTAAAGAAGATTCAAAGAGAGTGAGATGCCAGCTCCTTTCATTCAGTCAGTAGCTTCAATCATTTCTGGTATATGAATAACATGATGTTTTTCAATTGCAAAAATCAATGAATATTGTAAATGCACAAACAGTAATTTCTCCGCATTGCAAGGTGCAATTCTGAAGTTTTTTGCTTTTTCCTGCTCCTCTTAGCATGATAAAGAAGATTCAAAGAGAGTGAGATGCCAGCTCCTTTCATTCAGTCAGTAGCTTCAATCATTTCTGGACGTTTTTCAATGGCAAAAATCAATGAATATTGTAAATGCACAAACAGTAATTTCTCCGCATTGCAAGGTGCAATTCTGAAATTTTTTACTTTTTCCTGCTCCTCTTAGCATGATAAAGAAGATTCAAAGAGAGTGAGATGCCAGCTCCTTTCATTCAGTCAGTAGCTTCAAACATTCCTGGTATATGAATAACATAATGTTTTTCAATGGCAAAAATCAATGAATATTGTAAATGCACAAACAGTAATTTCTCCGCATTGCAAGGTGCAATTCTGAAATTTTTTGCTTTTTCCTGCTCCTCTTAGCATGATAAAGAAGATTCAAAGAGAGTGAGATGCCAGCTTTTTTCATTCAGTCAGTAGCTTCAATCATTTCTGGACGTTTTTCAATTGCAAAAATCAATGAATATTGTAAATGCACAAACAGTAATTTCTCCGCATTGCAAGGTGCAATTCTGAAATTTTTTGCTTTTTCCTGCTCCTCTTAGCATGATAAAGAAAATTCAGAGTGAGATGCCAGCTCCTTTCATTCAGTCAGTAGCTTCAATCATTTCTGGACGTTTTTCAATGGCAAAAATCAATGAATATTGTAAATGCACAAACAGTAATTTCTCCGCATTGCAAGGTGCAATTCTGAAATTTTTTGCTTTTTCCTGCTCCTCTTAGCATGATAAAGAAGATTCAAAGAGAGTGAGATGCCAGCTCCTTTCATTCAGTCAGTAGCTTCAAACATTTCTGGTATATGAATAACATGATGTTTTTCAATGGCAAAAATCAATAAATATTGTAAATGCACAAACAGTAATTTCTCCGCATTGCAAGGTGCAATTCTGAAATTTTTTGCTTTTTCCTGCTCCTCTTAGCATGATAAAGAAGATTCAAAGAGAGTGAGATGCCAGCTCCTTTCGTTCAGTCAGTAGCTTCAATCATTTCTGGACGTTTTTCAAAGGCAAAAATCATTGAATATTGTAAATGCACAAACAGTAATTTCTCCGCATTGCAAGGTGCAATTCTGAAATTTTTTACTTTTTCCTGCTCCTCTTAGCATGATAAAGAAGATTCAAAGAGAGTGAGATGCCAGCTCCTTTCATTCAGTCAGTAGCTTCAATCATTTCTGGTATATGAATAACATGATGTTTTTCAATTGCAAAAATCAATGAATATTGTAAATGCACAAACAGTAATTTCTCCGCATTGCAAGGTGCAATTCTGAAGTTTTTTGCTTTTTCCTGCTCCTCTTAGCATGATAAAGAAGATTCAAAGAGAGTGAGATGCCAGCTCCTTTCATTCAGTCAGTAGCTTCAATCATTTCTGGACGTTTTTCAATGGCAAAAATCAATGAATATTGTAAATGCACAAACAGTAATTTCTCCGCATTGCAAGGTGCAATTCTGAAATTTTTTACTTTTTCCTGCTCCTCTTAGCATGATAAAGAAGATTCAAAGAGAGTGAGATGCCAGCTCCTTTCATTCAGTCAGTAGCTTCAAACATTCCTGGTATATGAATAACATAATGTTTTTCAATGGCAAAAATCAATGAATATTGTAAATGCACAAACAGTAATTTCTCCGCATTGCAAGGTGCAATTCTGAAATTTTTTGCTTTTTCCTGCTCCTCTTAGCATGATAAAGAAGATTCAAAGAGAGTGAGATGCCAGCTTTTTTCATTCAGTCAGTAGCTTCAATCATTTCTGGACGTTTTTCAATTGCAAAAATCAATGAATATTGTAAATGCACAAACAGTAATTTCTCCGCATTGCAAGGTGCAATTCTGAAATTTTTTGCTTTTTCCTGCTCCTCTTAGCATGATAAAGAAGATTCAAAGAGAGTGAGATGCCAGCTCCTTTCATTCAGTCAGTAGCTTCAAACATTTCTGGTATATGACTAACATGATGTTTTTCAATGGCAAAAATCAATGAATATTGTAAATGCACAAACAGTAATTTCTCCGCATTGCAAGGTGCAATTCTGAAATTTTTTGCTTTTTCCTGCTCCTCTTAGCATGATAAAGAAGATTCAAAGAGAGTGAGATGCCAGCTCCTTTCATTCAGTCAGTAGCATCAATCATTTCTGGTATATGAATAACATGATGTTTTTCAATGGCAAAAATCAATGAATATTGTAAATGCACAAACAGTAATTTCTCCGCATTGCAAGGTGCAATTCTGAAATTTTTTGCTTTTTCCTGCTCCTCTTAGCATGATAAAGAAGATTCAAAGAGAGTGAGATGCCAGCTCCTTTCGTTCAGTCAGTAGCTTCAATCATTTCTGGACGTTTTTCAAAGGCAAAAATCATTGAATATTGTAAATGCACAAACAGTAATTTCTCCGCATTGCAAGGTGCAATTCTGAAATTTTTTACTTTTTCCTGCTCCTCTTAGCATGATAAAGAAGATTCAAAGAGAGTGAGATGCCAGCTCCTTTCATTCAGTCAGTAGCTTCAATCATTTCTGGTATATGAATAACATGATGTTTTTCAATGGCAAAAATCAATGAATATTGTAAATGCACAAACAGTAATTTCTCCGCATTGCAAGGTGCAATTCTGAAATTTTTTGCTTTTTCCTGCTCCTCTTAGCATGATAAAGAAGATTCAAAGAGAGTGAGATGCCAGCTCCTTTCATTCAGTCAGTAGCTTCAATCATTTCTGGACGTTTTTCAATGGCAAAAATCATTGAATATTGTAAATGCACAAACAGTAATTTCTCCGCATTGCAAGGTGCAATTCTGAAATTTTTTACTTTTTCCTGCTCCTCTTAGCATGATAAAGAAGATTCAAAGAGAGTGAGATGCCAGCTCCTTTCATTCAGTCAGTAGCTTCAATCATTTCTGGTATATGAATACCATGATGTTTTTCAATGGCAAAAATCAATGAATATTGTAAATGCACAAACAGTAATTTCTCCGCATTGCAAGGTGCAATTCTGAAATTTTTTGCTTTTTCCTGCTCCTCTTAGCATGATAAAGAAGATTCAAAGAGAGTGAGATGCCAGCTCCTTTCATTCAGTCAGTAGCTTCAATCATTTCTGGACGTTTTTCAATGGCAAAAATCAATGAATATTGTAAATGCACAAACAGTAATTTCTCCGCATTGCAAGGTGCAATTCTGAAATTTTTTGCTTTTTCCTGCTCCTCTTAGCATGATAAACAAGATTAAAAGAGAGTGAGATGCCAGCTCCTTTCATTCAGTCAGTAGCTTCAATCATTTCTGGACGTTTTTCAATGGCAAAAATCAATGAATATTGTAAATGCACAAACAGTAATTTCTCCGCATTGCAAGGTGCAATTCTGAAATTTTTTGCTTTTTCCTGCTCCTCTTAGCATGATAAAGAAGATTCAAAGAGAGTGAGATGCCAGCTCCTTTCATTCAGTCAGTAGCTTCAATCATTTCTGGACGTTTTTCAATTGCAAAAATCAATGAATATTGTAAATGCACAAACAGTAATTTCTAAGCATTGCAAGGTGCAACTCTGAAATTTTTTGCTTTTTCCTGCTCCTCTTAGCATGATAAAGAAGATTCAAAGAGAGTGAGATGCCAGCTCCTTTCATTCAGTCAGTAGCTTCAATCATTTCTGGTATATGAATAACGTGATGTTTTTCAATGGCAAAAATCAATGAATATTGTAAATGCACAAACAGTAATTTCTCCGCATTGCAAGGTGCAATTCTGAAATTTTTTGCTTTTTCCTGCTCCTCTTAGCATGATAAAGAAGATTCAAAGAGAGTGAGATGCCAGCTCCTTTCATTCAGTCAGTAGCTTCAAACATTTCTGGTATATGAATAACATGATGTTTTTCAATGGCAAAAATCAATGAATATTGTAAATGCACAAACAGTAATTTCTCCGCATTGCAAGGTGCAATTCTGAAATTTTTTGCTTTTTCCTGCTCCTCTTAGCATGATAAAGAAGATTCAAGGAGAGTGAGATGCCAGCTCCTTTCATTCAGTCAGTAGCTTCAAACATTTCTGGTATATGAATAACATGATGTTTTTCAATGGCAAAAATCAATGAATATTGTAAATGCACAAACAGTAATTTCTCCGCATTGCAAGGTGCAATTCTGAAATTTTTTGCTTTATCCTGCTCCTCTTAGCATGATAAAGAAGATTCAAAGAGAGTGAGATGCCAGCTCCTTTCATTCAGTCAGTAGCTTCAATCATTTCTGGACGTTTTTCAATGGCAAAAATCATTGAATATTGTAAATGCACAAACAGTAATTTCTCCGCATTGCAAGGTGCAATTCTGAAATTTTTTACTTTTTCCTGCTCCTCTTAGCATGATAAAGAAGATTCAAAGAGAGTGAGATGCCAGCTCCTTTCATTCAGTCAGTAGCTTCAATCATTTCTGGTATATGAATAACATGATGTTTTTCAATGGCAAAAATCAATGAATATTGTAAATGCACAAACAGTAATTTCTCCGCATTGCAAGGTGCAATTCTGAGATTTTTTGCTTTTTCCTGCTCCTCTTAGCATGATAAAGAAGATTCAAAGAGAGTGAGATGCCAGCTCCTTTCATTCAGTCAGTAGCTTCAATCATTTCTGGACGTTTTTCAATGGCAAAAATCAATGAATATTCTAAATGCACAAACAGTAATTTCTCCGCATTGCAAGGTGCAATTCTGAAATTTTTTGCTTTTTCCTGCTCCTCTTAGCATGATAAACAAGATTCAAAGAGAGTGAGATGCCAGCTCCTTTCATTCAGTCAGTAGCTTCAATCATTTCTGGACGTTTTTCAATGGCAAAAATCAATGAATATTGTAAATGCACAAATAGTAATTTCTCCGCATTGCAAGGTGCAATTCTGAAATTTTTTGCTTTTTCCTGCTCCTCTTAGCATGATAAAGAAGATTCAAAGAGAGTGAGAAGCCAGCTCCTTTCATTCAGTCAGTAGCTTCAATCATTTCTGGACGTTTTTCAATTGCAAAAATCAATGAATATTGTAAATGCACAAACAGTAATTTCTCCGCATTGCAAGGTGCAATTCTGAATTTTTTTGCTTTTTCCTGCTCCTCTTAGCATGATAAAGAAGATTCAAAGAGAGTGAGATGCCAGCTCCTTTCATTCAGTCAGTAGCTTCAATCATTTCTGGTATATGAATAACATGATGTTTTTCAATGGCAAAAATCAATGAATATTGTAAATGCACAAACAGTAATTTCTCCGCATTGCAAGGTGCAATTCTGAAATTTTTTGCTTTTTCCTGCTCCTCTTAGCATGATAAAGAAGATTCAAAGAGAGTGAGATGCCAGCTCCTTTCATTCAGTCAGTAGCTTCAATCATTTCTGGACGTTTTTCAATGGCAAAAATCAATGAATATTGTAAATGCACAAACAGTAATTTCTCCGCATTGCAAGGTGCAATTCTGAAATTTTTTGCTTTTTCCTGCTCCTCTTAGCATGATAAAGAAGATTCAAAGAGAGTGAGATGCCAGCTCCTTTCATTCAGTCAGTAGCTTCAATCATTTCTGGACGTTTTTCAATGGCAAAAATCAATGAATATTGTAAATGCACAAACAGTAATTTCTCCGCATTGCAAGGTGCAATTCTGAAATTTTTTGCTTTTTCCTGCTCCTCTTAGCATGATAAAAAAGATTCAAAGAGAGTGAGATGCCAGCTCCTTTCATTCAGTCAGTAGCTTCAAACATTTCTGGTATATGAATAACATGATGTTTTTCAATGGCAAAAATCAATGAATATTGTAAATGCACAAACAGTAATTTCTCCGCATTGCAAGGTGCAATTCTGAAATTTTTTGCTTTTTCCTGCTCCTCTTAGCATGATAAAGAAGATTCAAAGAGAGTGAGACGCCAGCTCCTTTCGTTCAGTCAGTAGCTTCAATCATTTCTGGACGTTTTTCAATGGCAAAAATCATTGAATATTGTAAATGCACAAACAGTAATTTCTACGCATTGCAAGGTGCAATTCTGAAATTTTTTACTTTTTCCTGCTCCTCTTAGCATGATAAAGAAGATTCAAAGAGAGTGAGATGCCAGCTCCTTTCATTCAGTCAGTAGCTTCAATCATTTCTGGTATATGAATAACATGATGTTTTTCAATGGCAAAAATCAATGAATATTGTAAATGCACAAACAGTAATTTCTCCGCATTGCAAGGTGCAATTCTGAAATTTTTTGCTTTTTCCTGCTCCTCTTAGCATGATAAAGAAGATTCAAAGAGAGTGAGACGCCAGCTCCTTTCGTTCAGTCAGTAGCTTCAATCATTTCTGGACGTTTTTCAATGGCAAAAATCATTGAATATTGTAAATGCACAAACAGTAATTTCTCCGCATTGCAAGGTGCAATTCTGAAATTTTTTACTTTTTCCTGCTCCTCTTAGCATGATAAAGAAGATTCAAAGAGAGTGAGATGCCAGCTCCTTTCATTCAGTCAGTAGCTTCAATCATTTCTGGTATATGAATAACATGATGTTTTTCAATGGCAAAAATCAATGAATATTGTAAATGCACAAACAGTAATTTCTCCGCATTGCAAGGTGCAATTCTGAAATTTTTTGCTTTTTCCTGCTCCTCTTAGCATGATAAAGAAGATTCAAAGAGAGTGAGATGCCAGCTCCTTTCATTCAGTCAGTAGCTTCAATCATTTCTGGACGTTTTTCAATGGCAAAAATCAACGAATATTGTAAATGCACAAACAGTAATTTCTCCGCATTGCAAGGTGCAATTCTGAAATTTTTTGCTTTTTCCTGCTCCTCTTAGCATGATAAAGAAGATTCAAAGAGAGTGAGATGCCAGCTCCTTTCATTCAGTCAGTAGCTTCAATCATTTCTGGTATATGAATAACATGATGTTTTTCAATGGCAAAAATCAATGAATATTGTAAATGCACAAACAGTAATTTCTCCGCATTGCAAGGTGCAATTCTGAAATTTTTTGCTTTTTCCTGCTCCTCTTAGCATGATAAAGAAGATTCAAAGAGAGTGAGATGCCAGCTCCTTTCATTCAGTCAGTAGCTTGAATCATTTCTGGTATATGAATAACATGATGTTTTTCAATGGCAAAAATCAATGAATATTGTAAATGCACAAACAGTAATTTCTCCGCATTGCAAGGTGCAATTCTGAAATTTTTTGCTTTTTCCTGCTCCTCTTAGCATGATAAAAAAGATTCAAAGAGAGTGAGATGCCAGCTCCTTTCATTCAGTCAGTAGCTTCAATCATTTCTGGTATATGAATAACGTGATGTTTTTCAATGGCAAAAATCAATGAATATTGTAAATGCACAAACAGTAATTTCTCCGCATTGCAAGGTGCAATTCTGAAATTTTTTGCTTTTTCCTGCTCCTCTTAGCATGATAAAGAAGATTCAAAGAGAGTGAGATGCCAGCTCCTTTCATTCAGTCAGTAGCTTCAAACATTTCTGGTATATGAATAACATGATGTTTTTCAATGGCAAAAATCAATGAATATTGTAAATGCACAAACAGTAATTTCTCCGCATTGCAAGGTGCAATTCTGAAATTTTTTGCTTTTTCCTGCTCCTCTTAGCATGATAAAGAAGATTCAAGGAGAGTGAGATGCCAGCTCCTTTCATTCAGTCAGTAGCTTCAAACATTTCTGGTATATGAATAACATGATGTTTTTCAATGGCAAAAATCAATGAATATTGTAAATGCACAAACAGTAATTTCTCCGCATTGCAAGGTGCAATTCTGAAATTTTTTGCTTTATCCTGCTCCTCTTAGCATGATAAAGAAGATTCAAAGAGAGTGAGATGCCAGCTCCTTTCAATCAGTCAGTAGCTTCAATCATTTCTGGACGTTTTTCAATGGCAAAAATCATTGAATATTGTAAATGCACAAACAGTAATTTCTCCGCATTGCAAGGTGCAATTCTGAAATTTTTTACTTTTTCCTGCTCCTCTTAGCATGATAAAGAAGATTCAAAGAGAGTGAGATGCCAGCTCCTTTCATTCAGTCAGTAGCTTCAATCATTTCTGGTATATGAATAACATGATGTTTTTCAATGGCAAAAATCAATGAATATTGTAAATGCACAAACAGTAATTTCTCCGCATTGCAAGGTGCAATTCTGAGATTTTTTGCTTTTTCCTGCTCCTCTTAGCATGATAAAGAAGATTCAAAGAGAGTGAGATGCCAGCTCCTTTCATTCAGTCAGTAGCTTCAATCATTTCTGGACGTTTTTCAATGGCAAAAATCAATGAATATTCTAAATGCACAAACAGTAATTTCTCCGCATTGCAAGGTGCAATTCTGAAATTTTTTGCTTTTTCCTGCTCCTCTTAGCATAATAAACAAGATTCAAAGAGAGTGAGATGCCAGCTCCTTTCATTCAGTCAGTAGCTTCAATCATTACTGGACGTTTTTCAATGGCAAAAATCAATGAATATTGTAAATGCACAAACAGTAATTTCTCCGCATTGCAAGGTGCAATTCTGAAATTTTTTGCTTTTTCCTGCTCCTCTTAGCATGATAAAGAAGATTCAAAGAGAGTGAGAAGCCAGCTCCTTTCATTCAGTCAGTAGCTTCAATCATTTCTGGACGTTTTTCAATTGCAAAAATCAATGAATATTGTAAATGCACAAACAGTAATTTCTCCGCATTGCAAGGTGCAATTCTGAAATTTTTTGCTTTTTCCTGCTCCTCTTAGCATGATAAAGAAGATTCAAAGAGAGTGAGATGCCAGCTCCTTTCATTCAGTCAGTAGCTTCAATCATTTCTGGTATATGAATAACATCATGTTTTTCAATGGCAAAAATCAATGAATATTGTAAATGCACAAACAGTAATTTCTCCGCATTGCAAGGTGCAATTCTGAAATTTTTTGCTTTTTCCTGCTCCTCTTAGCATGATAAAGAAGATTCAAAGAGAGTGAGATGCCAGCTCCTTTCATTCAGTCAGTAGCTTCAATCATTTCTGGACGTTTTTCAATGGCAAAAATCAATGAATATTGTAAATGCACAAACAGTAATTTCTCCGCATTGCAAGGTGCAATTCTGAAATTTTTTGCTTTTTCCTGCTCCTCTTAGCATGATAAAGAAGATTCAAAGAGAGTGAGATGCCAGCTCCTTTCATTCAGTCAGTAGCTTCAATCATTTCTGGACGTTTTTCAATGGCAAAAATCAATGAATATTGTAAATGCACAAACAGTAATTTCTCCGCATTGCAAGGTGCAATTCTGAAATTTTTTGCTTTTTCCTGCTCCTCTTAGCATGATAAAAAAGATTCAAAGAGAGTGAGATGCCAGCTCCTTTCATTCAGTCAGTAGCTTCAAACATTTCTGGTATATGAATAACATGATGTTTTTCAATGGCAAAAATCAATGAATATTGTAAATGCACAAACAGTAATTTCTCCGCATTGCAAGGTGCAATTCTGAAATTTTTTGCTTTTTCCTGCTCCTCTTAGCATGATAAAGAAGATTCAAAGAGAGTGAGACGCCAGCTCCTTTCGTTCAGTCAGTAGCTTCAATCATTTCTGGACGTTTTTCAATGGCAAAAAT
Source organism: Phyllobates terribilis (assembly GCF_046119375.1). Lineage (NCBI taxonomy): Eukaryota > Metazoa > Chordata > Amphibia > Anura > Dendrobatidae > Phyllobates > Phyllobates terribilis. The sequence goes on from NW_027363617.1 coordinate 319,368, forward strand.
CATTGAATATTGTAAATGCACAAACAGTAATTTCTCCGCATTGCAAGGTGCAATTCTGAAATTTTTTACTTTTTCCTGCTCCTCTTAGCATGGTAAAGAAGATTCAAAGAGAGTGAGATGCCAGCTCCTTTCATTCAGTCAGTAGCTTCAATCATTTCTGGTATATGAATAACATGATGTTTTTCAATGGCAAAAATCAATGAATATTGTAAATGCACAAACAGTAATTTCTCCGCATTGCAAGGTGCAATTCTGAAATTTTTTGCTTTTTCCTGCTCCTCTTAGCATGATAAAGAAGATTCAAAGAGAGTGAGATGCCAGCTCCTTTCATTCAGTCAGTAGCTTCAATCATTTCTGGACGTTTTTCAATGGCAAAAATCAACGAATGTTGTAAATGCACAAACAGTAATTTCTCCGCATTGCAAGGTGCAATTCTGAAATTTTTTGCTTTTTCCTGCTCCTCTTAGCATGATAAAGAAGATTCAAAGAGAGTGAGATGCCAGCTCCTTACATTCAGTCAGTAGCTTCAATCATTTCTGGTAAATGAATAACATGATGTTTTTCAATGGCAAAAATCAATGAATTTTGTAAATGCACAAACAGTAATTTCTCCGCATTGCAAGGCGCAATTCTGAAATTTTTTGCTTTTTCCTGCTCCTCTTAGCATGATAAAGAAGATTCAAAGAGAGTGAGATGCCAGCTCCTTTCAATCAGTCAGTAGCTTCAATCATTTCTGGACGTTTTTCAATGGCAAAAATCAATGAATATTGTAAATGCACAAACAGTAATTTCTCCGCATTGCAAGGTGCAATTCTGAAATTTTTTGCTTTTTCCTGCTCCTCTTAGCATGATAAAGAAGATTCAAAGAGAGTGAGATGCCAGCTCATTTCATTCAGTCAGTAGCTTCAATCATTTCTGGTATATGAATAACATCATGTTTTTCAATGGCAAAAATCAATGAATATTGTAAATGCACAAACAGTAATTTCTCCGCATTGCAAGGTGCAATTCTGAAATTTTTTGCTTTTTCCTGCTCCTCTTAGCATGATAAAGAAGATTCAAAGAGAGTGAGATGCCAGCTCCTTTCATTCAGTCAGTAGCTTCAATCATTTCTGGACGTTTTTCAATGGCAAAAATCAATGAATATTGTAAATGCACAAACAGTAATTTCTCCGCATTGCAAGGTGCAATTCTGAAATTTTTTGCTTTTTCCTGCTCCTCTTAGCATGATAAAGAAGATTCAAAGAGAGTGAGATGCCAGCTCCTTTCATTCAGTCAGTAGCTTCAATCATTTCTGGACGTTTTTCAATGGCAAAAATCAATGAATATTGTAAATGCACAAACAGTAATTTCTCCGCATTGCAAGGTGCAATTCTGAAATTTTTTGCTTTTTCCTGCTCCTCTTAGCATGATAAAAAAGATTCAAAGAGAGTGAGATGCCAGCTCCTTTCATTCAGTCAGTAGCTTCAAACATTTCTGGTATATGAATAACATGATGTTTTTCAATGGCAAAAATCAATGAATATTGTAAATGCACAAACAGTAATTTCTCCGCATTGCAAGGTGCAATTCTGAAATTTTTTGCTTTTTCCTGCTCCTCTTAGCATGATAAAGAAGATTCAAAGAGAGTGAGACGCCAGCTCCTTTCGTTCAGTCAGTAGCTTCAATCATTTCTGGACGTTTTTCAATGGCAAAAATCATTGAATATTGTAAATGCACAAACAGTAATTTCTCCGCATTGCAAGGTGCAATTCTGAAATTTTTTACTTTTTCCTGCTCCTCTTAGCATGGTAAAGAAGATTCAAAGAGAGTGAGATGCCAGCTCCTTTCATTCAGTCAGTAGCTTCAATCATTTCTGGTATATGAATAACATGATGTTTTTCAATGGCAAAAATCAATGAATATTGTAAATGCACAAACAGTAATTTCTCCGCATTGCAAGGTGCAATTCTGAAATTTTTTGCTTTTTCCTGCTCCTCTTAGCATGATAAAGAAGATTCAAAGAGAGTGAGATGCCAGCTCCTTTCATTCAGTCAGTAGCTTCAATCATTTCTGGACGTTTTTCAATGGCAAAAATCAACGAATGTTGTAAATGCACAAACAGTAATTTCTCCGCATTGCAAGGTGCAATTCTGAAATTTTTTGCTTTTTCCTGCTCCTCTTAGCATGATAAAGAAGATTCAAAGAGAGTGAGATGCCAGCTCCTTACATTCAGTCAGTAGCTTCAATCATTTCTGGTAAATGAATAACATGATGTTTTTCAATGGCAAAAATCAATGAATTTTGTAAATGCACAAACAGTAATTTCTCCGCATTGCAAGGCGCAATTCTGAAATTTTTTGCTTTTTCCTGCTCCTCTTAGCATGATAAAGAAGATTCAAAGAGAGTGAGATGCCAGCTCCTTTCAATCAGTCAGTAGCTTCAATCATTTCTGGACGTTTTTCAATGGCAAAAATCAATGAATATTGTAAATGCACAAACAGTAATTTCTCCGCATTGCAAGGTGCAATTCTGAAATTTTTTGCTTTTTCCTGCTCCTCTTAGCATGATAAAGAAGATTCAAAGAGAGTGAGATGCCAGCTCCTTTCATTCAGTCAGTAGCTTCAATCATTTCTGGACGTTTTTCAATGGCAAAAATCAATGAATATTGTAAATGCACAAGCAGTACTTTTTCCGCATTGCAAGGTGCAATTCTGAAATTTTTTGCTTATTCCTGCTCCTCTTAGCATGATAAAGAAGATTCAAAGAGAGTGAGGTGCCAGCTCCTTTCATTCAGTCAGTAGCTTCAAACATTTCTGGTATATGAATAACGTTTTTCAATGGCAAAAATCAATGAATATTGTAAATGCACAAACAGTTATTTCTCCGCATTGCAAGGTGCAATTCTGAAATTTTTTGCTTTTTCCTGCTCCTCTTAGCATGATAAAGAAGATTCAAAGAGAGTGAGATGCCAGCTCCTTTCATTCAGTCAGTAGCTTCAATCATTTCTGGACGTTTTTCAATGGCAAAAATCAATAAATATTGTAAATGCACAAACAGTAATTTCTCCGCATTGCAAGGTGCAATTCTGAAATTTTTTGCTTTTTCCTGCTCCTCTTAGCATGATAAAGAAGATTCAAAGAGAGTGAGATGCCAGCTCCTTTCATTCAGTCAGTAGCTTCAATCATTTCTGGACGTTTTTCAATGGCAAAAATCAATGAATATTGTAAATGCACAAACAGTAATTTCTCCGCATTGCAAGGTGCAATTCTGAAATTTTTTGCTTTTTCCTGCTCCTCTTAGCATGATAAAGAAGATTCAAAGAGAGTGAGATGCCAGCTCCTTTCATTCAGTCAGTAGCTTCAATCATTTCTGGACGTTTTTCAATGGCAAAAATCAATGAATATTGTAAATGCACAAACAGTAATTTCTCCGCATTGCAAGGTGCAATTCTGAAATTTTTGCTTTTTCCTGCTCCTCTTAGCATGATAAAGAAGATTCAAAGAGAGTGAGGTGCCAGCTCCTTTCATTCAGTCCGTAGCTTCAAACATTTCTGGTATATGAATAACATGTTTTTCAATGGTAAAAATCAATGAATATTGTAAATGCACAAACAGTAATTTCTCCACATTGCAAGGAGCAATTCTGAAATTTTTTGCTTTTTCCTGCTCCTCTTAGCATGAAAAAGAAGATTCAAAGAGAGTGAGATGCCAGCTCCTTTCATTCAGTCAGTAGCTTCAATCATTTCTGGACGTTTTTCAATGGCAAAAATCAATGAATATTGTAAATGCACAAACTGTAATTTCTCCGCATTGCAAGGTGCAATTCTGAAATTTTTTGCTTTTTCCTGCTCCTCTTAGCATGATAAAGAAGATTCAAAGAGAGTGAGATGCCAGCTCTTTTCATTCAGTCAGTAGCTTCAATCATTTCTGGACGTTTTTCAATGGCAAAAATCAATGAATATTGTAAATGCACAAACAGTAATTTCTCCGCATTGCAAGGTGCAATTCTGAAATTTTTTGCTTTTTCCTGCTCCTCTTAGCATGATAAAGAAGATTCAAAGAGAGTGAGATGCCAGCTCCTTTCATTCAATCAGTAGCTTCAAACATTTCTGGTATATGAATAACATGATGTTTTTCAATGGCAAAAATCAATGAATATTGTAAATGCACAAACAGTAATTTCTCCGCATTGCAAGGTGCAATTCTGAAATTTTTTGCTTTTTCCTGCTCCTCTTAGCATGATAAAGAAGATTCAAAGAGAGTGAGATGCCAGCTCCTTTCAATCAGTCAGTAGCTTCAATCATTTCTGGACGTTTTTCAATGGCAAAAATCAATGAATATTGTAAATGCACAAACAGTAATTTCTCCGCATTGCAAGGTGCAATTCTGAAATTTTTTGCTTTTTCCTGCTCCTCTTAGCATGATAAAGAAGATTCAAAGAGAGTGAGATGCCAGCTCCTTTCATTCAGTCAGTAGCTTCAATCATTTCTGGACGTTTTTCAATGGCAAAAATCAATGAATATTGTAAATGCACAAGCAGTACTTTTTCCGCATTGCAAGGTGCAATTCTGAAATTTTTTGCTTATTCCTGCTCCTCTTAGCATGATAAAGAAGATTCAAAGAGAGTGAGGTGCCAGCTCCTTTCATTCAGTCAGTAGCTTCAAACATTTCTGGTATATGAATAACGTTTTTCAATGGCAAAAATCAATGAATATTGTAAATGCACAAACAGTTATTTCTCCGCATTGCAAGGTGCAATTCTGAAATTTTTTGCTTTTTCCTGCTCCTCTTAGCATGATAAAGAAGATTCAAAGAGAGTGAGATGCCAGCTCCTTTCATTCAGTCAGTAGCTTCAATCATTTCTGGACGTTTTTCAATGGCAAAAATCAATGAATATTGTAAATGCACAAACAGTAATTTCTCCGCATTGCAAGGTGCAATTCTGAAATTTTTTGCTTTTTCCTGCTCCTCTTAGCATGATAAAGAAGATTCAAAGAGAGTGAGATGCCAGCTCCTTTCATTCAGTCAGTAGCTTCAATCATTTCTGGACGTTTTTCAATGGCAAAAATCAATGAATATTGTAAATGCACAAACAGTAATTTCTCCGCATTGCAAGGTGCAATTCTGAAATTTTTTGCTTTTTCCTGCTCCTCTTAGCATGATAAAGAAGATTCAAAGAGAGTGAGATGCCAGCTCCTTTCATTCAGTCAGTAGCTTCAATCATTTCTGGACGTTTTTCAATGGCAAAAATCAATGAATATTGTAAATGCACAAACAGTAATTTCTCCGCATTGCAAGGTGCAATTCTGAAATTTTTGCTTTTTCCTGCTCCTCTTAGCATGATAAAGAAGATTCAAAGAGAGTGAGGTGCCAGCTCCTTTCATTCAGTCAGTAGCTTCAAACATTTCTGGTATATGAATAACATGTTTTTCAATGGCAAAAATCAATGAATATTGTAAATGCACAAACAGTAATTTCTCCGCATTGCAAGGAGCAATTCTGAAATTTTTTGCTTTTTCCTGCTCCTCTTTGCATGAAAAAGAAGATTCAAAGAGAGTGAGATGCCAGCTCCTTTCATTCAGTCAGTAGCTTCAATCATTTCTGGACGTTTTTCAATGGCAAAAATCAATGAATAATGTAAATGCACAAACTGTAATTTCTCCGCATTGCAAGGTGCAATTCTGAAATTTTTTGCTTTTTCCTGCTCCTCTTAGCATGATAAAGAATATTCAAAGAGAGTGAGATGCCAGCTCTTTTCATTCAGTCAGTAGCTTCAATCATTTCTGGACGTTTTTCAATGGCAAAAATCAATGAATATTGTAAATGCACAAACAGTAATTTCTCCGCATTGCAAGGTGCAATTCTGAAATTTTTTGCTTTTTCCTGCTCCTCTTAGCATGATAAAGAAGATTCAAAGAGAGTGAGATGCCAGCTCCTTTCATTCAATCAGTAGCTTCAAACATTTCTGGTATATGAATAACATGATGTTTTTCAATGGCAAAAATCAATGAATATTGTAAATGCACAAACAGTAATTTCTCCGCATTGCAAGGTGCAATTCTGAAATTTTTTGCTTTTTCCTGCTCCTCTTAGCATGATAAAGAAGATTCAAAGAGAGTGAGATGCCAGCTCCTTTCATTCAGTCAGTAGCTTCAATCATTTCTGGACGTTTTTCAATGGCAAAAATCAATGTATATTGTAAATGCACAAACAGTAATTTCTCCGCATTGCAAGGTGCAATTCTGAAATTTTTGCTTTTTCCTGCTCCTCTTAGCATGATAAAGAAGATTCAAAGAGAGTGAGGTGCCAGCTCCTTTCATTCAGTCAGTAGCTTCAAACATTTCTGGTATATGAATAACATGTTTTTCAATGGCAAAAATCAATGAATATTGTAAATGCACAAACAGTAATTTCTCCGCATTGCAAGGAGCAATTCTGAAATTTTTTGCTTTTTCCTGCTCCTCTTAGCATGAAAAAGAAGATTCAAAGAGAGTGAGATGCCAGCTCCTTTCATTCAGTCAGTAGCTTCAATCATTTCTGGACGTTTTTCAATGGCAAAAATCAATGAATATTGTAAATGCACAAACTGTAATTTCTCCGCATTGCAAGGTGCAATTCTGAAATTTTTTGCTTTTTCCTGCTCCTCTTAGCATGATAAAGAAGATTCAAAGAGAGTGAGATGCCAGCTCTTTTCATTCAGTCAGTAGCTTCAATCATTTCTGGACGTTTTTCAATGGCAAAAATCAATGAATATTGTAAATGCACAAACAGTAATTTCTCCGCATTGCAAGGTGCAATTCTGAAATTTTTTGCTTTTTCCTGCTCCTCTTAGCATGATAAAGAAGATTCAAAGAGAGTGAGATGCCAGCTCCTTTCATTCAATCAGTAGCTTCAAACATTTCTGGTATATGAATAACATGATGTTTTTCAATGGCAAAAATCAATGAATATTGTAAATGCACAAACAGTAATTTCTCCGCATTGCAAGGTGCAATTCTGAAATTTTTTGCTTTTTCCTGCTCCTCTTAGCATGATAAAGAAGATTCAAAGAGAGTGAGATGCCAGCTCCTTTCATTCAGTCAGTAGCTTCAATCATTTCTGGACGTTTTTCAATGGCAAAAATCAATGAATATTGTAAATGCACAAACAGTAATTTCTCCGCATTGCAAGGTGCAATTCTGAAATTTTTTGCTTTTTCCTGCTCCTCTTAGCATGATAAAGAAGATTCAAAGAGAGTGAGATGCCAGCTCCTTACATTCAGTCAGTAGCTTCAATCATTTCTGGTAAATGAATAACATGATGTTTTTCAATGGCAAAAATCAATGAATTTTGTAAATGCACAAACAGTAATTTCTCCGCATTGCAAGGCGCAATTCTGAAATTTTTTGCTTTTTCCTGCTCCTCTTAGCATGATAAAGAAGATTCAAAGAGAGTGAGATGCCAGCTCCTTTCAATCAGTCAGTAGCTTCAATCATTTCTGGACGTTTTTCAATGGCAAAAATCAATGAATATTGTAAATGCACAAACAGTAATTTCTCCGCATTGCAAGGTGCAATTCTGAAATTTTTTGCTTTTTCCTGCTCCTCTTAGCATGATAAAGAAGATTCAAAGAGAGTGAGATGCCAGCTCCTTTCATTCAGTCAGTAGCTTCAATCATTTCTGGACGTTTTTCAATGGCAAAAATCAATGAATATTGTAAATGTACAAACAGTAATTTTTCCGCATTGCAAGGTGCAATTCTGAAATTTTTTGCTTATTCCTGCTCCTCTTAGCATGATAAAGAAGATTCAAAGAGAGTGAGGTGCCAGCTCCTTTCATTCAGTCAGTAGCTTCAAACATTTCTGGTATATGAATAACGTTTTTCAATGGCAAAAATCAATGAATATTGTAAATGCACAAACAGTTATTTCTCCGCATTGCAAGGTGCAATTCTGAAATTTTTTGCTTTTTCCTGCTCCTCTTAGCATGATAAAGAAGATTCAAAGAGAGTGAGATGCCAGCTCCTTTCATTCAGTCAGTAGCTTCAATCATTTCTGGACGTTTTTCAATGGCAAAAATCAATGAATATTGTAAATGCACAAACAGTAATTTCTCCGCATTGCAAGGTGCAATTCTGAAATTTTTTGCTTTTTCCTGCTCCTCTTAGCATGATAAAGAAGATTCAAAGAGAGTGAGATGCCAGCTCCTTTCATTCAGTCAGTAGCTTCAATCATTTCTGGACGTTTTTCAATGGCAAAAATCAATGAATATTGTAAATGCACAAACAGTAATTTCTCCGCATTGCAAGGTGCAATTCTGAAATTTTTTGCTTTTTCCTGCTCCTCTTAGCAGGATAAAGAAGATTCAAAGAGAGTGAGATGCCAGCTCCTTTCATTCAGTCAGTAGCTTCAATCATTTCTGGACGTTTTTCAATGGCAAAAATCAATGAATATTGTAAATGCACAAACAGTAATTTCTCCGCATTGCAAGGTGCAATTCTGAAATTTTTGCTTTTTCCTGCTCCTCTTAGCATGATAAAGAAGATTCAAAGAGAGTGAGGTGCCAGCTCCTTTCATTCAGTCAGTAGCTTCAAACATTTCTGGTATATGAATAACATGATGTTTTTCAATGGCAAAAATCAATGAATATTGTAAATGCACAAACTGTAATTTCTCCGCATTGCAAGGTGCAATTCTGAAATTTTTTGCTTTTTCCTGCTCCTCTTAGCATGATAAAGAAAATTCAAAGAGAGTGAGATGCCAGCTCCTTTCATTCAGTCAGTAGCTTCAATCATTTCTGGACGTTTTTCAATGGCAAAAATCAATGAATATTGTAAATGCACAAACAGTAATTTCTCCGCATTGCAAGGTGCAATTCTGAAATTTTTTGCTTTTTCCTGCTCCTCTTAGCATGATAAAGAAGATTCAAAGAGAGTGAGATGCCAGCTCCTTTCATTCAGTCAGTAGCTTCAATCATTTCTGGACGTTTTTCAATGGCAAAAATCAATGAATATTGTAAATGCACAAACTGTAATTTCTCCGCATTGTAAGGTGCAATTCTGAAATTTTTTGCTTTTTCCTGCTCCTCTTAGCATGATAAAGAAGATTCAAAGAGAGTGAGATGCCAGCTCCTTTCATTCAGTCAGTAGCTTCAATCATTTCTGGACGTTTTTCAATGGCAAAAATCAATGAATATTGTAAATGCACAAACAGTAATTTCTCCGCATTGCAAGGTGCAATTCTGAAATTTTTTGCTTTTTCCTGCTCCCCTTAGCATGATAAAGAAGATTCAAAGAGAGTGAGATGCCAGCTCCTTTCATTCAGTCAGTAGCTTCAATCATTTCTGGACGTTTTTCAATGGCAAAAATCAATGAATATTGTAAATGCACAAACAGAAATTTCTCCGCATTGCAAGGTGCAATTCTGAAATTTTTTGCTTTTTCCTGCTCCTCTTAGCATGATAAAGAAGATTCAAAGAGAGTGAGATGCCAGCTCCTTTCATTCAGTCAGTAGCTTCAAACATTTCTGGTATATGAATAACATGATGTTTTTCAATGGCAAAAATCAATGAATATTGTAAATGCACAAACAGTAATTTCTCCGCATTGCAAGGTGCAATTCTGAAATTTTTTGCTTTTTCCTGCTCCTCTTAGCATGATAAAGAAGATTCAAAGAGAGTGAGATGCCAGCTCCTTTCGTTCAGTCAGTAGCTTCAATCATTTCTGGACGTTTTTCAATGGCAAAAATCATTGAATATTGTAAATGCACAAACAGTAATTTCTCCGCATTGCAAGGTGCAATTCTGAAATTTTTTACATTTTCCTGCTCCTCTTAGCATGATAAAGAAGATTCAAAGAGAGTGAGATGCCAGCTCCTTTCATTCAGTAAGTAGCTTCAATCATTTCTGGTATATGAATAACATGATGTTTTTCAATGGCAAAAATCAATGAATATTATAAATGCACAAACAGTAATTTCTCCGCATTGCAAGGTGCAATTCTGAAATTTTTTGCTTTTTCCTGCTCCTCTTAGCATGATAAAGAAGATTCAAAGAGAGTGAGATGCCAGCTCCTTTCATTCAGTCAGTAGCTTCAATCATTTCTGGACGTTTTTCAATGGCAAAAATCAATGAATATTGTAAATGCACAAACAGTAATTTCTCCGCATTGCAAGGTGCAATTCTGAAATTTTTTGCTTTTTCCTGCTCCTCTTAGCATGATAAAGAAGATTCAAAGAGAGTGAGGTGCCAGCTCCTTTCATTCAGTCAGTAGCTTCAAACATTTCTGGTATATGAATAACATGTTTTTCAATGGCAAAAATCAATGAATATTGTAAATGCACAAACAGTAATTTCTCCGCATTGCAAGGAGCAATTCTGAAATTTTTTGCTTTTTCCTGCTCCTCTTAGCATGATAAAGAAGATTCAAAGAGAGTGAGATGCCAGCTCCTTTCATTCAGTCAGTAGCTTCAATCATTTCTGGACGTTTTTCAATGGCAAAAATCAATGAATATTGTAAATGCACAAACTGTAATTTCTCCGCATTGCAAGGTGCAATTCTGAAATTTTTTGCTTTTTCCTGCTCCTCTTAGCATGATAAAGAAGATTCAAAGAGAGTGAGATGCCAGCTCCTTTCATTCAGTCAGTAGCTTCAATCATTTCTGGACGTTTTTCAATGGCAAAAATCAATGAATATTGTAAATGCACAAACAGTAATTTCTCCGCATTGCAAGGTGCAATTCTGAAATTTTTTACTTTTTCCTGCTCCTCTTAGCATGATAAAGAAGATTCAAAGAGAGTGAGATGCCAGCTCCTTTCATTCAGACAGTAGCTTCAAACATTTCTGGTATATGAATAACATGATGTTTTTCAATGGCAAAAATTAATGAATATTGTAAATGCACAAACAGTAATTTCTCCGCATTGCAAGGTGCAATTCTGAAATTTTTTGCTTTTTCCAGCTCCTCTTAGCATGATAAAGAAGATTCAAAGAGAGTGAGATGCCAGCTCCTTTCATTCAGTCAGTAGCTTCAATCATTTCTGGACGTTTTTCAATGGCAAAAATCAATGAATATTGTAAATGCACAAACAGTAATTTCTCCGCATTGCAAGGTGCAATTCTGAAATTTTTTGCTTTATCCTGCTCCTCTTAGCATGATAAAGAAGATTCAAAGAGATTGAGGTGCCAGCTCCTTTCATTCAGTCAGTAGCTTCAAACATTTCTGGTATATGAATAACATGTTTTTCAAAGGCAAAAATCAATGAATATTGTAAATGCACAAACAGTAATTTCTCCGCATTGCAAGGTGCAATTCTGAAATTTTTTGCTTTTTCCTGCTCCTCTTAGCATGATAAAGAAAATTCAAAGAGAGTGAGATGCCAGCTCCTTTCATTCAGTCAGTAGCTTCAATCATTTCTGGACGTTTTTCAATGGCAAAAATCAATGAATATTGTAAATGCACAAACAGTAATTTCTCCGCATTGCAAGGTGCAATTCTGAAATTTTTTGCTTTTTCCTGCTCCTCTTAGCATGATAAAGAAGATTCAAAGAGAGTGAGATGCCAGCTCCTTTCATTCAGTCAGTAGCTTCAATCATTTCTGGACATTTTTCAATGGCAAAAATCAATGAATATTGTAAATGCACAAACTGTAATTTCTCCGCATTGTAAGGTGCAATTCTGAAATTTTTTGCTTTTTCCTGCTCCTCTTAGCATGATAAAGAAGATTCAAAGAGAGTGAGATGCCAGCTCCTTTCATTCAGTCAGTAGCTTCAATCATTTCTGGACGTTTTTCAATGGCAAAAATCAATGAATATTGTAAATGCACAAACTGTAATTTCTCCGCATTGTAAGGTGCAATTCTGAAATTTTTTGCTTTTTCCTGCTCCTCTTAGCATGATAAAGAAGATTCAAAGAGAGTGAGATGCCAGCTCCTTTCATTCAGTCAGTAGCTTCAATCATTTCTGGACGTTTTTCAATGGCAAAAATCAATGAATATTGTAAATGCACAAACAGTAATTTCTCCGCATTGCAAGGTGCAATTCTGAAATTTTTTGCTTTTTCCTGCTCCTCTTAGCATGATAAAGAAGATTCAAAGAGAGTGAGATGCCAGCTCCTTTCATTCAGTCAGTAGCTTCAAACATTTCTGGTATATGAATAACATGATGTTTTTCAATGGCAAAAATCAATGAATATTGTAAATGCACAAACAGTAATTTCTCCGCATTGCAAGGTGCAATTCTGAAATTTTTTGCTTTTTCCTGCTCCTCTTAGCATGATAAAGAAGATTCAAAGAGAGTGAGATGCCAGCTCCTTTCATTCAGTCAGTAGCTTCAAACATTTCTGGTATATGAATAACATGATGTTTTTCAATGGCAAAAATCAATGAATATTGTAAATGCACAAACAGTAATTTCTCCGCATTGCAAGGTGCAAGTCTGAAATTTTTTGCTTTTTCCTGCTCCTCTTAGCATGATAAAGAAGATTCAAAGAGAGTGAGATGCCAGCTACTTTCATTCAGTCAGTAGCTTCAATCATTTCTGGACGTTTTTCAATGGTAAAAATCAATGAATATTGTAAATGCACAAACAGTAATTTCTCCGCATTGCAAGGTGCAATTCTGAAATTTTTTGCTTTTTCCCGCTCCTCTTAGCATGATAAAGAAGATTCAAAGAGAGTGAGATGCCAGCTCCTTTCATTCAGTCAGTAGCTTCAATCATTTCTGGACGTTTTTCAATGGCAAAAATCAATGAATATTGTAAATGCACAAACAGTAATTTCTCCGCATTGCAAGGTGCAATTCTGAAATTTTTTGCTTTTTCCTGCTCCTCTTAGCATGATAAAGAAGATTCAAAGAGAGTGAGATGCCAGCTCCTTTCATTCAGTCAGTAGCTTCAATCATTTCTGGTAAATGAATAACATGATGTTTTTCAATGGCAAAAATCAATGAATTTTGTAAATGCACAAACAGTAATTTCTCCGCATTGCAAGGCGCAATTCTGAAATTGTTTGCTTTTTCCTGCTCCTCTTAGCATGATAAAGAAGATTCAAAGAGAGTGAGATGCCAGCTCCTTTCATTCAGTCAGTAGCTTCAATCATTTCTGGACGTTTTTCAATGGCAAAAATCAATGAATATTGTAAATGCACAAACAGTAATTTCTCCGCATTGCAAGGTGCAATTCTGAAATTTTTTGCTTTTTCCTGCTCCTCTTAGCATGATAAAGAAGATTCAAAGTGAGTGAGATGCCAGCTCCTTTCATTCAGTCAGTAGCTTCAATCATTTCTGGACGTTTTTCAATGGCAAAAATCAATGAATATTGTAAATGTACAAACAGTAATTTCTCCGCATTGCAAGGTGCAATTCTGAAATTTTTTGCTTTTTCCTGCTCCTCTTAGCATGATAAAGAAGATTCAAAGAGAGTGAGGTTCCAGCTCCTTTCATTCAGTCAGTAGCTTCAAACATTTCTGGTATATGAATAACATGTTTTTCAATGGCAAAAATCAATGAATATTGTAAATGCACAAACAGTAATTTCTCCGCATTGCAAGGTGCAATTCTGAAATTTTTTGCTTTTTCCTGCTCCTCTTAACTTGATAAAGAAGATTCAAAGAGAGTGAGATGCCAGCTCCTTTCATTCAGTCAGTAGCTTCAATCATTTCTGGACGTTTTTCAATGGCAAAAATCAATGAATATTGTAAATGCACAAACTGTAATTTCTCCGCATTGTAAGGTGCAATTCTGAAATTTTTTGCTTTTTCCTGCTCCTCTTAGCATGATAAAGAAGATTCAAAGAGAGTGAGATGCCAGCTCCTTTCATTCAGTCAGTAGCTTCAATCATTTCTGGACGTTTTTCAATGGCAAAAATCAATGAATATTGTAAATGCACAAACAGTAATTTCTCCGCATTGCAAGGTGCAATTCTGAAATTTTTTGCTTTTTCCTGCTCCTCTTAGCATGATAAAGAAGATTCAAAGAGAGTGAGATGCCAGCTCCTTTCATTCAGTCAGTAGCTTCAAACATTTCTGGTATATGAATAACATGATGTTTTTCAATGGCAAAAATCAATGAATATTGTAAATGCACAAACAGTAATTTCTCCGCATTGCAAGGTGCAAGTCTGAAATTTTTTGCTTTTTCCTGCTCCTCTTAGCATGATAAAGAAGATTCAAAGAGAGTGAGATGCCAGCTACTTTCATTCAGTCAGTAGCTTCAATCATTTCTGGACGTTTTTCAATGGTAAAAATCAATGAATATTGTAAATGCAGAAACATAAATTTCTCCGCATTGCAAGGTGCAATTCTGAAATTTTTTGCTTTTTCCTGCTCCTCTTAGCATGATAAAGAAGATTCAAAGAGAGTGAGATGCCAGCTCCTTTCATTCAGTCAGTAGCTTCAATCATTTCTGGACGTTTTTCAATGGCAAAAATCAATGAATATTGTAAATGCACAAACAGTAATTTCTTCGCATTGCAAGGTGCAATTCTGAAATGTTTTGCTTTTTCCTGCTCCTCTTAGCATGATAAAGAAGATTCAAAGAGAGTGAGATGCCAGCTCCTTTCATTCAGTCAGTAGCTTCAATCATTTCTGGACGTTTTTCAATGGCAAAAATCAATGAATATTGTAAATGCACAAACTGTAATTTCTCCGCATTGTAAGGTGCAATTCTGAAATTTTTTGCTTTTTCCTGCTCCTCTTAGCATGATAAAGAAGATTCAAAGAGAGTGAGATGCCAGCTCCTTTCATTCAGTCAGTAGCTTCAATCATTTCTGGACGTTTTTCAATGGCAAAAATCAATGAATATTGTAAATGCACAAACAGTAATTTCTCCGCATTGCAAGGTGCAATTCTGAAATTTTTTGCTTTTTCCTGCTCCTCTTAGCATGATAAAGAAGATTCAAAGAGAGTGAGATGCCAGCTCCTTTCATTCAGTCAGTAGCTTCAAACATTTCTGGTATATGAATAACATGATGTTTTTCAATGGCAAAAATCAATGAATATTGTAAATGCACAAACAGTAATTTCTCCGCATTGCAAGGTGCAATTCTGAAATTTTTTGCTTTTTCCTGCTCCTCTTAGCATGATAAAGAAGATTCAAAGAGAGTGAGATGCCAGCTCCTTTCATTCAGTCAGTAGCTTCAATCATTTCTGGACGTTTTTCAATGGCAAAAATCAATGAATATTGTAAATGCACAAACAGTAATTTCTCCGCATTGCAAGGTGCAATTCTGAAATTTTTTGCTTTTTCCTGCTCCTCTTAGCATGATAAAGAAGTTTCAAAGAGAGTGAGATGCCAGCTCCTTTCATTCAGTGAGTAGCTTCAATCATTTCTGGTAAATGAATAACATGATGTTTTTCAATGGCAAAAATCAATGAATTTTGTAAATGCACAAACACTAATTTCTCCGCATTGCAAGGCGCAATTCTGAAATTTTTTGCTTTTTCCTGCTCCTCTTAGCATGATAAAGAAGATTCAAAGAGAGTGAGATGCCAGCTCCTTTCATTCAGTCAGTAGCTTCAATCATTTCTGAACGTTTTTCAATGGCAAAAATCAATGAATATTGTAAATGCACAAACAGTAATTTCTCCGCATTGCAAGGTGCAATTCTGAAATTTTTTGCTTTTTCCTGCTCCTCTTAGCATGATAAAGAAGATTCAAAGAGAGTGAGATGCCAGCTCCTTTCATTCAGTCAGTAGCTTCAATCATTTCTGGACGTTTTTCAATGGCAAAAATCAATGAATATTGTAAATGCACAAACAGTAATTTCTCCGCATTGCAAGGTGCAATTCTGAAATTTTTTGCTTTTTCCTGCTCCTCTTAGCATGATAAAGAAGATTCAAAGAGAGTGAGGTGCCAGCTCCTTTCATTCAGTCAGTAGCTTCAAACATTTCTGGTATATGAATAACATGTTTTTCAATGGCAAAAATCAATGAATATTGTAAATGCA
Source organism: Phyllobates terribilis (assembly GCF_046119375.1). NCBI lineage: Eukaryota > Metazoa > Chordata > Amphibia > Anura > Dendrobatidae > Phyllobates > Phyllobates terribilis. Next base: position 335,268 of record NW_027363617.1, read on the forward strand.
CAAACAGTAATTTCTCCGCATTGCAAGGAGCAATTCTGAAATTTTTTGCTTTTTCCTGCTCCTCTTAGCATGATAAAGAAGATTCAAAGAGAGTGAGATGCCAGCTCCTTTCATTCAGTCAGTAGCTTCAATCATTTCTGGACGTTTTTCAATGGCAAAAATCAATGAATATTGTAAATGCACAAACAGTAATTTCTCCGCATTGCAAGGTGCAATTCTGAAATTTTTTGCTTTTTCCTGCTCCTCTTAGCATGATAAAGAAGATTCAAAGAGAGTGAGATGCCAGCTCCTTTCATTCAGTCAGTAGCTTCAATCATTTCTGGACGTTTTTCAATGGCAAAAATCAATGAATATTGTAAATGCACAAACTGTAATTTCTCCGCATTGCAAGGTGCAATTCTGAAATTTTTTGCTTTTTCCTGCTCCTCTTAGCATGATAAAGAAGATTCAAAGAGAGTGAGATGCCAGCTCCTTTCATTCAGTCAGTAGCTTCAAACATTTCTGGTATATGAATAACATGTTTTTCAATGGCAAAAATCAATGAATATTGTAAATGCACAAACAGTAATTTCTCCGCATTGCAAGGTGCAATTCTGAAATTTTTTGCTTTTTCCTGCTCCTCTTAGCATGATAAAGAAGATTCAAAGAGAGTGAGATGCCAGCTCCTTTCATTCAGTCAGTAGCTTCAAACATTTCTGGTATATGAATAACATGATGTTTTTCAATGGCAAAAATCAATGAATATTGTAAATGCACAAACAGTAATTTCTCCGCATTGCAAGGTGCAATTCTGAAATTTTTTGCTTTTTCCTGCTCCTCTTAGCATGATAAAGAAGATTCAAAGAGAGTGAGATGCCAGCTCCTTTCATTCAGTCAGTAGCTTCAAACATTTCTGGTATATGAATAACATGATGTTTTTCAATGGCAAAAATCAATGAATATTGTAAATGCACAAACAGTAATTTCTCCGCATTGCAAGGTGCAATTCTGAAATTTTTTGCTTTTTCCTGCTCCTCTTAGCATGATAAAGAAGATTCAAAGAGAGTGAGATGCCAGCTCCTTTCATTGAGTCAGTAGCTTCAATCATTTCTGGACTTTTTTCACTGGCAAAAATCATTGAATATTGTAAATGCACAAACAGTAATTTCTCCGCATTGCAAGGTGCAATTCTGAAATTTTTTACTTTTTCCTGCTCCTCTTAGCATGATAAAGAAGATTCAAAGAGAGTGAGATGCCAGCTCCTTTCATTCAGTCAGTAGCTTCAATCATTTCTGGTATATGAATAACATGATGTTTTTCAATGGCAAAAATCAATGAATATTGTAAATGCACAAACAGTAATTTCTCCGCATTGCAAGGTGCAATTCTGAAATTTTTTGTTTTTTCCTGCTCCTCTTAGCATGATAAAGAAGATTCAAAGAGAGTGAGATGCCAGCTCCTTTCATTCAGTCAGTAGCTTCAAACATTTCTGGTATATGAATAACATGATGTTTTTCAATGGCAAAAATCAATGAATATTGTAAATGCACAAACAGTAATTTCTCCGCATTGCAAGGTGCAATTCTGAAATTTTTTGCTTTTTCCTGCTCCTCTTAGCATGTTAAAGAAGATTCAAAGAGAGTGAGATGCCAGCTCCTTTCATTCAGTCAGTAGCCTCAATCATTTCTGGACGTTTTTCAATGGTAAAAATCAATGAATATTGTAAATGCACAAACAGTAATTTCTCCGCATTGCAAGGTGCAATTCTGAAATTTTTTGCTTTTTCCTGCTCCTCTTAGCATGATAAAGAAGATTCAAAGAGAGTGAGATGCCAGCTCCTTTCATTCAGTCAGTAGCTTCAAACATTTCTGGTATATGAATAACATGATGTTTTTCAATGGCAAAAAACAATGAATATTGTAAATGCACAAACAGTAATTTCTCCGCATTGCAAGGTGCAATTCTGAAATTTTTTGCTTTTTCCTGCTCCTCTTAGCATGATAAAGAAGATTCAAAGAGAGTGAGATGCCAGCTCCTTTCATTCAGTCAGTAGCTTCAATCATTTCTGGTATATGAATAACATGATGTTTTTCAATGGCAAAAATCAATGAATATTGTAAATGCACAAACAGTAATTTCTCCGCATTGCAAGGTGCAATTCTGAAATTTTTTGCTTTTTCCTGCTCCTCTTAGCATGATAAAGAAGATTCAAAGAGAGTGAGATGCCAGCTCCTTTCATTCAGTCAGTAGCTTCAATCATTTCTGGAAGTTTTTCAATGGCAAAAATCAATGAATATTGCAAATGCACAAACAGTAATTTCTCCGCATTGCAAGGTGCAATTCTGAAATTTTTTGCTTTTTCCTGCTCCTCTTAGCATGATAAACAAGATTCAAAGAGAGTGAGATGCCAGCTCCTTTCATTCAGTCAGTAGCTTCAATCATTTCTGGACGTTTTTCAATGGCAAAAATCAATGAATATTGTAAATGCACAAACAGTAATTTCTCCGCATTGCAAGGTGCAATTCTGAAATTTTTTGCTTTTACCTGCTCCTCTTAGCATGATAAAGAAGATTCAAAGAGAGTGAGATGCCAGCTCCTTTCATTCAGTCAGTAGCTTCAATCATTTCTGGACGTTTTTCAATGTCAAAAATCAATGAATATTGTAAATGCACAAACAGTAATTTCTCCGCATTGCAAGTTGCAATTCTGAAATTTTTTGCTTTTTCCTGCTCCTCTTAGCATGATAAAGAAGATTCAAAGAGAGTGAGATGCCAGCTCCTTTCATTCAGTCAGTAGCTTCAAACATTTCTGGTATATGAATAACATGATGTTTTTCAATGGCAAAAATCAATGAATATTGTAAATGCACAAACAGTAATTTCTCCGCATTGCAAGGTGCAATTCTGAAATTTTTTGCTTTTTCCTGCTCCTCTTAGCATGATAAAGAAGATTCAAAGAGAGTGAGATGCCAGCTCCTTTCGTTCAGTCAGTAGCTTCAATCATTTCTGGACGTTTTTCAATGGCAAAAATCATTGAATATTATAAATGCACAAACAGTAATTTCTCTGCATTGCATAGTGCAATTCTGAAATTTTTTACTTTTTCCTGCTCCTCTTAGCATGATAAAGAAGATTCAAAGAGAGTGAGATGCCAGCTCCTTTCATTCAGTCAGTAGCTTCAATCATTTCTGGTATATGAATAACATGATGTTTTTCAATGGCAAAAATCAATGAATATTGTAAATGCACAAACAGTAATTTCTCCGCATTGCAAGGTGCAATTCTGAAATTTTTTGCTTTTTCCTGCTCCTCTTAGCATGATAAAGAAGATTCAAAGAGAGTGAGATGCCAGCTCCTTTCATTCAGTCAGTAGCTTCAATAATTTCTGGACGTTTTTCAATGGCAAAAATCAATGAATATTGTAAATGCACAAACAGTAATTTCTCCGCATTGCAAGGTGCAATTCTGAAATTTTTTGCTTTTTCCTGCTCCTCTTAGCATGATAAACATGATTCAAAGAGAGTGAGATGCCAGCTCCTTTCATTCAGTCAGTAGCTTCAATCATTTCTGGACGTTTTTCAAAGGCAAAAATCAATGAATATTGTAAATGCACAAACAGTAATTTCTCCGCATTGCAAGGTGCAATTATGAAATTTTTTGCTTTTTCCTGCTCCTCTTAGCATTATAAAGAAGATTCAAAGAGAGTGAGATGCCAGCTCCTTTCATTCAGTCAGTAGCTTCAAACATTTCTGGTATATGAATAACATGATGTTTTTCAATGGCAAAAATCAATGAATATTGTAAATGCACAAACAGTAATTTCTCCGCATTGCAAGGTGCAATTCTGAAATTTTTTGCTTTTTCCTGCTCCTCTTAGCATGATAAAGAAGATTCAAAGAGAGTGAGATGCCAGCTCCTTTCATTCAGTCAGTAGCTTCAATCATTTCTGGACGTTTTTCAATGGCAAAAATCAATGAATATTGTAAATGCACAAACAGTAATTTCTCCGCATTGCAAGGTGCAATTCTGAAATTTTTTGCTTTTACCTGCTCCTCTTAGCATGATAAAGAAGATTCAAAGAGAGTGAGATGCCAGCTCCTTTCATTCAGTCAGTAGCTTCAATCATTTCTGGACGTTTTTCAATGTCAAAAATCAATGAATATTGTAAATGCACAAACAGTAATTTCTCCGCATTGCAAGTTGCAATTCTGAAATTTTTTGCTTTTTCCTGCTCCTCTTAGCATGATAAAGAAGATTCAAAGAGAGTGAGATGCCAGCTCCTTTCATTCAGTCAGTAGCTTCAAACATTTCTGGTATATGAATAACATGATGTTTTTCAATGGCAAAAATCAATGAATATTGTAAATGCACAAACAGTAATTTCTCCGCATTGCAAGGTGCAATTCTGAAATTTTTTGCTTTTTCCTGCTCCTCTTAGCATGATAAAGAAGATTCAAAGAGAGTGAGATGCCAGCTCCTTTCGTTCAGTCAGTAGCTTCAATCATTTCTGGACGTTTTTCAATGGCAAAAATCATTGAATATTATAAATGCACAAACAGTAATTTCTCTGCATTGCATAGTGCAATTCTGAAATTTTTTACTTTTTCCTGCTCCTCTTAGCATGATAAAGAAGATTCAAAGAGAGTGAGATGCCAGCTCCTTTCATTCAGTCAGTAGCTTCAATCATTTCTGGTATATGAATAACATGATGTTTTTCAATGGCAAAAATCAATGAATATTGTAAATGCACAAACAGTAATTTCTCCGCATTGCAAGGTGCAATTCTGAAATTTTTTGCTTTTTCCTGCTCCTCTTAGCATGATAAAGAAGATTCAAAGAGAGTGAGATGCCAGCTCCTTTCATTCAGTCAGTAGCTTCAATAATTTCTGGACGTTTTTCAATGGCAAAAATCAATGAATATTGTAAATGCACAAACAGTAATTTCTCCGCATTGCAAGGTGCAATTCTGAAATTTTTTGCTTTTTCCTGCTCCTCTTAGCATGATAAACATGATTCAAAGAGAGTGAGATGCCAGCTCCTTTCATTCAGTCAGTAGCTTCAATCATTTCTGGACGTTTTTCAAAGGCAAAAATCAATGAATATTGTAAATGCACAAACAGTAATTTCTCCGCATTGCAAGGTGCAATTATGAAATTTTTTGCTTTTTCCTGCTCCTCTTAGCATTATAAAGAAGATTCAAAGAGAGTGAGATGCCAGCTCCTTTCATTCAGTCAGTAGCTTCAAACATTTCTGGTATATGAATAACATGATGTTTTTCAATGGCAAAAATCAATGAATATTGTAAATGCACAAACAGTAATTTCTCCGCATTGCAAGGTGCAATTCTGAAATTTTTTGCTTTTTCCTGCTCCTCTTAGCATGATAAAGAAGATTCAAAGAGAGTGAGATGCCAGCTCCTTTCATTCAGTCAGTAGCTTCAATCATTTCTGGATGTTTTTCAATGGCAAAAATCAATGAATATTGTAAATGCACAAACAGTAATTTCTCCGCATTGCAAGGTGCAATTCTGAAATTTTTTGCTTTTTCCTGCTCCTCTTAGCATGATAAACAAGATTCAAAGAGAGTGAGATGCCAGCTCCTTTCATTCAGTCAGTAGCTTCAATCATTTCTGGACGTTTTTCAATGGCAAAAATCAATGAATATTGTAAATGCACAAACAGTAATTTCTCCGCATTGCAAGGTGCAATTCTGAAATTTTTTGCTTTTTCCTGCTCCTCTTAGCATGATAAAGAAGATTCAAAGAGAGTGAGATGCCAGCTCCTTTCATTCAGTCAGTAGCTTCAAACATTTCTGGTATATGAATAACATGATGTTTTTCAATGGCAAAAATCAATGAATATTGTAAATGCACAAACAGTAATTTCTCCGCATTGCAAGGTGCAAGTCTGAAATTTTTTGCTTTTTCCTGCTCCTCTTAGCATGATAAAGAAGATTCAAAGAGAGTGAGATGCCAGCTCCTTTCATTCAGTCAGTAGCTTCAATCATTTCTGGATGTTTTTCAATGGCAAAAATCAATGAATATTGTAAATGAACAAACTGTAATTTCTCCGAATTGCAAGGTGCAATTCTGAAATTTTTTGCTTTTTCCTGCTCCTCTTAGCATAATAAAGAAGATTCAAAGAGAGTGAGATGCCAGCTCCTTTCATTCAGTCAGTAGCTTCAATCATTTCTGGACGTTTTTCAATGGCAAAAATCAATGAATATTGTAAATGCACAAACAGTAATTTCTCCGCATTGCAAGGTGCAATTCTGAAATTTTTTGCTTTTTCCTGCTCCTCTTAGCATGATAAAGAAGATTCAAAGAGAGTGAGATGCCAGCTCCTTTCATTCAGTCAGTACCTTCAATCATTTCTGGACGTTTTTCAATGGCAAAAATCAATGAATATTGTAAATGCACAAACAGTAATTTCTCCGCATTGCAAGGTGCAATTCTGAAATTTTTTGCTTTTTCCCGCTCCTCTTAGCATGATAAAGATTCAAAGAGAGTGAGGTGCCAGCTCCTTTCATTCAGTCAGTAGCTTCAAACATTTCTGGTATATGAATAACATGTTTTTCAATGGCAAAAATCAATGAATATTGTAAATGCACAAACAGTAATTTCTCCGCATTGCAAGGTGCAATTCTGAAATTTTTTGCTTTTTCCTGCTCCTCTTAGCATGATAAAGAAGATTCAAAGAGAGTGAGATGCCAGCTCCTTTCATTCAGTCAGTAGCTTCAAACATTTCTGGTATATGAATAACATGATGTTTTTCAATGGCAAAAATCAATGAATATTGTAAATGCACAAACAGTAATTTCTCCGCATTGCAAGGTGCAATTCTGAAATTTTTTGCTTTTTCCTGCTCCTCTTAGCATAATAAAGAAGATTCAAAGAGAGTGAGATGCCAGCTCCTTTCATTCAGTCAGTAGCTTCAATCATTTCTGGATGTTTTTCAATGGCAAAAATCAATGAATATTGTAAATGCACAAACTGTAATTTCTCCGCATTGCAAGGTGCAATTCTGAAATTTTTTGCTTTTTCCTGCTCCTCTTAGCATGATAAAGAAGATTCAAAGAGAGTGAGATGCCAGCTCCTTTCATTCAGTCAGTAGCTTCAATCATTTCTGGACGTTTTTCAATGGCAAAAATCAATGAATATTGTAAATGCACAAACAGTAATTTCTCCGCATTGCAAGGTGCAATTCTGAAATTTTTTGCTTTTTCCTGCTCCTCTTAGCATGATAAAGAAGATTCAAAGAGAGTGAGATGCCAGCTCCTTTCATTCAGTCAGTAGCTTCAAACATTTCTGGTATATGAATAACATGATGTTTTTCAATGGCAAAAATCAATGAATATTGTAAATGCACAAACAGTAATTTCTCCGCATTGCAAGGTGCAATTCTGAAATTTTTTGCTTTTTCCTGCTCCTCTTAGCATGATAAAGAAGATTCAAAGAGAGTGAGATGCCAGCTCCTTTCATTCAGTCAGTAGCTTCAATCATTTCTGGATGTTTTTCAATGGCAAAAATCAATGAATATTGTAAATGCACAAACTGTAATTTCTCCGCATTGCAAGGTGCAATTCTGAAATTTTTTGCTTTTTCCTGCTCCTCTTAGCATGATAAAGAAGATTCAAAGAGAGTGAGATGCCAGCTCCTTTCATTCAGTCAGTAGCTTCAATCATTTCTGGACGTTTTTCAATGGCAAAAATCAATGAATATTGTAAATGCACAAACAGTAATTTCTCCGCATTGCAAGGTGCGATTCTGAAATTTTTTGCTTTTTCCTGCTCCTCTTAGCATGATAAAGAAGATTCAAAGAGAGTGAGATGCCAGCTCCTTTCATTCAGTCAGTAGCTTCAAACATTTCTGGTATATGAATAACATGATGTTTTTCAATGGCAAAAATCAATGAATATTGTAAATGCACAAACAGTAATTTCTCCGCATTGCAAGGTGCAAGTCTGAAATTTTTTGCTTTTTCCTGCTCCTCTTAGCATGATAAAGAAGATTCAAAGAGAGTGAGATGCCAGCTACTTTCATTCAGTCAGTAGCTTCAATCATTTCTGGACCTTTTTCAATGGTAAAAATCAATGAATATTGTAAATGCACAAACAGTAATTTCTCCACATTGCAAGGTGCAATTCTGAAATTTTTTGCTTTTTCCTGCTCCCCTTAGCATGATAAAGAAGATTCAAAGAGAGTGAGATGCCAGCTCCTTTCATTCAGTCAGTAGCTTCAAACATTTCTGGTATATGAATAACATGATGTTTTTCAATGGCAAAAATCAATGAATATTGTAAATGCACAAACAGTAATTTCTCCGCATTGCAAGGTGCAATTCTGAAATTTTTTGCTTTTTCCTGCTCCTCTTAGCATGATAAAGAAGATTCAAAGAGAGTGAGATGCCAGCTCCTTTCATTCAGTCAGTAGCTTCAAACATTTCTGGTATATGAATAACATGATGTTTTTCAATGGCAAAAATCAATGAATATTGTAAATGCACAAACAGTAATTTCTCCGCATTGCAAGGTGCAATTCTGAAATTTTTTGCTTTTTCCTGCTCCTCTTAGCATGATAAAGAAGATTCAAAGAGAGTGAGATGCCAGCTCCTTTCATTCAGTCAGTAGCTTCAATCATTTCTGGATGTTTTTCAATGGCAAAAATCAATGAATATTGTAAATGCACAAACAGTAATTTCTCCGCATTGCAAGGTGCAATTCTGAAATTTTTTGCTTTTTCCTGCTCCTCTTAGCATGATAAAGAAGATTCAAAGAGAGTGAGATGCCAGTTCCTTTCATTCAGTCAGTAGCTTCAATCATTTCTGGACGTTTTTCAATGGCAAAAATCAATGAATATTGTAAATGCACAAACAGTAATTTCTCCGCATTGCAAGGTGCAATTCTGAAATTTTTTGCTTTTTCCTGCTCCTCTTAGCATGATAAAGAAGATTCAAAGAGAGTGAGATGCCAGCTCCTTTCATTCAGTCAGTATCTTCAATCATTTCTGGTATATGAATAACATGATGTTTTTCAATGGCAAAAATCAATGAATATTGTAAATGCACAAACAGTAATTTCTCCGCATTGCAAGGTGCAATTCTGAAATTTTTTGCTTTTTCCTGCTCCTCTTAGCATGATAAAGAAGATTCAAAGAGAGTGAGATGCCAGCTCCTTTCATTCAGTCAGTAGCTTCAATCATTTCTGGACGTTTTTCAATGGCAAAAATCAATGAATATTGTAAATGCACAAACAGTAATTTCTCCGCATTGCAAGGTGCAATTCTGAAATTTTTTGCTTTTTCCTGCTCCTCTTAGCATGATAAACAAGATTCAAAGAGAGTGAGATGCCAGCTCCTTTCATTCAGTCAGTAGCTTCAATCATTTCTGGACGTTTTTCAATGGCAAAAATCAATGAATATTGTAAATGCACAAACAGTAATTTCTCCGCATTGCAAGGTGCAATTCTGAAATTTTTTGCTTTTTCCTGCTCCTCTTAGCATGATAAAGAAGATTCAAAGAGAGTGAGATGCCAGCTCCTTTCATTCAGTCAGTAGCTTCAAACATTTCTGGTATATGAATAACATGATGTTTTTCAATGGCAAAAATCAATGAATATTGTAAATGCACAAACAGTAATTTCTCCGCATTGCAAGGTGCAAGTCTGAAATTTTTTGCTTTTTCCTGCTCCTCTTAGCATGATAAAGAAGATACAAAGAGAGTGAGATGCCAGCTACTTTCATTCAGTCAGTAGCTTCAATCATTTCTGGATGTTTTTCAATGGTAAAAATCAATGAATATTGTAAATGCACAAACAGTAATTTCTCCACATTGCAAGGTGCAATTCTGAAATTTTTTGCTTTTTCCTGCTCCTCTTAGCATGATAAAGAAGATTCAAAGAGAGTGAGATGCCAGCTCCTTTCATTCAGTCAGTAGCTTCAAACATTTCTGGTATATGAATAACATGATGTTTTTCAATGGCAAAAATCAATGAATATTGTAAATGCACAAACAGTAATTTCTCCGCATTGCAAGGTGCAATTCTGAAATTTTTTGCTTTTTCCTGCTCCTCTTAGCATGATAAAGAAGATTCAAAGAGAGTGAGATGCCAGCTCCTTTCATTCAGTCAGTAGCTTCAAACATTTCTGGTATATGAATAACATGATGTTTTTCAATGGCAAAAATCAATGAATATTGTAAATGCACAAACTGTAATTTCTCCGCATTGCAAGGTGCAATTCTGAAATTTTTTGTTTTTTCCTGCTCCTCTTAGCATGATAAAGAAGATTCAAAGAGAGTGAGATGCCAGCTCCTTTCATTCAGTCAGTAGCTTCAATCATTTCTGGACGTTTTTCAATGGCAAAAATCAATGAATATTGTAAATGCACAAACAGTAATTTCTCCGCATTGCAAGGTGCAATTCTGAAATTTTTTGCTTTTTCCTGCTCCTCTTAGCATGATAAAGAAGATTCAAAGAGAGTGAGATGCCAGCTCCTTTCATTCAGTCAGTACCTTCAATCATTTCTGGATGTTTTTCAATGGCAAAAATCAATGAATATTGTAAATGCACAAACAGTAATTTCTCCGCATTGCAAGGTGCAATTCTGAAATTTTTTGCTTTTTCCCGCTCCTCTTAGCATGATAAAGAAGATTCAAAGAGAGTGAGGTGCCAGCTCCTTTCATTCAGTCAGTAGCTTCAAACATTTCTGGTATATGAATAACATGTTTTTCAATGGCAAAAATCATTGAATATTGTAAATGCACAAACAGTAATTTCTCCGCATTGCAAGGTGCAATTCTGAAATTTTTTGATTTTTCCTGCTCCTCTTAGCATGATAAAGAAGATTCAAAGAGAGTGAGATGCCAGCTCCTTTCATTCAGTCAGTAGCTTCAATCATTTCTGGACGTTTTTCAATGGCAAAAATCAATGAATACTGTAAATGCACAAACAGTAATTTCTCCGCATTGCAAGGTGCAATTCTGAAATTTTTTGCTTTTTCCTGCTCCTCTTAGCATGATAAAGAAGATTCAAAGAGAGTGATGTGCCAGCTCCTTTCATTCAGTCAGTAGCTTCAATCATTTCTGGACGTTTTTCAATGGCAAAAATCAATGAATATTGTAAATGCACAAACAGTAATTTCTCCGCATTGCAAGGTGCAATTCTGAAATTTTTTGCTTTTTCCTGCTCCTCTTAGCATGATAAAGAAGATTCAAAGAGAGTGAGATGCCAGCTCCTTTCATTCAGTCAGTAGCTTCAAACATTTCTGGTATATGAATAACATGATGTTTTTCAATGGCAAAAATCAATGAATATTGTAAATGCACAAACAGTAATTTCTCCGCATTGCAAGGTGCAAGTCTGAAATTTTTTGCTTTTTCCTGCTCCTCTTAGCATGGTAAAGAAGATTCAAAGAGAGTGAGATGCCAGCTACTTTCATTCAGTCAGTAGCTTCAATCATTTCTGGACGTTTTTCAATGGTAAAAATCAATGAATATTGTAAATGCACAAACAGTAATTTCTCCACATTGCAAGGTGCAATTCTGAAATTTTTTGCTTTTTCCTGCTCCTCTTAGCATGATAAAGAAGATTCAAAGAGAGTGAGATGCCAGCTCCTTTCATTCAGTCAGTAGCTTCAAACATTTCTGGTATATGAATAACATGATGTTTTTCAATGGCAAAAATCAATGAATATTGTAAATGCACAAACAGTAATTTCTCCGCATTGCAAGGTGCAAGTCTGAAATTTTTTGCTTTTTCCTGCTCCTCTTAGCATGATAAAGAAGATACAAAGAGAGTGAGATGCCAGCTACTTTCATTCAGTCAGTAGCTTCAATCATTTCTGGATGTTTTTCAATGGTAAAAATCAATGAATATTGTAAATGCACAAACAGTAATTTCTCCACATTGCAAGGTGCAATTCTGAAATTTTTTGCTTTTTCCTGCTCCTCTTAGCATGATAAAGAAGATTCAAAGAGAGTGAGATGCCAGCTCCTTTCATTCAGTCAGTAGCTTCAAACATTTCTGGTATATGAATAACATGATGTTTTTCAATGGCAAAAATCAATGAATATTGTAAATGCACAAACAGTAATTTCTCCGCATTGCAAGGTGCAATTCTGAAATTTTTTGCTTTTTCCTGCTCCTCTTAGCATGATAAAGAAGATTCAAAGAGAGTGAGATGCCAGCTCCTTTCATTCAGTCAGTAGCTTCAAACATTTCTGGTATATGAATAACATGATGTTTTTCAATGGCAAAAATCAATGAATATTGTAAATGCACAAACTGTAATTTCTCCGCATTGCAAGGTGCAATTCTGAAATTTTTTGTTTTTTCCTGCTCCTCTTAGCATGATAAAGAAGATTCAAAGAGAGTGAGATGCCAGCTCCTTTCATTCAGTCAGTAGCTTCAATCCTTTCTGGACGTTTTTCAATGGCAAAAATCAATGAATATTGTAAATGCACAAACAGTAATTTCTCCGCATTGCAAGGTGCAATTCTGAAATTTTTTGCTTTTTCCTGCTCCTCTTAGCATGATAAAGAAGATTCAAAGAGAGTGAGATGCCAGCTCCTTTCATTCAGTCAGTACCTTCAATCATTTCTGGATGTTTTTCAATGGCAAAAATCAATGAATATTGTAAATGCACAAACAGTAATTTCTCCGCATTGCAAGGTGCAATTCTGAAATTTTTTGCTTTTTCCCGCTCCTCTTAGCATGATAAAGAAGATTCAAAGAGAGTGAGGTGCCAGCTCCTTTCATTCAGTCAGTAGCTTCAAACATTTCTGGTATATGAATAACATGTTTTTCAATGGCAAAAATCAATGAATATTGTAAATGCACAAACAGTAATTTCTCCGCATTGCAAGGTGCAATTCTGAAATTTTTTGATTTTTCCTGCTCCTCTTAGCATGATAAAGAAGATTCAAAGAGAGTGAGATGCCAGCTCCTTTCATTCAGTCAGTAGCTTCAATCATTTCTGGACGTTTTTCAATGGCAAAAATCAATGAATACTGTAAATGCACAAACAGTAATTTCTCCGCATTGCAAGGTGCAATTCTGAAATTTTTTGCTTTTTCCTGCTCCTCTTAGCATGATAAAGAAGATTCAAAGAGAGTGATGTGCCAGCTCCTTTCATTCAGTCAGTAGCTTCAATCATTTCTGGACGTTTTTCAATGGCAAAAATCAATGAATATTGTAAATGCACAAACAGTAATTTCTCCGCATTGCAAGGTGCAATTCTGAAATTTTTTGCTTTTTCCTGCTCCTCTTAGCATGATAAAGAAGATTCAAAGAGAGTGAGATGCCAGTTCCTTTCATTCAGTCAGTAGCTTCAAACATTTCTGGTATATGAATAACATGATGTTTTTCAATGGCAAAAATCAATGAATATTGTAAATGCACAAACAGTAATTTCTCCGCATTGCAAGGTGCAATTCTGAAATTTTTTGCTTTTTCCTGCTCCTCTTAGCATGATAAAGAAGATTCAAAGAGAGTGAGATGCCAGCTCCTTTCATTCAGTCAGTAGCTTCAAACATTTCTGGTATATGAATAACATGATGTTTTTCAATGGCAAAAATCAATGAATATTGTAAATGCACAAACAGTAATTTCTCCGCATTGCAAGGTGCAATTCTGAAATTTTTTGCTTTTTCCTGCTCCTCTTAGCATGATAAAGAAGATTCAAAGAGAGTGAGATGCCAGCTCCTTTCATTCAGTCAGTAGCTTCAATCATTTCTGGACGTTTTTCAATGGCAAAAATCAATGAATATTGTAAATGCACAAACAGTAATTTCTCCGCATTGCAAGGTGCAATTCTGAAATTTTTTGCTTTTTCCTGCTCCTCTTAGCATGATAAAGAAGATTCAAAGAGAGTGAGATGCCAGCTCCTTTCATTCAGTCAGTAGCTTCAATCATTTCTGGACGTTTTTCAATGGCAAAAATCAATGAATATTGTAAATGCACAAACAGTAATTTCTCCGCATTGCAAGGTGCAATTCTGAAATTTTTTGCTTTTTCCTGCTCCTCTTAGCATGATAAAGAAGATTCAAAGAGAGTGAGATGCCAGCTCCTTTCATTCAGTCAGTAGCTTCAATCATTTCTGGACGTTTTTCAATGGCAAAAATCAATGAATATTGTAAATGCACAAACAGTAATTTCTCCGCATTGCAAGGTGCAATTCTGAAATTTTTTGCTTTTTCCTGCTCCTCTTAGCATGATAAAGAAGATTCAAAGAGAGTGAGATGCCAGCTCCTTTCATTCAGTCAGTAGCTTCAATCATTTCTGGACGTTTTTCAATGGCAAAAATCAATGAATATTGTAAATGCACAAACAGTAATTTCTCCGCATTGCAAGGTGCAATTCTGAAATTTTTTGCTTTTTCCTGCTCCTCTTAGCATGACAAAGAAGATTCAAAGAGAGTAAGATGCCAGCTCCTTTCATTCAGTCAGTAGCTTCAATCATTTCTGGTATATGAATAACATGATGTTTTTCAATGGCAAAAATCAATGAATATTGTAAATGCACAAACAGTAATTTCTCCGCATTGCAAGGTGCAATTCTGAAATTTTTTGCTTTTTCCTGCTCCTCTTAGCATGATAAAGAAGATTCAAAGAGAGTGAGATGCCAGCTCCTTTCATTCAGTCAGTAGCTTCAATCATTTCTGGACGTTTTTCAATGGCAAAAATCAATGAATATTGTAAATGCACAAACAGTAATTTCTCCGCATTGCAAGGTGCAATTCTGAAATTGTTTGCTTTTTCCTGCTCCTCTTAGCATGATAAAGAAGATTCAAAGAGAGTGAGATGCCAGCTCCTTTCATTCAGTCAGTAGCTTCAATCATTTCTGGACGTTTTTCAATGGCAAAAATCAATGAATATTGTAAATGCACAAACAGTAATTTCTCCGCATTGCAAGGTGCAATTCTGAAATTTTTTGCTTTTTCCTGCTCCTCTTAGCATGATAAAGAAGATTCAAAGAGAGTGAGATGCCAGCTCCTTTCATTCAGTCAGTAGCTTCAAACATTTCTTGTATATGAATAACATGATGTTTTTCAATGGCAAAAATCAATGAATATTGTAAAAGCACAAACAGTAATTTCTCCGCATTGCAAGGTGCAATTCTGAAATTTTTTGCTTTTTCCTGCTCCTCTTAGCATGATAAAGAAGATTCAAAGAGAGTGAGATGCCAGCTCCTTTCATTCAGTCAGTAGCTTCAATCATTTCTGGACGTTTTTCAATGGCAAAAATCAATGAATATTGTAAATGCACAAACAGTAATTTCTCCGCATTGCAAGGTGCAATTCTGAAATTTTTTGCTTTTTCCTGCTCCTCTTAGCATGATAAAGAAGATTCAAAGAGAGTGAGATGCCAGCTCCTTTCATTCAGTCAGTAGCTTCAATCATTTCTGGTATATGAATAACATGATGTTTTTCAATGGCAAAAATCAATGAATATTGTAAATGCACAAACAGTAATTTCTCCGCATTGCAAGTTGCAATTCTGAAATTTTTTGCTTTTTCCTGCTCCTCTTAGCATGATAAAGAAGATTCAAAGAGAGTGAGATGCCAGCTCCTTTCATTCAGTCAGTAGCTTCAATCATTTCTGGACGTTTTTCAATGGCAAAAATCAATGAATATTGTAAATGCACAAACAGTAATTTCTCCGCATTGCAAGGTGCAATTCTGAAATTTTTTGCTTTTTCCTGCTCCTCTTAGCATGATAAAGAAGATTCAAAGAGAGTGAGATGCCAGCTCCTTTCATTCAGTCAGTAGCTTCAATCATTTCTGGACGTTTTTCAATGGCAAAAATCAATGAATATTGTAAATGCACAAACAGTAATTTCTCCGCATTGCAAGGTGCAATTCTGAAATTTTTTGCTTTTTCCTGCTCCTCTTAGCATGATAAAGAAGATTCAAAGAGAGTTAGATGCCAGCTCCTTTCATTCAGTCAGTAGCTTCAAACATTTCTGGTATATGAATAACATGATGTTTTTCAATGGCAAAAATCAATGAATATTGTAAAAGCACAAACAGTAATTTCTCCGCATTGCAAGGTGCAATTCTGAAATTTTTTGCTTTTTCCTGCTCCTCTTAGCATGATAAAGAAGATTCAAAGAGAGTGAGATGCCAGCTCCTTTCATTCAGTCAGTAGCTTCAATCATTTCTGGACGTTTTTCAATGGCAAAAATCAATGAATATTGTAAATGCACAAACAGTAATTTCTCCGCATTGCAAGGTGCAATTCTGAAATTTTTTGCTTTTTCCTGCTCCTCTTAGCATGATAAAGAAGATTCAAAGAGAGTGAGATGCCAGCTCCTTTCATTCAGTCAGTACCTTCAATCATTTCTGGATGTTTTTCAATGGCAAAAATCAATGAATATTGTAAATGCACAAACAGTAATTTCTCCGCATTGCAAGGTGCAATTCTGAAATTTTTTGCTTTTTCCCGCTCCTCTTAGCATGATAAAGAAGATTCAAAGAGAGTGAGGTGCCAGCTCCTTTCATTCAGTCAGTAGCTTCAAACATTTCTGGTATATGAATAACATGTTTTTCAATGGCAAAAATCACTGAATATTGTAAATGCACAAACAGTAATTTCTCCACATTGCAAGGTGCAATTCTGAAATTTTTTGATTTTTCCTGCTCCTCTTAGCATGATAAAGAAGATTCAAAGAGAGTGAGATGCCAGCTCCTTTCATTCAGTCAGTAGCTTCAATCATTTCTGGACGTTTTTCAATGGCAAAAATCAATGAATATTGTAAATGCACAAACAGTAATTTCTCCGCATTGCAAGGTGCAATTCTGAAATTTTTTGCTTTTTCCTGCTCCTCTTAGCATGATAAAGAAGATTCAAAGAGAGTGAGATGCCAGCTCCTTTCATTCAGTCAGTAGCTTCAATCATTTCTGGACGTTTTTCAATGGCAAAAATCAATGAATATTGTAAATGCACAAACAGTAATTTCTCCGCATTGCAAGGTGCAATTCTGAAATTTTTTGCTTTTTCCTGCTCCTCTTAGCATGATAAAGAAGATTCAAAGAGAGTGAGATGCCAGCTCCTTTCATTCAGTCAGTAGCTTCAAACATTTCTGGTATATGAATAACATGATGTTTTTCAATGGCAAAAATCAATGAATATTGTAAATGCACAAACAGTAATTTCTCCGCATTGCAAGGTGCAAGTCTGAAATTTTTTGCTTTTTCCTGCTCCTCTTAGCATGGTAAAGAAGATTCAAAGAGAGTGAGATGCCAGCTACTTTCATTCAGTCAGTAGCTTCAATCATTTCTGGACGTTTTTCAATGGTAAAAATCAATGAATATTGTAAATGCACAAACAGTAATTTCTCCACATTGCAAGGTGCAATTCTGAAATTTTTTGCTTTTTCCTGCTCCTCTTAGCATGATAAAGAAGATTCAAAGAGAGTGAGATGCCAGCTCCTTTCATTCAGTCAGTAGCTTCAAACATTTCTGGTATATGAATAACATGATGTTTTTCAATGGCAAAAATCAATGAATATTGTAAATGCACAAACAGTAATTTCTCCGCATTGCAAGGTGCAATTCTGAAATTTTTTGCTTTTTCCTGCTCCTCTTAGCATGATAAAGAAGATTCAAAGAGAGTGAGATGCCAGCTCCTTTCATTCAGTCAGTAGCTTCAAACATTTCTGGTATATGAATAACATGATGTTTTTCAATGGCAAAAATCAATGAATATTGTAAATGCACAAACAGTAATTTCTCCGCATTGCAAGGTGCAATTCTGAAATTTTTTGCTTTTTCCTGCTCCTCTTAGCATGATAAAGAAGATTCAAAGAGAGTGAGATGCCAGCTCCTTTCATTCAGTCAGTAGCTTCAATCATTTCTGGACGTTTTTCAATGGCAAAAATCAATGAATATTGTAAATGCACAAACAGTAATTTCTCCGCATTGCAAGGTGCAATTCTGAAATTTTTTGCTTTTTCCTGCTCCTCTTAGCATGATAAAGAAGATTCAAAGAGAGTGAGATGCCAGCTCCTTTCATTCAGTCAGTAGCTTCAATCATTTCTGGACGTTTTTCAATGGCAAAAATCAATGAATATTGTAAATGCACAAACAGTAATTTCTCCGCATTGCAAGGTGCAATTCTGAAATTTTTTGCTTTTTCCTGCTCCTCTTAGCATGATAAAGAAGATTCAAAGAGAGTGAGATGCCAGCTCCTTTCATTCAGTCAGTAGCTTCAAACATTTCTGGTATATGAATAACATGATGTTTTTCAATGGCAAAAATCAATGAATATTGTAAATGCACAAACAGTAATTTCTCCGCATTGCAAGGTGCAATTCTGAAATTTTTTGCTTTTTCCTGCTCCTCTTAGCATGATAAAGAAGATTCAAAGAGAGTGAGATGCCAGCTCCTTTCATTCAGTCAGTAGCTTCAATCATTTCTGGACGTTTTTCAATGGCAAAAATCAATGAATATTGTAAATGCACAAACAGTAATTTCTCCGCATTGCAAGGTGCAATTCTGAAATTTTTTGCTTTTTCCTGCTCCTCTTAGCATGACAAAGAAGATTCAAATAGAGTAAGATGCCAGCTCCTTTCATTCAGTCAGTAGCTTCAATCATTTCTGGTATATGAATAACATGATGTTTTTCAATGGCAAAAATCAATGAATATTGTAAATGCACAAACAGTAATTTCTCCGCATTGCAAGGTGCAATTCTGAAATTTTTTGCTTTTTCCTGCTCCTCTTAGCATGATAAAGAAGATTCAAAGAGAGTGAGATGCCAGCTCCTTTCATTCAGTCAGTAGCTTCAATCATTTCTGGACGTTTTTCAATGGCAAAAATCAATGAATATTGTAAATGCACAAACAGTAATTTCTCCGCATTGCAAGGTGCAATTCTGAAATTGTTTGCTTTTTCCTGCTCCTCTTAGCATGATAAAGAAGATTCAAAGAGAGTGAGATGCCAGCTCCTTTCATTCAGTCAGTAGCTTCAATCATTTCTGGACGTTTTTCAATGGCAAAAATCAATGAATATTGTAAATGCACAAACAGTAATTTCTCCGCATTGCAAGGTGCAATTCTGAAATTTTTTGCTTTTTCCTGCTCCTCTTAGCATGATAAAGAAGATTCAAAGAGAGTGAGATGCCAGCTCCTTTCATTCAGTCAGTAGCTTCAAACATTTCTTGTATATGAATAACATGATGTTTTTCAATGGCAAAAATCAATGAATATTGTAAAAGCACAAACAGTAATTTCTCCGCATTGCAAGGTGCAATTCTGAAATTTTTTGCTTTTTCCTGCTCCTCTTAGCATGATAAAGAAGATTCAAAGAGAGTGAGATGCCAGCTCCTTTCATTCAGTCAGTAGCTTCAATCATTTCTGGACGTTTTTCAATGGCAAAAATCAATGAATATTGTAAATGCACAAACAGTAATTTCTCCGCATTGCAAGGTGCAATTCTGAAATTTTTTGCTTTTTCCTGCTCCTCTTAGCATGATAAAGAAGATTCAAAGAGAGTGAGATGCCAGCTCCTTTCATTCAGTCAGTAGCTTCAATCATTTCTGGTATATGAATAACATGATGTTTTTCAATGGCAAAAATCAATGAATATTGTAAATGCACAAACAGTAATTTCTCCGCATTGCAAGTTGCAATTCTGAAATTTTTTGCTTTTTCCTGCTCCTCTTAGCATGATAAAGAAGATTCAAAGAGAGTGAGATGCCAGCTCCTTTCATTCAGTCAGTAGCTTCAATCATTTCTGGACGTTTTTCAATGGCAAAAATCAATGAATATTGTAAATGCACAAACAGTAATTTCTCCGCATTGCAAGGTGCAATTCTGAAATTTTTTGCTTTTTCCTGCTCCTCTTAGCATGATAAAGAAGATTCAAAGAGAGTGAGATGCCAGCTCCTTTCATTCAGTCAGTAGCTTCAATCATTTCTGGACGTTTTTCAATGGCAAAAATCAATGAATATTGTAAATGCACAAACAGTAATTTCTCCGCATTGCAAGGTGCAATTCTGAAATTTTTTGCTTTTTCCTGCTCCTCTTAGCATGATAAAGAAGATTCAAAGAGAGTTAGATGCCAGCTCCTTTCATTCAGTCAGTAGCTTCAAACATTTCTGGTATATGAATAACATGATGTTTTTCAATGGCAAAAATCAATGAATATTGTAAAAGCACAAACAGTAATTTCTCCGCATTGCAAGGTGCAATTCTGAAATTTTTTGCTTTTTCCTGCTCCTCTTAGCATGATAAAGAAGATTCAAAGAGAGTGAGATGCCAGCTCCTTTCATTCAGTCAGTAGCTTCAATCATTTCTGGACGTTTTTCAATGGCAAAAATCAATGAATATTGTAAATGCACAAACAGTAATTTCTCCGCATTGCAAGGTGCAATTCTGAAATTTTTTGCTTTTTCCTGCTCCTCTTAGCATGATAAAGAAGATTCAAAGAGAGTGAGATGCCAGCTCCTTTCATTCAGTCAGTACCTTCAATCATTTCTGGATGTTTTTCAATGGCAAAAATCAATGAATATTGTAAATGCACAAACAGTAATTTCTCCGCATTGCAAGGTGCAATTCTGAAATTTTTTGCTTTTTCCCGCTCCTCTTAGCATGATAAAGAAGATTCAAAGAGAGTGAGGTGCCAGCTCCTTTCATTCAGTCAGTAGCTTCAAACATTTCTGGTATATGAATAACATGTTTTTCAATGGCAAAAATCACTGAATATTGTAAATGCACAAACAGTAATTTCTCCGCATTGCAAGGTGCAATTCTGAAATTTTTTGATTTTTCCTGCTCCTCTTAGCATGATAAAGAAGATTCAAAGAGAGTGAGATGCCAGCTCCTTTCATTCAGTCAGTAGCTTCAATCATTTCTGGATGTTTTTCAATGGCAAAAATCAATGAATATTGTAAATGCACAAACAGTAATTTCTCCGCATTGCAAGGTGCAATTCTGAAATTTTTTGCTTTTTCCTGCTCCTCTTAGCATGATAAAGAAGATTCAAAGAGAGTGAGATGCCAGCTCCTTTCATTCAGTCAGTAGCTTCAATCATTTCTGGACGTTTTTCAATGGCAAAAATCAATGAATATTGTAAATGCACAAACAGTAATTTCTCCGCATTGCAAGGTGCAATTCTGAAATTTTTTGCTTTTTCCTGCTCCTCTTAGCATGATAAAGAAGATTCAAAGAGAGTGAGATGCCAGCTCCTTTCATTCAGTCAGTAGCTTCAAACATTTCTGGTATATGAATAACATGATGTTTTTCAATGGCAAAAATCAATGAATATTGTAAATGCACAAACAGTAAATTCTCCGCATTGCAAGGTGCAAGTCTGAAATTTTTTGCTTTTTCCTGCTCCTCTTAGCATGGTAAAGAAGATTCAAAGAGAGTGAGATGCCAGCTACTTTCATTCAGTCAGTAGCTTCAATCATTTCTGGACGTTTTTCAATGGTAAAAATCAATGAATATTGTAAATGCACAAACAGTAATTTCTCCACATTGCAAGGTGCAATTCTGAAATTTTTTGCTTTTTCCTGCTCCTCTTAGCATGATAAAGAAGATTCAAAGAGAGTGAGATGCCAGCTCCTTTCATTCAGTCAGTAGCTTCAAACATTTCTGGTATATGAATAACATGATGTTTTTCAATGGCAAAAATCAATGAATATTGTAAATGCACAAACAGTAATTTCTCCGCATTGCAAGGTGCAATTCTGAAATTTTTTGCTTTTTCCTGCTCCTCTTAGCATGATAAAGAAGATTCAAAGAGAGTGAGATGCCAGCTCCTTTCATTCAGTCAGTAGCTTCAAACATTTCTGGTATATGAATAACATGATGTTTTTCAATGGCAAAAATCAATGAATATTGTAAATGCACAAACAGTAATTTCTCCGCATTGCAAGGTGCAATTCTGAAATTTTTTGCTTTTTCCTGCTCCTCTTAGCATGATAAAGAAGATTCAAAGAGAGTGAGATGCCAGCTCCTTTCATTCAGTCAGTAGCTTCAATCATTTCTGGACGTTTTTCAATGGCAAAAATCAATGAATATTGTAAATGCACAAACAGTAATTTCTCCGCATTGCAAGGTGCAATTCTGAAATTTTTTGCTTTTTCCTGCTCCTCTTAGCATGATAAAGAAGATTCAAAGAGAGTGAGATGCCAGCTCCTTTCATTCAGTCAGTAGCTTCAATCATTTCTGGACGTTTTTCAATGGCAAAAATCAATGAATATTGTAAATGCACAAACAGTAATTTCTCCGCATTGCAAGGTGCAATTCTGAAATTTTTTGCTTTTTCCTGCTCCTCTTAGCATGATAAAGAAGATTCAAAGAGAGTGAGATGCCAGCTCCTTTCATTCAGTCAGTAGCTTCAAACATTTCTGGTATATGAATAACATGATGTTTTTCAATGGCAAAAATCAATGAATATTGTAAATGCACAAACAGTAATTTCTCCGCATTGCAAGGTGCAATTCTGAAATTTTTTGCTTTTTCCTGCTCCTCTTAGCATGATAAAGAAGATTCAAAGAGAGTGAGATGCCAGCTCCTTTCATTCAGTCAGTAGCTTCAATCATTTCTGGACGTTTTTCAATGGCAAAAATCAATGAATATTGTAAATGCACAAACAGTAATTTCTCCGCATTGCAAGGTGCAATTCTGAAATTTTTTGCTTTTTCCTGCTCCTCTTAGCATGATAAAGAAGATTCAAAGAGAGTGAGATGCCAGCTCCTTTCATTCAGTCAGTAGCTTCAATCATTTCTGGACGTTTTTCAATGGCAAAAATCAATGAATATTGTAAATGCACAAACAGTAATTTCTCCGCATTGCAAGGTGCAATTCTGAAATTTTTTGCTTTTTCCTGCTCCTCTTAGCATGACAAAGAAGATTCAAAGAGAGTAAGATGCCAGCTCCTTTCATTCAGTCAGTAGCTTCAATCATTTCTGGTATATGAATAACATGATGTTTTTCAATGGCAAAAATCAATGAATATTGTAAATGCACAAACAGTAATTTCTCCGCATTGCAAGGTGCAATTCTGAAATTTTTTGCTTTTTCCTGCTCCTCTTAGCATGATAAAGAAGATTCAAAGAGAGTGAGATGCCAGCTCCTTTCATTCAGTCAGTAGCTTCAATCATTTCTGGACGTTTTTCAATGGCAAAAATCAATGAATATTGTAAATGCACAAACAGTAATTTCTCCGCATTGCAAGGTGCAATTCTGAAATTTTTTGCTTTTTCCTGCTCCTCTTAGCATGATAAAGAAGATTCAAAGAGAGTGAGATGCCAGCTCCTTTCATTCAGTCAGTAGCTTCAATCATTTCTGGACGTTTTTCAATGGCAAAAATCAATGAATATTGTAAATGCACAAACAGTAATTTCTCCGCATTGCAAGGTGCAATTCTGAAATTTTTTGCTTTTTCCTGCTCCTCTTAGCATGATAAAGAAGATTCAAAGAGAGTGAGATGCCAGCTCCTTTCATTCAGTCAGTAGCTTCAATCATTTCTGGACGTTTTTCAATGGCAAAAATCAATGAATATTGTAAATGCACAAACAGTAATTTCTCCGCATTGCAAGGTGCAATTCTGAAATTTTTTGCTTTTTCCTGCTCCTCTTAGCATGACAAAGAAGATTCAAAGAGAGTAAGATGCCAGCTCCTTTCATTCAGTCAGTAGCTTCAATCATTTCTGGTATATGAATAACATGATGTTTTTCAATGGCAAAAATCAATGAATATTGTAAATGCACAAACAGTAATTTCTCCGCATTGCAAGGTGCAATTCTGAAATTTTTTGCTTTTTCCTGCTCCTCTTAGCATGATAAAGAAGATTCAAAGAGAGTGAGATGCCAGCTCCTTTCATTCAGTCAGTAGCTTCAATCATTTCTGGACGTTTTTCAATGGCAAAAATCAATGAATATTGTAAATGCACAAACAGTAATTTCTCCGCATTGCAAGGTGCAATTCTGAAATTTTTTGCTTTTTCCTGCTCCTCTTAGCATGATAAAGAAGATTCAAAGAGAGTGAGATGCCAGCTCCTTTCATTCAGTCAGTAGCTTCAATCATTTCTGGACGTTTTTCAATGGCAAAAATCAATGAATATTGTAAATGCACAAACAGTAATTTCTCCGCATTGCAAGGTGCAATTCTGAAATTTTTTGCTTTTTCCTGCTCCTCTTAGCATGATAAAGAAGATTCAAAGAGAGTGAGATGCCAGCTCCTTTCATTCAGTCAGTAGCTTCAAACATTTCTTGTATATGAATAACATGATGTTTTTCAATGGCAAAAATCAATGAATATTGTAAAAGCACAAACAGTAATTTCTCCGCATTGCAAGGTGCAATTCTGAAATTTTTTGCTTTTTCCTGCTCCTCTTAGCATGATAAAGAAGATTCAAAGAGAGTGAGATGCCAGCTCCTTTCATTCAGTCAGTAGCTTCAATCATTTCTTGACGTTTTTCAATGGCAAAAATCAATGAATATTGTAAATGCACAAACAGTAATTTCTCCGCATTGCAAGGTGCAATTCTGAAATTTTTTGCTTTTTCCTGCTCCTCTTAGCATGATAAAGAAGATTCAAAGAGAGTGAGATGCCAGCTCCTTTCATTCAGTCAGTAGCTTCAATCATTTCTGGTATATGAATAACATGATGTTTTTCAATGGCAAAAATCAATGAATATTGTAAATGCACAAACAGTAATTTCTCCGCATTGCAAGTTGCAATTCTGAAATTTTTTGCTTTTTCCTGCTCCTCTTAGCATGATAAAGAAGATTCAAAGAGAGTGAGATGCCAGCTCCTTTCATTCAGTCAGTAGCTTCAATCATTTCTGGACGTTTTTCAATGGCAAAAATCAATGAATATTGTAAATGCACAAACAGTAATTTCTCCGCATTGCAAGGTGCAATTCTGAAATTTTTTGCTTTTTCCTGCTCCTCTTAGCATGATAAAGAAGATTCAAAGAGAGTGAGATGCCAGCTCCTTTCATTCAGTCAGTAGCTTCAATCATTTCTGGACGTTTTTCAATGGCAAAAATCAATGAATATTGTAAATGCACAAACAGTAATTTCTCCGCATTGCAAGGTGCAATTCTGAAATTTTTTGCTTTTTCCTGCTCCTCTTAGCATGATAAAGAAGATTCAAAGAGAGTTAGATGCCAGCTCCTTTCATTCAGTCAGTAGCTTCAAACATTTCTGGTATATGAATAACATGATGTTTTTCAATGGCAAAAATCAATGAATATTGTAAAAGCACAAACAGTAATTTCTCCGCATTGCAAGGTGCAATTCTGAAATTTTTTGCTTTTTCCTGCTCCTCTTAGCATGATAAAGAAGATTCAAAGAGAGTGAGATGCCAGCTCCTTTCATTCAGTCAGTAGCTTCAATCATTTCTGGACGTTTTTCAATGGCAAAAATCAATGAATATTGTAAATGCACAAACAGTAATTTCTCCGCATTGCAAGGTGCAATTCTGAAATTTTTTGCTTTTTCCTGCTCCTCTTAGCATGATAAAGAAGATTCAAAGAGAGTGAGATGCCAGCTCCTTTCATTCAGTCAGTAGCTTCAATCATTTCTGGTATATGAATAACATGATGTTTTTCAATGGCAAAAATCAATGAATATTGTAAATGCACAAACAGTAATTTCTCCACATTGCAAGGTGCAATTCTGAAATTTTTTGCTTTTTCCTGCTCCTCTTAGCATGATAAAGAAGATTCAAAGAGAGTGAGATGCCAGCTCCTTTCATTCAGTCAGTAGCTTCAATCATTTCTGGACGTTTTTCAATGGCAAAAATCAATGAATATTGTAAATGCACAAACAGTAATTTCTCCGCATTGCAAGGTGCAATTCTGAAATTTTTTGCTTTTTCCTGCTCCTCTTAGCATGATAAAGAAGATTCAAAGAGAGCGAGATGCCAGCTCCTTTCATTCAGTCAGTAGCTTCAATCATTTCTGGTATATGAATAACATGATGTTTTTCAATGGCAAAAATCAATGAATATTGTAAATGCACAAACAGTAATTTCTCCGCATTGCAAGGTGCAATTCTGAAATTTTTTGCTTTTTCCTGCTCCTCTTAGCATGATAAAGAAGATTCAAAGAGAGTGAGATGCCAGCTCCTTTCATTCAGTCAGTAGCTTCAATCATTTCTGGACGTTTTTCAATGGCAAAAATCAATGAATATTGTAAATGCACAAACAGTAATTTCTCCGCATTGCAAGGTGCAATTCTGAAATTTTTTGCTTTTTCCTGCTCCTCTTAGCATGATAAAGAAGATTCAAAGAGAGTGAGATGCCAGCTCCTTTCATTCAGTCAGTAGCTTCAAACATTTCTGGAATATGAATAACATGATGTTTTTCAATGGCAAAAATCAATGAATATTGTAAATGCACAAACAGTAATTTCTCCGCATTGCAAGGTGCAATTCTGAAATTTTTTGCTTTTTCCTGCTCCTCTTAGCATGATAAAGAAGATTCAAAGAGAGTGAGATGCCAGCTCCTTTCATTCAGTCAGTAGCTTCAATCATTTCTGGACGTTTTTCAATGGCAAAAATCAATGAATATTGTAAATGCACAAACAGTAATTTCTCCGCATTGCAAGGTGCAATTCTGAAATTTTTTGCTTTTTCCTGCTCCTCTTAGCATGATAAAGAAGATTCAAAGAGAGTGAGATGCCAGCTCCTTTCATTCAGTCAGTAGCTTCAATCATTTCTGGTATATGAATAACATGATGTTTTTCAATGGCAAAAATCAATGAATATTGTAAATGCACAAACAGTAATTTATCCGCATTGCAAGGTGCAATTCTGAAATTTTTTGCTTTTTCCTGCTCCTCTTAGCATGATAAAGAAGATTGAAAGAGAGTGAGATGCCAGCTCCTTTCATTCAGTCAGTAGCTTCAAACATTTCTGGTATATGAATAACATGATGTTTTTCAATGGCAAAAATCAATGAATATTGTAAATGCACAAACAGTAATTTCTCCGCATTGCAAGGTGCAATTCTGAAATTTTTTGCTTTTTCCTGCTCCTCTTAGCATGATAAAGAAGATTCAAAGAGAGTGAGATGCAAGCTCCTTTCATTCAGTCAGTAGCTTCAATCATTTCTGGACGTTTTTCAATGGCAAAAATCAATGAATATTGTAAATGCACAAACAGTAATTTCTCTGCATTGCAAGGTGCAATTCTGAAATTTTTTGCTTTTTCCTGCTCCTCTTAGCATGATAAAGAAGATTCAAAGAGAGTGAGATGTCAGCTCCTTTCATTCAGTCAGTAGCTTCAAACATTTCTGGTATATGAATAACATGATGTTTTTCAATGGCAAAAATCAATGAATTTTGTAAATGCACAAACAGTAATTTCTCCGCATTGCAAGGTGCAATTCTGAAATTTTTTGCTTTTTCCTGCTCCTCTTAGCATGATAAAGAAGATTCAAAGAGAGTGAGATGCCAGTTCCTTTCATTCAGTCAGTAGCTTCAATCATTTCTGGACGTTTTTCAATGGCAAAAATCAATGAATATTGTAAATGCACAAACAGTAATTTCTCCGCATTGCAAGGTGCAATTCTGAAATTTTTTGCTTTTTCCTGCTCCTCTTAGCATGATAAAGAAGATTCAAAGAGAGTGAGATGCCAGCTCCTTTCATTCAGTCAGTAGCTTCAATCATTTCTGGTATATGAATAACATGATGTTTTTCAATGGCAAAAATCAATGAATATTGTAAATGCACAAACAGTAATTTCTCCGCATTGCAAGGTGCAATTCTGAATTTTTTTGCTTTTTACTGCTCCTCTTAGCATGATAAAGAAGATTCAAAGAGAGTGAGATGCCAGCTCCTTTCATTCAGTCAGTAGCTTCAATCATTTCTGGACGTTTTTCAATGGCAAAAATCAATGAATATTGTAAATGCACAAACAGTAATTTCTCCGCATTGCAAGGTGCAATTCTGAAATTTTTTGCTTTTTCCTGCTCCTCTTAGCATGATAAACAAGATTCAAAGAGAGTGAGATGCCAGCTCCTTTCATTCAGTCAGTAGCTTCAATCATTTCTGGACGTTTTTCAATGGCAAAAATCAATGAATATTGTAAATGCACAAACAGTAATTTCTCCGCATTGCAAGGTGCAATTCTGAAATTTTTTGCTTTTTCCTGCTCCTCTTAGCATGATAAAGAAGATTCAAAGAGAGTGAGATGCCAGCTCCTTTCATTCAGTCAGTAGCTTCAAACATTTCTGGTATATGAATAACATGATGTTTTTCAATGGCAAAAATCAATGAATATTGTAAATGCACAAACAGTAATTTCTCCGCATTGCAAGGTGCAAGTCTGAAAGTTTTTGCTTTTTCCTGCTCCTCTTAGCATGATAAAGAAGATTCAAAGAGAGTGAGATGCCAGCTCCTTTCATTCAGTCAGTAGCTTCAATCATTTCTGGACGTTTTTCAATGGCAAAAATCAATGAATATTGTAAATGCACAAACAGTAATTTCTCCGCATTGCAAGGTGCAATTCTGAAATTTTTTGCTTTTTCCTGCTCCTCTTAGCATGATAAAGAAGATTCAAAGAGAGTGAGATGCCAGCTCCTTTCATTCAGTCAGTAGCTTCAATCATTTCTGGTATATGAATAACATGATGTTTTTCAATGGCAAAAATCAATGAATATTGTAAATGCACAAACAGTAATTTATCCGCAT
The DNA here is from genome assembly GCF_046119375.1 of Phyllobates terribilis. Classification (NCBI taxonomy): domain Eukaryota; kingdom Metazoa; phylum Chordata; class Amphibia; order Anura; family Dendrobatidae; genus Phyllobates; species Phyllobates terribilis. The sequence continues at coordinate 363,892 of NW_027363617.1, forward strand.
TGCAAGGTGCAATTCTGAAATTTTTTGCTTTTTCCTGCTCCTCTTAGCATGATAAAGAAGATTGAAAGAGAGTGAGATGCCAGCTCCTTTCATTCAGTCAGTAGCTTCAAACATTTCTGGTATATGAATAACATGATGTTTTTCAATGGCAAAAATCAATGAATATTGTAAATGCACAAACAGTAATTTCTCCGCATTGCAAGGTGCAATTCTGAAATTTTTTGCTTTTTCCTGCTCCTCTTAGCATGATAAAGAAGATTCAAAGAGAGTGAGATGCAAGCTCCTTTCATTCAGTCAGTAGCTTCAATCATTTCTGGACGTTTTTCAATGGCAAAAATCAATGAATATTGTAAATGCACAAACAGTAATTTCTCTGCATTGCAAGGTGCAATTCTGAAATTTTTTGCTTTTTCCTGCTCCTCTTAGCATGATAAAGAAGATTCAAAGAGAGTGAGATGTCAGCTCCTTTCATTCAGTCAGTAGCTTCAAACATTTCTGGTATATGAATAACATGATGTTTTTCAATGGCAAAAATCAATGAATTTTGTAAATGCACAAACAGTAATTTCTCCGCATTGCAAGGTGCAATTCTGAAATTTTTTGCTTTTTCCTGCTCCTCTTAGCATGATAAAGAAGATTCAAAGAGAGTGAGATGCCAGTTCCTTTCATTCAGTCAGTAGCTTCAATCATTTCTGGACGTTTTTCAATGGCAAAAATCAATGAATATTGTAAATGCACAAACAGTAATTTCTCCGCATTGCAAGGTGCAATTCTGAAATTTTTTGCTTTTTCCTGCTCCTCTTAGCATGATAAAGAAGATTCAAAGAGAGTGAGATGCCAGCTCCTTTCATTCAGTCAGTAGCTTCAATCATTTCTGGTATATGAATAACATGATGTTTTTCAATGGCAAAAATCAATGAATATTGTAAATGCACAAACAGTAATTTCTCCGCATTGCAAGGTGCAATTCTGAATTTTTTTGCTTTTTACTGCTCCTCTTAGCATGATAAAGAAGATTCAAAGAGAGTGAGATGCCAGCTCCTTTCATTCAGTCAGTAGCTTCAATCATTTCTGGACGTTTTTCAATGGCAAAAATCAATGAATATTGTAAATGCACAAACAGTAATTTCTCCGCATTGCAAGGTGCAATTCTGAAATTTTTTGCTTTTTCCTGCTCCTCTTAGCATGATAAACAAGATTCAAAGAGAGTGAGATGCCAGCTCCTTTCATTCAGTCAGTAGCTTCAATCATTTCTGGACGTTTTTCAATGGCAAAAATCAATGAATATTGTAAATGCACAAACAGTAATTTCTCCGCATTGCAAGGTGCAATTCTGAAATTTTTTGCTTTTTCCTGCTCCTCTTAGCATGATAAAGAAGATTCAAAGAGAGTGAGATGCCAGCTCCTTTCATTCAGTCAGTAGCTTCAAACATTTCTGGTATATGAATAACATGATGTTTTTCAATGGCAAAAATCAATGAATATTGTAAATGCACAAACAGTAATTTCTCCGCATTGCAAGGTGCAAGTCTGAAAGTTTTTGCTTTTTCCTGCTCCTCTTAGCATGATAAAGAAGATTCAAAGAGAGTGAGATGCCAGCTACTTTCATTCAGTCAGTAGCTTCAATCATTTCTGGATGTTTTTCAATGGTAAAAATCAATGAATATTGTAAATGCACAAACAGTAATTTCTCCACATTGCAAGGTGCAATTCTGAAATTTTTTGCTTTTTCCTGCTCCTCTTAGCATGATAAAGAAGATTCAAAGAGAGTGAGATGCCAGCTCCTTTCATTCAGTCAGTAGCTTCAATCATTTCTGGTATATGAATAACATGATGTTTTTCAATGGCAAAAATCAATGAATATTGTAAATGCACAAACAGTAATTTCTCCGCATTGCAAGGTGCAATTCTGAAATTTTTTGATTTTTCCTGCTCCTCTTAGCATGATAAAGAAGATTCAAAGAGAGTGAGATGCCAGCTCCTTTCATTCAGTCAGTAGCTTCAATCATTTCTGGACGTTTTTCAATGGCAAAAATCAATGAATATTGTAAATGCACAAACAGTAATTTCTCCGCATTGCAAGGTGCAATTCTGAAATTTTTTGCTTTTTCCTGCTCCTCTTAGCATGATAAAGAAGATTCAAAGAGAGTGAGATGTCAGCTCCTTTCATTCAGTCAGTAGCTTCAAACATTTCTGGTATATGAATAACATGATGTTTTTCAATGGCAAAAATCAATGAATTTTGTAAATGCACAAACAGTAATTTCTCCGCATTGCAAGGTGCAATTCTGAAATTTTTTGCTTTTTCCTGCTCCTCTTAGCATGATAAAGAAGATTCAAAGAGAGTGAGATGCCAGTTACTTTCATTCAGTCAGTAGCTTCAATCATTTCTGGTATATGAATAACATGATGTTTTTCAATGGCAAAAATCAATGAATATTGTAAATGCACAAACAGTAATTTCTCCGCATTGCAAGTTGCAATTCTGAAATTTTTTGCTTTTTCCTGCTCCTCTTAGCATGATAAAGAAGATTCAAAGAGAGTGAGATGCCAGCTCCTTTCATTCAGTCAGTAGCTTCAATCATTTCTGGACGTTTTTCAATGGCAAAAATCAATGAATATTGTAAATGCACAAACAGTAATTTCTCCGCATTGCAAGGTGCAATTCTGAAATTTTTTGCTTTTTCCTGCTCCTCTTAGCATGATAAAGAAGATTCAAAGAGAGTGAGATGCCAGCTCCTTTCATTCAGTCAGTAGCTTCAATCATTTCTGGACGTTTTTCAATGGCAAAAATCAATGAATATTGTAAATGCACAAACAGTAATTTCTCCGCATTGCAAGGTGCAATTCTGAAATTTTTTGCTTTTTCCTGCTCCTCTTAGCATGATAAAGAAGATTCAAAGAGAGTTAGATGCCAGCTCCTTTCATTCAGTCAGTAGCTTCAAACATTTCTGGTATATGAATAACATGATGTTTTTCAATGGCAAAAATCAATGAATATTGTAAAAGCACAAACAGTAATTTCTCCGCATTGCAAGGTGCAATTCTGAAATTTTTTGCTTTTTCCTGCTCCTCTTAGCATGATAAAGAAGATTCAAAGAGAGTGAGATGCCAGCTCCTTTCATTCAGTCAGTAGCTTCAATCATTTCTGGACGTTTTTCAATGGCAAAAATCAATGAATATTGTAAATGCACAAACAGTAATTTCTCCGCATTGCAAGGTGCAATTCTGAAATTTTTTGCTTTTTCCTGCTCCTCTTAGCATGATAAAGAAGATTCAAAGAGAGTGAGATGCCAGCTCCTTTCATTCAGTCAGTATCTTCAATCATTTCTGGACGTTTTTCAATGGCAAAAATCAATGAATATTGTAAATGCACAAACAGTAATTTCTCCGCATTGCAAGGTGCAATTCTGAAATTTTTTGCTTTTTCCTGCTCCTCTTAGCATGATAAAGAAGATTCAAAGAGAGCGAGATGCCAGCTCCTTTCATTCAGTCAGTAGCTTCAATCATTTCTGGTATATGAATAACATGATGTTTTTCAATGGCAAAAATCAATGAATATTGTAAATGCACAAACAGTAATTTCTCCGCATTGCAAGGTGCAATTCTGAAATTTTTTGCTTTTTCCTGCTCCTCTTAGCATGATAAAGAAGATTCAAAGAGAGTGAGATGCCAGCTCCTTTCATTCAGTCAGTAGCTTCAATCATTTCTGGACGTTTTTCAATGGCAAAAATCAATGAATATTGTAAATGCACAAACAGTAATTTCTCCGCATTGCAAGGTGCAATTCTGAAATTTTTTGCTTTTTCCTGCTCCTCTTAGCATGATAAAGAAGATTCAAAGAGAGTGAGATGCCAGCTCCTTTCATTCAGTCAGTAGCTTCAAACATTTCTGGTATATGAATAACATGATGTTTTTCAATGGCAAAAATCAATGAATATTGTAAATGCACAAACAGTAATTTCTCCGCATTGCAAGGTGCAATTCTGAAATTTTTTGCTTTTTCCTGCTCCTCTTAGCATGATAAAGAAGATTCAAAGAGAGTGAGATGCCAGCTCCTTTCATTCAGTCAGTAGCTTCAATCATTTCTGGACGTTTTTCAATGGCAAAAATCAATGAATATTGTAAATGCACAAACAGTAATTTCTCCGCATTGCAAGGTGCAATTCTGAAATTTTTTGCTTTTTCCTGCTCCTCTTAGCATGATAAAGAAGATTCAAAGAGAGTGAGATGCCAGCTCCTTTCATTCAGTCAGTAGCTTCAATCATTTCTGGTATATGAATAACATGATGTTTTTCAATGGCAAAAATCAATGAATATTGTAAATGCACAAACAGTAATTTCTCCGCATTGCAAGGTGCAATTCTGAAATTTTTTGCTTTTTCCTGCTCCTCTTAGCATGATAAAGAAGATTCAAAGAGAGTGAGATGCCAGCTCCTTTCATTCAGTCAGTAGCTTCAAACATTTCTGGTATATGAATAACATGATGTTTTTCAATGGCAAAAATCAATGAATATTGTAAATGCACAAACAGTAATTTCTCCGCATTGCAAGGTGCAATTCTGAAATTTTTTGCTTTTTCCTGCTCCTCTTAGCATGATAAAGAAGATTCAAAGAGAGTGAGATGCCAGCTCCTTTCATTCAGTCAGTAGCTTCAATCATTTCTGGACGTTTTTCAATGGCAAAAATCAATGAATATTGTAAATGCACAAACAGTAATTTCTCTGCATTGCAAGGTGCAATTCTGAAATTTTTTGCTTTTTCCTGCTCCTCTTAGCATGATAAAGAAGATTCAAAGAGAGTGAGATGTCAGCTCCTTTCATTCAGTCAGTAGCTTCAAACATTTCTGGTATATGAATAACATGATGTTTTTCAATGGCAAAAATCAATGAATTTTGTAAATGCACAAACAGTAATTTCTCCGCATTGCAAGGTGCAATTCTGAAATTTTTTGCTTTTTCCTGCTCCTCTTAGCATGATAAAGAAGATTCAAAGAGAGTGAGATGCCAGTTCCTTTCATTCAGTCAGTAGCTTCAATCATTTCTGGACGTTTTTCAATGGCAAAAATCAATGAATATTGTAAATGCACAAACAGTAATTTCTCCGCATTGCAAGGTGCAATTCTGAAATTTTTTGCTTTTTCCTGCTCCTCTTAGCATGATAAAGAAGATTCAAAGAGAGTGAGATGCCAGCTCCTTTCATTCAGTCAGTAGCTTCAATCATTTCTGGTATATGAATAACATGATGTTTTTCAATGGCAAAAATCAATGAATATTGTAAATGCACAAACAGTAATTTCTCCGCATTGCAAGGTGCAATTCTGAATTTTTTTGCTTTTTACTGCTCCTCTTAGCATGATAAAGAAGATTCAAAGAGAGTGAGATGCCAGCTCCTTTCATTCAGTCAGTAGCTTCAATCATTTCTGGACGTTTTTCAATGGCAAAAATCAATGAATATTGTAAATGCACAAACAGTAATTTCTCCGCATTGCAAGGTGCAATTCTGAAATTTTTTGCTTTTTCCTGCTCCTCTTAGCATGATAAAGAAGATTCAAAGAGAGTGAGATGCCAGCTCCTTTCATTCAGTCAGTAGCTTCAATCATTTCTGGACGTTTTTCAATGGCAAAAATCAATGAATATTGTAAATGCACAAACAGTAATTTCTCTGCATTGCAAGGTGCAATTCTGAAATTTTTTGCTTTTTCCTGCTCCTCTTAGCATGATAAAGAAGATTCAAAGAGAGTGAGATGTCAGCTCCTTTCATTCAGTCAGTAGCTTCAAACATTTCTGGTATATGAATAACATGATGTTTTTCAATGGCAAAAATCAATGAATTTTGTAAATGCACAAACAGTAATTTCTCCGCATTGCAAGGTGCAATTCTGAAATTTTTTGCTTTTTCCTGCTCCTCTTAGCATGATAAAGAAGATTCAAAGAGAGTGAGATGCCAGTTCCTTTCATTCAGTCAGTAGCTTCAATCATTTCTGGACGTTTTTCAATGGCAAAAATCAATGAATATTGTAAATGCACAAACAGTAATTTCTCCGCATTGCAAGGTGCAATTCTGAAATTTTTTGCTTTTTCCTGCTCCTCTTAGCATGATAAAGAAGATTCAAAGAGAGTGAGATGCCAGCTCCTTTCATTCAGTCAGTAGCTTCAATCATTTCTGGTATATGAATAACATGATGTTTTTCAATGGCAAAAATCAATGAATATTGTAAATGCACAAACAGTAATTTCTCCGCATTGCAAGGTGCAATTCTGAATTTTTTTGCTTTTTACTGCTCCTCTTAGCATGATAAAGAAGATTCAAAGAGAGTGAGATGCCAGCTCCTTTCATTCAGTCAGTAGCTTCAATCATTTCTGGACGTTTTTCAATGGCAAAAATCAATGAATATTGTAAATGCACAAACAGTAATTTCTCCGCATTGCAAGGTGCAATTCTGAAATTTTTTGCTTTTTCCTGCTCCTCTTAGCATGATAAACAAGATTCAAAGAGAGTGAGATGCCAGCTCCTTTCATTCAGTCAGTAGCTTCAATCATTTCTGGACGTTTTTCAATGGCAAAAATCAATGAATATTGTAAATGCACAAACAGTAATTTCTCCGCATTGCAAGGTGCAATTCTGAAATTTTTTGCTTTTTCCTGCTCCTCTTAGCATGATAAAGAAGATTCAAAGAGAGTGAGATGCCAGCTCCTTTCATTCAGTCAGTAGCTTCAAACATTTCTGGTATATGAATAACATGATGTTTTTCAATGGCAAAAATCAATGAATATTGTAAATGCACAAACAGTAATTTCTCCGCATTGCAAGGTGCAAGTCTGAAAGTTTTTGCTTTTTCCTGCTCCTCTTAGCATGATAAAGAAGATTCAAAGAGAGTGAGATGCCAGCTACTTTCATTCAGTCAGTAGCTTCAATCATTTCTGGACGTTTTTCAATGGTAAAAATCAATGAATATTGTAAATGCACAAACAGTAATTTCTCCACATTGCAAGGTGCAATTCTGAAATTTTTTGATTTTTCCTGCTCCTCTTAGCATGATAAAGAAGATTCAAAGAGAGTGAGATGCCAGCTCCTTTCATTCAGTCAGTAGCTTCAATCATTTCTGGTATATAAATAACATGATGTTTTTCAATGGCAAAAATCAATGAATATTGTAAATGCACAAACAGTAATTTCTCCGCATTGCAAGGTGCAATTCTGAAATTTTTTGCTTTTTCCTGCTCCTCTTAGCATGATAAAGAAGATTCAAAGAGAGTGAGATGCCAGCTCCTTTCATTCAGTCAGTAGCTTCAATCATTTCTGGACGTTTTTCAATGGCAAAAATCAATGAATATTGTAAATGCACAAACAGTAATTTCTCCGCATTGCAAGGTGCAATTCTGAAATTTTTTGCTTTTTCCTGCTCCTCTTAGCATGATAAAGAAGATTCAAAGAGAGTGAGATGTCAGCTCCTTTCATTCAGTCAGTAGCTTCAAACATTTCTGGTATATGAATAACATGATGTTTTTCAATGGCAAAAATCAATGAATTTTGTAAATGCACAAACAGTAATTTCTCCGCATTGCAAGGTGCAATTCTGAAATTTTTTGCTTTTTCCTGCTCCTCTTAGCATGATAAAGAAGATTCAAAGAGAGTGAGATGCCAGTTACTTTCATTCAGTCAGTAGCTTCAATCATTTCTGGACGTTTTTCAATGGCAAAAATCAATGAATATTGTAAATGCACAAACAGTAATTTCTCCGCATTGCAAGGTGCAATTCTGAAATTTTTTGCTTTTTCCTGCTCCTCTTAGCATGATAAAGAAGATTCAAAGAGAGTGAGATGCCAGCTCCTTTCATTCAGTCAGTAGCTTCAATCATTTCTGGACGTTTTTCAATGGCAAAAATCAATGAATATTGTAAATGCACAAACAGTAATTTCTCCGCATTGCAAGGTGCAATTCTGAAATTTTTTGCTTTTTCCTGCTCCTCTTAGCATGATAAAGAAGATTCAAAGAGAGTGAGATGCCAGCTCCTTTCATTCAGTCAGTAGCTTCAATCATTTCTGGACGTTTTTCAATGGCAAAAATCAATGAATATTGTAAATGCACAAACAGTAATTTCTCCGCATTGCAAGGTGCAATTCTGAAATTTTTTGCTTTTTCCTGCTCCTCTTAGCATGATAAAGAAGATTCAAAGAGAGTGAGATGTCAGCTCCTTTCATTCAGTCAGTAGCTTCAAACATTTCTGGTATATGAATAACATGATGTTTTTCAATGGCAAAAATCAATGAATTTTGTAAATGCACAAACAGTAATTTCTCCGCATTGCAAGGTGCAATTCTGAAATTTTTTGCTTTTTCCTGCTCCTCTTAGCATGATAAAGAAGATTCAAAGAGAGTGAGATGCCAGTTCCTTTCATTCAGTCAGTAGCTTCAATCATTTCTGGACGTTTTTCAATGGCAAAAATCAATGAATATTGTAAATGCACAAACAGTAATTTCTCCGCATTGCAAGGTGCAATTCTGAAATTTTTTGCTTTTTCCTGCTCCTCTTAGCATGATAAAGAAGATTCAAAGAGAGTGAGATGCCAGCTCCTTTCATTCAGTCAGTAGCTTCAATCATTTCTGGTATATGAATAACATGATGTTTTTCAATGGCAAAAATCAATGAATATTGTAAATGCACAAACAGTAATTTCTCCGCATTGCAAGGTGCAATTCTGAAATTTTTTGCTTTTTCCTGCTCCTCTTAGCATGATAAAGAAGATTCAAAGAGAGTGAGATGCCAGCTCCTTTCATTCAGTCAGTAGCTTCAATCATTTCTGGACGTTTTTCAATGGCAAAAATCAATGAATATTGTAAATGCACAAACAGTAATTTCTCCGCATTGCAAGGTGCAATTCTGAAATTTTTTGCTTTTTCCTGCTCCTCTTAGCATGATAAACAAGATTCAAAGAGAGTGAGATGCCAGCTCCTTTCATTCAGTCAGTAGCTTCAATCATTTCTGGACGTTTTTCAATGGCAAAAATCAATGAATATTGTAAATGCGCAAACAGTAATTTCTCCGCATTGCAAGGTGCAATTCTGAAATTTTTTGCTTTTTCCTGCTCCTCTTAGCATGATAAAGAAGATTCAAAGAGAGTGAGATGCCAGCTCCTTTCATTCAGTCAGTAGCTTCAAACATTTCTGGTATATGAATAACATGATGTTTTTCAATGGCAAAAATCAATGAATATTGTAAATGCACAAACAGTAATTTCTCCGCATTGCAAGGTGCAAGTCTGAAATTTTTTGCTTTTTCCTGCTCCTCTTAGCATGATAAAGAAGATTCAAAGAGAGTGAGATGCCAGCTACTTTCATTCAGTCAGTAGCTTCAATCATTTCTGGACGTTTTTCAATGGTAAAAATCAATGAATATTGTAAATGCACAAACAGTAATTTCTCCACATTGCAAGGTGCAATTCTGAAATTTTTTGCTTTTTCCTGCTCCTCTTAGCATGATAAAGAAGATTCAAAGAGAGTGAGATGCCAGCTCCTTTCATTCAGTCAGTAGCTTCAAACATTTCTGGTATATGAATAACATGATGTTTTTCAATGGCAAAAATCAATGAATATTGTAAATGCACAAACAGTATTTTCTCTGCATTGCAAGGTGCAATTCTGAAATTTTTTGCTTTTTCCTGCTCCTCTTAGCATGATAAAGAAGATTCAAAGAGAGTGAGATGCCAGCTACTTTCATTCAGTCAGTAGCTTCAATCATTTCTGGACGTTTTTCAATGGTAAAAATCAATGAATATTGTAAATGCACAAACAGTAATTTCTCCACATTGCAAGGTGCAATTCTGAAATTTTTTGCTTTTTCCTGCTCCTCTTAGCATGATAAAGAAGATTCAAAGAGAGTGAGATGCCAGCTCCTTTCATTCAGTCAGTAGCTTCAAACATTTCTGGTATATGAATAACATGATGTTTTTCAATGGCAAAAATCAATGAATATTGTAAATGCACAAACAGTAATTTCTCCGCATTGCAAGGTGCAATTCTGAAATTTTTTGCTTTTTCCTGCTCCTCTTAGCATGATAAAGAAGATTCAAAGAGAGTGAGATGCCAGCTCCTTTCATTCAGTCAGTAGCTTCAAACATTTCTGGTATATGAATAACATGATGTTTTTCAATGGCAAAAATCAATGAATATTGTAAATGCACAAACAGTAATTTCTCCGCATTGCAAGGTGCAATTCTGAAATTTTTTGCTTTTTCCTGCTCCTCTTAGCATGATAAAGAATATTCAAAGAGAGTGAGATGCCAGCTCCTTTCATTCAGTCAGTAGCTTCAATCATTTCTGGATGTTTTTCAATGGCAAAAATCAATGAATATTGTAAATGCACAAACTGTAATTTCTCCGCATTGCAAGGTGCAATTCTGAAATTTTTTGCTTTTTCCTGCTCCTCTTAGCATGATAAAGAAGATTCAAAGAGAGTGAGATGCCAGCTCCTTTCATTCAGTCAGTACCTTCAATCATTTCTGGATGTTTTTCAATGGCAAAAATCAATGAATATTGTAAATGCACAAACAGTAATTTCTCCGCATTGCAAGGTGCAATTCTGAAATTTTTTGCTTTTTCCCGCTCCTCTTAGCATGATAAAGAAGATTCAAAGAGAGTGAGGTGCCAGTTCCTTTCATTCAGTCAGTAGCTTCAAACATTTCTGGTATATGAATAACATGTTTTTCAATGGCAAAAATCATTGAATATTGTAAATGCACAAACAGTAATTTCTCCGCATTGCAAGGTGCAATTCTGAAATTTTTTGCTTTTTCCTGCTCCTCTTAGCATGATAAAGAAGATTCAAAGAGAGTGAGATGCCAGTTACTTTCATTCAGTCAGTAGCTTCAATCATTTCTGGACGTTTTTCAATGGCAAAAATCAATGAATATTGTAAATGCACAAACAGTAATTTCTCCGCATTGCAAGGTGCAATTCTGAAATTTTTTGATTTTTCCTGCTCCTCTTAGCATGATAAAGAAGATTCAAAGAGAGTGAGATGCCAGCTCCTTTCATTCAGTCAGTAGCTTCAATCATTTCTGGTATATAAATAACATGATGTTTTTCAATGGCAAAAATCAATGAATATTGTAAATGCACAAACAGTAATTTCTCCGCATTGCAAGGTGCAATTCTGAAATTTTTTGCTTTTTCCTGCTCCTCTTAGCATGATAAAGAAGATTCAAAGAGAGTGAGATGCCAGCTCCTTTCATTCAGTCAGTAGCTTCAATCATTTCTGGACGTTTTTCAATGGCAAAAATCAATGAATATTGTAAATGCACAAACAGTAATTTCTCCGCATTGCAAGGTGCAATTCTGAAATTTTTTGCTTTTTCCTGCTCCTCTTAGCATGATAAAGAAGATTCAAAGAGAGTGAGATGTCAGCTCCTTTCATTCAGTCAGTAGCTTCAAACATTTCTGGTATATGAATAACATGATGTTTTTCAATGGCAAAAATCAATGAATTTTGTAAATGCACAAACAGTAATTTCTCCGCATTGCAAGGTGCAATTCTGAAATTTTTTGCTTTTTCCTGCTCCTCTTAGCATGATAAAGAAGATTCAAAGAGAGTGAGATGCCAGTTACTTTCATTCAGTCAGTAGCTTCAATCATTTCTGGACGTTTTTCAATGGCAAAAATCAATGAATATTGTAAATGCACAAACAGTAATTTCTCCGCATTGCAAGGTGCAATTCTGAAATTTTTTGCTTTTTCCTGCTCCTCTTAGCATGATAAAGAAGATTCAAAGAGAGTGAGATGCCAGCTCCTTTCATTCAGTCAGTAGCTTCAATCATTTCTGGACGTTTTTCAATGGCAAAAATCAATGAATATTGTAAATGCACAAACAGTAATTTCTCCGCATTGCAAGGTGCAATTCTGAAATTTTTTGCTTTTTCCTGCTCCTCTTAGCATGATAAAGAAGATTCAAAGAGAGTGAGATGCCAGCTCCTTTCATTCAGTCAGTAGCTTCAATCATTTCTGGACGTTTTTCAATGGCAAAAATCAATGAATATTGTAAATGCACAAACAGTAATTTCTCCGCATTGCAAGGTGCAATTCTGAAATTTTTTGCTTTTTCCTGCTCCTCTTAGCATGATAAAGAAGATTCAAAGAGAGTGAGATGTCAGCTCCTTTCATTCAGTCAGTAGCTTCAAACATTTCTGGTATATGAATAACATGATGTTTTTCAATGGCAAAAATCAATGAATTTTGTAAATGCACAAACAGTAATTTCTCCGCATTGCAAGGTGCAATTCTGAAATTTTTTGCTTTTTCCTGCTCCTCTTAGCATGATAAAGAAGATTCAAAGAGAGTGAGATGCCAGTTCCTTTCATTCAGTCAGTAGCTTCAATCATTTCTGGACGTTTTTCAATGGCAAAAATCAATGAATATTGTAAATGCACAAACAGTAATTTCTCCGCATTGCAAGGTGCAATTCTGAAATTTTTTGCTTTTTCCTGCTCCTCTTAGCATGATAAAGAAGATTCAAAGAGAGTGAGATGCCAGCTCCTTTCATTCAGTCAGTAGCTTCAATCATTTCTGGTATATGAATAACATGATGTTTTTCAATGGCAAAAATCAATGAATATTGTAAATGCACAAACAGTAATTTCTCCGCATTGCAAGGTGCAATTCTGAAATTTTTTGCTTTTTCCTGCTCCTCTTAGCATGATAAAGAAGATTCAAAGAGAGTGAGATGCCAGCTCCTTTCATTCAGTCAGTAGCTTCAATCATTTCTGGACGTTTTTCAATGGCAAAAATCAATGAATATTGTAAATGCACAAACAGTAATTTCTCCGCATTGCAAGGTGCAATTCTGAAATTTTTTGCTTTTTCCTGCTCCTCTTAGCATGATAAACAAGATTCAAAGAGAGTGAGATGCCAGCTCCTTTCATTCAGTCAGTAGCTTCAATCATTTCTGGACGTTTTTCAATGGCAAAAATCAATGAATATTGTAAATGCGCAAACAGTAATTTCTCCGCATTGCAAGGTGCAATTCTGAAATTTTTTGCTTTTTCCTGCTCCTCTTAGCATGATAAAGAAGATTCAAAGAGAGTGAGATGCCAGCTCCTTTCATTCAGTCAGTAGCTTCAAACATTTCTGGTATATGAATAACATGATGTTTTTCAATGGCAAAAATCAATGAATATTGTAAATGCACAAACAGTAATTTCTCCGCATTGCAAGGTGCAAGTCTGAAATTTTTTGCTTTTTCCTGCTCCTCTTAGCATGATAAAGAAGATTCAAAGAGAGTGAGATGCCAGCTACTTTCATTCAGTCAGTAGCTTCAATCATTTCTGGACGTTTTTCAATGGTAAAAATCAATGAATATTGTAAATGCACAAACAGTAATTTCTCCACATTGCAAGGTGCAATTCTGAAATTTTTTGCTTTTTCCTGCTCCTCTTAGCATGATAAAGAAGATTCAAAGAGAGTGAGATGCCAGCTCCTTTCATTCAGTCAGTAGCTTCAAACATTTCTGGTATATGAATAACATGATGTTTTTCAATGGCAAAAATCAATGAATATTGTAAATGCACAAACAGTATTTTCTCTGCATTGCAAGGTGCAATTCTGAAATTTTTTGCTTTTTCCTGCTCCTCTTAGCATGATAAAGAAGATTCAAAGAGAGTGAGATGCCAGCTACTTTCATTCAGTCAGTAGCTTCAATCATTTCTGGACGTTTTTCAATGGTAAAAATCAATGAATATTGTAAATGCACAAACAGTAATTTCTCCACATTGCAAGGTGCAATTCTGAAATTTTTTGCTTTTTCCTGCTCCTCTTAGCATGATAAAGAAGATTCAAAGAGAGTGAGATGCCAGCTCCTTTCATTCAGTCAGTAGCTTCAAACATTTCTGGTATATGAATAACATGATGTTTTTCAATGGCAAAAATCAATGAATATTGTAAATGCACAAACAGTAATTTCTCCGCATTGCAAGGTGCAATTCTGAAATTTTTTGCTTTTTCCTGCTCCTCTTAGCATGATAAAGAAGATTCAAAGAGAGTGAGATGCCAGCTCCTTTCATTCAGTCAGTAGCTTCAAACATTTCTGGTATATGAATAACATGATGTTTTTCAATGGCAAAAATCAATGAATATTGTAAATGCACAAACAGTAATTTCTCCGCATTGCAAGGTGCAATTCTGAAATTTTTTGCTTTTTCCTGCTCCTCTTAGCATGATAAAGAATATTCAAAGAGAGTGAGATGCCAGCTCCTTTCATTCAGTCAGTAGCTTCAATCATTTCTGGATGTTTTTCAATGGCAAAAATCAATGAATATTGTAAATGCACAAACTGTAATTTCTCCGCATTGCAAGGTGCAATTCTGAAATTTTTTGCTTTTTCCTGCTCCTCTTAGCATGATAAAGAAGATTCAAAGAGAGTGAGATGCCAGCTCCTTTCATTCAGTCAGTACCTTCAATCATTTCTGGATGTTTTTCAATGGCAAAAATCAATGAATATTGTAAATGCACAAACAGTAATTTCTCCGCATTGCAAGGTGCAATTCTGAAATTTTTTGCTTTTTCCCGCTCCTCTTAGCATGATAAAGAAGATTCAAAGAGAGTGAGGTGCCAGTTCCTTTCATTCAGTCAGTAGCTTCAAACATTTCTGGTATATGAATAACATGTTTTTCAATGGCAAAAATCATTGAATATTGTAAATGCACAAACAGTAATTTCTCCGCATTGCAAGGTGCAATTCTGAAATTTTTTGCTTTTTCCTGCTCCTCTTAGCATGATAAAGAAGATTCAAAGAGAGTGAGATGCCAGTTACTTTCATTCAGTCAGTAGCTTCAATCATTTCTGGACGTTTTTCAATGGCAAAAATCAATGAATATTGTAAATGCACAAACAGTAATTTCTCCGCATTGCAAGGTGCAATTCTGAAATTTTTTGCTTTTTCCTGCTCCTCTTAGCATGATAAAGAAGATTCAAAGAGAGTGAGATGCCAGCTCCTTTCATTCAGTCAGTAGCTTCAATCATTTCTGGTATATGAATAACATGATGTTTTTCAATGGCAAAAATCAATGAATATTGTAAATGCACAAACAGTAATTTCTCCGCATTGCAAGGTGCAATTCTGAAATTTTTTGCTTTTTCCTGCTCCTCTTAGCATGATAAAGAAGATTCAAAGAGAGTGAGATGCCAGCTCCTTTCATTCAGTCAGTAGCTTCAATCATTTCTGGACGTTTTTCAATGGCAAAAATCAATGAATATTGTAAATGCACAAACAGTAATTTCTCCGCATTGCAAGGTGCAATTCTGAAATTTTTTGCTTTTTCCTGCTCCTCTTAGCATGATAAAGAAGATTCAAAGAGAGTGAGATGCCAGCTCCTTTCATTCAGTCAGTAGCTTCAATCATTTCTGGACGTTTTTCAATGGCAAAAATCAATGAATATTGTAAATGCACAAACAGTAATTTCTCCGCATTGCAAGGTGCAATTCTGAAATTTTTTGCTTTTTCCTGCTCCTCTTAGCATGATAAAGAAGATTCAAACAGAGTGAGATGTCAGCTCCTTTCATTCAGTCAGTAGCTTCAAACATTTCTGGTATATGAATAACATGATGTTTTTCAATGGCAAAAATCAATGAATTTTGTAAATGCACAAACAGTAATTTCTCCGCATTGCAAGGTGCAATTCTGAAATTTTTTGCTTTTTCCTGCTCCTCTTAGCATGATAAAGAAGATTCAAAGAGAGTGAGATGCCAGTTCCTTTCATTCAGTCAGTAGCTTCAATCATTTCTGGACGTTTTTCAATGGCAAAAATCAATGAATATTGTAAATGCACAAACAGTAATTTCTCCGCATTGCAAGGTGCAATTCTGAAATTTTTTGCTTTTTCCTGCTCCTCTTAGCATGATAAAGAAGATTCAAAGAGAGTGAGATGCCAGCTCCTTTCATTCAGTCAGTAGCTTCAATCATTTCTGGTATATGAATAACATGATGTTTTTCAATGGCAAAAATCAATGAATATTGTAAATGCACAAACAGTAATTTCTCCGCATTGCAAGGAGCAATTCTGAAATTTTTTGCTTTTTCCTGCTCCTCTTAGCATGATAAAGAAGATTCAAAGAGAGTGAGATGCCAGCTCCTTTCATTCAGTCAGTAGCTTCAATCATTTCTGGACGTTTTTCAATGGCAAAAATCAATGAATATTGTAAATGCACAAACAGTAATTTCTCCGCATTGCAAGGTGCAATTCTGAAATTTTTTGCTTTTTCCTGCTCCTCTTAGCATGATAAACAAGATTCAAAGAGAGTGAGATGCCAGCTCCTTTCATTCAGTCAGTAGCTTCAATCATTTCTGGACGTTTTTCAATTTCAAAAATCAATGAATATTGTAAATGCACAAACAGTAATTTCTCCGCATTGCAAGGTGCAATTCTGAAATTTTTTGCTTTTTCCTGCTCCTCTTAGCATGATAAAGAAGATTCAAAGAGAGTGAGATGCCAGCTCCTTTCATTCAGTCAGTAGCTTCAAACATTTCTGGTATATGAATAACATGATGTTTTTCAATGGCAAAAATCAATGAATATTGTAAATGCACAAACAGTAATTTCTCCGCATTGCAAGGTGCAAGTCTGAAATTTTTTGCTTTTTCCTGCTCCTCTTAGCATGATAAAGAAGATTCAAAGAGAGTGAGATGCCAGCTACTTTCATTCAGTCAGTAGCTTCAATCATTTCTGGACGTTTTTCAATGGTAAAAATCAATGAATATTGTAAATGCACAAACAGTAATTTCTCCACATTGCAAGGTGCAATTCTGAAATTTTTTGCTTTTTCCTGCTCCTCTTAGCATGATAAAGAAGATTCAAAGAGAGTGAGATGCCAGCTCCTTTCATTCAGTCAGTAGCTTCAAACATTTCTGGTATATGAATAACATGATGTTTTTCAATGGCAAAAATCAATGAATATTGTAAATGCACAAACAGTATTTTCTCTGCATTGCAAGGTGCAATTCTGAAATTTTTTGCTTTTTCCTGCTCCTCTTAGCATGATAAAGAAGATTCAAAGAGAGTGAGATGCCAGCTACTTTCATTCAGTCAGTAGCTTCAATCATTTCTGGACGTTTTTCAATGGTAAAAATCAATGAATATTGTAAATGCACAAACAGTAATTTCTCCACATTGCAAGGTGCAATTCTGAAATTTTTTGCTTTTTCCTGCTCCTCTTAGCATGATAAAGAAGATTCAAAGAGAGTGAGATGCCAGCTCCTTTCATTCAGTCAGTAGCTTCAAACATTTCTGGTATATGAATAACATGATGTTTTTCAATGGCAAAAATCAATGAATATTGTAAATGCACAAACAGTAATTTCTCCGCATTGCAAGGTGCAATTCTGAAATTTTTTGCTTTTTCCTGCTCCTCTTAGCATGATAAAGAAGATTCAAAGAGAGTGAGATGCCAGCTCCTTTCATTCAGTCAGTAGCTTCAAACATTTCTGGTATATGAATAACATGATGTTTTTCAATGGCAAAAATCAATGAATATTGTAAATGCACAAACAGTAATTTCTCCGCATTGCAAGGTGCAATTCTGAAATTTTTTGCTTTTTCCTGCTCCTCTTAGCATGATAAAGAATATTCAAAGAGAGTGAGATGCCAGCTCCTTTCATTCAGTCAGTAGCTTCAATCATTTCTGGATGTTTTTCAATGGCAAAAATCAATGAATATTGTAAATGCACAAACTGTAATTTCTCCGCATTGCAAGGTGCAATTCTGAAATTTTTTGCTTTTTCCTGCTCCTCTTAGCATGATAAAGAAGATTCAAAGAGAGTGAGATGCCAGCTCCTTTCATTCAGTCAGTACCTTCAATCATTTCTGGATGTTTTTCAATGGCAAAAATCAATGAATATTGTAAATGCACAAACAGTAATTTCTCCGCATTGCAAGGTGCAATTCTGAAATTTTTTGCTTTTTCCCGCTCCTCTTAGCATGATAAAGAAGATTCAAAGAGAGTGAGGTGCCAGTTCCTTTCATTCAGTCAGTAGCTTCAAACATTTCTGGTATATGAATAACATGTTTTTCAATGGCAAAAATCATTGAATATTGTAAATGCACAAACAGTAATTTCTCCGCATTGCAAGGTGCAATTCTGAAATTTTTTGATTTTTCCTGCTCCTCTTAGCATGATAAAGAAGATTCAAAGAGAGTGAGATGCCAGCTCCTTTCATTCAGTCAGTAGCTTCAATCATTTCTGGACGTTTTTCAATGGCAAAAATCAATGAATATTGTAAATGCACAAACAGTAATTTCTCCGCATTGCAAGGTGCAATTCTGAAATTTTTTGCTTTTTCCTGCTCCTCTTAGCATGATAAAGAAGATTCAAAGAGAGTGAGATGCCAGCTCCTTTCATTCAGTCAGTAGCTCCAATCATTTCTGGACGTTTTTCAATGGCAAAAATCAATGAATATTGTAAATGCACAAACAGTAATTTCTCCGCATTGCAAGGTGCAATTCTGAAATTTTTTGCTTTTTCCTGCTCCTCTTAGCATGATAAAGAAGATTCAAAGAGAGTGAGATGCCAGCTCCTTTCATTCAGTCAGTAGCTTCAAACATTTCTGGTATATGAATAACATGATGTTTTTCAATGGCAAAAATCAATGAATATTGTAAATGCACAAACAGTAATTTCTCCGCATTGCAAGGTGCAAGTCTGAAATTTTTTGCTTTTTCCTGCTCCTCTTAGCATGATAAAGAAGATTCAAAGAGAGTGAGATGCCAGCTACTTTCATTCAGTCAGTAGCTTCAATCATTTCTGGACGTTTTTCAATGGTAAAAATCAATGAATATTGTAAATGCACAAACAGTAATTTCTCCACATTGCAAGGTGCAATTCTGAAATTTTTTGCTTTTTCCTGCTCCTCTTAGCATGATAAAGAAGATTCAAAGAGAGTGAGATGCCAGCTCCTTTCATTCAGTCAGTAGCTTCAAACATTTCTGGTATATGAATAACATGATGTTTTTCAATGGCAAAAATCAATGAATATTGTAAATGCACAAACAGTAATTTCTCCGCATTGCAAGGTGCAATTCTGAAATTTTTTGCTTTTTCCTGCTCCTCTTAGCATGATAAAGAAGATTCAAAGAGAGTGAGATGCCAGCTCCTTTCATTCAGTCAGTAGCTTCAAACATTTCTGGTATATGAATAACATGATGTTTTTCAATGGCAAAAATCAATGAATATTGTAAATGCACAAAGAGTAATTTCTCCGCATTGCAAGGTGCAATTCTGAAATTTTTTGCTTTTTCCTGCTCCTCTTAGCATGATAAAGAAGATTCAAAGAGAGTGAGATGCCAGCTCCTTTCATTCAGTCAGTAGCTTCAATCATTTCTGGACGTTTTTCAATGGCAAAAATCAATGAATATTGTAAATGCACAAACAGTAATTTCTCCGCATTGCAAGGTGCAATTCTGAAATTTTTTGCTTTTTCCTGCTCCTCTTAGCATGATAAAGAAGATTCAAAGAGAGTGAGATGCCAGCTCCTTTCATTCAGTCAGTAGCTTCAATCATTTCTGGACGTTTTTCAATGGCAAAAATCAATGAATATTGTAAATGCACAAACAGTAATTTCTCCGCATTGCAAGGTGCAATTCTGAAATTTTTTGCTTTTTCCTGCTCCTCTTAGCATGATAAAGAAGATTCAAAGAGAGTGAGATGCCAGCTCCTTTCATTCAGTCAGTAGCTACAAACATTTCTGGTATATGAATAACATGATGTTTTTCAATGGCAAAAATCAATGAATATTGTAAATGCACAAACAGTAATTTCTCCGCATTGCAAGGTGCAATTCTGAAATTTTTTGCTTTTTCCTGCTCCTCTTAGCATGATAAAGAAGATTCAAAGAGAGTGAGATGCCAGCTCCTTTCATTCAGTCAGTAGCTTCAATCATTTCTGGACGTTTTTCAATGGCAAAAATCAATGAATATTGTAAATGCACAAACAGTAATTTCTCCGCATTGCAAGGTGCAATTCTGAAATTTTTTGCTTTTTCCTGCTCCTCTTAGCATGATAAAGAAGATTCAAAGAGAGTGAGATGCCAGCTCCTTTCATTCAGTCAGTAGCTTCAAACATTTCTGGTATATGAATAACATGATGTTTTTCAATGGCAAAAATCAATGAATATTGTAAATGCACAAAGAGTAATTTCTCCGCATTGCAAGGTGCAATTCTGAAATTTTTTGCTTTTTCCTGCTCCTCTTAGCATGATAAAGAAGATTCAAAGAGAGTGAGATGCCAGCTCCTTTCATTCAGTCAGTAGCTTCAATCATTTCTGGACGTTTTTCAATGGCAAAAATCAATGAATATTGTAAATGCACAAACAGTAATTTCTCCGCATTGCAAGGTGCAATTCTGAAATTTTTTGCTTTTTCCTGCTCCTCTTAGCATGATAAAGAAGATTCAAAGAGAGTGAGATGCCAGCTCCTTTCATTCAGTCAGTAGCTTCAATCATTTCTGGACGTTTTTCAATGGCAAAAATCAATGAATATTGTAAATGCACAAACAGTAATTTCTCCGCATTGCAAGGTGCAATTCTGAAATTTTTTGCTTTTTCCTGCTCCTCTTAGCATGATAAAGAAGATTCAAAGAGAGTGAGATGCCAGCTCCTTTCATTCAGTCAGTAGCTACAAACATTTCTGGAATATGAATAACATGATGTTTTTCAATGGCAAAAATCAATGAATATTGTAAATGCACAAACAGTAATTTCTCCGCATTGCAAGGTGCAATTCTGAAATTTTTTGCTTTTTCCTGCTCCTCTTAGCATGATAAAGAAGATTCAAAGAGAGTGAGATGCCAGCTCCTTTCATTCAGTCAGTAGCTTCAATCATTTCTGGACGTTTTTCAATGGCAAAAATCAATGAATATTGTAAATGCACAAACAGTAATTTCTCCGCATTGCAAGGTGCAATTCTGAAATTTTTTGCTTTTTCCTGCTCCTCTTAGCATGATAAAGAAGATTCAAAGAGAGTGAGATGCCAGCTCCTTTCATTCAGTCAGTAGCTTCAATCATTTCTGGACGTTTTTCAATATCAAAAATCAATGAATATTGTAAATGCACAAACAGTAATTTCTCCGCATTGCAAGGTGCAATTCTGAAATTTTTTGCTTTTTCCTGCTCCTCTTAGCATGACAAAGAAGATTCAAAGAGAGTAAGATGCCAGCTCCTTTCATTCAGTCAGTAGCTTCAATCATTTCTGGTATATGAATAACATGATGTTTTTCAATGGCAAAAATCAATGAATATTGTAAATGCACAAACAGTAATTTCTCCGCATTGCAAGGTGCAATTCTGAAATTTTTTGCTTTTTCCTGCTCCTCTTAGCATGATAAAGAAGATTCAAAGAGAGTGAGATGCCAGCTCCTTTCATTCAGTCAGTAGCTTCAATCATTTCTGGACGTTTTTCAATGGCAAAAATCAATGAATATTTTAAATGCACAAACAGTAATTTCTCCGCATTGCAAGGTGCAATTCTGAAATTTTTTGCTTTTTCCTGCTCCTCTTAGCATGATAAAGAAGATTCAAAGAGAGTGAGATGCCAGCTCCTTTCATTCAGTCAGTAGCTTCAATCATTTCTGGACGTTTTTCAATGGCAAAAATCAATGAATATTGTAAATGCACAAACAGTAATTGCTCCGCATTGCAAGGTGCAATTCTGAAATTTTTTGCTTTTTCCTGCTCCTCTTAGCATGATAAAGAAGATTCAAAGAGAGTGAGATGCCAGCTCCTTTCATTCAGTCAGTAGCTTCAAACATTTCTGGTATATGAATAATATGATGTTTTTCAATGGCAAAAATCAATGAATATTGTAAAAGCACAAACAGTAATTTCTCCGCATTGCAAGGTGCAATTCTGAAATTTTTTGCTTTTTCCTGCTCCTCTTAGCATGATAAAGAAGATTCAAAGAGAGTGAGATGCCAGCTCCTTTCATTCAGTCAGTAGCTTCAATCATTTCTGGACGTTTTTCAATGGCAAAAATCAATGAATATTGTAAATGCACAAACAGTAATTTCTCCGCATTGCAAGGTGCAATTCTGAAATTTTTTGCTTTTTCCTGCTCCTCTTAGCATGATAAAGAAGATTCAAAGAGAGTGAGATGTCAGCTCCTTTCATTCAGTCAGTAGCTTCAAACATTTCTGGTATATGAATAACATGATGTTTTTCAATGGCAAAAATCAATGAATTTTGTAAATGCACAAACAGTAATTTCTCCGCATTGCAAGGTGCAATTCTGAAATTTTTTGCTTTTTCCTGCTCCTCTTAGCATGATAAAGAAGATTCAAAGAGAGTGAGATGCCAGTTCCTTTCATTCAGTCAGTAGCTTCAATCATTTCTGGACGTTTTTCAATGGCAAAAATCAATGAATATTGTAAATGCACAAACAGTAATTTCTCCGCATTGCAAGGTGCAATTCTGAAATTTTTTGCTTTTACCTGCTCCTCTTAGCATGATAAAGAAGATTCAAAGAGAGTGAGATGCCAGCTCCTTTCATTCAGTCAGTAGCTTCAATCATTTCTGGTATATGAATAACATGATGTTTTTCAATGGCAAAAATCAATGAATATTGTAAATGCACAAACAGTAATTTCTCCGCATTGCAAGGTGCAATTCTGAATTTTTTTGCTTTTTCCTGCTCCTCTTAGCATGATAAAGAAGATTCAAAGAGAGTGAGATGCCAGCTCCTTTCATTCAGTCAGTAGCTTCAATCATTTCTGGACGTTTTTCAATGGCAAAAATCAATGAATATTGTAAATGCACAAACAGTAATTTCTCCGCATTGCAAGGTGCAATTCTGAAATTTTTTGCTTTTTCCTGCTCCTCTTAGCATGATAAACAAGATTCAAAGAGAGTGAGATGCCAGCTCCTTTCATTCAGTCAGTAGCTTCAATCATTTCTGGACGTTTTTCAATGGCAAAAATCAATGAATATTGTAAATGCACAAACAGTAATTTCTCCGCATTGCAAGGTGCAATTCTGAAATTTTTTGCTTTTTCCTGCTCCTCTTAGCATGATAAAGAAGATTCAAAGAGAGTGAGATGCCAGCTCCTTTCATTCAGTCAGTAGCTTCAAACATTTCTGGTATATGAATAACATGATGTTTTTCAATGGCAAAAATCAATGAATATTGTAAATGCACAAACAGTAATTTCTCCGCATTGCAAGGTGCAAGTCTGAAATTTTTTGCTTTTTCCTGCTCCTCTTAGCATGATAAAGAAGATTCAAAGAGAGTGAGATGCCAGCTACTTTCATTCAGTCAGTAGCTTCAATCATTTCTGGACGTTTTTCAATGGTAAAAATCAATGAATATTGTAAATGCACAAACAGTAATTTCTCCACATTGCAAGGTGCAATTCTGAAATTTTTTGCTTTTTCCTGCTCCTCTTAGCATGATAAAGAAGATTCAAAGAGAGTGAGATGCCAGCTCCTTTCATTCAGTCAGTAGCTTCAATCATTTCTGGTATATGAATAACATGATGTTTTTCAATGGCAAAAATCAATGAATATTGTAAATGCACAAACAGTAATTTCTCCGCATTGCAAGGTGCAATTCTGAAATTTTTTGCTTTTTCCTGCTCCTCTTAGCATGATAAAGAAGATTCAGAGAGAGTGAGATGCCAGCTCCTTTCATTCAGTCAGTAGCTTCAATCATTTCTGGACGTTTTTCAATGGCAAAAATCAATGAATATTGTAAATGCACAAACAGTAATTTCTCCGCATTGCAAGGTGCAATTCTGAAATTTTTTGCTTTTTCCGGCTCCTCTTAGCATGATAAAGAAGATTCAAAGAGAGTGAGATGTCAGCTCCTTTCATTCAGTCAGTAGCTTCAAACATTTCTGGTATATGAATAACATGATGTTTTTCAATGGCAAAAATCAATGAATTTTGTAAATGCACAAACAGTAATTTCTCCGCATTGCAAGGTGCAATTCTGAATTTTTTTGCTTTTTCCTGCTCCTCTTAGCATGATAAAGAAGATTCAAAGAGAGTGAGATGCCAGTTCCTTTCATTCAGTCAGTAGCTTCAATCATTTCTGGACGTTTTTCAATGGCAAAAATCAATGAATATTGTAAATGCACAAACAGTAATTTCTCCGCATTGCAAGGCGCAATTCTGAAATTTTTTGCTTTTTCCTGCTCCTCTTAGCATGATAAAGAAGATTCAAAGAGAGTGAGATGCCAGCTCCTTTCATTCAGTCAGTAGCTTCAATCATTTCTGGACGTTTTTCAATGGCAAAAATCAATGAATATTGTAAATGCACAAACAGTAATTTCTCCGCATTGCAAGGTGCAATTCTGAAATTTTTTGCTTTTTCCTGCTCCTCTTAGCATGATAAAGAACATTCAAAGAGAGTGAGATGTCAGCTCCTTTCATTCAGTCAGTAGCTTCAAACATTTCTGGTATATGAATAACATGATGTTTTTCAATGGCAAAAATCAATGAATTTTGTAAATGCACAAACAGTAATTTCTCCGCATTGCAAGGTGCAATTCTGAAATTTTTTGCTTTTTCCTGCTCCTCTTAGCATGATAAAGAAGATTCAAAGAGAGTGAGATGCCAGTTCCTTTCATTCAGTCAGTAGCTTCAATCATTTCTGGACGTTTTTCAATGGCAAAAATCAATGAATATTGTAAATGCACAAACAGTAATTTCTCCGCATTGCAAGGTGCAATTCTGAAATTTTTTGCTTTTTCCTGCTCCTCTTAGCATGATAAAGAAGATTCAAAGAGAGTGAGATGCCAGCTCCTTTCATTCAGTCAGTAGCTTCAATCATTTCTGGTATATGAATAACATGATGTTTTTCAATGGCAAAAATCAATGAATATTGTAAATGCACAAACAGTAATTTCTCCGCATTGCAAGGTGCAATTCTGAAATTTTTTGCTTTTTCCTGCTCCTCTTAGCATGATAAAGAAGATTCAAAGAGAGTGAGATGCCAGCTCCTTTCATTCAGTCAGTAGCTTCAATCATTTCTGGACGTTTTTCAATGGCAAAAATCAATGAATATTGTAAATGCACAAACAGTAATTTCTCCGCATTGCAAGGTGCAATTCTGAAATTTTTTGCTTTTTCCTGCTCCTCTTAGCATGATAAAGAAGATTCAAAGAGAGTGAGATGCCAGCTCCTTTCATTCAGTCAGTAGCTTCAATCATTTCTGGACGTTTTTCAATGGCAAAAATCAATGAATATTGTAAATGCACAAACAGTAATTTCTCCGCATTGCAAGGTGCAATTCTGAAATTTTTTGCTTTTTCCTGCTCCTCTTAGCATGATAAAGAAGATTCAAAGAGAGTGAGATGCCAGCTCCTTTCATTCAGTCAGTAGCTTCAAACATTTCTGGTATATGAATAACATGATGTTTTTCAATGGCAAAAATCAATGAATATTGTAAATGCACAAACAGTAATTTCTCCGCATTGCAAGGTGCAATTCTGAAATTTTTTGCTTTTTCCTGCTCCTCTTAGCATGATAAAGAAGATTCAAAGAGAGTGAGATGCCAGCTCCTTTCATTCAGTCAGTAGCTTCAATCATTTCTGGACGTTTTTCAATGGCAAAAATCAATGAATATTGTAAATGCACAAACAGTAATTTCTCCGCATTGCAAGGTGCAATTCTGAAATTTTTTGCTTTTTCCTGCTCCTCTTAGCATGATAAAGAAGATTCAAAGAGAGTGAGATGTCAGCTCCTTTCATTCAGTCAGTAGCTTCAAACATTTCTGGTATATGAATAACATGATGTTTTTCAATGGCAAAAATCAATGAATTTTGTAAATGCACAAACAGTAATTTCTCCGCATTGCAAGGTGCAATTCTGAAATTTTTTGCTTTTTCCTGCTCCTCTTAGCATGATAAAGAAGATTCAAAGAGAGTGAGATGCCAGTTCCTTTCATTCAGTCAGTAGCTTCAATCATTTCTGGACGTTTTTCAATGGCAAAAATCAATGAATATTGTAAATGCACAAACAGTAATTTCTCCGCATTGCAAGGTGCAATTCTGAAATTTTTTGCTTTTTCCTGCTCCTCTTAGCATGATAAAGAAGATTCAAAGAGAGTGAGATGCCAGCTCCTTTCATTCAGTCAGTAGCTTCAATCATTTCTGGTATATGAATAACATGATGTTTTTCAATGGCAAAAATCAATGAATATTGTAAATGCACAAACAGTAATTTCTCCGCATTGCAAGGTGCAATTCTGAATTTTTTTGCTTTTTCCTGCTCCTCTTAGCATGATAAAGAAGATTCAAAGAGAGTGAGATGCCAGCTCCTTTCATTCAGTCAGTAGCTTCAATCATTTCTGGACGTTTTTCAATGGCAAAAATCAATGAATATTGTAAATGCACAAACAGTAATTTCTCCGCATTGCAAGGTGCAATTCTGAAATTTTTTGCTTTTTCCTGCTCCTCTTAGCATGATAAACAAGATTCAAAGAGAGTGAGATGCCAGCTCCTTTCATTCAGTCAGTAGCTTCAATCATTTCTGGACGTTTTTCAATGGCAAAAATCAATGAATATTGTAAATGCACAAACAGTAATTTCTCCGCATTGCAAGGTGCAATTCTGAAATTTTTTGCTTTTTCCTGCTCCTCTTAGCATGATAAAGAAGATTCAAAGAGAGTGAGATGCCAGCTCCTTTCATTCAGTCAGTAGCTTCAAACATTTCTGGTATATGAATAACATGATGTTTTTCAATGGCAAAAATCAATGAATATTGTAAATGCACAAACAGTAATTTCTCCGCATTGCAAGGTGCAAGTCTGAAATTTTTTGCTTTTTCCTGCTCCTCTTAGCATGATAAAGAAGATTCAAAGAGATTGAGATGCCAGCTACTTTCATTCAGTCAGTAGCTTCAATCATTTCTGGACGTTTTTCAATGGTAAAAATCAATGAATATTGTAAATGCACAAACAGTAATTTCTCCACATTGCAAGGTGCAATTCTGAAATTTTTTGCTTTTTCCTGCTCCTCTTAGCATGATAAAGAAGATTCAAAGAGAGTGAGATGCCAGCTCCTTTCATTCAGTCAGTAGCTTCAATCATTTCTGGTATATGAATAACATGATGTTTTTCAATGGCAAAAATCAATGAATATTGTAAATGCACAAACAGTAATTTCTCCGCATTGCAAGGTGCAATTCTGAAATTTTTTGCTTTTTCCTGCTCCTCTTAGCATGATAAAGAAGATTCAAAGAGAGTGAGATGCCAGCTCCTTTCATTCAGTCAGTAGCTTCAATCATTTCTGGACGTTTTTCAATGGCAAAAATCAATGAATATTGTAAATGCACAAACAGTAATTTCTCCGCATTGCAAGGTGCAATTCTGAAATTTTTTGCTTTTTCCTGCTCCTCTTAGCATGATAAAGAAGATTCAAAGAGAGTGAGATGTCAGCTCCTTTCATTCAGTCAGTAGCTTCAAACATTTCTGGTATATGAATAACATGATGTTTTTCAATGGCAAAAATCAATGAATTTTGTAAATGCACAAACAGTAATTTCTCCGCATTGCAAGGTGCAATTCTGAAATTTTTTGCTTTTTCCTGCTCCTCTTAGCATGATAAAGAAGATTCAAAGAGAGTGAGATGCCAGTTCCTTTCATTCAGTCAGTAGCTTCAATCATTTCTGGACGTTTTTCAATGGCAAAAATCAATGAATATTGTAAATGCACAAACAGTAATTTCTCCGCATTGCAAGGTGCAATTCTGAAATTTTTTGCTTTTTCCTGCTCCTCTTAGCATGATAAAGAAGATTCAAAGAGAGTGAGATGCCAGCTCCTTTCATTCAGTCAGTAGCTTCAATCATTTCTGGTATATGAATAACATGATGTTTTTCAATGGCAAAAATCAATGAATATTGTAAATGCACAAACAGTAATTTCTCCGCATTGCAAGGTGCAATTCTGAAATTTTTTGCTTTTTCCTGCTCCTCTTAGCATGATAAAGAAGATTCAAAGAGAGTGAGATGCCAGCTCCTTTCATTCAGTCAGTAGCTTCAATCATTTCTGGACGTTTTTCAATGGCAAAAATCAATGAATATTGTAAATGCACAAACAGTAATTTCTCCGCATTGCAAGGTGCAATTCTGAAATTTTTTGCTTTTTCCTGCTCCTCTTAGCATGATAAAGAAGATTCAAAGAGAGTGAGATGCCAGCTCCTTTCATTCAGTCAGTAGCTTCAATCATTTCTGGACGTTTTTCAATGGCAAAAATCAATGAATATTGTAAATGCACAAACAGTAATTTTTCCGCATTGCAAGGTGCAATTCTGAAATTTTTTGCTTTTTCCTGCTCCTCTTAGCATGATAAAGAAGATTCAAAGAGAGTGAGATGTCAGCTCCTTTCATTCAGTCAGTAGCTTCAAACATTTCTGGTATATGAATAACATGATGTTTTTCAATGGCAAAAATCAATGAATTTTGTAAATGCACAAACAGTAATTTCTCCGCATTGCAAGGTGCAATTCTGAAATTTTTTGCTTTTTCCTGCTCCTCTTAGCATGATAAAGAAGATTCAAAGAGAGTGAGATGCCAGTTCCTTTCATTCAGTCAGTAGCTTCAATCATTTCTGGACGTTTTTCAATGGCAAAAATCAATGAATATTGTAAATGCACAAACAGTAATTTCTCCGCATTGCAAGGTGCAATTCTGAAATTTTTTGCTTTTTCCTGCTCCTCTTAGCATGATAAAGAAGATTCAAAGAGAGTGAGATGCCAGCTCCTTTCATTCAGTCAGTAGCTTCAATCATTTCTGGTATATGAATAACATGATGTTTTTCAATGGCAAAAATCAATGAATATTGTAAATGCACAAACAGTAATTTCTCCGCATTGCAAGGTGCAATTCTGAAATTTTTTGCTTTTTCCTGCTCCTCTTAGCATGATAAAGAAGATTCAAAGAGAGTGAGATGCCAGCTCCTTTCATTCAGTCAGTAGCTTCAATCATTTCTGGACGTTTTTCAATGGCAAAAATCAATGAATATTGTAAATGCACAAACAGTAATTTCTCCGCATTGCAAGGTGCAATTCTGAAATTTTTTGCTTTTTCCTGCTCCTCTTAGCATGATAAACAAGATTCAAAGAGAGTGAGATGCCAGCTC
This sequence comes from Phyllobates terribilis, assembly GCF_046119375.1. Lineage (NCBI taxonomy): Eukaryota > Metazoa > Chordata > Amphibia > Anura > Dendrobatidae > Phyllobates > Phyllobates terribilis. The sequence goes on from NW_027363617.1 coordinate 393,002, forward strand.
CTTTCATTCAGTCAGTAGCTTCAATCATTTCTGGACGTTTTTCAATGGCAAAAATCAATGAATATTGTAATTGCACAAACAGTAATTTCTCCGCATTGCAAGGTGCAATTCTGAAATTTTTTGCTTTTTCCTGCTCCTCTTAGCATGATAAAGAAGATTCAAAGAGAGTGAGATGCCAGCTACTTTCATTCAGTCAGTAGCTTCAATCATTTCTGGACGTTTTTCAATGGTAAAAATCAATGAATATTGTAAATGCACAAACAGTAATTTCTCCACATTGCAAGATGCAATTCTGAAATTTTTTGCTTTTTCCTGCTCCTCTTAGCATGATAAAGAAGATTCAAAGAGAGTGAGATGCCAGCTCCTTTCATTCAGTCAGTAGCTTCAAACATTTCTGGTATATGAATAACATGATGTTTTTCAATGGCAAAAATCAATGAATATTGTAAATGCACAAACAGTAATTTCTCTGCATTGCAAGGTGCAATTCTGAAATTTTTTGCTTTTTCCTGCTCCTCTTAGCATGATAAAGAAGATTCAAAGAGAGTGAGATGCCAGCTACTTTCATTCAGTCAGTAGCTTCAATCATTTCTGGACGTTTTTCAATGGTAAAAATCAATGAATATTGTAAATGCACAAACAGTAATTTCTCCACATTGCAAGGTGCAATTCTGAAATTTTTTGCTTTTTCCTGCTCCTCTTAGCATGATAAAGAAGATTCAAAGAGAGTGAGATGCCAACTCCTTTCATTCAGTCAGTAGCTTCAAACATTTCTGGTATATGAATAACATGATGTTTTTCAATGGCAAAAATCAATGAATATTGTAAATGCACAAACAGTAATTTCTCCGCATTGCAAGGTGCAATTCTGAAATTTTTTGCTTTTTCCTGCTCCTCTTAGCATGAAAAAGAAGATTCAAAGAGAGTGAGATGCCAGCTCCTTTCATTCAGTCAGTAGCTTCAAACATTTCTGGTATATGAATAACATGATGTTTTTCAATGGCAAAAATCAATGAATATTGTAAATGCACAAACAGTAATTTCTCCGCATTGCAAGGTGCAATTCTGAAATTTTTTGCTTTTTCCTGCTCCTCTTAGCATGATAAAGAATATTCAAAGAGAGTGAGATGCCAGCTCCTTTCATTCAGTCAGTAGCTTCAATCATTTCTGGATGTTTTTCAATGGCAAAAATCAATGAATATTGTAAATGCACAAACTGTAATTTCTCCGCATTGCAAGGTGCAATTCTGAAATTTTTGGCTTTTTCCTGCTCCTCTTAGCATGATAAAGAAGATTCAAAGAGAGTGAGATGCCAGCTCCTTTCAGTCAGTCAGTAGCTTCAATCATTTCTGGACGTTTTTCAATGGCAAAAATCAATGAATATTGTAAATGCACAAACAGTAATTTCTCCGCATTGCAAGGTGCAATTCTGAAATTTTTTGCTTTTTCCTGCTCCTCTTAGCATGATAAAGAAGATTCAAAGAGAGTGAGATGCCAGCTCCTTTCATTCAGTCAGTACCTTCAATCATTTCTGGATGTTTTTCAATGGCAAAAATCAATGAATATTGTAAATGCACAAACAGTAATTTCTCCGCATTGCAAGGTGCAATTCTGAAATTTTTTGCTTTTTCCCGCTCCTCTTAGCATGATAAAGAAGATTCAAAGAGAGTGAGGTGCCAGCTCCTTTCATTCAGTCAGTAGCTTCAAACATTTCTGGTATATGAATAACATGTTTTTCAATGGCAAAAATCATTGAATATTGTAAATGCACAAACAGTAATTTCTCCGCATTGCAAGGTGCAATTCTGAAATTTTTTGATTTTTCCTGCTCCTCTTAGCATGATAAAGAAGATTCAAAGAGAGTGAGATGCCAGCTACTTTCATTCAGTCAGTAGCTTCAATCATTTCTGGACGTTTTTCAATGGTAAAAATCAATGAATATTGTAAATGCACAAACAGTAATTTCTCCACATTGCAAGGTGCAATTCTGAAATTTTTTGCTTTTTCCTGCTCCTCTTAGCATGATAAAGAAGATTCAAAGAGAGTGAGATGCCAGCTCCTTTCATTCAGTCAGTAGCTTCAAACATTTCTGGTATATGAATAACATGATGTTTTTCAATGGCAAAAATCAATGAATATTGTAAATGCACAAACAGTAATTTCTCCGCATTGCAAGGTGCAATTCTGAAATTTTTTGCTTTTTCCTGCTCCTCTTAGCATGATAAAGAAGATTCAAAGAGAGTGAGATGCCAGCTCCTTTCATTCAGTCAGTAGCTTCAAACATTTCTGGTATATGAATAACATGATGTTTTTCAATGGCAAAAATCAATGAATATTGTAAATGCACAAAGAGTAATTTCTCCGCATTGCAAGGTGCAATTCTGAAATTTTTTGCTTTTTCCTGCTCCTCTTAGCATGATAAAGAAGATTCAAAGAGAGTGAGATGCCAGCTCCTTTCATTCAGTCAGTAGCTTCAATCATTTCTGGACGTTTTTCAATGGCAAAAATCAATGAATATTGTAAATGCACAAACAGTAATTTCTCCGCATTGCAAGGTGCAATTCTGAAATTTTTTGCTTTTTCCTGCTCCTCTTAGCATGATAAAGAAGATTCAAAGAGAGTGAGATGCCAGCTCCTTTCATTCAGTCAGTAGCTTCAATCATTTCTGGACGTTTTTCAATGGCAAAAATCAATGAATATTGTAAATGCACAAACAGTAATTTCTCCGCATTGCAAGGTGCAATTCTGAAATTTTTTGCTTTTTCCTGCTCCTCTTAGCATGATAAAGAAGATTCAAAGAGAGTGAGATGCCAGCTCCTTTCATTCAGTCAGTAGCTACAAACATTTCTGGTATATGAATAACATGATGTTTTTCAATGGCAAAAATCAATGAATATTGTAAATGCACAAACAGTAATTTCTCCGCATTGCAAGGTGCAATTCTGAAATTTTTTGCTTTTTCCTGCTCCTCTTAGCATGATAAAGAAGATTCAAAGAGAGTGAGATGCCAGCTCCTTTCATTCAGTCAATAGCTTCAATCATTTCTGGACGTTTTTCAATGGCAAAAATCAATGAATATTGTAAATGCACAAACAGTAATTTCTCCGCATTGCAAGGTGCAATTCTGAAATTTTTTGCTTTTTCCTGCTCCTCTTAGCATGATAAAGAAGATTCAAAGAGAGTGAGATGCCAGCTCCTTTCATTCAGTCAGTAGCTTCAATCATTTCTGGACGTTTTTCAATGGCAAAAATCAATGAATATTGTAAATGCACAAACAGTAATTTCTCCGCATTGCAAGGTGCAATTCTGAAATTTTTTGCTTTTTCCTGCTCCTCTTAGCATGACAAAGAACATTCAAAGAGAGTAAGATGCCAGCTCCTTTCATTCAGTCAGTAGCTTCAATCATTTCTGGTATATGAATAACATGATGTTTTTCAATGGCAAAAATCAATGAATATTGTAAATGCACAAACAGTAATTTCTCCGCATTGCAAGGTGCAATTCTGAAATTTTTTGCTTTTTCCTGCTCCTCTTAGCATGATAAAGAAGATTCAAAGAGAGTGAGATGCCAGCTCCTTTAATTCAGTCAGTAGCTTCAATCATTTCTGGACGTTTTTCAATGGCAAAAATCAATGAATATTGTAAATGCACAAACAGTAATTTCTCCGCATTGCAAGGTGCAATTCTGAAATTTTTTGCTTTTTCCTGCTCCTCTTAGCATGATAAAGAAGATTCAAAGAGAGTGAGATGCCAGCTCCTTTCATTCAGTCAGTAGCTTCAATCATTTCTGGACGTTTTTCAATGGCAAAAATCAATGAATATTGTAAATGCACAAACAGTAATTTCTCCGCATTGCAAGGTGCAATTCTGAAATTTTTTGCTTTTTCCTGCTCCTCTTAGCATGATAAAGAAGATTCAAAGAGAGTGAGATGCCAGCTCCTTTCATTCAGTCAGTAGCTTCAAACATTTCTGGTATATGAATAATATGATGTTTTTCAATGGCAAAAATCAATGAATATTGTAAAAGCACAAACAGTAATTTCTCCGCATTGCAAGGTGCAATTCTGAAATTTTTTGCTTTTTCCTGCTCCTCTTAGCATGATAAAGAAGATTCAAAGAGAGTGAGATGCCAGCTCCTTTCATTCAGTCAGTAGCTTCAATCATTTCTGGACGTTTTTCAATGGCAAAAATCAATGAATATTGTAAATGCACAAACAGTAATTTCTCCGCATTGCAAGGTGCAATTCTGAAATTTTTTGCTTTTTCCTGCTCCTCTTAGCATGATAAAGAAGATTCAAAGAGAGTGAGATGCCAGCTCCTTTCATTCAGTCAGTACCTTCAATCATTTCTGGATGTTTTTCAATGGCAAAAATCAATGAATATTGTAAATGCACAAACAGTAATTTCTCCGCATTGCAAGGTGCAATTCTGAAATTTTTTGCTTTTTCCCGCTCCTCTTAGCATGATAAAGAAGATTCAAAGAGAGTGAGGTGCCAGCTCCTTTCATTCAGTCAGTAGCTTCAAACATTTCTGGTATATGAATAACATGTTTTTCAATGGCAAAAATCATTGAATATTGTAAATGCACAAACAGTAATTTCTCCGCATTGCAAGGTGCAATTCTGAAATTTTTTGATTTTTCCTGCTCCTCTTAGCATGATAAAGAAGATTCAAAGAGAGTGAGATGCCAGCTACTTTCATTCAGTCAGTAGCTTCAATCATTTCTGGACGTTTTTCAATGGTAAAAATCAATGAATATTGTAAATGCACAAACAGTAATTTCTCCACATTGCAAGGTGCAATTCTGAAATTTTTTGCTTTTTCCTGCTCCTCTTAGCATGATAAAGAAGATTCAAAGAGAGTGAGATGCCAGCTCCTTTCATTCAGTCAGTAGCTTCAAACATTTCTGGTATATGAATAACATGATGTTTTTCAATGGCAAAAATCAATGAATATTGTAAATGCACAAACAGTAATTTCTCCGCATTGCAAGGTGCAATTCTGAAATTTTTTGCTTTTTCCTGCTCCTCTTAGCATGATAAAGAAGATTCAAAGAGAGTGAGATGCCAGCTCCTTTCATTCAGTCAGTAGCTTCAAACATTTCTGGTATATGAATAACATGATGTTTTTCAATGGCAAAAATCAATGAATATTGTAAATGCACAAAGAGTAATTTCTCCGCATTGCAAGGTGCAATTCTGAAATTTTTTGCTTTTTCCTGCTCCTCTTAGCATGATAAAGAAGATTCAAAGAGAGTGAGATGCCAGCTCCTTTCATTCAGTCAGTAGCTTCAATCATTTCTGGACGTTTTTCAATGGCAAAAATCAATGAATATTGTAAATGCACAAACAGTAATTTCTCCGCATTGCAACGTGCAATTCTGAAATTTTTTGCTTTTTCCTGCTCCTCTTAGCATGATAAAGAAGATTCAAAGAGAGTGAGATGCCAGCTCCTTTCATTCAGTCAGTAGCTTCAATCATTTCTGGACGTTTTTCAATGGCAAAAATCAATGAATATTGTAAATGCACAAACAGTAATTTCTCCGCATTGCAAGGTGCAATTCTGAAATTTTTTGCTTTTTCCTGCTCCTCTTAGCATGATAAAGAAGATTCAAAGAGAGTGAGATGCCAGCTCCTTTCATTCAGTCAGTAGCTACAAACATTTCTGGTATATGAATAACATGATGTTTTTCAATGGCAAAAATCAATGAATATTGTAAATGCACAAACAGTAATTTCTCCGCATTGCAAGGTGCAATTCTGAAATTTTTTGCTTTTTCCTGCTCCTCTTAGCATGATAAAGAAGATTCAAAGAGAGTGAGATGCCAGCTCCTTTCATTCAGTCAGTAGCTTCAATCATTTCTGGACGTTTTTCAATGGCAAAAATCAATGAATATTGTAAATGCACAAACAGTAATTTCTCCGCATTGCAAGGTGCAATTCTGAAATTTTTTGCTTTTTCCTGCTCCTCTTAGCATGATAAAGAAGATTCAAAGAGAGTGAGATGCCAGCTCCTTTCATTCAGTCAGTACCTTCAATCATTTCTGGATGTTTTTCAATGGCAAAAATCAATGAATATTGTAAATGCACAAACAGTAATTTCTCCGCATTGCAAGGTGCAATTCTGAAATTTTTTGCTTTTTCCCGCTCCTCTTAGCATGATAAAGAAGATTCAAAGAGAGTGAGGTGCCAGCTCCTTTCATTCAGTCAGTAGCTTCAAACATTTCTGGTATATGAATAACATGTTTTTCAATGGCAAAAATCATTGAATATTGTAAATGCACAAACAGTAATTTCTCCGCATTGCAAGGTGCAATTCTGAAATTTTTTGATTTTTCCTGCTCCTCTTAGCATGATAAAGAAGATTCAAAGAGAGTGAGATGCCAGCTACTTTCATTCAGTCAGTAGCTTCAATCATTTCTGGACGTTTTTCAATGGTAAAAATCAATGAATATTGTAAATGCACAAACAGTAATTTCTCCACATTGCAAGGTGCAATTCTGAAATTTTTTGCTTTTTCCTGCTCCTCTTAGCATGATAAAGAAGATTCAAAGAGAGTGAGATGCCAGCTCCTTTCATTCAGTCAGTAGCTTCAAACATTTCTGGTATATGAATAACATGATGTTTTTCAATGGCAAAAATCAATGAATATTGTAAATGCACAAACAGTAATTTCTCCGCATTGCAAGGTGCAATTCTGAAATTTTTTGCTTTTTCCTGCTCCTCTTAGCATGATAAAGAAGATTCAAAGAGAGTGAGATGCCAGCTCCTTTCATTCAGTCAGTAGCTTCAATCATTTCTGGACGTTTTTCAATGGCAAAAATCAATGAATATTGTAAATGCACAAACAGTAATTTCTCCGCATTGCAAGGTGCAATTCTGAAATTTTTTGCTTTTTCCTGCTCCTCTTAGCATGATAAAGAAGATTCAAAGAGAGTGAGATGCCAGCTCCTTTCATTCAGTCAGTAGCTACAAACATTTCTGGTATATGAATAACATGATGTTTTTCAATGGCAAAAATCAATGAATATTGTAAATGCACAAACAGTAATTTCTCCGCATTGCAAGGTGCAATTCTGAAATTTTTTGCTTTTTCCTGCTCCTCTTAGCATGATAAAGAAGATTCAAAGAGAGTGAGATGCCAGCTCCTTTCATTCAGTCAATAGCTTCAATCATTTCTGGACGTTTTTCAATGGCAAAAATCAATGAATATTGTAAATGCACAAACAGTAATTTCTCCGCATTGCAAGGTGCAATTCTGAAATTTTTTGCTTTTTCCTGCTCCTCTTAGCATGATAAAGAAGATTCAAAGAGAGTGAGATGCCAGCTCCTTTCATTCAGTCAGTAGCTTCAATCATTTCTGGACGTTTTTCAATGGCAAAAATCAATGAATATTGTAAATGCACAAACAGTAATTTCTCCGCATTGCAAGGTGCAATTCTGAAATTTTTTGCTTTTTCCTGCTCCTCTTAGCATGACAAAGAACATTCAAAGAGAGTAAGATGCCAGCTCCTTTCATTCAGTCAGTAGCTTCAATCATTTCTGGTATATGAATAACATGATGTTTTTCAATGGCAAAAATCAATGAATATTGTAAATGCACAAACAGTAATTTCTCCGCATTGCAAGGTGCAATTCTGAAATTTTTTGCTTTTTCCTGCTCCTCTTAGCATGATAAAGAAGATTCAAAGAGAGTGAGATGCCAGCTCCTTTAATTCAGTCAGTAGCTTCAATCATTTCTGGACGTTTTTCAATGGCAAAAATCAATGAATATTGTAAATGCACAAACAGTAATTTCTCCGCATTGCAAGGTGCAATTCTGAAATTTTTTGCTTTTTCCTGCTCCTCTTAGCATGATAAAGAAGATTCAAAGAGAGTGAGATGCCAGCTCCTTTCATTCAGTCAGTAGCTTCAATCATTTCTGGACGTTTTTCAATGGCAAAAATCAATGAATATTGTAAATGCACAAACAGTAATTTCTCCGCATTGCAAGGTGCAATTCTGAAATTTTTTGCTTTTTCCTGCTCCTCTTAGCATGATAAAGAAGATTCAAAGAGAGTGAGATGCCAGCTCCTTTCATTCAGTCAGTAGCTTCAAACATTTCTGGTATATGAATAATATGATGTTTTTCAATGGCAAAAATCAATGAATATTGTAAAAGCACAAACAGTAATTTCTCCGCATTGCAAGGTGCAATTCTGAAATTTTTTGCTTTTTCCTGCTCCTCTTAGCATGATAAAGAAGATTCAAAGAGAGTGAGATGCCAGCTCCTTTCATTCAGTCAGTAGCTTCAATCATTTCTGGTATATGAATAACATGATGTTTTTCAATGGCAAAAATCAATGAATATTGTAAATGCACAAACAGTAATTTCTCCGCATTGCAAGTTGCAATTCTGAAATTTTTTGCTTTTTCCTGCTCCTCTTAGCATGATAAAGAAGATTCAAAGAGAGTGAGATGCCAGCTCCTTTCATTCAGTCAGTAGCTTCAATCATTTCTGGACGTTTTTCAATGGCAAAAATCAATGAATATTGTAAATGCACAAACAGTAATTTCTCCGCATTGCAAGGTGCAATTCTGAAATTTTTTGCTTTTTCCTGCTCCTCTTAGCATGATAAAGAAGATTCAAAGAGAGTGAGATGCCAGCTCCTTTCATTCAGTCAGTAGCTTCAATCATTTCTGGACGTTTTTCAATGGCAAAAATCAATGAATATTGTAAATGCACAAACAGTAATTTCTCCGCATTGCAAGGTGCAATTCTGAAATTTTTTGCTTTTTCCTGCTCCTCTTAGCATGATAAAGAAGATTCAAAGAGAGTGAGATGCCAGCTCCTTTCATTCAGTCAGTAGCTTCAAACATTTCTGGTATATGAATAACATGATGTTTTTCAATGGCAAAAATCAATGAATATTGTAAAAGCACAAACAGTAATTTCTCCGCATTGCAAGGTGCAATTCTGAAATTTTTTGCTTTTTCCTGCTCCTCTTAGCATGATAAAGAAGATTCAAAGAGAGTGAGATGCCAGCTCCTTTCATTCAGTCAGTAGCTTCAATCATTTCTGGACGTTTTTCAATGGCAAAAATCAATGAATATTGTAAATGCACAAACAGTAATTTCTCCGCATTGCAAGGTGCAATTCTGAAATTTTTTGCTTTTTCCTGCTCCTCTTAGCATGATAAAGAAGATTCAAAGAGAGTGAGATGCCAGCTCCTTTCATTCAGTCAGTAGCTTCAATCATTTCTGGTATATGAATAACATGATGTTTTTCAATGGCAAAAATCAATGAATATTGTAAATGCACAAACAGTAATTTCTCCACATTGCAAGGTGCAATTCTGAAATTTTTTGCTTTTTCCTGCTCCTCTTAGCATGATAAAGAAGATTCAAAGAGAGTGAGATGCCAGCTCCTTTCATTCAGTCAGTAGCTTCAATCATTTCTGGACGTTTTTCAATGGCAAAAATCAATGAATATTGTAAATGCACAAACAGTAATTTCTCCGCATTGCAAGGTGCAATTCTGAAATTTTTTGCTTTTTCCTACTCCTCTTAGCATGATAAAGAAGATTCAAAGAGAGTGAGATGCCAGCTCCTTTCATTCAGTCAGTAGCTACAAACATTTCTGGTATATGAATAACATGATGTTTTTCAATGGCAAAAATCAATGAATATTGTAAATGCACAAACAGTAATTTCTCCGCATTGCAAGGTGCAATTCTGAAATTTTTTGCTTTTTCCTGCTCCTCTTAGCATGATAAAGAAGATTCAAAGAGAGTGAGATGCCAGCTCCTTTCATTCAGTCAGTAGCTTCAATCATTTCTGGACGTTTTTCAATGGCAAAAATCAATGAATATTGTAAATGCACAAACAGTAATTTCTCCGCATTGCAAGGTGCAATTCTGAAATTTTTTGCTTTTTCCTGCTCCTCTTAGCATGATAAAGAAGATTCAAAGAGAGTGAGATGCCAGCTCCTTTCATTCAGTCAGTAGCTTCAATCATTTCTGGACGTTTTTCAATGGCAAAAATCAATGAATATTGTAATTGCACAAACAGTAATTTCTCCGCATTGCAAGGTGCAATTCTGAAATTTTTTGCTTTTTCCTGCTCCTCTTAGCATGACAAAGAAGATTCAAAGAGAGTAAGATGCCAGCTCCTTTCATTCAGTCAGTAGCTTCAATCATTTCTGGTATATGAATAACATGATGTTTTTCAATGGCAAAAATCAATGAATATTGTAAATGCACAAACAGTAATTTCTCCGCATTGCAAGGTGCAATTCTGAAATTTTTTGCTTTTTCCTGCTCCTCTTAGCATGATAAAGAAGATTCAAAGAGAGTGAGATGCCAGCTCCTTTCATTCAGTCAGTAGCTTCAATCATTTCTGGACGTTTTTCAATGGCAAAAATCAATGAATATTGTAAATGCACAAACAGTAATTTCTCCGCATTGCAAGGTGCAATTCTGAAATTTTTTGCTTTTTCCTGCTCCTCTTAGCATGATAAAGAAGATTCAAAGAGAGTGAGATGCCAGCTCCTTTCATTCAGTCAGTAGCTTCAATCATTTCTGGACGTTTTTCAATGGCAAAAATCAATGAATATTGTAAATGCACAAACAGTAATTTCTCCGCATTGCAAGGTGCAATTCTGAAATTTTTTGCTTTTTCCTGCTCCTCTTAGCATGATAAAGAAGATTCAAAGAGAGTGAGATGCCAGCTCCTTTCATTCAGTCAGTAGCTTCAAACATTTCTGGTATATGAATAATATGATGTTTTTCAATGGCAAAAATCAATGAATATTGTAAAAGCACAAACAGTAATTTCTCCGCATTGCAAGGTGCAATTCTGAAATTTTTTGCTTTTTCCTGCTCCTCTTAGCATGATAAAGAAGATTCAAAGAGAGTGAGATGCCAGCTCCTTTCATTCAGTCAGTAGCTTCAATCATTTCTGGACGTTTTTCAATGGCAAAAATCAATGAATATTGTAAATGCACAAACAGTAATTTCTCCGCATTGCAAGGTGCAATTCTGAAATTTTTTGCTTTTTCCTGCTCCTCTTAGCATGATAAAGAAGATTCAAAGAGAGTGAGATGCCAGCTCCTTTCATTCAGTCAGTAGCTTCAATCATTTCTGGTATATGAATAACATGATGTTTTTCAATGGCAAAAATCAATGAATATTGTAAATGCACAAACAGTAATTTCTCCGCATTGCAAGTTGCAATTCTGAAATTTTTTTCTTTTTCCTGCTCCTCTTAGCATGATAAAGAAGATTCAAAGAGAGTGAGATGCCAGCTCCTTTCATTCAGTCAGTAGCTTCAATCATTTCTGGACGTTTTTCAATGGCAAAAATCAATGAATATTGTAAATGCACAAACAGTAATTTCTCCGCATTGCAAGGTGCAATTCTGAAATTTTTTGCTTTTTCCTGCTCCTCTTAGCATGATAAAGAAGATTCAAAGAGAGTGAGATGCCAGCTCCTTTCATTCAGTCAGTAGCTTCAATCATTTCTGGACGTTTTTCAATGGCAAAAATCAATGAATATTGCAAATGCACAAACAGTAATTTCTCCGCATTGCAAGGTGCAATTCTGAAATTTTTTGCTTTTTCCTGCTCCTGTTAGCATGATAAAGAAGATTCAAAGAGAGTGAGATGCCAGCTCCTTTCATTCAGTCAGTAGCTTCAAACATTTCTGGTATATGAATAATATGATGTTTTTCAATGGCAAAAATCAATGAATATTGTAAAAGCACAAACAGTAATTTCTCCGCATTGCAATGTGCAATTCTGAAATTTTTTGCTTTTTCCTGCTCCTCTTAGCATGATAAAGAAGATTCAAAGAGAGTGAGATGCCAGCTCCTTTCATTCAGTCAGTAGCTTCAATCATTTCTGGACGTTTTTCAATGGCAAAAATCAATGAATATTGTAAATGCACAAACAGTAATTTCTCCGCATTGCAAGGTGCAATTCTGAAATTTTTTGCTTTTTCCTGCTCCTCTTAGCATGATAAAGAAGATTCAAAGAGAGTGAGATGCCAGCTCCTTTCATTCAGTCAGTAGCTTCAATCATTTCTGGTATATGAATAACATGATGTTTTTCAATGGCAAAAATCAATGAATATTGTAAATGCACAAACAGTAATTTCTCCGCATTGCAAGTTGCAATTCTGAAATATTTTGCTTTTTCCTGCTCCTCTTAGCATGATAAAGAAGATTCAAAGAGAGTGAGATGCCAGCTCCTTTCATTCAGTCAGTAGCTTCAATCATTTCTGGACGTTTTTCAATGGCAAAAATCAATGAATATTGTAAATGCACAAACAGTAATTTCTCCGCATTGCAAGGTGCAATTCTGAAATTTTTTGCTTTTTCCTGCTCCTCTTAGCATGATAAAGAAGATTCAAAGAGAGTGAGATGCCAGCTCCTTTCATTCAGTCAGTAGCTTCAATCATTTCTGGACGTTTTTCAATGGCAAAAATCAATGAATATTGCAAATGCACAAACAGTAATTTCTCCGCATTGCAAGGTGCAATTCTGAAATTTTTTGCTTTTTCCTGCTCCTCTTAGCATGATAAAGAAGATTCAAAGAGAGTGAGATGCCAGCTCCTTTCATTCAGTCAGTAGCTTCAAACATTTCTGGTATATGAATAACATGATGTTTTTCAATGGCAAAAATCAATGAATATTGTAAAAGCACAAACAGTAATTTCTCCGCATTGCAAGGTGCAATTCTGAAATTTTTTGCTTTTTCCTGCTCCTCTTAGCATGACAAAGAAGATTCAAAGAGAGTAAGATGCCAGCTCCTTTCATTCAGTCAGTAGCTTCAATCATTTCTGGTATATGAATAACATGATGTTTTTCAATGGCAAAAATCAATGAATATTGTAAATGCACAAACAGTAATTTCTCCGCATTGCAAGGTGCAATTCTGAAATTTTTTGCTTTTTCCTGCTCCTCTTAGCATGATAAAGAAGATTCAAAGAGAGTGAGATGCCAGCTCCTTTCATTCAGTCAGTAGCTTCAATCATTTCTGGACGTTTTTCAATGGCAAAAATCAATGAATATTGTAAATGCACAAACAGTAATTTCTCCGCATTGCAAGGTGCAATTCTGAAATTTTTTGCTTTTTCCTGCTCCTCTTAGCATGATAAAGAAGATTCAAAGAGAGTGAGATGCCAGCTCCTTTCATTCAGTCAGTAGCTTCAATCATTTCTGGACGTTTTTCAATGGCAAAAATCAATGAATATTGTAAATGCACAAACAGTAATTTCTCCGCATTGCAAGGTGCAATTCTGAAATTTTTTGCTTTTTCCTGCTCCTCTTAGCATGATAAAGAAGATTCAAAGAGAGTGAGATGCCAGCTCCTTTCATTCAGTCAGTAGCTTCAAACATTTCTGGTATATGAATAATATGATGTTTTTCAATGGCAAAAATCAATGAATATTGTAAAAGCACAAACAGTAATTTCTCCGCATTGCAAGGTGCAATTCTGAAATTTTTTGCTTTTTCCTGCTCCTCTTAGCATGATAAAGAAGATTCAAAGAGAGTGAGATGCCAGCTCCTTTCATTCAGTCAGTAGCTTCAATCATTTCTGGACGTTTTTCAATGGCAAAAATCAATGAATATTGTAAATGCACAAACAGTAATTTCTCCGCATTGCAAGGTGCAATTCTGAAATTTTTTGCTTTTTCCTGCTCCTCTTAGCATGATAAAGAAGATTCAAAGAGAGTGAGATGCCAGCTCCTTTCATTCAGTCAGTAGCTTCAATCATTTCTGGTATATGAATAACATGATGTTTTTCAATGGCAAAAATCAATGAATATTGTAAATGCACAAACAGTAATTTCTCCGCATTGCAAGTTGCAATTCTGAAATTTTTTGCTTTTTCCTGCTCCTCTTAGCATGATAAAGAAGATTCAAAGAGAGTGAGATGCCAGCTCCTTTCATTCAGTCAGTAGCTTCAATCATTTCTGGACGTTTTTCAATGGCAAAAATCAATGAATATTGTAAATGCACAAACAGTAATTTCTCCGCATTGCAAGGTGCAATTCTGAAATTTTTTGCTTTTTCCTGCTCCTCTTAGCATGATAAAGAAGATTCAAAGAGAGTGAGATGCCAGCTCCTTTCATTCAGTCAGTAGCTTCAATCATTTCTGGACGTTTTTCAATGGCAAAAATCAATGAATATTGCAAATGCACAAACAGTAATTTCTCCGCATTGCAAGGTGCAATTCTGAAATTTTTTGCTTTTTCCTGCTCCTCTTAGCATGATAAAGAAGATTCAAAGAGAGTGAGATGCCAGCTCCTTTCATTCAGTCAGTAGCTTCAAACATTTCTGGTATATGAATAACATGATGTTTTTCAATGGCAAAAATCAATGAATATTGTAAAAGCACAAACAGTAATTTCTCCGCATTGCAAGGTGCAATTCTGAAATTTTTTGCTTTTTCCTGCTCCTCTTAGCATGATAAAGAAGATTCAAAGAGAGTGAGATGCCAGCTCCTTTCATTCAGTCAGTAGCTTCAATCATTTCTGGACGTTTTTCAATGGCAAAAATCAATGAATATTGTAAATGCACAAACAGTAATTTCTCCGCATTGCAAGGTGCAATTCTGAAATTTTTTGCTTTTTCCTGCTCCTCTTAGCATGATAAAGAAGATTCAAAGAGAGTGAGATGCCAGCTCCTTTCATTCAGTCAGTAGCTTCAATCATTTCTGGTATATGAATAACATGATGTTTTTCAATGGCAAAAATCAATGAATATTGTAAATGCACAAACAGTAATTTCTCCACATTGCAAGGTGCAATTCTGAAATTTTTTGCTTTTTCCTGCTCCTCTTAGCATGATAAAGAAGATTCAAAGAGAGTGAGATGACAGCTCCTTTCATTCAGTCAGTAGCTTCAATCATTTCTGGACGTTTTTCAATGGCAAAAATCAATGAATATTGTAAATGCACAAACAGTAATTTCTCCGCATTGCAAGGTGCAATTCTGAAATTTTTTGCTTTTTCCTGCTCCTCTTAGCATGATAAAGAAGATTCAAAGAGAGCGAGATGCCAGCTCCTTTCATTCAGTCAGTAGCTTCAATCATTTCTGGTATATGAATAACATGATGTTTTTCAATGGCAAAAATCAATGAATATTGTAAATGCACAAACAGTAATTTCTCCGCATTGCAAGGTGCAATTCTGAAATTTTTTGCTTTTTCCTGCTCCTCTTAGCATGATAAAGAAGATTCAAAGAGAGTGAGATGCCAGCTCCTTTCATTCAGTCAGTAGCTTCAATCATTTCTGGACGTTTTTCAATGGCAAAAATCAATGAATATTGTAAATGCACAAACAGTAATTTCTCCGCATTGCAAGGTGCAATTCTGAAATTTTTTGCTTTTTCCTGCTCCTCTTAGCATGATAAAGAAGATTCAAAGAGAGTGAGATGCCAGCTCCTGTCATTCAGTCAGTAGCTTCAAACATTTCTGGTATATGAATAACATGATGTTTTTCAATGGCAAAAATCAATGAATATTGTAAATGCACAAACAGTAATTTCTCCGCATTGCAAGGTGCAATTCTGAAATTTTTTGCTTTTTCCTGCTCCTCTTAGCATGATAAAGAAGATTCAAAGAGAGTGAGATGCCAGCTCCTTTCATTCAGTCAGTAGCTTCAAACATTTCTGGTATATGAATAACATGATGTTTTTCAATGGCAAAAATCAATGAATATTGTAAATGCACAAAGAGTAATTTCTCCGCATTGCAAGGTGCAATTCTGAAATTTTTTGCTTTTTCCTGCTCCTCTTAGCATGATAAAGAAGATTCAAAGAGAGTGAGATGCCAGCTCCTTTCATTCAGTCAGTAGCTTCAATCATTTCTGGACGTTTTTCAATGGCAAAAATCAATGAATATTGTAAATGCACAAACAGTAATTTCTCCGCATTGCAAGGTGCAATTCTGAAATTTTTTGCTTTTTCCTGCTCCTCTTAGCATGATAAAGAAGATTCAAAGAGAGTGAGATGCCAGCTCCTTTCATTCAGTCAGTAGCTTCAATCATTTCTGGACGTTTTTCAATGGCAAAAATCAATGAATATTGTAAATGCACAAACAGTAATTTCTCCGCATTGCAAGGTGCAATTCTGAAATTTTTTGCTTTTTCCTACTCCTCTTAGCATGATAAAGAAGATTCAAAGAGAGTGAGATGCCAGCTCCTTTCATTCAGTCAGTAGCTACAAACATTTCTGGTATATGAATAACATGATGTTTTTCAATGGCAAAAATCAATGAATATTGTAAATGCACAAACAGTAATTTCTCCGCATTGCAAGGTGCAATTCTGAAATTTTTTGCTTTTTCCTGCTCCTCTTAGCATGATAAAGAAGATTCAAAGAGAGTGAGATGCCAGCTCCTTTCATTCAGTCAGTAGCTTCAATCATTTCTGGACGTTTTTCAATGGCAAAAATCAATGAATATTGTAAATGCACAAACAGTAATTTCTCCGCATTGCAAGGTGCAATTCTGAAATTTTTTGCTTTTTCCTGCTCCTCTTAGCATGATAAAGAAGATTCAAAGAGAGTGAGATGCCAGCTCCTTTCATTCAGTCAGTAGCTTCAATCATTTCTGGTATATGAATAACATGATGTTTTTCAATGGCAAAAATCAATGAATATTGTAAATGCACAAACAGTAATTTCTCCGCATTGCAAGTTGCAATTCTGAAATTTTTTGCTTTTTCCTGCTCCTCTTAGCATGATAAAGAAGATTCAAAGAGAGTGAGATGCCAGCTCCTTTCATTCAGTCAGTAGCTTCAATCATTTCTGGACGTTTTTCAATGGCAAAAATCAATGAATATTGTAAATGCACAAACAGTAATTTCTCCGCATTGCAAGGTGCAATTCTGAAATTTTTTGCTTTTTCCTGCTCCTCTTAGCATGATAAAGAAGATTCAAAGAGAGTGAGATGCCAGCTCCTTTCATTCAGTCAGTAGCTTCAATCATTTCTGGACGTTTTTCAATGGCAAAAATCAATGAATATTGCAAATGCACAAACAGTAATTTCTCCGCATTGCAAGGTGCAATTCTGAAATTTTTTGCTTTTTCCTGCTCCTCTTAGCATGATAAAGAAGATTCAAAGAGAGTGAGATGCCAGCTCCTTTCATTCAGTCAGTAGCTTCAAACATTTCTGGTATATGAATAACATGATGTTTTTCAATGGCAAAAATCAATGAATATTGTAAAAGCACAAACAGTAATTTCTCCGCATTGCAAGGTGCAATTCTGAAATTTTTTGCTTTTTCCTGCTCCTCTTAGCATGATAAAGAAGATTCAAAGAGAGTGAGATGCCAGCTCCTTTCATTCAGTCAGTAGCTTCAATCATTTCTGGACGTTTTTCAATGGCAAAAATCAATGAATATTGTAAATGCACAAACAGTAATTTCTCCGCATTGCAAGGTGCAATTCTGAAATTTTTTGCTTTTTCCTGCTCCTCTTAGCATGATAAAGAAGATTCAAAGAGAGTGAGATGCCAGCTCCTTTCATTCAGTCAGTAGCTTCAATCATTTCTGGAATATGAATAACATGATGTTTTTCAATGGCAAAAATCAATGAATATTGTAAATGCACAAACAGTAATTTCTCCACATTGCAAGGTGCAATTCTGAAATTTTTTGCTTTTTCCTGCTCCTCTTAGCATGATAAAGAAGATTCAAAGAGAGTGAGATGACAGCTCCTTTCATTCAGTCAGTAGCTTCAATCATTTCTGGACGTTTTTCAATGGCAAAAATCAATGAATATTGTAAATGCACAAACAGTAATTTCTCCGCATTGCAAGGTGCAATTCTGAAATTTTTTGCTTTTTCCTGCTCCTCTTAGCATGATAAAGAAGATTCAAAGAGAGCGAGATGCCAGCTCCTTTCATTCAGTCAGTAGCTTCAATCATTTCTGGTATATGAATAACATGATGTTTTTCAATGGCAAAAATCAATGAATATTGTAAATGCACAAACAGTAATTTCTCCGCATTGCAAGGTGCAATTCTGAAATTTTTTGCTTTTTCCTGCTCCTCTTAGCATGATAAAGAAGATTCAAAGAGAGTGAGATCCCAGCTCCTTTCATTCAGTCAGTAGCTTCAATCATTTCTGGATGTTTTTCAATGGCAAAAATCAATGAATATTGTAAATGCACAAACAGTAATTTCTCCGCATTGCAAGGTGCAATTCTGAAATTTTTTGCTTTTTCCTGCTCCTCTTAGCATGATAAAGAAGATTCAAAGAGAGTGAGATGCCAGCTCCTGTCATTCAGTCAGTAGCTTCAAATATTTCTGGTATATGAATAACATGATGTTTTTCAATGGCAAAAATCAATGAATATTGTAAATGCACAAACAGTAATTTCTCCGCATTGCAAGGTGCAATTCTGAAATTTTTTGCTTTTTCCTGCTCCTCTTAGCATGATAAAGAAGATTCAAAGAGAGTGAGATGCCAGCTCCTTTCATTCAGTCAGTAGCTTCAAACATTTCTGGTATATGAATAACATGATGTTTTTCAATGGCAAAAATCAATGAATATTGTAAATGCACAAAGAGTAATTTCTCCGCATTGCAAGGTGCAATTCTGAAATTTTTTGCTTTTTCCTGCTCCTCTTAGCATGATAAAGAAGATTCAAAGAGAGTGAGATGCCAGCTCCTTTCATTCAGTCAGTAGCTTCAATCATTTCTGGACGTTTTTCAATGGCAAAAATCAATGAATATTGTAAATGCACAAACAGTAATTTCTCCGCATTGCAAGGTGCAATTCTGAAATTTTTTGCTTTTTCCTGCTCCTCTTAGCATGATAAAGAAGATTCAAAGAGAGTGAGATGCCAGCTCCTTTCATTCAGTCAGTAGCTTCAATCATTTCTGGACGTTTTTCAATGGCAAAAATCAATGAATATTGTAAATGCACAAACAGTAATTTCTCCGCATTGCAAGGTGCAATTCTGAAATTTTTTGCTTTTTCCTACTCCTCTTAGCATGATAAAGAAGATTCAAAGAGAGTGAGATGCCAGCTCCTTTCATTCAGTCAGTAGCTACAAACATTTCTGGTATATGAATAACATGATGTTTTTCAATGGCAAAAATCAATGAATATTGTAAATGCACAAACAGTAATTTCTCCGCATTGCAAGGTGCAATTCTGAAATTTTTTGCTTTTTCCTGCTCCTCTTAGCATGATAAAGAAGATTCAAAGAGAGTGAGATGCCAGCTCCTTTCATTCAGTCAGTAGCTTCAATCATTTCTGGACGTTTTTCAATGGCAAAAATCAATGAATATTGTAAATGCACAAACAGTAATTTCTCCGCATTGCAAGGTGCAATTCTGAAATTTTTTGCTTTTTCCTGCTCCTCTTAGCATGATAAAGAAGATTCAAAGAGAGTGAGATGCCAGCTCCTTTCATTCAGTCAGTAGCTTCAATCATTTCTGGACGTTTTTCAATGGCAAAAATCAATGAATATTGTAAATGCACAAACAGTAATTTCTCCGCATTGCAAGGTGCAATTCTGAAATTTTTTGCTTTTTCCTGCTCCTCTTAGCATGATAAAGAAGATTCAAAGAGAGTGAGATGCCAGCTCCTTTCATTCAGTCAGTAGCTTCAATCATTTCTGGACGTTTTTCAATGGCAAAAATCAATGAATATTGTAAATGCACAAACAGTAATTTCTCCGCATTGCAAGGTGCAATTCTGAAATTTTTTGCTTTTTCCTACTCCTCTTAGCATGATAAAGAAGATTCAAAGAGAGTGAGATGCCAGCTCCTTTCATTCAGTCAGTAGCTACAAACATTTCTGGTATATGAATAACATGATGTTTTTCAATGGCAAAAATCAATGA
The DNA here is from genome assembly GCF_046119375.1 of Phyllobates terribilis. Lineage (NCBI taxonomy): Eukaryota > Metazoa > Chordata > Amphibia > Anura > Dendrobatidae > Phyllobates > Phyllobates terribilis. Next base: position 412,839 of record NW_027363617.1, read on the forward strand.
ATATTGTAAATGCACAAACAGTAATTTCTCCGCATTGCAAGGTGCAATTCTGAAATTTTTTGCTTTTTCCTGCTCCTCTTAGCATGATAAAGAAGATTCAAAGAGAGTGAGATGCCAGCTCCTTTCATTCAGTCAGTAGCTTCAATCATTTCTGGACGTTTTTCAATGGCAAAAATCAATGAATATTGTAAATGCACAAACAGTAATTTCTCCGCATTGCAAGGTGCAATTCTGAAATTTTTTGCTTTTTCCTGCTCCTCTTAGCATGATAAAGAAGATTCAAAGAGAGTGAGATGCCAGCTCCTTTCATTCAGTCAGTAGCTTCAATCATTTCTGGACGTTTTTCAATGGCAAAAATCAATGAATATTGTAAATGCACAAACAGTAATTTCTCCGCATTGCAAGGTGCAATTCTGAAATTTTTTGCTTTTTCCTGCTCCTCTTAGCATGACAAAGAAGATTCAAAGAGAGTAAGATGCCAGCTCCTTTCATTCAGTCAGTAGCTTCAATCATTTCTGGTATATGAATAACATGATGTTTTTCAATGGCAAAAATCAATGAATATTGTAAATGCACAAACAGTAATTTCTCCGCATTGCAAGGTGCAATTCTGAAATTTTTTGCTTTTTCCTGCTCCTCTTAGCATGATAAAGAAGATTCAAAGAGAGTGAGATGCCAGCTCCTTTCATTCAGTCAGTAGCTTCAATCATTTCTGGACGTTTTTCAATGGCAAAAATCAATGAATATTGTAAATGCACAAACAGTAATTTCTCCGCATTGCAAGGTGCAATTCTGAAATTTTTTGCTTTTTCCTGCTCCTCTTAGCATGATAAAGAAGATTCAAAGAGAGTGAGATGCCAGCTCCTTTCATTCAGTCAGTAGCTTCAATCATTTCTGGACGTTTTTCAATGGCAAAAATCAATGAATATTGTAAATGCACAAACAGTAATTTCTCCGCATTGCAAGGTGCAATTCTGAAATTTTTTGCTTTTTCCTGCTCCTCTTAGCATGATAAAGAAGATTCAAAGAGAGTGAGATGCCAGCTCCTTTCATTCAGTCAGTAGCTTCAAACATTTCTGGTATATGAATAATATGATGTTTTTCAATGGCAAAAATCAATGAATATTGTAAGAGCACAAACAGTAATTTCTCCGCATTGCAAGGTGCAATTCTGAAATTTTTTGCTTTTTCCTGCTCCTCTTAGCATGATAAAGAAGATTCAAAGAGAGTGAGATGCCAGCTCCTTTCATTCAGTCAGTAGCTTCAATCATTTCTGGACGTTTTTCAATGGCAAAAATCAATGAATATTGTAAATGCACAAACAGTAATTTCTCCGCATTGCAAGGTGCAATTCTGAAATTTTTTGCTTTTTCCTGCTCCTCTTAGCATGATAAAGAAGATTCAAAGAGAGTGAGATGCCAGCTCCTTTCATTCAGTCAGTAGCTTCAATCATTTCTGGTATATGAATAACATGATGTTTTTCAATGGCAAAAATCAATGAATATTGTAAATGCACAAACAGTAATTTCTCCGCATTGCAAGTTGCAATTCTGAAATTTTTTGCTTTTTCCTGCTCCTCTTAGCATGATAAAGAAGATTCAAAGAGAGTGAGATGCCAGCTCCTTTCATTCAGTCAGTAGCTTCAATCATTTCTGGACGTTTTTCAATGGCAAAAATCAATGAATATTGTAAATGCACAAACAGTAATTTCTCCGCATTGCAAGGTGCAATTCTGAAATTTTTTGCTTTTTCCTGCTCCTCTTAGCATGATAAAGAAGATTCAAAGAGAGTGAGATGCCAGCTCCTTTCATTCAGTCAGTAGCTTCAATCATTTCTGGACGTTTTTCAATGGCAAAAATCAATGAATATTGCAAATGCACAAACAGTAATTTCTCCGCATTGCAAGGTGCAATTCTGAAATTTTTTGCTTTTTCCTGCTCCTCTTAGCATGATAAAGAAGATTCAAAGAGAGTGAGATGCCAGCTACTTTCATTCAGTCAGTAGCTTCAAACATTTCTGGTATATGAATAACATGATGTTTTTCAATGGCAAAAATCAATGAATATTGTAAAAGCACAAACAGTAATTTCTCCGCATTGCAAGGTGCAATTCTGAAATTTTTTGCTTTTTCCTGCTCCTCTTAGCATGATAAAGAAGATTCAAAGAGAGTGAGATGCCAGCTCCTTTCATTCAGTCAGTAGCTTCAATCATTTCTGGACGTTTTTCAATGGCAAAAATCAATGAATATTGTAAATGCACAAACAGTAATTTCTCCGCATTGCAAGGTGCAATTCTGAAATTTTTTGCTTTTTCCTACTCCTCTTAGCATGATAAAGAAGATTCAAAGAGAGTGAGATGCCAGCTCCTTTCATTCAGTCAGTAGCTACAAACATTTCTGGTATATGAATAACATGATGTTTTTCAATGGCAAAAATCAATGAATATTGTAAATGCACAAACAGTAATTTCTCCGCATTGCAAGGTGCAATTCTGAAATTTTTTGCTTTTTCCTGCTCCTCTTAGCATGATAAAGAAGATTCAAAGAGAGTGAGATGCCAGCTCCTTTCATTCAGTCAGTAGCTTCAATCATTTCTGGACGTTTTTCAATGGCAAAAATCAATGAATATTGTAAATGCACAAACAGTAATTTCTCCGCATTGCAAGGTGCAATTCTGAAATTTTTTGCTTTTTCCTGCTCCTCTTAGCATGATAAAGAAGATTCAAAGAGAGTGAGATGCCAGCTCCTTTCATTCAGTCAGTAGCTTCAATCATTTCTGGACGTTTTTCAATGGCAAAAATCAATGAATATTGTAAATGCACAAACAGTAATTTCTCCGCATTGCAAGGTGCAATTCTGAAATTTTTTGCTTTTTCCTGCTCCTCTTAGCATGATAAAGAAGATTCAAAGAGAGTGAGATGCCAGCTCCTTTCATTCAGTCAGTAGCTTCAATCATTTCTGGACGTTTTTCAATGGCAAAAATCAATGAATATTGTAAATGCACAAACAGTAATTTCTCCGCATTGCAAGGTGCAATTCTGAAATTTTTTGCTTTTTCCTACTCCTCTTAGCATGATAAAGAAGATTCAAAGAGAGTGAGATGCCAGCTCCTTTCATTCAGTCAGTAGCTACAAACATTTCTGGTATATGAATAACATGATGTTTTTCAATGGCAAAAATCAATGAATATTGTAAATGCACAAACAGTAATTTCTCCGCATTGCAAGGTGCAATTCTGAAATTTTTTGCTTTTTCCTGCTCCTCTTAGCATGATAAAGAAGATTCAAAGAGAGTGAGATGCCAGCTCCTTTCATTCAGTCAGTAGCTTCAATCATTTCTGGACGTTTTTCAATGGCAAAAATCAATGAATATTGTAAATGCACAAACAGTAATTTCTCCGCATTGCAAGGTGCAATTCTGAAATTTTTTGCTTTTTCCTGCTCCTCTTAGCATGATAAAGAAGATTCAAAGAGAGTGAGATGCCAGCTCCTTTCATTCAGTCAGTAGCTTCAATCATTTCTGGACGTTTTTCAATGGCAAAAATCAATGAATATTGTAAATGCACAAACAGTAATTTCTCCGCATTGCAAGGTGCAATTCTGAAATTTTTTGCTTTTTCCTGCTCCTCTTAGCATGACAAAGAAGATTCAAAGAGAGTAAGATGCCAGCTCCTTTCATTCAGTCAGTAGCTTCAATCATTTCTGGTATATGAATAACATGATGTTTTTCAATGGCAAAAATCAATGAATATTGTAAATGCACAAACAGTAATTTCTCCGCATTGCAAGGTGCAATTCTGAAATTTTTTGCTTTTTCCTGCTCCTCTTAGCATGATAAAGAAGATTCAAAGAGAGTGAGATGCCAGCTCCTTTCATTCAGTCAGTAGCTTCAATCATTTCTGGACGTTTTTCAATGGCAAAAATCAATGAATATTGTAAATGCACAAACAGTAATTTCTCCGCATTGCAAGGTGCAATTCTGAAATTTTTTGCTTTTTCCTGCTCCTCTTAGCATGATAAAGAAGATTCAAAGAGAGTGAGATGCCAGCTCCTTTCATTCAGTCAGTAGCTTCAATCATTTCTGGACGTTTTTCAATGGCAAAAATCAATGAATATTGTAAATGCACAAACAGTAATTTCTCCGCATTGCAAGGTGCAATTCTGAAATTTTTTGCTTTTTCCTGCTCCTCTTAGCATGATAAAGAAGATTCAAAGAGAGTGAGATGCCAGCTCCTTTCATTCAGTCAGTAGCTTCAAACATTTCTGGTATATGAATAATATGATGTTTTTCAATGGCAAAAATCAATGAATATTGTAAAAGCACAAACAGTAATTTCTCCGCATTGCAAGGTGCAATTCTGAAATTTTTTGCTTTTTCCTGCTCCTCTTAGCATGATAAAGAAGATTCAAAGAGAGTGAGATGCCAGCTCCTTTCATTCAGTCAGTAGCTTCAATCATTTCTGGACGTTTTTCAATGGCAAAAATCAATGAATATTGTAAATGCACAAACAGTAATTTCTCCGCATTGCAAGGTGCAATTCTGAAATTTTTTGCTTTTTCCTGCTCCTCTTAGCATGATAAAGAAGATTCAAAGAGAGTGAGATGCCAGCTCCTTTCATTCAGTCAGTAGCTTCAATCATTTCTGGTATATGAATAACATGATGTTTTTCAATGGCAAAAATCAATGAATATTGTAAATGCACAAACAGTAATTTCTCCGCATTGCAAGTTGCAATTCTGAAATTTTTTGCTTTTTCCTGCTCCTCTTAGCATGATAAAGAAGATTCAAAGAGAGTGAGATGCCAGCTCCTTTCATTCAGTCAGTAGCTTCAATCATTTCTGGACGTTTTTCAATGGCAAAAATCAATGAATATTGTAAATGCACAAACAGTAATTTCTCCGCATTGCAAGGTGCAATTCTGAAATTTTTTGCTTTTTCCTGCTCCTCTTAGCATGATAAAGAAGATTCAAAGAGAGTGAGATGCCAGCTCCTTTCATTCAGTCAGTAGCTTCAATCATTTCTGGACGTTTTTCAATGGCAAAAATCAATGAATATTGCAAATGCACAAACAGTAATTTCTCCGCATTGCAAGGTGCAATTCTGAAATTTTTTGCTTTTTCCTGCTCCTCTTAGCATGATAAAGAAGATTCAAAGAGAGTGAGATGCCAGCTACTTTCATTCAGTCAGTAGCTTCAAACATTTCTGGTATATGAATAACATGATGTTTTTCAATGGCAAAAATCAATGAATATTGTAAAAGCACAAACAGTAATTTCTCCGCATTGCAAGGTGCAATTCTGAAATTTTTTGCTTTTTCCTGCTCCTCTTAGCATGATAAAGAAGATTCAAAGAGAGTGAGATGCCAGCTCCTTTCATTCAGTCAGTAGCTTCAATCATTTCTGGACGTTTTTCAATGGCAAAAATCAATGAATATTGTAAATGCACAAACAGTAATTTCTCCGCATTGCAAGGTGCAATTCTGAAATTTTTTGCTTTTTCCTGCTCCTCTTAGCATGATAAAGAAGATTCAAAGAGAGTGAGATGCCAGCTCCTTTCATTCAGTCAGTAGCTTCAATCATTTCTGGTATATGAATAACATGATGTTTTTCAATGGCAAAAATCAATGAATATTGTAAATGCACAAACAGTAATTTCTCCACATTGCAAGGTGCAATTCTGAAATTTTTTGCTTTTTCCTGCTCCTCTTAGCATGATAAAGAAGATTCAAAGAGAGTGAGATGACAGCTCCTTTCATTCAGTCAGTAGCTTCAATCATTTCTGGACGTTTTTCAATGGCAAAAATCAATGAATATTGTAAATGCACAAACAGTAATTTCTCCGCATTGCAAGGTGCAATTCTGAAATTTTTTGCTTTTTCCTGCTCCTCTTAGCATGATAAAGAAGATTCAAAGAGAGCGAGATGCCAGCTCCTTTCATTCAGTCAGTAGCTTCAATCATTTCTGGTATATGAATAACATGATGTTTTTCAATGGCAAAAATCAATGAATATTGTAAATGCACAAACAGTAATTTCTCCGCATTGCAAGGTGCAATTCTGAAATTTTTTGCTTTTTCCTGCTCCTCTTAGCATGATAAAGAAGATTCAAAGAGAGTGAGATGCCAGCTCCTTTCATTCAGTCAGTAGCTTCAATCATTTCTGGACGTTTTTCAATGGCAAAAATCAATGAATATTGTAAATGCACAAACAGTAATTTCTCCGCATTGCAAGGTGCAATTCTGAAATTTTTTGCTTTTTCCTGCTCCTCTTAGCATGATAAAGAAGATTCAAAGAGAGTGAGATGCCAGCTCCTGTCATTCAGTCAGTAGCTTCAAACATTTCTGGTATATGAATAACATGATGTTTTTCAATGGCAAAAATCAATGAATATTGTAAATGCACAAACAGTAATTTCTCCGCATTGCAAGGTGCAATTCTGAAATTTTTTGCTTTTTCCTGCTCCTCTTAGCATGATAAAGAAGATTCAAAGAGAGTGAGATGCCAGCTCCTTTCATTCAGTCAGTAGCTTCAAACATTTCTGGTATATGAATAACATGATGTTTTTCAATGGCAAAAATCAATGAATATTGTAAATGCACAAAGAGTAATTTCTCCGCATTGCAAGGTGCAATTCTGAAATTTTTTGCTTTTTCCTGCTCCTCTTAGCATGATAAAGAAGATTCAAAGAGAGTGAGATGCCAGCTCCTTTCATTCAGTCAGTAGCTTCAATCATTTCTGGACGTTTTTCAATGGCAAAAATCAATGAATATTGTAAATGCACAAACAGTAATTTCTCCGCATTGCAAGGTGCAATTCTGAAATTTTTTGCTTTTTCCTGCTCCTCTTAGCATGATAAAGAAGATTCAAAGAGAGTGAGATGCCAGCTCCTTTCATTCAGTCAGTAGCTTCAATCATTTCTGGACGTTTTTCAATGGCAAAAATCAATGAATATTGTAAATGCACAAACAGTAATTTCTCCGCATTGCAAGGTGCAATTCTGAAATTTTTTGCTTTTTCCTGCTCCTCTTAGCATGATAAAGAAGATTCAAAGAGAGTGAGATGCCAGCTCCTTTCATTCAGTCAGTAGCTACAAACATTTCTGGTATATGAATAACATGATGTTTTTCAATGGCAAAAATCAATGAATATTGTAAATGCACAAACAGTAATTTCTCCGCATTGCAAGGTGCAATTCTGAAATTTTTTGCTTTTTCCTGCTCCTCTTAGCATGATAAAGAAGATTCAAAGAGAGTGAGATGCCAGCTCCTTTCATTCAGTCAGTAGCTTCAATCATTTCTGGACGTTTTTCAATGGCAAAAATCAATGAATATTGTAAATGCACAAACAGTAATTTCTCCGCATTGCAAGGTGCAATTCTGAAATTTTTTGCTTTTTCCTGCTCCTCTTAGCATGATAAAGAAGATTCAAAGAGAGTGAGATGCCAGCTCCTTTCATTCAGTCAGTAGCTTCAAACATTTCTGGTATATGAATAACATGATGTTTTTCAATGGCAAAAATCAATGAATATTGTAAAAGCACAACCAGTAATTTCTCCGCATTGCAAGGTGCAATTCTGAAATTTTTTGCTTTTTCCTGCTCCTCTTAGCATGATAAAGAAGATTCAAAGAGAGTGAGATGCCAGCTCCTTTCATTCAGTCAGTAGCTTCAATCATTTCTGGACGTTTTTCAATGGCAAAAATCAATGAATATTGTAAATGCACAAACAGTAATTTCTCCGCATTGCAAGGTGCAATTCTGAAATTTTTTGCTTTTTCCTGCTCCTCTTAGCATGATAAAGAAGATTCAAAGAGAGTGAGATGCCAGCTCCTTTCATTCAGTCAGTAGCTTCAATCATTTCTGGTATATGAATAACATGATGTTTTTCAATGGCAAAAATCAATGAATATTGTAAATGCACAAACAGTAATTTCTCCACATTGCAAGGTGCAATTCTGAAATTTTTTGCTTTTTCCTGCTCCTCTTAGCATGATAAAGAAGATTCAAAGAGAGTGAGATGCCAGCTCCTTTCATTCAGTCAGTAGCTTCAATCATTTCTGGACGTTTTTCAATGGCAAAAATCAATGAATATTGTAAATGCACAAACAGTAATTTCTCCGCATTGCAAGGTGCAATTCTGAAATTTTTTGCTTTTTCCTGCTCCTCTTAGCATGATAAAGAAGATTCAAAGAGAGCGAGATGCCAGCTCCTTTCATTCAGTCAGTAGCTTCAATCATTTCTGGTATATGAATAACATGATGTTTTTCAATGGCAAAAATCAATGAATATTGTAAATGCACAAACAGTAATTTCTCCGCATTGCAAGGTGCAATTCTGAAATTTTTTGCTTTTTCCTGCTCCTCTTAGCATGATAAAGAAGATTCAAAGAGAGTGAGATGCCAGCTCCTTTCATTCAGTCAGTAGCTTCAATCATTTCTGGACGTTTTTCAATGGCAAAAATCAATGAATATTGTAAATGCACAAACAGTAATTTCTCCGCATTGCAAGGTGCAATTCTGAAATTTTTTGCTTTTTCCTGCTCCTCTTAGCATGATAAAGAAGATTCAAAGAGAATGAGATGACAGCTCCTTTCATTCAGTCAGTAGCTTCAAACATTTCTGGTATATGAATAACATGATGTTTTTCAATGGCAAAAATCAATGAATATTGTAAATGCACAAACAGTAATTTCTCCGCATTGCAAGGTGCAATTCTGAAATTTTTTGCTTTTTCCTGCTCCTCTTAGCATGATAAAGAAGATTCAAAGAGAGTGAGATGCCAGCTCCTTTCATTCAGTCAGTAGCTTCAATCATTTCTGGACGTTTTTCAATGGCAAAAATCAATGAATATTGTAAATGCACAAACAATAATTTCTCCGCATTGCAAGGTGCAATTCTGAAATTTTTTGCTTTTTCCTGCTCCTCTTAGCATGATAAAGAAGATTCAAAGAGAGTGAGATGCCAGCTCCTTTCATTCAGTCAGTAGCTTCAATCATTTCTGGTATATGAGTAACATGATGTTTTTCAATGGCAAAAATCAATGAATATTGTAAATGCACAAACAGTAATTTCTCCGCATTGCAAGGTGCAATTCTGAAATTTTTTGCTTTTTCCTGCTCCTCTTAGCATGATAAAGAAGATTCAAAGAGAGTGAGATGCCAGCTCCTTTCATTCAGTCAGCAGCTTCAATCATTTCTGGACATTTTTCAATGGCAAAAATCAATGAATATTGTAAATGCACAAACAGTAATTTCTCCGCATTGCAAGGTGCAATTCTGAAATTTTTTGCTTTTTCCTGCTCCTCTTAGCATGATAAAGAAGATTCAAAGAGAGTGAGATGCCAGCTCCTTTCATTCAGTCAGTAGCTTCAAACATTTCTGGTATATGAATAACATGATGTTTTTCAATGGCAAAAATCAATGAATATTGTAAAAGCACAAACAGTAATTTCTCCGCATTGCAAGGCGCAATTCTGAAATTTTTTGCTTTTTCCTGCTCCTCTTAGCATGATAAAGAAGATTCAAAGAGAGTGAGATGCCAGCTCCTTTCATTCAGTCAGTAGCTTCAATCATTTCTGGACGTTTTTCAATGGCAAAAATCAATGAATATTGTAAATGCACAAACAGTAATTTCTCCGCATTGCAAGGTGCAATTCTGAAATTTTTTGCTTTTTCCTGCTCCTCTTAGCATGATAAAGAAGATTCAAAGAGAGTGAGATGCCAGCTCCTTTCATTCAGTCAGTAGCTTCAATTATTTCTGGACGTTTTTCAATGGCAAAAATCAATGAATATTGTAAATGCACAAACAGTAATTTCTCCGCATTGCAAGGTGCAATTCTGAAATTTTTTGCTTTTTCCTGCTCCTCTTAGCATGATAAAGAAGATTCAAAGAGAGTGAGATGCCAGCTCCTTTCATTCAGTCAGTTGCTTCAATCATTTCTGGACGTTTTTCAATGGCAAAAATCAATGAATATTGTAAATGCACAAACATTAATTTCTCCACATTGCAAGGTGCAATTCTGAAATTTTTTGCTTTTTCCTGCTCCTCTTAGCATGATAAAGAAGATTCAAAGAGAGTGAGATGCCAGCTCCTTTCATTCAGTCAGTAGCTTCAATCATTTCTGGACGTTTTTCAATGGCAAAAATCAATGAATATTGTAAATGCACAAACAGTAATTTCTCCGCATTGCAAGGTGCAATTCTGAAATTTTTTGCTTTTTCCTGCTCCTCTTTGCATGATAAAGAAGATTCAAAGAGAGTGAGATGCCAGCTCCTTTCATTCAGTCAGTAGCTTCAATCATTTCTGGTATATGAATAACATGATGTTTTTCAATGGCAAAAATCAATGAATATTGTAAATGCACAAACAGTAATTTCTCCGCATTGCAAGGTGCAATTCTGAAATTTTTGGCTTTTTCCTGCTCCTCTTAGCATGATAAAGAAGATTCAAAGAGAGTGATATGCCAGCTCCTTTCATTCAGTCAGTAGCTTCAATCATTTCTGGATGTTTTTCAATGGCAAAAATCAATGAATATTGTAAATGCACAAACAGTAATTTCTCCGCATTGCAAGGTGCAATTCTGAAATTTCTTGCATTTTCCTGCTCCTCTTAGGATGATAAAGAAGATTCAAAGAGAGTGAGATGCCAGCTCCTTTCATTCAGTCAGTAGCTTCAATCATTTCTGGACGTTTTTCAATGGCAAAAATCAATGAATATTGTAAATGCACAAACAGTAATTTCTCCGCATTGCAAGGTGCAATTCTGAAATTTTTTGCTTTTTCCTGCTCCTCTTAGCATGATAAAGAAGATTCAAAGAGAGTGAGATGCCAGCTCCTTTCATTCAGTCAGTAGCTTCAAACATTTCTGGTATATGAATAACATGATGTTTTTCAATGGCAAAAATCAATGAATATTGTAAATGCACAAACAGTAATTTCTCCGCATTGCAAGGTGCAATTCTGAAATTTTTTGCTTTTTCCTGCTCCTCTTAGCATGATAAAGAAGATTCAAAGAGAGTGAGATGCCAGCTCCTTTCATTCAGTCAGTAGCTTCAATCATTTCTGGACGTTTTTCAATGGCAAAAATCAATGAATATTGTAAATGCACAAACAGTAATTTCTCCGCATTGCAAGGTGCAATTCTGAAATTTTTTGCTTTTTCCTGCTCCTCTTAGCATGATAAAGAAGATTCAAAGAGAGTGAGATGTCAGCTTCTTTCATTCAGTCAGTAGCTTCAAACATTTCTGGGATATGAATAACATGATGTTTTTCAATGGCAAAAATTAATGAATATTGTAAATGCACAAACAGTAATTTCTCCGCATTGCAAGGTGCAATTCTGAAATTTTTTGCTTTTTCCTGCTCCTCTTAGCATGATAAAGAAGATTCAAAGAGAGTGAGATGCCAGCTCCTTTCATTCAGTCAGTAGCTTCAATCATTTCTGGACGTTTTTCAATGGCAAAAATCAATGAATATTGTAAATGCACAAACAGTAATTTCTCCGCATTGCAAGGTGCAATTCTGAAATTTTTTGCTTTTTCCTGCTCCTCTTAGCATGATAAAGAAGATTCAAAGAGAGTGAGATGCCAGCTCCTTTCATTCAGTCAGTAGCTTCAATCATTTCTGGACGTTTTTCAATGGCAAAAATCAATGAATATTGTAAATGCACAAACAGTAATTTCTCCGCATTGCAAGGTGCAATTCTGAAATTTTTTGCTTTTTCCTGCTCCTCTTAGCATGATAAAGAAGATTCAAAGAGAGTGAGATGCCAGCTCCTTTCATTCAGTCAGTAGCTTCAATCATTTCTGGTATATGAATAACATGATGTTTTTCAATGGCAAAAATCAATGAATATTGTAAATGCACAAACAGTAATTTCTCCGCATTGCAAGTTGCAATTCTGAAATTTTTTGCTTTTTCCTGCTCCTCTTAGCATGATAAAGAAGATTCAAAGAGAGTGAGATGCCAGCTCCTTTCATTCAGTCAGTAGCTTCAATCATTTCTGGACGTTTTTCAATGGCAAAAATCAATGAATATTGTAAATGCACAAACAGTAATTTCTCCGCATTGCAAGGTGCAATTCTGAAATTTTTTGATTTTTCCTGCTCCTCTTAGCATGATAAAGAAGATTCAAAGAGAGTGAGATGCCAGCTCCTTTCATTCAGTCAGTAGCTTCAATCATTTCTGGACGTTTTTCAATGGCAAAAATCAATGAATATTGTAAATGCACAAACAGTAATTTCTCCGCATTGCAAGGTGCAATTCTGAAATTTTTTGCTTTTTCCTGCTCCTCTTAGCATGATAAAGAAGATTCAAAGAGAGTGAGATGCCAGCTCCTTTCATTCAGTCAGTAGCTTCAAACATTTCTGGTATATGAATAACATGATGTTTTTCAATGGCAAAAATCAATGAATATTGTAAAAGCACAAACAGTAATTTCTCCGCATTGCAAGGTGCAATTCTGAAATTTTTTGCTTTTTCCTGCTCCTCTTAGCATGATAAAGAAGATTCAAAGAGAGTGAGATGCCAGCTCCTTTCATTCAGTCAGTAGCTTCAATCATTTCTGGACGTTTTTCAATGGCAAAAATCAATGAATATTGTAAATGCACAAACAGTAATTTCTCCGCATTGCAAGGTGCAATTCTGAAATTTTTTGCTTTTTCCTGCTCCTCTTAGCATGATAAAGAAGATTCAAAGAGAGTGAGATGCCAGCTCCTTTCATTCAGTCAGTAGCTTCAATCATTTCTGGTATATGAATAACATGATGTTTTTCAATGGCAAAAATCAATGAATATTGTAAATGCACAAACAGTAATTTCTCCACATTGCAAGGTGCAATTCTGAAATTTTTTGCTTTTTCCTGCTCCTCTTAGCATGATAAAGAAGATTCAAAGAGAGTGAGATGCCAGCTCCTTTCATTCAGTCAGTAGCTTCAATCTCTTCTGGACGTTTTTCAATGGCAAAAATCAATGAATATTGTAAATGCACAAACAGTAATTTCTCCGCATTGCAAGGTGCAATTCTGAAATTTTTTGCTTTTTCCTGCTGCTCTTAGCATGATAAAGAAGATTCAAAGAGAGCGAGATGCCAGCTCCTTTCATTCAGTCAGTAGCTTCAATCATTTCTGGTATATGAATAACATGATGTTTTTCAATGGCAAAAATCAATGAATATTGTAAATGCACAAACAGTAATTTCTCCGCATTGCAAGGTGCAATTCTGAAATTTTTTGCTTTTTCCTGCTCCTCTTAGCATGATAAAGAAGATTCAAAGAGAGTGAGATGCCAGCTCCTTTCATTCAGTCAGTAGCTTCAATCATTTCTGGACGTTTTTCAATGGCAAAAATCAATGAATATTGTAAATGCACAAACAGTAATTTCTCCGCATTGCAAGGTGCAATTCTGAAATTTTTTGCTTTTTCCTGCTCCTCTTAGCATGATAAAGAAGATTCAAAGAGAGTGAGATGCCAGCTCCTTTCATTCAGTCAGTAGCTTCAAACATTTCTGGTATATGAATAACATGATGTTTTTCAATGGCAAAAATCAATGAATATTGTAAATGCACAAACAGTAATTTCTCCGCATTGCAAGGTGCAATTCTGAAATTTTTTGCTTTTTCCTGCTCCTCTTAGCATGATAAAGAAGATTCAAAGAGAGTGAGATGCCAGCTCCTTTCATTCAGTCAGTAGCTTCAATCATTTCTGGACGTTTTTCAATGGCAAAAATCAATGAATATTGTAAATGCACAAACAGTAATTTCTCCGCATTGCAAGGTGCAATTCTGAAATTTTTTGCTTTTTCCTGCTCCTCTTAGCATGATAAAGAAGATTCAAAGAGAGTGAGATGCCAGCTCCTTTCATTCAGTCAGTAGCTTCAATCATTTCTGGACGTTTTTCAATGGCAAAAATCAATGAATATTGTAAATGCACAAACAGTAATTTCTCCGCATTGCAAGGTGCAATTCTGAAATTTTTTGCTTTTTCCTGCTCCTCTTAGCATGATAAAGAAGATTCAAAGAGAGTGAGATGCCAGCTCCTTTCATTCAGTCAGTAGCTTCAATCATTTCTGGTATATGAATAACATGATGTTTTTCAATGGCAAAAATCAATGAATATTGTAAATGCACAAACAGTAATTTCTCCACATTGCAAGGTGCAATTCTGAAATTTTTTGCTTTTTCCTGCTCCTCTTAGCATGATAAAGAAGATTCAAAGAGAGTGAGATGCCAGCTCCTTTCATTCAGTCAGTAGCTTCAATCTCTTCTGGACGTTTTTCAATGGCAAAAATCAATGAATATTGTAAATGCACAAACAGTAATTTCTCCGCATTGCAAGGTGCAATTCTGAAATTTTTTGCTTTTTCCTGCTGCTCTTAGCATGATAAAGAAGATTCAAAGAGAGCGAGATGCCAGCTCCTTTCATTCAGTCAGTAGCTTCAATCATTTCTGGTATATGAATAACATGATGTTTTTCAATGGCAAAAATCAATGAATATTGTAAATGCACAAACAGTAATTTCTCCGCATTGCAAGGTGCAATTCTGAAATTTTTTGCTTTTTCCTGCTCCTCTTAGCATGATAAAGAAGATTCAAAGAGAGTGAGATGCCAGCTCCTTTCATTCAGTCAGTAGCTTCAATCATTTCTGGACGTTTTTCAATGGCAAAAATCAATGAATATTGTAAATGCACAAACAGTAATTTCTCCGCATTGCAAGGTGCAATTCTGAAATTTTTTGCTTTTTCCTGCTCCTCTTAGCATGATAAAGAAGATTCAAAGAGAGTGAGATGCCAGCTCCTTTCATTCAGTCAGTAGCTTCAAACATTTCTGGTATATGAATAACATGATGTTTTTCAATGGCAAAAATCAATGAATATTGTAAATGCACAAACAGTAATTTCTCCGCATTGCAAGGTGCAATTCTGAAATTTTTTGCTTTTTCCTGCTCCTCTTAGCATGATAAAGAAGATTCAAAGAGAGTGAGATGCCAGCTCCTTTCATTCAGTCAGTAGCTTCAATCATTTCTGGACGTTTTTCAATGGCAAAAATCAATGAATATTGTAAATGCACAAACAGTAATTTCTCCGCATTGCAAGGTGCAATTCTGAAATTTTTTGCTTTTTCCTGCTCCTCTTAGCATGATAAAGAAGATTCAAAGAGAGTGAGATGCCAGCTCCTTTCATTCAGTCAGTAGCTTCAATCATTTCTGGACGTTTTTCAATGGCAAAAATCAATGAATATTGTAAATGCACAAACAGTAATTTCTCCGCATTGCAAGGTGCAATTCTGAAATTTTTTGCTTTTTCCTGCTCCTCTTAGCATGATAAAGAAGATTCAAAGAGAGTGAGATGCCAGCTCCTTTCATTCAGTCAGTAGCTTCAATCATTTCTGGTATATGAATAACATGATGTTTTTCAATGGCAAAAATCAATGAATATTGTAAATGCACAAACAGTAATTTCTCCGCATTGCAAGGTGCAATTCTGAAATTTTTTGCTTTTTCCTGCTCCTCTTAGCATGATAAAGAAGATTCAAAGAGAGTGAGATGCCAGCTCCTTTCATTCAGTCAGCAGCTTCAATCATTTCTGGACATTTTTCAATGGCAAAAATCAATGAATATTGTAAATGCACAAACAGTAATTTCTCCGCATTGCAAGGTGCAATTCTGAAATGTTTTGCTTTTTCCTGCTCCTCTTAGCATGATAAAGAAGATTCAAAGAGAGTGAGATGCCAGCTCCTTTCATTCAGTCAGTAGCTTCAATTATTTCTGGAAGTTTTTCAATGGCAAAAATCAATGAATATTGTAAATGCACAAACAGTAATTTCTCCGCATTGCAAGGTGCAATTCTGAAATTTTTTGCTTTTTCCTGCTCCTCTTAGCATGATAAAGAAGATTCAAAGAGAGTGAGATGCCAGCTCCTTTCATTCAGTCAGTAGCTTCAATCATTTCTGGTATATGAATAACATGATGTTTTTCAATGGCAAAAATCAATGAATATTGTAAATGCACAAACAGTAATTTCTCCGCATTGCAAGGTGCAATTCTGAAATTTTTTGCTTTTTCCTGCTCCTCTTAGCATGATAAAGAAGATTCAAAGAGAGTGAGATTCCAGCTCCTTTCATTCAGTCAGTAGCTTCAATCATTTCTGGTATATGAATAACATGATGTTTTTCAATGGCAAAAATCAATGAATATTGTAAATGCACAAACAGTAATTTCTCCGCATTGCAAGTTGCAATTCTGAAATTTTTTGCTTTTTCCTGCTCCTCTTAGCATGATAAAGAAGATTCAAAGAGAGTGAGATGCCAGCTCCTTTCATTCAGTCAGTAGCTTCAATTATTTCTGGACGTTTTTCAATGGCAAAAATCAATGAATATTGTAAATGCACAAACAGTAATTTCTCCGCATTGCAAGGTGCAATTCTGAAATTTTTTGCTTTTTCCTGCTCCTCTTAGCATGATAAAGAAGATTCAAAGAGAGTGAGATGCCAGCTCCTTTCATTCAGTCAGTTGCTTCAATCATTTCTGGACGTTTTTCAATGGCAAAAATCAGTGAATATTGTAAATGCACAAACAGTAATTTCTCCGCATTGCAAGGTGCAATTCTGAAATTTTTTGCTTTTTCCTGCTCCTCTTAGCATGATAAAGAAGATTCGAAGAGAGTGAGATGCCAGCTCCTTTCATTCAGTCAGTAGCTTCAATCATTTCTGGACGTTTTTCAATGGCAAAAATCAATGAATATTGTAAATGCACAAACAGTAATTTCTCCGCATTGCAAGGTGCAATTCTGAAATTTTTTGCTTTTTCCTGCTCCTCTTTGCATGATAAAGAAGATTCAAAGAGAGTGAGATGCCAGCTCCTTTCATTCAGTCAGTAGCTTCAATCATTTCTGGTATATGAATAACATGATGTTTTTCAATGGCAAAAATCAATGAATATTGTAAATGCACAAACAGTAATTTCTCCGCATTGCAAGGTGCAATTCTGAAATTTTTGGCTTTTTCCTGCTCCTCTTAGCATGATAAAGAAGATTCAAAGAGAGTGAGATGCCAGCTCCTTTCATTCAGTCAGTAGCTTCAATCATTTCTGGACGTTTTTCAATGGCAAAAATCAATGAATATTGTAAATGCACAAACAGTAGTTTCTCCGCATTGCAAGGTGCAATTCTGAAATTTTTTGCTTTTTCCTGCTCCTCTTAGCATGATAAAGAAGATTCAAAGAGAGTGAGATGCCAGCTCCTTTCATTCAGTCAGTAGCTTCAAACATTTCTGGTATATGAATAACATGTTTTTCAATGGCAAAAATCAATGAATATTGTAAAAGCACAAACAGTAATTTCTCCGCATTGCAAGGTGCAATTCTGAAATTTTTTGCTTTTTCCTGCTCCTCTTAGCATGATAAAGAAGATTCAAAGAGAGTGAGATGCCAGCTCCTTTCATTCAGTCAGTAGCTTCAATCATTTCTGGACGTTTTTCAATGGCAAAAATCAATGAATATTGTAAATGCACAAACAGTAATTTCTCCGCATTGCAAGGTGCAATTCTGAAATTTTTTGCTTTTTCCTGCTCCTCTTAGCATGATAAAGAAGATTCAAAGAGAGTGAGATGCCAGCTCCTTTCATTCAGTCAGTAGCTTCAATCATTTCTGGTATATGAATAACATGATGTTTTTCAATGGCAAAAATCAATGAATATTGTAAATGCACAAACAGTAATTTCTCCACATTGCAAGGTGCAATTCTGAAATTTTTTGCTTTTTCCTGCTCCTCTTAGCATGATAAAGAAGATTCAAAGAGAGTGAGATGCCAGCTCCTTTCATTCAGTCAGTAGCTTCAATCTCTTCTGGACGTTTTTCAATGGCAAAAATCAATGAATATTGTAAATGCACAAACAGTAATTTCTCCGCATTGCAAGGTGCAATTCTGAAATTTTTTGCTTTTTCCTGCTCCTCTTAGCATGATAAAGAAGATTCAAAGAGAGCGAGATGCCAGCTCCTTTCATTCAGTCAGTAGCTTCAATCATTTCTGGTATATGAATAACATGATGTTTTTCAATGGCAAAAATCAATGAATATTGTAAATGCACAAATAGTAATTTCTCCGCATTGCAAGGTGCAATTCTGAAATTTTTTGCTTTTTCCTGCTCCTCTTAGCATGATAAAGAAGATTCAAAGAGAGTGAGATGCCAGCTCCTTTCATTCAGTCAGTAGCTTCAATCATTTCTGGACGTTTTTCAATGGCAAAAATCAATGAATATTGTAAATGCACAAACAGTAATTTCTCCGCATTGCAAGGTGCAATTCTGAAATTTTTTGCTTTTTCCTGCTCCTCTTAGCATGATAAAGAAGATTCAAAGAGAGTGAGATGCCAGCTCCTTTCATTCAGTCAGTAGCTTCAAACATTTCTGGTATATGAATAACATGATGTTTTTCAATGGCAAAAATCAATGAATATTGTAAATGCACAAACAGTAATTTCTCCGCATTGCAAGGTGCAATTCTGAAATTTTTTGCTTTTTCCTGCTCCTCTTAGCATGATAAAGAAGATTCAAAGAGAGTGAGATGCCAGCTCCTTTCATTCAGTCAGTAGCTTCAATCATTTCTGGACGTTTTTCAATGGCAAAAATCAATGAATATTGTAAATGCACAAACAGTAATTTCTCCGCATTGCAAGGTGCAATTCTGAAATTTTTTGCTTTTTCCTGCTCCTCTTAGCATGATAAAGAAGATTCAAAGAGAGTGAGATGCCAGCTCCTTTCATTCAGTCAGTAGCTTCAATCATTTCTGGACGTTTTTCAATGGCAAAAATCAATGAATATTGTAAATGCACAAACAGTAATTTCTCCGCATTGCAAGGTGCAATTCTGAAATTTTTTGCTTTTTCCTGCTCCTCTTAGCATGATAAAGAAGATTCAAAGAGAGTGAGATGCCAGCTCCTTTCATTCAGTCAGTAGCTTCAATCATTTCTGGTATATGAATAACATGATGTTTTTCAATGGCAAAAATCAATGAATATTGTAAATGCACAAACAGTAATTTCTCCGCATTGCAAGGTGCAATTCTGAAATTTTTTGCTTTTTCCTGCTCCTCTTAGCATGATAAAGAAGATTCAAAGAGAGTGAGATGCCAGCTCCTTTCATTCAGTCAGCAGCTTCAATCATTTCTGGACATTTTTCAATGGCAAAAATCAATGAATATTGTAAATGCACAAACAGTAATTTCTCCGCATTGCAAGGTGCAATTCTGAAATGTTTTGCTTTTTCCTGCTCCTCTTAGCATGATAAAGAAGATTCAAAGAGAGTGAGATGCCAGCTCCTTTCATTCAGTCAGTAGCTTCAAACATTTCTGGTATATGAATAACATGATGTGTTTCAATGGCAAAAATCAATGAATATTGTAAAAGCACAAACAGTAATTTCTCCGCATTGCAAGGTGCAATTCTGAAATTTTTTGCTTTTTCCTGCTCCTCTTAGCATGATAAAGAAGATTCAAAGAGAGTGAGATGCCAGCTCCTTTCATTCAGTCAGTAGCTTCAATCATTTCTGGACGTTTTTCAATGGCAAAAATCAATGAATATTGTAAATGCACAAACAGTAATTTCTCCGCATTGCAAGGTGCCATTCTGAAATTTTTTGCTTTTTCCTGCTCCTCTTAGCATGATAAAGAAGATTCAAAGAGAGTGAGATTCCAGCTCCTTTCATTCAGTCAGTAGCTTCAATCATTTCTGGTATATGAATAACATGATGTTTTTCAATGGCAAAAATCAATGAATATTGTAAATGCACAAACAGTAATTTCTCCGCATTGCAAGTTGCAATTCTGAAATTTTTTGCATTTTCCTGCTCCTCTTAGCATGATAAAGAAGATTCAAAGAGAGTGAGATGCCAGCTCCTTTCATTCAGTCAGTAGCTTCAATTATTTCTGGACGTTTTTCAATGGCAAAAATCAATGAATATTGTAAATGCACAAACAGTAATTTCTCCGCATTGCAAGGTGCAATTCTGAAATTTTTTGCTTTTTCCTGCTCCTCTTAGCATGATAAAGAAGATTCAAAGAGAGTGAGATGCCAGCTCCTTTCATTCAGTCAGTTGCTTCAATCATTTCTGGACGTTTTTCAATGGCAAAAATCAGTGAATATTGTAAATGCACAAACAGTAATTTCTCCGCATTGCAAGGTGCAATTCTGAAATTTTTTGCTTTTTCCTGCTCCTCTTAGCATGATAAAGAAGATTCAAAGAGAGTGAGATGCCTTCTCCTTTCATTCAGTCAGTAGCTTCAATCATTTCTGGACGTTTTTCAATGGCAAAAATCAATGAATATTGTAAATGCACAAACAGTAATTTCTCCGCATTGCAAGGTGCAATTCTGAAATTTTTTGCTTTTTCCTGCTCCTCTTTGCATGATAAAGAAGATTCAAAGAGAGTGAGATGCCAGCTCCTTTCATTCAGTCAGTAGCTTCAATCATTTCTGGTATATGAATAACATGATGTTTTTCAATGGCAAAAATCAATGAATATTGTAAATGCACAAACAGTAATTTCTCCGCATTGCAAGGTGCAATTCTGAAATTTTTGGCTTTTTCCTGCTCCTCTTAGCATGATAAAGAAGATTCAAAGAGAGTGAGATGCCAGCTCCTTTCATTCAGTCAGTAGCTTCAATCATTTCTGGATGTTTTTCAATGGCAAAAATCAATGAATATTGTAAATGCACAAACAGTAATTTCTCCGCATTGCAAGGTGCAATTCTGAAATTTCTTGCATTTTCCTGCTCCTCTTAGCATGATAAAGAAGATTCAAAGAGAGTGAGATGCCAGCTCCTTTCATTCAGTCAGTAGCTTCAATCATTTCTGGACGTTTTTCAATGGCAAAAATCAATGAATATTGTAAATGCACAAACAGTAATTTCTCCGCATTGCAAGGTGCAATTCTGAAATTTTTTGCTTTTTCCTGCTCCTCTTAGCATGATAAAGAAGATTCAAAGAGAGTGCGATGCCAGCTCCTATCATTCAGTCAGTAGCTTCAAACATTTCTGGTATATGAATAACATGATGTTTTTCAATGGCAAAAATCAATGAATATTGTAAATGCACAAACAGTAATTTCTCCGCATTGCAAGGTGCAATTCTGAAATTTTTTGCTTTTTCCTGCTCCTCTTAGCATGATAAAGAAGATTCAAAGAGAGTGAGATGCCAGCTCCTTTCATTCAGTCAGTAGCTTCAATCATTTCTGGTATATGAATAACATGATGTTTTTCAATGGCAAAAATCAATGAATATTGTAAATGCACAAACAGTAATTTCTCCGCATTGCAAGTTGCAATTCTGAAATTTTTTGCTTTTTCCTGCTCCTCTTAGCATGATAAAGAAGATTCAAAGAGAGTGAGATGCCAGCTCCTTTCATTCAGTCAGTAGCTTCAATCATTTCTGGACGTTTTTCAATGGCAAAAATCAATGAATATTGTAAATGCACAAACAGTAATTTCTCCGCATTGCAAGGTGCAATTCTGAAATTTTTTGCTTTTTCCTGCTCCTCTTAGCATGATAAAGAAGATTCAAAGAGAGTGAGATGCCAGCTCCTTTCATTCAGTCAGTAGCTTCAATCATTTCTGGACGTTTTTCAATGGCAAAAATCAATGAATATTGTAAATGCACAAACAGTAATTTCTCCGCATTGCAAGGTGCAATTCTGAAATTTTTTGCTTTTTCCTGCTCCTCTTAGCATGATAAAGAAGATTCAAAGAGAGTGAGATGCCAGCTCCTTTCATTCAGTCAGTAGCTTCAAACATTTCTGGTATATGAATAACATGATGTTTTTCAATGGCAAAAATCAATGAATATTGTAAAAGCACAAACAGTAATTTCTCCGCATTGCAAGGTGCAATTCTGAAATTTTTTGCTTTTTCCTGCTCCTCTTAGCATGATAAAGAAGATTCAAAGAGAGTGAGATGCCAGCTCCTTTCATTCAGTCAGTAGCTTCAATCATTTCTGGACGTTTTTCAATGGCAAAAATCAATGAATATTGTAAATGCACAAACAGTAATTTCTCCGCATTGCAAGGTGCAATTCTGAAATTTTTTGCTTTTTCCTGCTCCTCTTAGCATGATAAAGAAGATTCAAAGAGAGTGAGATGCCAGCTCCTTTCATTCAGTCAGTAGCTTCAATCATTTCTGGTATATGAATAACATGATGTTTTTCAATGGCAAAAATCAATGAATATTGTAAATGCACAAACAGTAATTTCTCCGCATTGCAAGGTGCAATTCTGAAATTTTTTGCTTTTTCCTGCTCCTCTTAGCATGATAAAGAAGATTCAAAGAGAGTGAGATGCCAGCTCCTTTCATTCAGTCAGTAGCTTCAATCATTTCTGGACGTTTTTCAATGGCAAAAATCAATGAATATTGTAAATGCACAAACAGTAATTTCTCCGCATTGCAAGGTGCAATTCTGAAATTTTTTGCTTTTTCCTGCTCCTCTTAGCATGATAAAGAAGATTCAAAGAGAGTGAGATGCCAGCTCCTTTCATTCAGTCAGTAGCTTCAAACATTTCTGGTATATGAATAACATGATGTTTTTCAATGGCAAAAATCAATGAATATTGTAAATGCACAAACAGTAATTTCTCCGCATTGCAAGGTGCAATTCTGAAATTTTTTGCTTTTTCCTGCTCCTCTTAGCATGATAAAGAAGATTCAAAGAGAGTTAGATGCCAGCTCCTTTCATTCAGTCAGTAGCTTCAATCATTTCTGGACGTTTTTCAATGGCAAAAATCAATGAATATTGTAAATGCACAAACAGTAATTTCTCCGCATTGCAAGGTGCAATTCTGAAATTTTTTGCTTTTTCCTGCTCCTCTTAGCATGATAAAGAAGATTCAAAGAGAGTGAGATGCCAGCTCCTTTCATTCAGTCAGTAGCTTCAATCATTTCTGGACGTTTTTCAATGGCAAAAATCAATGAATATTGTAAATGCACAAACAGTAATTTCTCCGCATTGCAAGGTGCAATTCTGAAATTTTTTGCTTTTTCCTGCTCCTCTTTGCATGATAAAGAAGATTCAAAGAGAGTGAGATGCCAGCTCCTTTCATTCAGTCAGTAGCTTCAATCATTTCTGGTATATGAATAACATGATGTTTTTCAATGGCAAAAATCAATGAATATTGTAAATGCACAAACAGTAATTTCTCCGCATTGCAAGGTGCAATTCTGAAATTTTTTGCTTTTTCCTGCTCCTCTTAGCATGATAAAGAAGATTCAAAGAGAGTGAGATGCCAGCTCCTTTCATTCAGTCAGCAGCTTCAATCATTTCTGGACATTTTTCAATGGCAAAAATCAATGAATATTGTAAATGCACAAACAGTAATTTCTCCGCATTGCAAGGTGCAATTCTGAAATTTTTTGCTTTTTCCTGCTCCTCTTAGCATGATAAAGAAGATTCAAAGAGAGTGAGATGCCAGCTCCTTTCATTCAGTCAGTAGCTTCAAACATTTCTGGTATATGAATAACATGATGTTTTTCAATGGCAAAAATCAATGAATATTGTAAAAGCACAAACAGTAATTTCTCCGCATTGCAAGGTGCAATTCTGAAATTTTTTTGCTTTTTCCTGCTCCTCTTAGCATGATAAAGAAGATTCAAAGAGAGTGAGATGCCAGCTCCTTTCATTCAGTCAGTAGCTTCAATCATTTCTGGACGTTTTTCAATGGCAAAAATCAATGAATATTGTAAATGCACAAACAGTAATTTCTCCGCATTGCAAGGTGCAATTCTGAAATTTTTTGCTTTTTCCTGCTCCTCTTAGCATGATAAAGAAGATTCAAAGAGAGTGAGATGCCAGCTCCTTTCATTCAGTCAGTAGCTTCAATCATTTCTGGACGTTTTTCAATGGCAAAAATCAATGAATATTGTAAATGCACAAACAGTAATTTCTCCGCATTGCAAGGTGCAATTCTGAAATTTTTTGCTTTTTCCTGCTCCTCTTAGCATGATAAAGAAGATTCAAAGAGAGTGAGATGCCAGCTCCTTTCATTCAGTCAGTAGCTTCAATCATTTCTGGTATATGAATAACATGATGTTTTTCAATGGCAAAAATCAATGAATATTGTAAATGCACAAACAGTAATTTCTCCGCATTGCAAGGTGCAATTCTGAAATTTTTTGCTTTTTCCTGCTCCTCTTAGCATGATAAAGAAGATTCAAAGAGAGTGAGATGCCAGCTCCTTTCATTCAGTCAGCAGCTTCAATCATTTCTGGACATTTTTCAATGGCAAAAATCAATGAATATTGTAAATGCACAAACAGTAATTTCTCCGCATTGCAAGGTGCAATTCTGAAATTTTTTGCTTTTTCCTGCTCCTCTTAGCATGATAAAGAAGATTCAAAGAGAGTGAGATGCCAGCTCCTTTCATTCAGTCAGTAGCTTCAAACATTTCTGGTATATGAATAACATGATGTTTTTCAATGGCAAAAATCAATGAATATTGTAAAAGCACAAACAGTAATTTCTCCGCATTGCAAGGTGCAATTCTGAAATTTTTTGCTTTTTCCTGCTCCTCTTAGCATGATAAAGAAGATTCAAAGAGAGTGAGATGCCAGCTCCTTTCATTCAGTCAGTAGCTTCAATCATTTCTGGACGTTTTTCAATGGCAAAAATCAATGAATATTGTAAATGCACAAACAGTAATTTCTCCGCATTGCAAGGTGCAATTCTGAAATTTTTTGCTTTTTCCTGCTCCTCTTAGCATGATAAAGAAGATTCAAAGAGAGTGAGATGCCAGCTCCTTTCATTCAGTCAGTAGCTTCAATCATTTCTGGTATATGAATAACATGATGTTTTTCAATGGCAAAAATCAATGAATATTGTAAATGCACAAACAGTAATTTCTCCGCATTGCAAGTTGCAATTCTGAAATTTTTTGCTTTTTCCTGCTCCTCTTAGCATGATAAAGAAGATTCAAAGAGAGTGAGATGCCAGCTCCTTTCATTCAGTCAGTAGCTTCAATTATTTCTGGACGTTTTTCAATGGCAAAAATCAATGAATATTGTAAATGCACAAACAGTAATTTCTCCGCATTGCAAGGTGCAATTCTGAAATTTTTTGCTTTTTCCTGCTCCTCTTTGCATGATAAAGAAGATTCAAAGAGAGTGAGATGCCAGCTCCTTTCATTCAGTCAGTAACTTCAATCATTTCTGGTATATGAATAACATGATGTTTTTCAATGGCAAAAATCAATGAATATTGTAAATGCACAAACAGTAATTTCTCCGCATTGCAAGGTGCAATTCTGAAATTTTTGGCTTTTTCCTGCTCCTCTTAGCATGATAAAGAAGATTCAAAGAGAGTGAGATGCCAGCTCCTTTCATTCAGTCAGTAGCTTCAATCATTTCTGGATGTTTTTCAATGGCAAAAATCAATGAATATTGTAAATGCACAAACAGTAATTTCTCCGCATTGCAAGGTGCAATTCTGAAATTTCTTGCATTTTCCTGCTCCTCTTAGCATGATAAAGAAGATTCAAAGAGAGTGAGATGCCAGCTCCTTTCATTCAGTCAGTAGCTTCAATCATTTCTGGACGTTTTTCAATGGCAAAAATCAATGAATATTGTAAATGCACAAACAGTAATTTCTCCGCATTGCAAGGTGCAATTCTGAAATTTTTTGCTTTTTCCTGCTCCTCTTAGCATGATAAAGAAGATTCAAAGAGAGTGAGATGCCAGCTCCTTTCATTCAGTCAGTAGCTTCAATCATTTCTGGTATATGAATAACATGATGTTTTTCAATGGCAAAAATCAATGAATATTGTAAATGCACAAACAGTAATTTCTCCGCATTGCAAGTTGCAATTCTGAAATTTTTTGCTTTTTCCTGCTCCTCTTAGCATGATAAAGAAGATTCAAAGAGAGTGAGATTCCAGCTCCTTTCATTCAGTCAGTAGCTTCAATCATTTCTGGACGTTTTTCAATGGCAAAAATCAATGAATATTGTAAATGCACAAACAGTAATTTCTCCGCATTGCAAGGTGCAATTCTGAAATTTTTTGCTTTTTCCTGCTCCTCTTAGCATGATAAAGAAGATTCAAAGAGAGTGAGATGCCAGCTCCTTTCATTCAGTCAGTAGCTTCAATCATTTCTGGACGTTTTTCAATGGCAAAAATCAATGAATATTGTAAATGCACAAACAGTAATTTCTCCGCATTGCAAGATGCAATTCTGAAATTTTTTGCTTTTTCCTGCTCCTCTTAGCATGATAAAAAAGATTCAAAGAGAGTGAGATGCCAGCTCCTTTCATTCAGTCAGTAGCTTCAATCATTTCTGGACGTTTTTCAATGGCAAAAATCAATGAATATTGTAAATGCACAAACAGTAATTTCTCCGCATTGCAAGTTGCAATTCTGAAATTTTTTGCTTTTTCCTGCTCCTCTTAGCATGATAAAGAAGATTCAAAGAGAGTGAGATGCCAGCTCCTTTCATTCAGTCAGTAGCTTCAATCATTTCTGGTATATGAATAACATGATGTTTTTCAATGGCAAAAATCAATGAATATTGTAAATGCACAAACAGTAATTTCTCCGCATTGCAAGGTGCAATTCTGAAATTTTTTGCTTTTTCCTGCTCCTCTTAGCATGATAAAGAAGATTCAAAGAGAGTGAGATGCCAGCTCCTTTCATTCAGTCAGTAGCTTCAATCATTTCTGGACGTTTTTCAATGGCAAAAATCAATGAATATTGTAAATGCACAAACAGTAATTTCTCCGCATTGCAAGGTGCAATTCTGAAATTTTTTGCTTTTTCCTGCTCCTCTTAGCATGATAAAGAAGATTCAAAGAGAGTGAGATGCCAGCTCCTTTCATTCAGTCAGTAGCTTCAGTCATTTCTGGACGTTTTTCAATGGCAAAAATCAATGAATATTGTAAATGCACAAACAGTAATTTCTCCGCATTGCAAGGTGCAATTCTGAAATTTTTTGCTTTTTCCTGCTCCTCTTAGCATGATAAAGAAGATTCAAAGAGAGTGAGATGCCAGCTCCTTTCATTCAGTCAGTAGCTTCAAACATTTCTGGTATAAACATTTCTGGACGTTTTTCAATGGCAAAAATCAATGAATATTGTAAATGCACAAACAGTAATATCTCCACATTGCAAGGTGCAATTCTGAAATTTTTTGCTTTTTCCTGCTAATCCTAGCATGATAAAGAAGATTCAAATAGAGTGAGATGCCAGCTCCTTTCATTCAGTCAGTAGCTTCAAACATTTCTGGACGTTTTTCAATGGCAAAATTCAATGAATATTGTAAATGCACAAACAGTAATATCTCCACATTGCCAGGTGCAATTCTGAAATTTTTTGCTTTTTCCTGCTAATCCTAGCATGATAAAGAAGATTCAAAGAGAGTGAGATGCCAGCTCCTTTCATTCAGTCAGTAGCTTCAATCATTTCTGGACGTTTTTCAATGGCAAAAATCAATGAATATTGTAAATGCACAAACAGTAATTTCTCCGCATTGCAAGGTGCAATTCTGAAATTTTTTGCTTTTTCCTGCTCCTCTTAGCATGATAAAGAAGATTCAAAGAGAGTGAGATGCCAGCTCCTTTCATTCAGTCAGTAGCTTCAATCATTTCTGGACGTTTTTCAATGGCAAAAATCAATGAATATTGTAAATGCACAAACAGTAATTTCTCCGCATTGCAAGGTGCAATTCTGAAATTTTTTGCTTTTTCCTGCTCCTCTTAGCATGATAAAGAAGATTCAAAGAGAGTGAGATGCCAGCTCCTTTCATTCAGTCAGTAGCTTCAATCATTTCTGGTATATGAATAACATGATGTTTTTCAATGGCAAAAATCAATGAATATTGTAAATGCACAAACAGTAATTTCTCCGCATTGCAAGGTGCAATTCTGAAATTTTTTGCTTTTTCCTGCTCCTCTTAGCATGATAAAGAAGATTCAAAGAGAGTGAGATGCCAGATCCTTTCATTCAGTCAGTAGCTTCAATCATTTCTGGACGTTTTTCAATGGCAAAAATCAATGAATATTGTAAATGCACAAACAGTAATTTCTCCGCATTGCAAGATGCAATTCTGAAATTTTTTGCTTTTTCCTGCTCCTCTTAGCATGATAAAGAAGATTCAAAGAGAGTGAGATGCCAGCTCCTTTCATTCAGTCAGTAGCTTCAGTCATTTCTGGACGTTTTTCAATGCAAAAATCAATGAATATTGTAAATGCACAAACAGTAATTTCTCCGCATTGCAAGGTGCAATTCTGAAATTTTTTGCTTTTTCCTGCTCCTCAGCATGATAAAGAAGATTCAAAGAGAGTGAGATGCCAGCTCCTTTCATTCAGTCAGTAGCTTCAATCATTTCTGGTATATGAATAACATGATGTTTTTCAATGGCAAAAATCAATGAATATTGTAAATGCACAAACAGTAATTTCTCCGCATTGCAAGGTGCAATTCTGAAATTTTTTGCTTTTTCCTGCTCCTCTTAGCATGATAAAGAAGATTCAAAGAGAGTGAGATGCCAGCTCCTTTCATTCAGTCAGTAGCTTCAATCATTTCTGGATGTTTTTCAATGGCAAAAATCAATGAATATTGTAAATGCACAAACAGTAATTTCTCCGCATTGCAAGGTGCAATTCTGAAATTTCTTGCATTTTCCTGCTCCTCTTAGCATGATAAAGAAGATTCAAAGAGAATGAGATGCCAGCTCCTTTCATTCAGTCAGTAGCTTCAATCATTTCTGGACGTTTTTCAATGGCAAAAATCAATGAATATTGTAAATGCACAAACAGTAATTTCTCGTCATTGCAAGGTGCAATTCTGAAATTTTTTGCTTTTTCCTGCTCCTCTTAGCATGATAAAGAAGATTCAAAGAGAGTGAGATGCCAGCTCCTTTCATTCAGTCAGTAGCTTCAAACATTTCTGGTATATGAATAACATGATGTTTTTCAATGGCAAAAATCAATGAATATTGTAAATGCACAAACAGTAATTTCTCCGCATTGCAAGGTGCAATTCTGAAATTTTTTGCTTTTTCCTGCTCCTCTTAGCATGATAAAGAAGATTCAAAGAGAGTGAGATGCCAGCTCCTTTCATTCAGTCAGTAGCTTCAATCATTTCTGGACGTTTTTCAATGGCAAAAATCAATGAATATTGTAAATGCACAAACAGTAATTTCTCCGCATTGCAAGGTGCAATTCTGAAATTTTTTGCTTTTTCCTGCTCCTCTTAGCATGATAAAGAAGATTCAAAGAGAGTGAGATGCCAGCTTCTTTCATTCAGTCAGTAGCTTCAAACATTTCTGGGATATGAATAACATGATGTTTTTCAATGGCAAAAATTAATGAATATTGTAAATGCACAAACAGTAATTTCTCCGCATTGCAAGGTGCAATTCTGAAATTTTTTGCTTTTTCCTGCTCCTCTTAGCATGATAAAGAAGATTCAAAGAGAGTGAGATGCCAGCTCCTTTCATTCAGTCAGTAGCTTCAATCATTTCTGGACGTTTTTCAATGGCAAAAATCAATGAATATTGTAAATGCACAAACAGTAATTTCTCCGCATTGCAAGGTGCAATTCTGAAATTTTTTGCTTTTTCCTGCTCCTCTTAGCATGATAAAGAAGATTCAAAGAGAGTGAGATGCCAGCTCCTTTCATTCAGTCAGTAGCTTCAATCATTTCTGGACGTTTTTCAATGGCAAAAATCAATGAATATTGTAAATGCACAAACAGTAATTTCTCCGCATTGCAAGGTGCAATTCTGAAATTTTTTGCTTTTTCCTGCTCCTCTTAGCATGATAAAGAAGATTCAAAGAGAGTGAGATGCCAGCTCCTTTCATTCAGTCAGTAGCTTCAATCATTTCTGGTATATGAATAACATGATGTTTTTCAATGGCAAAAATCAATGAATATTGTAAATGCACAAACAGTAATTTCTCCGCATTGCAAGTTGCAATTCTGAAATTATTTGCTTTTTCCTGCTCCTCTTAGCATGATAAAGAAGATTCAAAGAGAGTGAGATTCCAGCTCCTTTCATTCAGTCAGTAGCTTCAATCATTTCTGGACGTTTTTCAATGGCAAAAATCAATGAATATTGTAAATGCACAAACAGTAATTTCTCCGCATTGCAAGGTGCAATTCTGAAATTTTTTGCTTTTTCCTGCTCCTCTTAGCATGATAAAGAAGATTCAAAGAGAGTGAGATGCCTGCTCCTTTCATTCAGTCAGTAGCTTCAATCATTTCTGGACGGTTTTCAATGGCAAAAATCAATGAATATTGTAAATGCACAAACAGTAATTTCTCCGCATTGCAAGATGCAATTCTGAAATTTTTTGCTTTTTCCTGCTCCTCTTAGCATGATAAAGAAGATTCAAAGAGAGTGAGATGCCAGCTCCTTTCATTCAGTCAGTAGCTTCAATCATTTCTGGACGTTTTTCAATGGCAAAAATCAATGAATATTGTAAATGCACAAACAGTAATTTCTCCGCATTGCAAGGTGCAATTCTGAAATTTTTTGCTTTTTCCTGCTCCTCTTAGCATGATAAAGAAGATTCAAAGAGAGTGAGATGCCAGCTCCTTTCATTCAGTCAGTAGCTTCAATCATTTCTGGTATATGAATAACATGATGTTTTTCAATGGCAAAAATCAATGAATATTGTAAATGCACAAACAGTAATTTCTCCGCATTGCAAGGTGCAATTCTGAAATTTTTTGCTTTTTCCTGCTCCTCTTAGCATGATAAAGAAGATTCAAAGAGAGTGAGATGCCAGCTCCTTTCATTCAGTCAGTAGCTTCAATCATTTCTGGACGTTTTTCAATGGCAAAAATCAATGAATATTGTAAATGCACAAACTGTAATTTCTCCGCATTGCAAGGTGCAATTCTGAAATTTTTTGCTTTTTCCTGCTCCTCTTAGCATGATAAAGAAGATTCAAAGAGAGTGAGATGCCAGCTCCTTTCATTCAGTCAGTAGCTTCAGTCATTTCTGGACGTTTTTCAATGGCAAAAATCATTGAATATTGTAAATGCACAAACAGTAATTTCTCCGCATTGCAAGGTGCAATTCTGAAATTTTTTGCTTTTTCCTGCTCCTCTTAGCATGATAAAGAAGATTCAAAGAGAGTGAGATGCCAGCTCCTTTCATTCAGTCAGTAGCTTCAATCATTTCTGGTATATGAATAACATGATGTTTTTCAATGGCAAAAATCAATGAATATTGTAAATGCACAAACAGTAATTTCTCCGCATTGCAAGGTGCAATTCTGAAATTTTTTGCTTTTTCCTGCTCCTCTTAGCATGATAAAGAAGATTCAAAGAGAGTGAGATGCCAGCTCCTTTCATTCAGTCAGTAGCTTCAATCATTTCTGGACGTTTTTCAATGGCAAAAATCAATGAATATTGTAAATGCACAAACAGTAATTTCTCCGCATTGCAACGTGCAATTCTGAAATTTTTTGCTTTTTCCTGCTCCTCTTAGCATGATAAAGAAGATTCAAAGAGAGTGAGATGCCAGCTCCTTTCATTCAGTCAGTAGCTTCAATCATTTCTGGTATATGAATAACATGATGTTTTTCAATGGCAAAAATCAATGAATATTGTAAATGCACAAACAGTAATTTCTCCGCATTGCAAGTTGCAATTCTGAAATTTTTTGCTTTTTCCTGCTCCTCTTAGCATGATAAAGAAGATTCAAAGAGAGTGAGATTCCAGCTCCTTTCATTCAGTCAGTAGCTTCAATCATTTCTGGACGTTTTTCAATGGCAAAAATCAATGAATATTGTAAATGCACAAACAGTAATTTCTCCGCATTGCAAGGTGCAATTCTGAAATTTTTTGCTTTTTCGTGCTCCTCTTAGCATGATAAAGAAGATTCAAAGAGAGTGAGATGCCAGCTCCTTTCATTCAGTCAGTAGCTTCAATCATTTCTGGACGTTTTTCAATGGCAAAAATCAATGAATATTGTAAATGCACAAACAGTAATTTCTCCGCATTGCAAGATGCAATTCTGAAATTTTTTGCTTTTTCCTGCTCCTCTTAGCATGATAAAGAAGATTCAAAGAGAGTGAGATGCCAGCTCCTTTCATTCAGTCAGTAGCTTCAATCATTTCTGGACGTTTTTCAATGGCAAAAATCAATGAATATTGTAAATGCACAAACAGTAATTTCTCCGCATTGCAAGGTGCAATTCTGAAATTTTTTGCTTTTTCCTGCTCCTCTTAGCATGATAAAGAAGATTCAAAGAGAGTGAGATGCCAGCTCCTTTCATTCAGTCAGTAGCTTCAATCATTTCTGATATATGAATAACATGATGTTTTTCAATGGCAAAAATCAATGAATATTGTAAATGCACAAACAGTAATTTCTCCGCATTGCAAGGTGCAATTCTGAAATTTTTTGCTTTTTCCTGCTCCTCTTAGCATGATAAAGAAGATTCAAAGAGAGTGAGATGCCAGCTCCTTTCATTCAGTCAGTAGCTTCAATCATTTCTGGACGTTTTTCAATGGCAAAAATCAATGAATATTGTAAATGCACAAACTGTAATTTCTCCGCATTGCAAGGTGCAATTCTGAAATTTTTTGCTTTTTCCTGCTCCTCTTAGCATGATAAAGAAGATTCAAAGAGAGTGAGATGCCAGCTCCTTTCATTCAGTCAGTAGCTTCAAACATTTCTGGTATAAACATTTCTGGACGTTTTTCAATGGCAAAAATCAATGAATATTGTAAATGCACAAACAGTAATATCTCCACATTGCAAGGTGCAATTCTGAAATTTTTTGCTTTTTCCTGCTAATCCTAGCATGATAAAGAAGATTCAAATAGAGTGAGATGCCAGCTCCTTTCATTCAGTCAGTAGCTTCAAACATTTCTGGACGTTTTTCAATGGCAAAATTCAATGAATATTATAAATGCACAAACAGTAATATCTCCACATTGCCAGGTGCAATTCTGAAATTTTTTGCTTTTTCCTGCTAATCCTAGCATGATAAAGAAGATTCAAAGAGAGTGAGATGCCAGCTCCTTTCATTCAGTCAGTAGCTTCAATCATTTCTGGACGTTTTTCAATGGCAAAAATCAATGAATATTGTAAATGGACAAACAGTAATTTCTTCGCATTGCAAGGTGCAATTCTGAAATTTTTTGCTTTTTCCTGCTCCTCTTAGCATGATAAAGAAGATTCAAAGAGAGTGAGATGCCAGCTCCTTTCATTCAGTCAGTAGCTTCAATCATTTCTGGACGTTTTTCAATGGCAAAAATCAATGAATATTGTAAATGCACAAACAGTAATTTCTCCGCATTGCAAGGTGCAATTCTGAAATTTTTTGCTTTTTCCTGCTCCTCTTAGCATGATAAAGAAGATTCAAAGAGAGTGAGATGCCAGCTCCTTTCATTCAGTCAGTAGCTTCAATCATTTCTGGTATATGAATAACATGATGTTTTTCAATGGCAAATATCAATGAATATTGTAAATGCACAAACAGTAATTTCTCCGCATTGCAAGGTGCAATTCTGAAATTTTTTGCTTTTTCCTGCTCCTCTTAGCATGATAAAGAAGATTCAAAGAGAGTGAGATGCCAGCTCCTTTCATTCAGTCAGTAGCTTCAATCATTTCTGGACGTTTTTCAATGGCAAAAATCAATGAATATTGTAAATGCACAAACAGTAATTTCTCCGCATTGCAAGATGCAATTCTGAAATTTTTTGGTTTTTCCTGCTCCTCTTAGCATGATAAAGAAGATTCAAAGAGAGTGAGATGCCAGCTCCTTTCATTCAGTCAGTAGCTTCAGTCATTTCTGGACGTTTTTCAATGGCAAAAATCAATGAATATTGTAAATGCACAAACAGTAATTTCTCCGCATTGCAAGGTGCAATTCTGAAATTTTTTGCTTTTTCCTGCTCCTCTTAGCATGATAAAGAAGATTCAAAGAGAGTGAGATGCCAGCTCCTTTCTTTCAGTCAGTAGCTTCAAACATTTCTGGTATAAACATTTCTGGACGTTTTTCAATGGCAAAAATCAATGAATATTGTAAATGCACAAACAGTAATATCTCCACATTGCAAGGTGCAATGCTGAAATTTTTTGCTTTTTCCTGCTAATCCTAGCATGATAAAGAAGATTCAAATAGAGTGAGATGCCAGCTCCTTTCATTCAGTCAGTAGCTTCAAACATTTCTGGACGTTTTTCATTGGCAAAAATCAATGAATATTGTAAATGCACAAACAGTAATATCTCCACATTGCAAGGTGCAATTCTGAAATTTTTTGCTTTTTCCTGCTAATCCTAGCATGATAAAGAAGATTCAAAGAGAGTGAGATGTCAGCTCCTTTCATTCAGTCAGTAGCTTCAAACATTTCTGGTATATGAATAACATGATGTTTTTCAATGGCAAAAATCAATGAATATTGTAAATGCACAAACAGTAATATCTCCACATTGCAAGGTGCAATTCTGAAATTTTTTGCTTTTTCCTGCTAATCCTAGCATGATAAAGAAGATTCAAAGAGAGTGAGATGCCAGCTCCTTTCATTCAGTCAGTAGCTTCAAACATTTCTGGACGTTTTTCAATGGCAAAAATCAATGAATATTGTAAATGCACAAACAGTAATATCTCCACATTGCAAGGTGCAATTCTGAAATTTTTTGCTTTTTCCTGCTACTCCTAGCATGATAAAGACGATTCAAAGAGAGTGAGATGCCAGCTCCTTTCATTCAGTCAGTAGCTTCAATCATTTCTGGACGTTTTTCAATGGCAAAAATCAATGAATATTGTAAATGCACAAACAGTAATTTCTCCGCATTGCAAGGTGCAATTCTGAATTTTTTGGCTTTTTCCTGCTCCTCTTAGCATGGTAAAGAAGATTCAAAGAGAGTGAGATGCCAGCTCCTTTCATTCAGTCAGTAGCTTCAGTCATTTCTGGACGTTTTTCAATGGCAAAAATCAATGAATATTGTAAATGCACAAAAAGTAATTTCTCCGCATTGCAAGGTGCAATTCTGAAATTTTTTGCTTTTTCCTGCTCCTCTTAGCATGATAAAGAAGATTCAAAGAGAGTGAGATGCCAGCTCCTTTCATTCAGTCAGTAGCTTCAAACATTTCTGGTATAAACATTTCTGGACGTTTTTCAATGGCAAAAATCAATGAATATTGTAAATGCACAAACAGTAATATCTCCACATTGCAAGGTGCAATTCTGAAATTTTTTGCTTTTCCTGCTAATCCTAGCATGATAAAGAAGATTCAAATAGAGTGAGATGCCAGCTCCTTTCATTCAGTCAGTAGCTTCAAACATTTCTGGACGTTTTTCAATGGCAAAATTCAATGAATATTGTAAATGCACAAACAGTAATATCTCCACATTGCAAGGTGCAATTCTGAAATTTTTTGCTTTTTCCTGCTAATCCTAGCATGATAAAGAAGATTCAAAGAGAGTGAGATGCCAGCTCCTTTCATTCAGTCAGTAGCTTCAATCATTTCTGGACGTTTTTCAATGGCAAAAATCAATGAATATTGTAAATGCACAAACAGTAATTTCTCCGCATTGCAAGGTGCAATTCTGAAATTTTTGGCTTTTTCCTGCTCCTCTTAGCATGATAAAGAAGATTCAAAGAGAGTGAGATGCCAGCTCCTTTCATTCAGTCAGTAGCTTCAATCATTTCTGGATGTTTTTCAATGGCAAAAATCAATGAATATTGTAAATGCACAAACAGTAATTTCTCCGCATTGCAAGGTGCAATTCTGAAATTTTTTGCTTTTTCCTGCTCCTCTTAGCATGATAAAGAAGATTCAAAGAGAGTGAGATGCCAGCTCCTTTCATTCAGTCAGTAGCTTCAATCATTTCTGGTATATGAATAACATGATGTTTTTCAATGGCAAAAATCAATGAATATTGTAAATGCACAAACAGTAATTTCTCCGCATTGCAAGGTGCAATTCTGAAATTTTTTGCTTTTTCCTGCTCCTCTTAGCATGATAAAGAAGATTCAAAGAGAGTGAGATGCCAGCTCCTTTCATTCAGTCAGTAGCTTCAATCATTTCTGGACGTTTTTCAATGGCAAAAATCAATGAATATTGTAAATGCACAAACAGTAATATCTCCACATTGCAAGGTGCAATGCTGAAATTTTTTGCTTTTTCCTGCTAATCCTAGGATTATAAAGAAGATTCAAATAGAGTGAGATGCCAGCTCCTTTCATTCAGTCAGTAGCTTCAAACATTTCTGGACGTTTTTCAATGGCAAAAATCAATGAATATTGTAAATGCACAAACAGTAATATCTCCACATTGCAAGGTGCAATTCTGAAATTTTTTGCTTTTTCCTGCTAATCCTAGCATGATAAAGAAGATTCAAAGAGAGTGAGATGTCAGCTCCTTTCATTCAGTCAGTAGCTTCAAACATTTCTGGTATATGAATAACATGATGTTTTTCAATGGCAAAAATCAATGAATATTGTAAATGCACAAACAGTAATATCTCCACATTGCAAGGTGCAATTCTGAAATTTTTTGCTTTTTCCTGCTAATCCTAGCATGATAAAGAAGATTCAAAGAGAGTGAGATGCCAGCTCCTTTCATTCAGTCAGTAGCTTCAAACATTTCTGGACGTTTTTCAATGGCAAAAATCAATGAATATTGTAAATGCACAAACAGTAATATCTCCACATTGCAAGGTGCAATTCTGAAATTTTTTGCTTTTTCCTGCTACTCCTAGCATGATAAAGAAGATTCAAAGAGAGTGAGATGCCAGCTCCTTTCATTCAGTCAGTAGCTTCAAACATTTCTGGACGTTTTTCAATGGCAAAAATCAATGAATATTGTAAATGCACAAACAGTAATATCTCCACATTGCAAGGTGCAATTCTGAAATTTTTTGCTTTTTCCTGCTAATCCTAGCATGATAAAGAAGATTCAAAGAGAGTGAGATGCCAGCTCCTTTCATTCAGTCAGTAGCTTCAAACATTTCTGGTATAAACATTTCTGGATGTTTTTCAATGGCAAAAATCAATGAATATTGTAAATGCACAAACAGTAATATCTCCACATTGCAAGGTGCAATGCTGAAATTTTTTGCTTTTTCCTGCTAATCCTAGGATTATAAAGAAGATTCAAATAGAGTGAGATGCCAGCTCCTTTCATTCAGTCAGTAGCTTCAAACATTTCTGGACGTTTTTCAATGGCAAAAATCAATGAATATTGTAAATGCACAAACAGTAATATCTCCACATTGCAAGGTGCAATTCTGAAATTTTTTGCTTTTTCCTGCTAATCCTAGCATGATAAAGAAGATTCAAAGAGAGTGAGATGTCAGCTCCTTTCATTCAGTCAGTAGCTTCAAACATTTCTGGTATATGAATAACATGATGTTTTTCAATGGCAAAAATCAATGAATATTGTAAATGCACAAACAGTAATATCTCCACATTGCAAGGTGCAATTCTGAAATTTTTTGCTTTTTCCTGCTAATCCTAGCATGATAAAGAAGATTCAAAGAGAGTGAGATGCCAGCTCCTTTCATTCAGTCAGTAGCTTCAAACATTTCTGGACGTTTTTCAATGGCAAAAATCAATGAATATTGTAAATGCACAAACAGTAATATCTCCACATTGCAAGGTGCAATTCTGAAATTTTTTGCTTTTTCCTGCTACTCCTAGCATGATAAAGAAGATTCAAAGAGAGTGAGATGCCAGCTCCTTTCATTCAGTCAGTAGCTTCAAACATTTCTGGACGTTTTTCAATGGCAAAAATCAATGAATATTGTAAATGCACAAACAGTAATATCTCCACATTGCAAGGTGCAATTCTGAAATTTTTTGCTTTTTCCTGCTAATCCTAGCATGATAAAGAAGATTCAAAGAGAGTGAGATGCCAGCTCCTTTCATACAGTCAGTAGCTTCAAACATTTCTGGACGTTTTTCAATGGCAAAAATCAATGAATATTGTAAATGCACAAACAGTAATATCTCCACATTGCAAGGTGCAATTCTGAAATTTTTTGCTTTTTCCTGCTCCTCTTAGCATGATAAAGAAGATTCAAAGAGAGTGAGATGCCAGCTCCTTTCATTCAGTCAGTAGCTTCAATCATTTCTGGTATATGAATAACATGATGTTTTTCAATGGCAAAAATCAATGAATATTGTAAATGCACAAACAGTAATTTCTCCGCATTGCAAGGTGCAATTCTGAAATTTTTTGCTTTTTCCTGCTCCTCTTAGCATGATAAAGAAGATTCAAAGAGAGTGAGATGCCAGCTCCTTTCATTCAGTCAGTAGCTTCAATCATTTCTGGACGTTTTTCAATGGCAAAAATCAATGAATATTGTAAATGCACAAACAGTAATTTCTCCGCATTGCAAGGTGCAATTCTGAAATTTTTTTGCTTTTTCCTGCTCCTCTTAGCATGATAAACAAGATTCAAAGAGAGTGAGATGCCAGCTCCTTTCATTCAGTCAGTAGCTTCAAACATTTCTGGACGTTTTTCAATGGCAAAATTCAATGAATATTGTAAATGCACAAACAGTAATATCTCCACATTGCAAGGTGCAATTCTGAAATTTTTTGCTTTTTCCTGCTAATCCTAGCATGATAAAGAAGATTCAAAGAGAGTGAGATGCCAGCTCCTTTCATTCAGTCAGTAGCTTCAATCATTTCTGGACGTTTTTCAATGGCAAAAATCAATGAATATTGTAAATGCACAAACAGTAATTTCTCCGCATTGCAAGGTGCAATTCTGAAATTTTTTGCTTTTTCCTGCTCCTCTTAGCATGATAAAGAAGATTCAAAGAGAGTGAGATGCCAGCTCCTTTCATTCAGTCAGTAGCTTCAATCATTTCTGGATGTTTTTCAATGGCAAAAATCAATGAATATTGTAAATGCACAAACAGTAATTTCTCCGCATTGCAAGGTGCAATTCTGAAATTTTTTGCTTTTTCCTGCTCCTCTTAGCATGATAAAGAAGATTCAAAGAGAGTGAGATGCCAGCTCCTTTCATTCAGTCAGTAGCTTCAATCATTTCTGGTATATGAATAACATGATGTTTTTCAATGGCAAAAATCAATGAATATTGTAAATGCACAAACAGTAATTTCTCCGCATTGCAAGGTGCAATTCTGAAATTTTTTGCTTTTTCCTGCTCCTCTTAGCATGATAAAGAAGATTCAAAGAGAGTGAGATGCCAGCTCCTTTCATTCAGTCAGTAGCTTCAATCATTTCTGGACGTTTTTCAATGGCAAAAATCAATGAATATTGTAAATGCACAAACAGTAATTTCTCCACATTGCAAGATGCAATTCTGAAATTTTTTGCTTTTTCCTGCTCCTCTTAGCATGATAAAGAAGATTTAAAGAGAGTGAGATGCCAGCTCCTTTCATTCAGTCAGTAGCTTCAGTCATTTCTGGACGTTTTTCAATGGCAAAAATCAATGAATATTGTAAATGCACAAACAGTAATTTCTCCGCATTGCAAAGTGCAATTCTGAAATTTTTTGCTTTTTCCTGCTCCTCTTAGCATGATAAAGAAGATTCAAAGAGAGTGAGATGCCAGCTCCTTTCATTCAGTCAGTAGCTTCAAACATTTCTGGTATAAACATTTCTGGATGTTTTTCAATGGCAAAAATCAATGAATATTGTAAATGCACAAACAGTAATATCTCCACATTGCAAGGTGCAATGTTGAAATTTTTTGCTTTTTCCTGCTAATCCTAGGATGATAAAGAAGATTCAAATAGAGTGAGATGCCAGCTCCTTTCATTCAGTCAGTAGCTTCAAACATTTCTGGACGTTTTTCAATGGCAAAAATCAATGAATATTGTAAATGCACAAACAGTAATATCTCCACATTGCAAGGTGCAATTCTGAAATTTTTTGCTTTTTCCTGCTAATCCTAGCATGATAAAGAAGATTCAAAGAGAGTGAGATGTCAGCTCCTTTCATTCAGTCAGTAGCTTCAAACATTTCTGGTATATGAATAACATGATGTTTTTCAATGGCAAAAATCAATGAATATTGTAAATGCACAAACAGTAATATCTCCACATTGCAAGGTGCAATTCTGAAATTTTTTGCTTTTTCCTGCTAATCCTAGCATGATAAAGAAGATTCAAAGAGAGTGAGATGCCAGCTCCTTTCATTCAGTCAGTAGCTTCAAACATTTCTGGACGTTTTTCAATGGCAAAAATCAATGAATATTGTAAATGCACAAACAGTAATATCTCCACATTGCAAGGTGCAATTCTGAAATTTTTTGCTTTTTCCTGCTACTCCTAGCATGATAAAGAAGATTCAAAGAGAGTGAGATGCCAGCTCCTTTCATTCAGTCAGTAGCTTCAAACATTTCTGGACGTTTTTCAATGGCAAAAATCAATGAATATTGTAAATGCACAAACAGTAATATCTCCACATTGCAAGGTGCAATTCTGAAATTTTTTGCTTTTTCCTGCTAATCCTAGCATGATAAAGAAGATTCAAAGAGAGTGAGATGCCAGCTCCTTTCATTCAGTCAGTAGCTTCAAACATTTCTGGACGTTTTTCAATGGCAAAAATCAATGAATATTGTAAATGCACAAACAGTAATTTCTCCGCATTGCAAGGTGCAATTCTGAAATTTTTTGCTTTTTCCTGCTCCTCTTAGCATGATAAAGAAGATTCAAAGAGAGTGAGATGCCAGCTCCTTTCATTCAGTCAGTAGCTTCAATCATTTCTGGTATATGAATAACATGATGTTTTTCAATGGCAAAAATCAATGAATATTGTAAATGCACAAACAGTAATTTCTCCGCATTGCAAGGTGCAATTCTGAAATTTTTTGCTTTTTCCTGCTCCTCTTAGCATGATAAAGAAGATTCAAAGAGAGTGAGATGCCAGCTTCTTTCATTCAGTCAGTAGCTTCAATCATTTCTGGACGTTTTTCAATGGCAAAAATCAATGAATATTGTAAATGCACAAACAGTAATTTCTCCGCATTGCAAGGTGCAATTCTGAAATTTTTTGCTTTTTCCTGCTCCTCTTAGCATGATAAAGAAGATTCAAAGAGAGTGAGATGCCAGCTCCTTTCATTCAGTCAGTAGCTTCAATCATTTCTGGACGTTTTTCAATGGCAAAAATCAATGAATATTGTAAATGCACAAACAGTAATTTCTCCGCATTGCAAGATGCAATTCTGAAATTTTTTGCTTTTTCCTGCTCCTCTTAGCATGATAAAGAAGATTCAAAGAGAGTGAGATGCCAGCTCCTTTCATTCAGTCAGTAGCTTCAGTCATTTCTGGACGTTTTTCAATGGCAAAAATCAATGAATATTGTAAATGCACAAACAGTAATTTCTCCGCATTGCAAAGTGCAATTCTGAAATTTTTTGCTTTTTCCTGCTCCTCTTAGCATGATAAAGAAGATTCAAAGAGAGTGAGATGCCAGTTCCTTTCATTCAGTCAGTAGCTTCAAACATTTCTGGTATAAACATTTCTGGATGTTTTTCAATGGCAAAAATCAATGAATATTGTAAATGCACAAACAGTAATATCTACACATTGCAAGGTGCAATGCTGAAATTTTTTGCTTTTTCCTGCTAATCCTAGGATGATAAAGAAGATTCAAATAGAGTGAGATGCCAGCTCCTTTCATTCAGTCAGTAGCTTCAAACATTTCTGGACGTTTTTCAATGGCAAAAATCAATGAATATTGTAAATGCACAAACAGTAATATCTCCACATTGCAAGGTGCAATTCTGAAATTTTTTGCTTTTTCCTGCTCCTCTTAGCATGATAAAGAAGATTCAAAGAGAGTGAGATGCCAGCTCCTTTCATTCAGTCAGTAGCTTCAATCATTTCTGGTATATGAATAACATGATGTTTTTCAATGGCAAAAATCAATGAATATTGTAAATGCACAAACAGTAATTTCTCCGCATTGCAAGGTGCAATTCTGAAATTTTTTGCTTTTTCCTGCTCCTCTTAGCATGATAAAGAAGATTCAAAGAGAGTGAGATGCCAGCTCCTTTCATTCAGTCAGTAGCTTCAATCATTTCTGGACGTTTTTCAATGGCAAAAATCAATGAATATTGTAAATGCACAAACAGTAATTTCTCCACATTGCAAGATGCAATTCTGAAATTTTTTGCTTTTTCCTGCTCCTCTTAGCATGATAAAGAAGATTTAAAGAGAGTGAGATGCCAGCTCCTTTCATTCAGTCAGTA
Source organism: Phyllobates terribilis (assembly GCF_046119375.1). NCBI lineage: Eukaryota > Metazoa > Chordata > Amphibia > Anura > Dendrobatidae > Phyllobates > Phyllobates terribilis. The sequence continues at coordinate 454,985 of NW_027363617.1, forward strand.
GCTTCAGTCATTTCTGGACGTTTTTCAATGGCAAAAATCAATGAATATTGTAAATGCACAAACAGTAATTTCTCCGCATTGCAAAGTGCAATTCTGAAATTTTTTGCTTTTTCCTGCTCCTCTTAGCATGATAAAGAAGATTCAAAGAGAGTGAGATGCCAGCTCCTTTCATTCAGTCAGTAGCTTCAAACATTTCTGGTATAAACATTTCTGGATGTTTTTCAATGGCAAAAATCAATGAATATTGTAAATGCACAAACAGTAATATCTCCACATTGCAAGGTGCAATGCTGAAATTTTTTGCTTTTTCCTGCTAATCCTAGGATGATAAAGAAGATTCAAATAGAGTGAGATGCCAGCTCCTTTCATTCAGTCAGTAGCTTCAAACATTTCTGGACGTTTTTCAATGGCAAAAATCAATGAATATTGTAAATGCACAAACAGTAATATCTCCACATTGCAAGGTGCAATTCTGAAATTTTTTGCTTTTTCCTGCTAATCCTAGCATGATAAAGAAGATTCAAAGAGAGTGAGATGTCAGCTCCTTTCATTCAGTCAGTAGCTTCAAACATTTCTGGTATATGAATAACATGATGTTTTTCAATGGCAAAAATCAATGAATATTGTAAATGCACAAACAGTAATATCTCCACATTGCAAGGTGCAATTCTGAAATTTTTTGCTTTTTCCTGCTAATCCTAGCATGATAAAGAAGATTCAAAGAGAGTGAGATGCCAGCTCCTTTCATTCAGTCAGTAGCTTCAAACATTTCTGGACGTTTTTCAATGGCAAAAATCAATGAATATTGTAAATGCACAAACAGTAATTTCTCCGCATTGCAAGGTGCAATTCTGAAATTTTTTGCTTTTTCCTGCTCCTCTTAGCATGATAAAGAAGATTCAAAGAGAGTGAGATGCCAGCTCCTTTCATTCAGTCAGTAGCTTCAATCATTTCTGGTATATGAATAACATGATGTTTTTCAATGGCAAAAATCAATGAATATTGTAAATGCACAAACAGTAATTTCTCCGCATTGCAAGGTGCAATTCTGAAATTTTTTGCTTTTTCCTGCTCCTCTTAGCATGATAAAGAAGATTCAAAGAGAGTGAGATGCCAGCTTCTTTCATTCAGTCAGTAGCTTCAATCATTTCTGGACGTTTTTCAATGGCAAAAATCAATGAATATTGTAAATGCACAAACAGTAATTTCTCCGCATTGCAAGGTGCAATTCTGAAATTTTTTGCTTTTTCCTGCTCCTCTTAGCATGATAAAGAAGATTCAAAGAGAGTGAGATGCCAGCTCCTTTCATTCAGTCAGTAGCTTCAATCATTTCTGGACGTTTTTCAATGGCAAAAATCAATGAATATTGTAAATGCACAAACAGTAATTTCTCCGCATTGCAAGATGCAATTCTGAAATTTTTTGCTTTTTCCTGCTCCTCTTAGCATGATAAAGAAGATTCAAAGAGAGTGAGATGCCAGCTCCTTTCATTCAGTCAGTAGCTTCAGTCATTTCTGGACGTTTTTCAATGGCAAAAATCAATGAATATTGTAAATGCACAAACAGTAATTTCTCCGCATTGCAAAGTGCAATTCTGAAATTTTTTGCTTTTTCCTGCTCCTCTTAGCATGATAAAGAAGATTCAAAGAGAGTGAGATGCCAGTTCCTTTCATTCAGTCAGTAGCTTCAAACATTTCTGGTATAAACATTTCTGGATGTTTTTCAATGGCAAAAATCAATGAATATTGTAAATGCACAAACAGTAATATCTACACATTGCAAGGTGCAATGCTGAAATTTTTTGCTTTTTCCTGCTAATCCTAGGATGATAAAGAAGATTCAAATAGAGTGAGATGCCAGCTCCTTTCATTCAGTCAGTAGCTTCAAACATTTCTGGACGTTTTTCAATGGCAAAAATCAATGAATATTGTAAATGCACAAACAGTAATATCTCCACATTGCAAGGTGCAATTCTGAAATTTTTTGCTTTTTCCTGCTCCTCTTAGCATGATAAAGAAGATTCAAAGAGAGTGAGATGCCAGCTCCTTTCATTCAGTCAGTAGCTTCAATCATTTCTGGTATATGAATAACATGATGTTTTTCAATGGCAAAAATCAATGAATATTGTAAATGCACAAACAGTAATTTCTCCGCATTGCAAGGTGCAATTCTGAAATTTTTTGCTTTTTCCTGCTCCTCTTAGCATGATAAAGAAGATTCAAAGAGAGTGAGATGCCAGCTCCTTTCATTCAGTCAGTAGCTTCAAACATTTCTGGACGTTTTTCAATGGCAAAAATCAATGAATATTGTAAATGCACAAACAGTAATTTCTCCACATTGCAAGATGCAATTCTGAAATTTTTTGCTTTTTCCTGCTCCTCTTAGCATGATAAAGAAGATTTAAAGAGAGTGAGATGCCAGCTCCTTTCATTCAGTCAGTAGCTTCAGTCATTTCTGGACGTTTTTCAATGGCAAAAATCAATGAATATTGTAAATGCACAAACAGTAATTTCTCCGCATTGCAAAGTGCAATTCTGAAATTTTTTGCTTTTTCCTGCTCCTCTTAGCATGATAAAGAAGATTCAAAGAGAGTGAGATGCCAGCTCCTTTCATTCAGTCAGTAGCTTCAAACATTTCTGGTATAAACATTTCTGGATGTTTTTCAATGGCAAAAATCAATGAATATTGTAAATGCACAAACAGTAATATCTCCACATTGCAAGGTGCAATGCTGAAATTTTTTGCTTTTTCCTGCTAATCCTAGGATGATAAAGAAGATTCAAATAGAGTGAGATGCCAGCTCCTTTCATTCAGTCAGTAGCTTCAAACATTTCTGGACGTTTTTCAATGGCAAAAATCAATGAATATTGTAAATGCACAAACAGTAATATCTCCACATTGCAAGGTGCAATTCTGAAATTTTTTGCTTTTTCCTGCTAATCCTAGCATGATAAAGAAGATTCAAAGAGAGTGAGATGTCAGCTCCTTTCATTCAGTCAGTAGCTTCAAACATTTCTGGTATATGAATAACATGATGTTTTTCAATGGCAAAAATCAATGAATATTGTAAATGCACAAACAGTAATATCTCCACATTGCAAGGTGCAATTCTGAAATTTTTTGCTTTTTCCTGCTAATCCTAGCATGATAAAGAAGATTCAAAGAGAGTGAGATGCCAGCTCCTTTCATTCAGTCAGTAGCTTCAAACATTTCTGGACGTTTTTCAATGGCAAAAATCAATGAATATTGTAAATGCACAAACAGTAATATCTCCACATTGCAAGGTGCAATTCTGAAATTTTTTGCTTTTTCCTGCTACTCCTAGCATGATAAAGAAGATTCAAAGAGAGTGAGATGCCAGCTCCTTTCATTCAGTCAGTAGCTTCAAACATTTCTGGACGTTTTTCAATGGCAAAAATCAATGAATATTGTAAATGCACAAACAGTAATATCTCCACATTGCAAGGTGCAATTCTGAAATTTTTTGCTTTTTCCTGCTAATCCTAGCATGATAAAGAAGATTCAAAGAGAGTGAGATGCCAGCTCCTTTCATTCAGTCAGTAGCTTCAAACATTTCTGGACGTTTTTCAATGGCAAAAATCAATGAATATTGTAAATGCACAAACAGTAATTTCTCCGCATTGCAAGGTGCAATTCTGAAATTTTTTGCTTTTTCCTGCTCCTCTTAGCATGATAAAGAAGATTCAAAGAGAGTGAGATGCCAGCTCCTTTCATTCAGTCAGTAGCTTCAATCATTTCTGGTATATGAATAACATGATGTTTTTCAATGGCAAAAATCAATGAATATTGTAAATGCACAAACAGTAATTTCTCCGCATTGCAAGGTGCAATTCTGAAATTTTTTGCTTTTTCCTGCTCCTCTTAGCATGATAAAGAAGATTCAAAGAGAGTGAGATGCCAGCTTCTTTCATTCAGTCAGTAGCTTCAATCATTTCTGGACGTTTTTCAATGGCAAAAATCAATGAATATTGTAAATGCACAAACAGTAATTTCTCCGCATTGCAAGGTGCAATTCTGAAATTTTTTGCTTTTTCCTGCTCCTCTTAGCATGATAAAGAAGATTCAAAGAGAGTGAGATGCCAGCTCCTTTCATTCAGTCAGTAGCTTCAATCATTTCTGGACGTTTTTCAATGGCAAAAATCAATGAATATTGTAAATGCACAAACAGTAATTTCTCCGCATTGCAAGATGCAATTCTGAAATTTTTTGCTTTTTCCTGCTCCTCTTAGCATGATAAAGAAGATTCAAAGAGAGTGAGATGCCAGCTCCTTTCATTCAGTCAGTAGCTTCAGTCATTTCTGGACGTTTTTCAATGGCAAAAATCAATGAATATTGTAAATGCACAAACAGTAATTTCTCCGCATTGCAAAGTGCAATTCTGAAATTTTTTGCTTTTTCCTGCTCCTCTTAGCATGATAAAGAAGATTCAAAGAGAGTGAGATGCCAGCTCCTTTCATTCAGTCAGTAGCTTCAAACATTTCTGGTATAAACATTTCTGGATGTTTTTCAATGGCAAAAATCAATGAATATTGTAAATGCACAAACAGTAATTTCTCCGCATTGCAAGGTGCAATTCTGAAATTTTTTGCTTTTTCCTGCTCCTCTTAGCATGATAAAGAAGATTCAAAGAGAGTGAGATGCCAGCTCCTTTCATTCAGTCAGTAGCTTCAAACATTTCTGGACGTTTTTCAATGGCAAAAATCAATGAATATTGTAAATGCACAAACAGTAATTTCTCCACATTGCAAGATGCAATTCTGAAATTTTTTGCTTTTTCCTGCTCCTCTTAGCATGATAAAGAAGATTTAAAGAGAGTGAGATGCCAGCTCCTTTCATTCAGTCAGTAGCTTCAGTCATTTCTGGACGTTTTTCAATGGCAAAAATCAATGAATATTGTAAATGCACAAACAGTAATTTCTCCGCATTGCAAAGTGCAATTCTGAAATTTTTTGCTTTTTCCTGCTCCTCTTAGCATGATAAAGAAGATTCAAAGAGAGTGAGATGCCAGCTCCTTTCATTCAGTCAGTAGCTTCAAACATTTCTGGTATAAACATTTCTGGATGTTTTTCAATGGCAAAAATCAATGAATATTGTAAATGCACAAACAGTAATATCTCCACATTGCAAGGTGCAATGCTGAAATTTTTTGCTTTTTCCTGCTAATCCTAGGATGATAAAGAAGATTCAAATAGAGTGAGATGCCAGCTCCTTTCATTCAGTCAGTAGCTTCAAACATTTCTGGACGTTTTTCAATGGCAAAAATCAATGAATATTGTAAATGCACAAACAGTAATATCTCCACATTGCAAGGTGCAATTCTGAAATTTTTTGCTTTTTCCTGCTAATCCTAGCATGATAAAGAAGATTCAAAGAGAGTGAGATGTCAGCTCCTTTCATTCAGTCAGTAGCTTCAAACATTTCTGGTATATGAATAACATGATGTTTTTCAATGGCAAAAATCAATGAATATTGTAAATGCACAAACAGTAATATCTCCACATTGCAAGGTGCAATTCTGAAATTTTTTGCTTTTTCCTGCTAATCCTAGCATGATAAAGAAGATTCAAAGAGAGTGAGATGCCAGCTCCTTTCATTCAGTCAGTAGCTTCAAACATTTCTGGACGTTTTTCAATGGCAAAAATCAATGAATATTGTAAATGCACAAACAGTAATATCTCCACATTGCAAGGTGCAATTCTGAAATTTTTTGCTTTTTCCTGCTACTCCTAGCATGATAAAGAAGATTCAAAGAGAGTGAGATGCCAGCTCCTTTCATTCAGTCAGTAGCTTCAAACATTTCTGGACGTTTTTCAATGGCAAAAATCAATGAATATTGTAAATGCACAAACAGTAATATCTCCACATTGCAAGGTGCAATTCTGAAATTTTTTGCTTTTTCCTGCTAATCCTAGCATGATAAAGAAGATTCAAAGAGAGTGAGATGCCAGCTCCTTTCATTCAGTCAGTAGCTTCAAACATTTCTGGACGTTTTTCAATGGCAAAAATCAATGAATATTGTAAATGCACAAACAGTAATTTCTCCGCATTGCAAGGTGCAATTCTGAAATTTTTTGCTTTTTCCTGCTCCTCTTAGCATGATAAAGAAGATTCAAAGAGAGTGAGATGCCAGCTCCTTTCATTCAGTCAGTAGCTTCAATCATTTCTGGTATATGAATAACATGATGTTTTTCAATGGCAAAAATCAATGAATATTGTAAATGCACAAACAGTAATTTCTCCGCATTGCAAGGTGCAATTCTGAAATTTTTTGCTTTTTCCTGCTCCTCTTAGCATGATAAAGAAGATTCAAAGAGAGTGAGATGCCAGCTTCTTTCATTCAGTCAGTAGCTTCAATCATTTCTGGACGTTTTTCAATGGCAAAAATCAATGAATATTGTAAATGCACAAACAGTAATTTCTCCGCATTGCAAGGTGCAATTCTGAAATTTTTTGCTTTTTCCTGCTCCTCTTAGCATGATAAAGAAGATTCAAAGAGAGTGAGATGCCAGCTCCTTTCATTCAGTCAGTAGCTTCAATCATTTCTGGACGTTTTTCAATGGCAAAAATCAATGAATATTGTAAATGCACAAACAGTAATTTCTCCGCATTGCAAGATGCAATTCTGAAATTTTTTGCTTTTTCCTGCTCCTCTTAGCATGATAAAGAAGATTCAAAGAGAGTGAGATGCCAGCTCCTTTCATTCAGTCAGTAGCTTCAGTCATTTCTGGACGTTTTTCAATGGCAAAAATCAATGAATATTGTAAATGCACAAACAGTAATTTCTCCGCATTGCAAAGTGCAATTCTGAAATTTTTTGCTTTTTCCTGCTCCTCTTAGCATGATAAAGAAGATTCAAAGAGAGTGAGATGCCAGCTCCTTTCATTCAGTCAGTAGCTTCAAACATTTCTGGTATAAACATTTCTGGATGTTTTTCAATGGCAAAAATCAATGAATATTGTAAATGCACAAACAGTAATATCTCCACATTGCAAGGTGCAATGCTGAAATTTTTTGCTTTTTCCTGCTAATCCTAGGATGATAAAGAAGATTCAAATAGAGTGAGATGCCAGCTCCTTTCATTCAGTCAGTAGCTTCAAACATTTCTGGACGTTTTTCAATGGCAAAAATCAATGAATATTGTAAATGCACAAACAGTAATATCTCCACATTGCAAGGTGCAATTCTGAAATTTTTTGCTTTTTCCTGCTAATCCTAGCATGATAAAGAAGATTCAAAGAGAGTGAGATGTCAGCTCCTTTCATTCAGTCAGTAGCTTCAAACATTTCTGGTATATGAATAACATGATGTTTTTCAATGGCAAAAATCAATGAATATTGTAAATGCACAAACAGTAATATCTCCACATTGCAAGGTGCAATTCTGAAATTTTTTGCTTTTTCCTGCTAATCCTAGCATGATAAAGAAGATTCAAAGAGAGTGAGATGCCAGCTCCTTTCATTCAGTCAGTAGCTTCAAACATTTCTGGACGTTTTTCAATGGCAAAAATCAATGAATATTGTAAATGCACAAACAGTAATTTCTCCGCATTGCAAGATGCAATTCTGAAATTTTTTGCTTTTTCCTGCTCCTCTTAGCATGATAAAGAAGATTCAAAGAGAGTGAGATGCCAGCTCCTTTCATTCAGTCAGTAGCTTCAATCATTTCTGGTATATGAATAACATGATGTTTTTCAATGGCAAAAATCAATGAATATTGTAAATGCACAAACAGTAATTTCTCCGCATTGCAAGGTGCAATTCTGAAATTTTTTGCTTTTTCCTGCTCCTCTTAGCATGATAAAGAAGATTCAAAGAGAGTGAGATGCCAGCTCCTTTCATTCAGTCAGTAGCTTCAATCATTTCTGGACGTTTTTCAATGGCAAAAATCAATGAATATTGTAAATGCACAAACAGTAATTTCTCCGCATTGCAAGGTGCAATTCTGAAATTTTTTGCTTTTTCCTGCTCCTCTTAGCATGATAAACAAGATTCAAAGAGAGTGAGATGCCAGCTCCTTTCATTCAGTCAGTAGCTTCAATCATTTCTGGACGTTTTTCAATGGCAAAAATCAATGAATATTGTAAATGCACAAACAGTAATTTCTCCGCATTGCAAGGTGCAATTCTGAAATTTTTTGCTTTTTCCTGCTCCTCTTAGCATGATAAAGAAGATTCAAAGAGAGTGAGATGCCAGCTCCTTTCATTCAGTCAGTAGCTTCAAACATTTCTGGTATATGAATAACATGATGTTTTTCAATGGCAAAAATCAATGAATATTGTAAATGCACAAACAGTAATTTCTCCGCATTGCAAGGTGCAAGTCTGAAATTTTTTGCTTTTTCCTGCTCCTCTTAGCATGATAAAGAAGATTCAAAGAGAGTGAGATGCCAGCTACTTTCATTCAGTCAGTAGCTTCAATCATTTCTGGACGTTTTTCAATGGTAAAAATCAATGAATATTGTAAATGCACAAACAGTAATTTCTCCACATTGCAAGGTGCAATTCTGAAATTTTTTGCTTTTTCCTGCTCCTCTTAGCATGATAAAGAAGATTCAAAGAGAGTGAGATGCCAGCTCCTTTCATTCAGTCAGTAGCTTCAAACATTTCTGGTATATGAATAACATGATGTTTTTCAATGGCAAAAATCAATGAATATTGTAAATGCACAAACAGTAATTTCTCTGGATTGCAAGGTGCAATTCTGAAATTTTTTGCTTTTTCCTGCTCCTCTTAGCATGATAAAGAAGATTCAAAGAGAGTGAGATGCCAGCTACTTTCATTCAGTCAGTAGCTTCAATCATTTCTGGACGTTTTTCATAGGTAAAAATCAATGAATATTGTAAATGCACAAACAGTAATTTCTCCACATTGCAAGGTGCAATTCTGAAATTTTTTGCTTTTTCCTGCTCCTCTTAGCATGATAAAGAAGATTCAAAGAGAGTGAGATGCCAGCTCCTTTCATTCAGTCAGTAGCTTCAAACATTTCTGGTATATGAATAACATGATGTTTTTCAATGGCAAAAATCAATGAATATTGTAAATGCACAAACAGTAATTTCTCCGCATTGCAAGGTGCAATTCTGAAATTTTTTGCTTTTTCCTGCTCCTCTTAGCATGATAAAGAAGATTCAAAGAGAGTGAGATGCCAGCTCCTTTCATTCAGTCAGTAGCTTCAATCATTTCTGGACGTTTTTCAATGGCAAAAATCAATGAATATTGTAAATGCACAAACAGTAATTTCTCCGCATTGCAAGGTGCAATTCTGAAATTTTTTGCTTTTTCCTGCTCCTCTTAGCATGACAAAGAAGATTCAAAGAGAGTAAGATGCCAGCTCCTTTCATTCAGTGAGTAGCTTCTATCATTTCTGGTATATGAATAACATGATGTTTTTCAATGGCAAAAATCAATGAATATTGTAAATGCACAAACAGTAATTTCTCCGCATTGCAAGGTGCAATTCTGAAATTTTTTGCTTTTTCCTGCTCCTCTTAGCATGATAAAGAAGATTCAAAGAGAGTGAGATGCCAGCTCCTTTCATTCAGTCAGTAGCTTCAATCATTTCTGGACGTTTTTCAATGGCAAAAATCAATGAATATTGTAAATGCACAAACAGTAATTTCTCCGCATTGCAAGGTGCAATTCTGAAATTTTTTGCTTTTTCCTGCTCCTCTTAGCATGATAAAGAAGATTCAAAGAGAGTGAGATGCCAGCTCCTTTCATTCAGTCAGTAGCTTCAATCATTTCTGGATGTTTTTCAATGGCAAAAATCAATGAATATTGTAAATGCACAAACTGTAATTTCTCCGCATTGCAAGGTGCAATTCTGAAATTTTTTGCTTTTTCCTGCTCCTCTTAGCATGATAAAGAAGATTCAAAGAGAGTGAGATGCCTGCTCCTTTCATTCAGTCAGTAGCTTCAATCATTTCTGGACGTTTTTCAATGGCAAAAATCAATGAATATTGTAAATGCACAAACAGTAATTTCTCCGCATTGCAAGGTGCAATTCTGAAATTTTTTGCTTTTTCCTGCTCCTCTTAGCATGATAAAGAAGATTCAAAGAGAGTGAGATGCCAGCTCCTTTCATTCAGTCAGTACCTTCAATCATTTCTGGATGTTTTTCAATGGCAAAAATCAATGAATATTGTAAATGCACAAACAGTAATTTCTCCGCATTGCAAGGTGCAATTCTGAAATTTTTTGCTTTTTCCCGCTCCTCTTAGCATGATAAAGAAGATTCAAAGAGAGTGAGGTGCCAGCTCCTTTCATTCAGTCAGTAGCTTCAAACATTTCTGGTATATGAATAACATGTTTTTCAATGGCAAAAATCATTGAATATTGTAAATGCACAAACAGTAATTTCTCCGCATTGCAAGGTGCAATTCTGAAATTTTTTGATTTTTCCTGCTCCTCTTAGCATGATAAAGAAGATTCAAAGAGAGTGAGATGCCAGCTCCTTTCATTCAGTCAGTAGCTTCAATCATTTCTGGACGTTTTTCAATGGCAAAAATCAATGAATATTGTAAATGCACAAACAGTAATTTCTCCGCATTGCAAGGTGCAATTCTGAAATTTTTTGCTTTTTCCTGCTCCTCTTAGCATGATAAAGAAGATTCAAAGAGAGTGAGATGCCAGCTCCTTTCATTCAGTCAGTAGCTTCAATCATTTCTGGACGTTTTTCAATGGCAAAAATCAATGAATATTGTAAATGCACAAACAGTAATTTCTCCGCATTGCAAGGTGCAATTCTGAAATTTTTTGCTTTTTCCTGCTCCTCTTAGCATGATAAAGAAGATTCAAAGAGAGTGAGATGCCAGCTCCTTTCATTCAGTCAGTAGCTTCAAACATTTCTGGTATATGAATAACATGATGTTTTTCAATGGCAAAAATCAATGAATATTGTAAATGCACAAACAGTAATTTCTCCGCATTGCAAGGTGCAAGTCTGAAATTTTTTGCTTTTTCCTGCTCCTCTTAGCATGATAAAGAAGATTCAAAGAGAGTGAGAAGCCAGCTACTTTCATTCAGTCAGTAGCTTCAATCATTTCTGGACGTTTTTCAATGGTAAAAATCAATGAATATTGTAAATGCACAAACAGTAATTTCTCCACATTGCAAGGTGCAATTCTGAAATTTTTTGCTTTTTCCTGCTCCTCTTAGCATGATAAAGAAGATTCAAAGAGAGTGAGATGCCAGCTCCTTTCATTCAGTCAGTAGCTTCAAACATTTCTGGTATATGAATAACATGATGTTTTTCAATGGCAAAAATCAATGAATATTGTAAATGCACAAACAGTAATTTCTCCGCATTGCAAGGTGCAATTCTGAAATTTTTTGCTTTTTCCTGCTCCTCTTAGCATGATAAAGAAGATTCAAAGAGAGTGAGATGCCAGCTCCTTTCATTCAGTCAGTAGCTTCAAACATTTCTGGTATATGAATAACATGATGTTTTTCAATGGCAAAAATCAATGAATATTGTAAATGCACAAAGAGTAATTTCTCCGCATTGCAAGGTGCAATTCTGAAATTTTTTGCTTTTTCCTGCTCCTCTTAGCATGATAAAGAAGATTCAAAGAGAGTGAGATGCCAGCTCCTTTCATTCAGTCAGTAGCTTCAATCATTTCTGGACGTTTTTCAATGGCAAAAATCAATGAATATTGTAAATGCACAAACAGTAATTTCTCCGCATTGCAAGGTGCAATTCTGAAATTTTTTGCTTTTTCCTGCTCCTCTTAGCATGATAAAGAAGATTCAAAGAGAGTGAGATGCCAGCTCCTTTCATTCAGTCAGTAGCTTCAATCATTTCTGGACGTTTTTCAATGGCAAAAATCAATGAATATTGTAAATGCACAAACAGTAATTTCTCCGCATTGCAAGGTGCAATTCTGAAATTTTTTGCTTTTTCCTGCTCCTCTTAGCATGATAAAGAAGATTCAAAGAGAGTGAGATGCCAGCTCCTTTCATTCAGTCAGTAGCTTCAAACATTTCTGGTATATGAATAACATGATGTTTTTCAATGGCAAAAATCAATGAATATTGTAAATGCACAAACAGTAATTTCTCCGCATTGCAAGGTGCAATTCTGAAATTTTTTGCTTTTTCCTGCTCCTCTTAGCATGATAAAGAAGATTCAAAGAGAGTGAGATGCCAGCTCCTTTCATTCAGTCAGTAGCTTCAATCATTTCTGGACGTTTTTCAATGGCAAAAATCAATGAATATTGTAAATGCACAAACAGTAATTTCTCCGCATTGCAAGGTGCAATTCTGAAATTTTTTGCTTTTTCCTGCTCCTCTTAGCATGATAAAGAAGATTCAAAGAGAGTGAGATGCCAGCTCCTTTCATTCAGTCAGTAGCTTCAATCATTTCTGGACGTTTTTCAATGGCAAAAATCAATGAATATTGTAAATGCACAAACTGTAATTTCTCCGCATTGCAAGGTGCAATTCTGAAATTTTTTGCTTTTTCCTGCTCCTCTTAGCATGATAAAGAAGATTCAAAGAGAGTGAGATGCCAGCTCCTTTCATTCAGTCAGTAGCTTCAATCATTTCTGGACGTTTTTCAATGGCAAAAATCAATGAATATTGTAAATGCACAAACAGTAATTTCTCCGCATTGCAAGGTGCAATTCTGAAATTTTTTGCTTTTTCCTGCTCCTCTTAGCATGATAAAGAAGATTCAAAGAGAGTGAGATGCCAGCTCCTTTCATTCAGTCAGTACCTTCAATCATTTCTGGATGTTTTTCAATGGCAAAAATCAATGAATATTGTAAATGCACAAACAGTAATTTCTCCGCATTGCAAGGTGCAATTCTGAAATTTTTTGCTTTTTCCCGCTCCTCTTAGCATGATAAAGAAGATTCAAAGAGAGTGAGGTGCCAGCTCCTTTCATTCAGTCAGTAGCTTCAAACATTTCTGGTATATGAATAACATGTTTTTCAATGGCAAAAATCATTGAATATTGTAAATGCACAAACAGTAATTTCTCCGCATTGCAAGGTGCAATTCTGAAATTTTTTGATTTTTCCTGCTCCTCTTAGCATGATAAAGAAGATTCAAAGAGAGTGAGATGCCAGCTCCTTTCATTCAGTCAGTAGCTTCAATCATTTCTGGACGTTTTTCACTGGCAAAAATCAATGAATATTGTAAATGCACAAACAGTAATTTCTCCGCATTGCAAGGTGCAATTCTGAAATTTTTTGCTTTTTCCTGCTCCTCTTAGCATGATAAAGAAGATTCAAAGAGAGTGAGATGCCAGCTCCTTTCATTCAGTCAGTAGCTTCAATCATTTCTGGACGTTTTTCAATGGCAAAAATCAATGAATATTGTAAATGCACAAACAGTAATTTCTCCGCATTGCAAGGTGCAATTCTGAAATTTTTTGCTTTTTCCTGCTCCTCTTAGCATGATAAAGAAGATTCAAAGAGAGTGAGATGCCAGCTCCTTTCATTCAGTCAGTAGCTTCAAACATTTCTGGTATATGAATAACATGATGTTTTTCAATGGCAAAAATCAATGAATATTGTAAATGCACAAACAGTAATTTCTCCGCATTGCAAGGTGCAATTCTGAAATTTTTTGCTTTTTCCTGCTCCTCTTAGCATGATAAAGAAGATTCAAAGAGAGTGAGATGCCAGCTCCTTTCATTCAGTCAGTAGCTTCAAACATTTCTGGTATATGAATAACATGATGTTTTTCAATGGCAAAAATCAATGAATATTGTAAATGCACAAAGAGTAATTTCTCCGCATTGCAAGGTGCAATTCTGAAATTTTTTGCTTTTTCCTGCTCCTCTTAGCATGATAAAGAAGATTCAAAGAGAGTGAGATGCCAGCTCCTTTCATTCAGTCAGTAGCTTCAATCATTTCTGGACGTTTTTCAATGGCAAAAATCAATGAATATTGTAAATGCACAAACAGTAATTTCTCCGCATTGCAAGGTGCAATTCTGAAATTTTTTGCTTTTTCCTGCTCCTCTTAGCATGATAAAGAAGATTCAAAGAGAGTGAGATGCCAGCTCCTTTCATTCAGTCAGTAGCTTCAATCATTTCTGGACGTTTTTCAATGGCAAAAATCAATGAATATTGTAAATGCACAAACAGTAATTTCTCCGCATTGCAAGGTGCAATTCTGAAATTTTTTGCTTTTTCCTGCTCCTCTTAGCATGATAAAGAAGATTCAAAGAGAGTGAGATGCCAGCTCCTTTCATTCAGTCAGTAGCTTCAAACATTTCTGGTATATGAATAACATGATGTTTTTCAATGGCAAAAATCAATGAATATTGTAAATGCACAAACAGTAATTTCTCCGCATTGCAAGGTGCAATTCTGAAATTTTTTGCTTTTTCCTGCTCCTCTTAGCATGATAAAGAAGATTCAAAGAGAGTGAGATGCCAGCTCCTTTCATTCAGTCAGTAGCTTCAATCATTTCTGGACGTTTTTCAATGGCAAAAATCAATGAATATTGTAAATGCACAAACAGTAATTTCTCCGCATTGCAAGGTGCAATTCTGAAATTTTTTGCTTTTTCCTGCTCCTCTTAGCATGATAAAGAAGATTCAAAGAGAGTGAGATGCCAGCTCCTTTCATTCAGTCAGTAGCTTCAATCATTTCTGGACGTTTTTCAATGGCAAAAATCAATGAATATTGTAAATGCACAAACAGTAATTTCTCCGCATTGCAAGGTGCAATTCTGAAATTTTTTGCTTTTTCCTGCTCCTCTTAGCATGACAAAGAAGATTCAAAGAGAGTAAGATGCCAGCTCCTTTCATTCAGTCAGTAGCTTCAATCATTTCTGGTATATGAATAACATGATGTTTTTCAATGGCAAAAATCAATGAATATTGTAAATGCACAAACAGTAATTTCTCCGCATTGCAAGGTGCAATTCTGAAATTTTTTGCTTTTTCCTGCTCCTCTTAGCATGATAAAGAAGATTCAAAGAGAGTGAGATGCCAGCTCCTTTCATTCAGTCAGTAGCTTCAATCATTTCTGGACGTTTTTCAATGGCAAAAATCAATGAATATTGTAAATGCACAAACAGTAAATTCTCCGCATTGCAAGGTGCAATTCTGAAATTTTTTGCTTTTTCCTGCTCCTCTTAGCATGATAAAGAAGATTCAAAGAGAGTGAGATGCCAGCTCCTTTCATTCAGTCAGTAGCTTCAATCATTTCTGGACGTTTTTCAATGGCAAAAATCAATGAATATTGTAAATGCACAAACAGTAATTTCTCCGCATTGCAAGGTGCAATTCTGAAATTTTTTGCTTTTTCCTGCTCCTCTTAGCATGATAAAGAAGATTCAAAGAGAGTGAGATGCCAGCTCCTTTCATTCAGTCAGTAGCTTCAAACATTTCTGGTATATGAATAACATGATGTTTTTCAATGGCAAAAATCAATGAATATTGTAAAAGCACAAACAGTAATTTCTCCGCATTGCAAGGTGCAATTCTGAAATTTTTTGCTTTTTCCTGCTCCTCTTAGCATGATAAAGAAGATTCAAAGAGAGTGAGATGCCAGCTCCTTTCATTCAGTCAGTAGCTTCAATCATTTCTGGACGTTTTTCAATGGCAAAAATCAATGAATATTGTAAATGCACAAACAGTAATTTCTCCGCATTGCAAGGTGCAATTCTGAAATTTTTTGCTTTTTCCTGCTCCTCTTAGCATGATAAAGAAGATTCAAAGAGAGTGAGATGCCAGCTCCTTTCATTCAGTCAGTAGCTTCAATCATTTCTGGTATATGAATAACATGATGTTTTTCAATGGCAAAAATCAATGAATATTGTAAATGCACAAACAGTAATTTCTCCGCATTGCAAGTTGCAATTCTGAAATTTTTTGCTTTTTCCTGCTCCTCTTAGCATGATAAAGAAGATTCAAAGAGAGTGAGATGCCAGCTCCTTTCATTCAGTCAGTAGCTTCAATCATTTCTGGACGTTTTTCAATGGCAAAAATCAATGAATATTGTAAATGCACAAACAGTAATTTCTCCGCATTGCAAGGTGCAATTCTGAAATTTTTTGCTTTTTCCTGCTCCTCTTAGCATGATAAAGAAGATTCAAAGAGAGTGAGATGCCAGCTCCTTTCATTCAGTCAGTAGCTTCAATCATTTCTGGACGTTTTTCAATGGCAAAAATCAATGAATATTGTAAAAGCACAAACAGTAATTTCTCCGCATTGCAAGGTGCAATTCTGAAATTTTTTGCTTTTTCCTGCTCCTCTTAGCATGATAAAGAAGATTCAAAGAGAGTGAGATGCCAGCTCCTTTCATTCAGTCAGTAGCTTCAAACATTTCTGGTATATGAATAACATGATGTTTTTCAATGGCAAAAATCAATGAATATTGTAAAAGCACAAACAGTAATTTCTCCGCATTGCAAGGTGCAATTCTGAAATTTTTTGCTTTTTCCTGCTCCTCTTAGCATGATAAAGAAGATTCAAAGAGAGTGAGATGCCAGCTCCTTTCATTCAGTCAGTAGCTTCAATCATTTCTGGACGTTTTTCAATGGCAAAATCAATGAATATTGTAAATGCACAAACAGTAATTTCTCCGCATTGCAAGGTGCAATTCTGAAATTTTTTGCTTTTTCCTGCTCCTCTTAGCATGATAAAGAAGATTCAAAGAGAGTGAGATGCCAGCTCCTTTCATTCAGTCAGTAGCTTCAATCATTTCTGGACGTTTTTCAATGGCAAAAATCAATGAATATTGTAAATGCACAAACAGTAATTTCTCCGCATTGCAAGGTGCAATTCTGAAATTTTTTGCTTTTTCCTGCTCCTCTTAGCATGATAAAGAAGATTCAAAGAGAGTGAGATGCCAGCTCCTTTCATTCAGTCAGTAGCTTCAAACATTTCTGGTATATGAATAACATGATGTTTTTCAATGGCAAAAATCAATGAATATTGTAAAAGCACAAACAGTAATTTCTCCGCATTGCAAGGTGCAATTCTGAAATTTTTTGCTTTTTCCTGCTCCTCTTAGCATGATAAAGAAGATTCAAAGAGAGTGAGATGCCAGCTCCTTTCATTCAGTCAGTAGCTTCAATCATTTCTGGACGTTTTTCAATGGCAAAAATCAATGAATATTGTAAATGCACAAACAGTAATTTCTCCGCATTGCAAGGTGCAATTCTGAAATTTTTTGCTTTTTCCTGCTCCTCTTAGCATGATAAAGAAGACTCAAAGAGAGTGAGATGCCAGCTCCTTTCATTCAGTCAGTAGCTTCAATCATTTCTGGTATATGAATAACATGATGTTTTTCAATGGCAAAAATCAATGAATATTGTAAATGCACAAACAGTAATTTCTCCGCATTGCAAGTTGCAATTCTGAAATTTTTTGCTTTTTCCTGCTCCTCTTAGCATGATAAAGAAGATTCAAAGAGAGTGAGATGCCAGCTCCTTTCATTCAGTCAGTAGCTTCAATCATTTCTGGACGTTTTTCAATGGCAAAAATCAATGAATATTGTAAATGCACAAACAGTAATTTCTCCGCATTGCAAGGTGCAATTCTGAAATTTTTTGCTTTTTCCTGCTCCTCTTAGCATGATAAAGAAGATTCAAAGAGAGTGAGATGCCAGCTCCATTCATTCAGTCAGTAGCTTCAATCATTTCTGGACGTTTTTCAATGGCAAAAATCAATGAATATTGTAAATGCACAAACAGTAATTTCTCCGCATTGCAAGGTGCAATTCTGAAATTTTTTGCTTTTTCCTGCTCCTCTTAGCATGATAAAGAAGATTCAAAGAGAGTGAGATGCCAGCTCCTTTCATTCAGTCAGTAGCTTCAAACATTTCTGGTATATGAATAACATGATGTTTTTCAATGGCAAAAATCAATGAATATTGTAAAAGCACAAACAGTAATTTCTCCGCATTGCAAGGTGCAATTCTGAAATTTTTTGCTTTTTCCTGCTCCTCTTAGCATGATAAAGAAGATTCAAAGAGAGTGAGATGCCAGCTCCTTTCATTCAGTCAGTAGCTTCAATCATTTCTGGACGTTTTTCAATGGCAAAAATCAATGAATATTGTAAATGCACAAACAGTAATTTCTCCGCATTGCAAGGTGCAATTCTGAAATTTTTTGCTTTTTCCTGCTCCTCTTAGCATGATAAAGAAGATTCAAAGAGAGTGAGATGCCAGCTCCTTTCATTCAGTCAGTAGCTTCAATCATTTCTGGCATATGAATAACATGATGTTTTTCAATGGCAAAAATCAATGAATATTGTAAATGCACAAACAGTAATTTCTCCACATTGCAAGGTGCAATTCTGAAATTTTTGGCTTTTTCCTGCTCCTCTTAGCATGATAAAGAAGATTCAAAGAGAGTGAGATGCCAGCTCCTTTCATTCAGTCAGTAGCTTCAATCATTTCTGGACGTTTTTCAATGGCAAAAATCAATGAATATTGTAAATGCACAAACAGTAATTTCTCCGCATTGCAAAGTGCAATTCTGAAATTTTTTGCTTTTTCCTGCTCCTCTTAGCATGATAAAGAAGATTCAAAGAGAGCGAGATGCCAGCTCCTTTCATTCAGTCAGTAGCTTCAATCATTTCTGGTATATGAATAACATGATGTTTTTCAATGGCAAAAATCAATGAATATTGTAAATGCACAAACAGTAATTTCTCCGCATTGCAAGGTGCAATTCTGAAATTTTTTGCTTTTTCCTGCTCCTCTTAGCATGATAAAGAAGATTCAAAGAGAGTGAGATGCCAGCTCCTTTCATTCAGTCAGTAGCTTCAATCATTTCTGGACGTTTTTCAATGGCAAAAATCAATGAATATTGTAAATGCACAAACAGTAATTTCTCCGCATTGCAAGGTGCAATTCTGAAATTTTTTGCTTTTTCCTGCTCCTCTTAGCATGATAAAGAAGATTCAAAGAGAGTGAGATGCCAGCTCCTTTCATTCAGTCAGTAGCTTCAATCATTTCTGGTATATGAATAACATGATGTTTTTCAATGGCAAAAATCAATGAATATTGTAAATGCACAAACAGTAATTTCTCCGCATTGCAAGTTGCAATTCTGAAATTTTTTGCTTTTTCCTGCTCCTCTTAGCATGATAAAGAAGATTCAAAGAGAGTGAGATGCCAGCTCCTTTCATTCAGTCAGTAGCTTCAATTATTTCTGGACGTTTTTCAATGGCAAAAATCAATGAATATTGTAAATGAACAAACAGTAATTTCTCCGCATTGCAAGGTGCAATTCTGAAATTTTTTGCTTTTTCCTGCTCCTCTTAGCATGATAAAGAAGATTCAAAGAGAGTGAGATGCCAGCTCCTTTCATTCAGTCAGTAGCTTCAATTATTTCTGGACGTTTTTCAATGGCAAAAATCAATGAATATTGTAAATGAACAAACAGTAATTTCTCCGCATTGCAAGGTGCAATTCTGAAATTTTTTGCTTTTTCCTGCTCCTCTTAGCATGATAAAGAAGATTCAAAGAGAGTGAGATGCCAGCTCCTTTCATTCAGTCAGTTGCTTCAATCATTTCTGGACGTTTTTCAATGGCAAAAATCAATGAATATTGTAAATGCACAAACAGTAATTTCTCCGCATTGCAAGGTGCAATTCTGAAATTTTTTGCTTTTTCCTGCTCCTCTTAGCATGATAAAGAAGATTCAAATAGAGTGAGATGCCAGCTCCTTTCATTCAGTCAGTAGCTTCAATCATTTCTGGCATATGAATAACATGATGTTTTTCAATGGCAAAAATCAATGAATATTGTAAATGCACAAACAGTAATTTCTCCGCATTGCAAGGTGCAATTCTGAAATTTTTTGCTTTTTCCTGCTCCTCTTAGCATGATAAAGAAGATTCAAAGAGAGTGAGATGCCAGCTCCTTTCATTCAGTCAGTTGCTTCAATCATTTCTGGACGTTTTTCAATGGCAAAAATCAATGAATATTGTAAATGCACAAACAGTAATTTCTCCGCATTGCAAGGTGCAATTCTGAAATTTTTTGCTTTTTCCTGCTCCTCTTAGCATGATAAAGAAGATTCAAAGAGAGTGAGATGCCAGCTCCTTTCATTCAGTCAGTAGCTTCAATCATTTCTGGCATATGAATAACATGATGTTTTTCAATGGCAAAAATCAATGAATATTGTAAATGCACAAACAGTAATTTCTCCGCATTGCAAGGTGCAATTCTGAAATTTTTTGCTTTTTCCTGCTCCTCTTAGCATGATAAAGAAGATTCAAAGAGAGTGAGATGCCAGCTCCTTTCATTCAGTCAGTAGCTTCAATCATTTCTGGACGTTTTTCAATGGCAAAAATCAATGAATATTGTAAATGCACAAACAGTAATTTCTCCGCATTGCAAGGTGCAATTCTGAAATTTTTTGCTTTTTCCTGCTCCTCTTAGCATGATAAAGAAGATTCAAAGAGAGTGAGATGCCAGCTCCATTCATTCAGTCAGTAGCTTCAATCATTTCTGGACGTTTTTCAATGGCAAAAATCAATGAATATTGTAAATGCACAAACAGTAATTTCTCCGCATTGCAAGGTGCAATTCTGAAATTTTTTGCTTTTTCCTGCTCCTCTTAGCATGATAAAGAAGATTCAAAGAGAGTGAGATGCCAGCTCCTTTCATTCAGTCAGTAGCTTCAAACATTTCTGGTATATGAATAACATGATGTTTTTCAATGGCAAAAATCAATGAATATTGTAAAAGCACAAACAGTAATTTCTCCGCATTGCAAGGTGCAATTCTGAAATTTTTTGCTTTTTCCTGCTCCTCTTAGCATGATAAAGAAGATTCAAAGAGAGTGAGATGCCAGCTCCTTTCATTCAGTCAGTAGCTTCAATCATTTCTGGACGTTTTTCAATGGCAAAAATCAATGAATATTGTAAATGCACAAACAGTAATTTCTCCGCATTGCAAGGTGCAATTCTGAAATTTTTTGCTTTTTCCTGCTCCTCTTAGCATGATAAAGAAGATTCAAAGAGAGTGAGATGCCAGCTCCTTTCATTCAGTCAGTAGCTTCAATCATTTCTGGCATATGAATAACATGATGTTTTTCAATGGCAAAAATCAATGAATATTGTAAATGCACAAACAGTAATTTCTCCACATTGCAAGGTGCAATTCTGAAATTTTTGGCTTTTTCCTGCTCCTCTTAGCATGATAAAGAAGATTCAAAGAGAGTGAGATGCCAGCTCCTTTCATTCAGTCAGTAGCTTCAATCATTTCTGGACGTTTTTCAATGGCAAAAATCAATGAATATTGTAAATGCACAAACAGTAATTTCTCCGCATTGCAAAGTGCAATTCTGAAATTTTTTGCTTTTTCCTGCTCCTCTTAGCATGATAAAGAAGATTCAAAGAGAGCGAGATGCCAGCTCCTTTCATTCAGTCAGTAGCTTCAATCATTTCTGGTATATGAATAACATGATGTTTTTCAATGGCAAAAATCAATGAATATTGTAAATGCACAAACAGTAATTTCTCCGCATTGCAAGGTGCAATTCTGAAATTTTTTGCTTTTTCCTGCTCCTCTTAGCATGATAAAGAAGATTCAAAGAGAGTGAGATGCCAGCTCCTTTCATTCAGTCAGTAGCTTCAATCATTTCTGGACGTTTTTCAATGGCAAAAATCAATGAATATTGTAAATGCACAAACAGTAATTTCTCCGCATTGCAAGGTGCAATTCTGAAATTTTTTGCTTTTTCCTGCTCCTCTTAGCATGATAAAGAAGATTCAAAGAGAGTGAGATGCCAGCTCCTTTCATTCAGTCAGTAGCTTCAATCATTTCTGGTATATGAATAACATGATGTTTTTCAATGGCAAAAATCAATGAATATTGTAAATGCACAAACAGTAATTTCTCCGCATTGCAAGTTGCAATTCTGAAATTTTTTGCTTTTTCCTGCTCCTCTTAGCATGATAAAGAAGATTCAAAGAGAGTGAGATGCCAGCTCCTTTCATTCAGTCAGTAGCTTCAATTATTTCTGGACGTTTTTCAATGGCAAAAATCAATGAATATTGTAAATGAACAAACAGTAATTTCTCCGCATTGCAAGGTGCAATTCTGAAATTTTTTGCTTTTTCCTGCTCCTCTTAGCATGATAAAGAAGATTCAAAGAGAGTGAGATGCCAGCTCCTTTCATTCAGTCAGTTGCTTCAATCATTTCTGGACGTTTTTCAATGGCAAAAATCAATGAATATTGTAAATGCACAAACAGTAATTTCTCCGCATTGCAAGGTGCAATTCTGAAATTTTTTGCTTTTTCCTGCTCCTCTTAGCATGATAAAGAAGATTCAAAGAGAGTGAGATGCCAGCTCCTTTCATTCAGTCAGTAGCTTCAATCATTTCTGGCATATGAATAACATGATGTTTTTCAATGGCAAAAATCAATGAATATTGTAAATGCACAAACAGTAATTTCTCCGCATTGCAAGGTGCAATTCTGAAATTTTTTGCTTTTTCCTGCTCCTCTTAGCATGATAAAGAAGATTCAAAGAGAGTGAGATGCCAGCTCCTTTCATTCAGTCAGTTGCTTCAATCATTTCTGGACGTTTTTCAATGGCAAAAATCAATGAATATTGTAAATGCACAAACAGTAATTTCTCCGCATTGCAAGGTGCAATTCTGAAATTTTTTGCTTTTTCCTGCTCCTCTTAGCATGATAAAGAAGATTCAAAGAGAGTGAGATGCCAGCTCCTTTCATTCAGTCAGTAGCTTCAATCATTTCTGGCATATGAATAACATGATGTTTTTCAATGGCAAAAATCAATGAATATTGTAAATGCACAAACAGTAATTTCTCCGCATTGCAAGGTGCAATTCTGAAATTTTTTGCTTTTTCCTGCTCCTCTTAGCATGATAAAGAAGATTCAAAGAGAGTGAGATGCCAGCTCCTTTCATTCAGTCAGTAGCTTCAAACATTTCTGGTATATGAATAACATGATGTTTTTCAATGGCAAAAATCAATGAATATTGTAAAAGCACAAACAGTAATTTCTCCGCATTGCAAGGTGCAATTCTGAAATTTTTTGCTTTTTCCTGCTCCTCTTAGCATGATAAAGAAGATTCAAAGAGAGTGAGATGCCAGCTCCTTTCATTCAGTCAGTAGCTTCAATCATTTCTGGACGTTTTTCAATGGCAAAAATCAATGAATATTGTAAATGCACAAACAGTAATTTCTCCGCATTGCAAGGTGCAATTCTGAAATTTTTTGCTTTTTCCTGCTCCTCTTAGCATGATAAAGAAGATTCAAAGAGAGTGAGATGCCAGCTCCTTTCATTCAGTCAGTAGCTTCAATCATTTCTGGTATATGAATAACATGATGTTTTTCAATGGCAAAAATCAATGAATATTGTAAATGCACAAACAGTAATTTCTCCGCATTGCAAGTTGCAATTCTGAAATTTTTTGCTTTTTCCTCTCCTCTTAGCATGATAAAGAAGATTCAAAGAGAGTGAGATGCCAGCTCCTTTCATTCAGTCAGCAGCTTCAATCATTTCTGGACATTTTTCAATGGCAAAAATCAATGAATATTGTAAATGCACAAACAGTAATTTCTCCGCATTGCAAGGTGCAATTCTGAAATTTTTTGCTTTCTCCTGCTCCTCTTAGCATGATAAAGAAGATTCAAAGAGAGTGAGATGCCAGCTCCTTTCATTCAGTCAGTAGCTTCAAACATTTCTGGTATATGAATAACATGATGTTTTTCAATGGCAAAAATCAATGAATATTGTAAAAGCACAAACAGTAATTTCTCCGCATTGCAAGGTGCAATTCTGAAATTTTTTGCTTTTTCCTGCTCCTCTTAGCATGATAAAGAAGATTCAAAGAGAGTGAGATGCCAGCTCCTTTCATTCAGTCAGTAGCTTCAATCATTTCTGGACGTTTTTCAATGGCAAAAATCAATGAATATTGTAAATGCACAAACAGTAATTTCTCCGCATTGCAAGGTGCAATTCTGAAATTTTTTGCTTTTTCCTGCTCCTCTTAGCATGATAAAGAAGATTCAAAGAGAGTGAGATGCCAGCTCCTTTCATTCAGTCAGTAGCTTCAATCATTTCTGGTATATGAATAACATGATGTTTTTCAATGGCAAAAATCAATGAATATTGTAAATGCACAAACAGTAATTTCTCCGCATTGCAAGTTGCAATTCTGAAATTTTTTGCTTTTTCCTCTCCTCTTAGCATGATAAAGAAGATTCAAAGAGAGTGAGATGCCAGCTCCTTTCATTCAGTCAGTAGCTTCAATTATTTCTGGACGTTTTTCAATGGCAAAAATCAATGAATATTGTAAATGCACAAACAGTAATTTCTCCGCATTGCAAGGTGCAATTCTGAAATTTTTTGCTTTTTCCTGCTCCTCTTAGCATGATAAAGAAGATTCAAAGAGAGTGAGATGCCAGCTCCTTTCATTCAGTCAGTTGCTTCAATCATTTCTGGACGTTTTTCAATGGCAAAAATCAATGAATATTGTAAATGCACAAACAGTAATTTCTCCGCATTGCAAGGTGCAATTCTGAAATTTTTTGCTTTTTCCTGCTCCTCTTAGCATGATAAAGAAGATTCAAAGAGAGTGAGATGCCAGCTCCTTTCATTCAGTCAGTAGCTTCAATCATTTCTGGACGTTTTTCAATGGCAAAAATCAATGAATATTGTAAATGCACAAACAGTAATTTCTCCGCATTGCAAGGTGCAATTCTGAAATTTTTTGCTTTTTCCTGCTCCTCTTTGCATGATAAAGAAGATTCAAAGAGAGTGAGATGCCAGCTCCTTTCATTCAGTCAGTAGCTTCAATCATTTCTGGTATATGAATAACATGATGTTTTTCAATGGCAAAAATCAATGAATATTGTAAATGCACAAACAGTAATTTCTCCGCATTGCAAGGTGCAATTCTGAAATTTTTGGCTTTTTCCTGCTCCTCTTAGCATGATAAAGAAGATTCAAAGAGAGTGAGATGCCAGCTCCTTTCATTCAGTCAGTAGCTTCAATCATTTCTGGATGTTTTTCAATGGCAAAAATCAATGAATATTGTAAATGCACAAACAGTAATTTCTCCGCATTGCAAGGTGCAATTCTGAAATTTCTTGCATTTTCCTGCTCCTCTTAGCATGATAAAGAAGATTCAAAGAGAGTGAGATGCCAGCTCCTTTCATTCAGTCAGTAGCTTCAATCATTTCTGGATGTTTTTCAATGGCAAAAATCAATGAATATTGTAAATGCACAAACAGTAATTTCTCCGCATTGCAAGGTGCAATTCTGAAATTTCTTGCTTTTTCCTGCTCCTCTTAGCATGATAAAGAAGATTCAAAGAGAGTGAGATGCCAGCTCCTTTCATTCAGTCAGTAGCTTCAATCATTTCTGGACGTTTTTCAATGGCAAAAATCAATGAATATTGTAAATGCACAAACAGTAATTTCTCCGCATTGCAAGGTGCAATTCTGAAATTTTTTGCTTTTTCCTGCTCCTCTTAGCATGATAAAGAAGATTCAAAGAGAGTGAGATGCCAGCTCCTTTCATTCAGTCAGTAGCTTCAATCATTTCTGGTATATGAATAACATGATGTTTTTCAATGGCAAAAATCAATGAATATTGTAAATGCACAAACAGTAATTTCTCCGCATTGCAAGTTGCAATTCTGAAATTTTTTGCTTTTTCCTGCTCCTCTTAGCATGATAAAGAAGATTCAAAGAGAGTGAGATGCCAGCTCCTTTCATTCAGTCAGTAGCTTCAATCATTTCTGGACGTTTTTCAATGGCAAAAATCAATGAATATTGTAAATGCACAAACAGTAATTTCTCCGCATTGCAAGGTGCAATTCTGAAATTTTTTGCTTTTTCCTGCTCCTCTTAGCATGATAAAGAAGATTCAAAGAGAGTGAGATGCCAGCTCCTTTCATTCAGTCAGTAGCTTCAATCATTTCTGGACGTTTTTCAATGGCAAAAATCAATGAATATTGTAAATGCACAAACAGTAATTTCTCCGCATTGCAAGGTGCAATTCTGAAATTTTTTGCTTTTTCCTGCTCCTCTTAGCATGATAAAGAAGATTCAAAGAGAGTGAGATGCCAGCTCCTTTCATTCAGTCAGTAGCTTCAAACATTTCTGGTATATGAATAACATGATGTTTTTCAATGGCAAAAATCAATGAATATTGTAAATGCACAAAGAGTAATTTCTCCGCATTGCAAGGTGCAATTCTGAAATTTTTTGCTTTTTCCTGCTCCTCTTAGCATGATAAAGAAGATTCAAAGAGAGTGAGATGCCAGCTCCTTTCATTCAGTCAGTAGCTTCAATCATTTCTGGACGTTTTTCAATGGCAAAAATCAATGAATATTGTAAATGCACAAACAGTAATTTCTCCGCATTGCAAGGTGCAATTCTGAAATTTTTTGCTTTTTCCTGCTCCTCTTAGCATGATAAAGAAGATTCAAAGAGAGTGAGATGCCAGCTTCTTTCATTCAGTCAGTAGCTTCAAACATTTCTGGGATATGAATAACATGATGTTTTTCAATGGCAAAAATTAATGAATATTGTAAATGCACAAACAGTAATTTCTCCGCATTGCAAGGTGCAATTCTGAAATTTTTTGCTTTTTCCTGCTCCTCTTAGCATGATAAAGAAGATTCAAAGAGAGTGAGATGCCAGCTCCTTTCATTCAGTCAGTAGCTTCAATCATTTCTGGACGTTTTTCAATGGCAAAAATCAATGAATATTGTAAATGCACAAACAGTAATTTCTCCGCATTGCAAGGTGCAATTCTAAAATTTTTTGCTTTTTCCTGCTCCTCTTAGCATGATAAAGAAGATTCAAAGAGAGTGAGATGCCAGCTCCTTTCATTCAGTCAGTAGCTTCAATCATTTCTGGACGTTTTTCAATGGCAAAAATCAATGAATATTGTAAATGCACAAACAGTAATTTCTCCGCATTGCAAGGTGCAATTCTGAAATTTTTTGCTTTTTCCTGCTCCTCTTAGCATGATAAAGAAGATTCAAAGAGAGTGAGATGCCAGCTCCTTTCATTCAGTCAGTAGCTTCAAACATTTCTGGTATATGAATAACATGATGTTTTTCAATGGCAAAAATCAATGAATATTGTAAAAGCACAAACAGTAATTTCTCCGCATTGCAAGGTGCAATTCTGAAATTTTTTGCTTTTTCCTGCTCCTCTTAGCATGATAAAGAAGATTCAAAGAGAGTGAGATGCCAGCTCCTTTCATTCAGTCAGTAGCTTCAATCATTTCTGGACGTTTTTCAATGGCAAAAATCAATGAATATTGTAAATGCACAAACAGTAATTTCTCCGCATTGCAAGGTGCAATTCTGAAATTTTTTGCTTTTTCCTGCTCCTCTTAGCATGATAAAGAAGATTCAAAGAGAGTGAGATGCCAGCTCCTTTCATTCAGTCAGTAGCTTCAATCATTTCTGGTATATGAATAACATGATGTTTTTCAATGGCAAAAATCAATGAATATTGTAAATGCACAAACAGTAATTTCTCCACATTGCAAGGTGCAATTCTGAAATTTTTTGCTTTTTCCTGCTCCTCTTAGCATGATAAAGAAGATTCAAAGAGAGTGAGATGCCAGCTCCTTTCATTCAGTCAGTAGCTTCAATCATTTCTGGACGTTTTTCAATGGCAAAAATCAATGAATATTGTAAATGCACAAACAGTAATTTCTCCGCATTGCAAGGTGCAATTCTGAAATTTTTTGCTTTTTCCTGCTCCTCTTAGCATGATAAAGAAGATTCAAAGAGAGCGAGATGCCAGCTCCTTTCATTCAGTCAGTAGCTTCAATCATTTCTGGTATATGAATAACATGATGTTTTTCAATGGCAAAAATCAATGAATATTGTAAATGCACAAACAGTAATTTCTCCGCATTGCAAGGTGCAATTCTGAAATTTTTTGCTTTTTCCTGCTCCTCTTAGCATGATAAAGAAGATTCAGAGAGAGTGAGATGCCAGCTCCTTTCATTCAGTCAGTAGCTTCAATCATTTCTGGACGTTTTTCAATGGCAAAAATCAATGAATATTGTAAATGCACAAACAGTAATTTCTCCGCATTGCAAGGTGCAATTCTGAAATTTTTTGCTTTTTCCTGCTCCTCTTAGCATGATAAAGAAGATTCAAAGAGAGTGAGATGCCAGCTCCTTTCATTCAGTCAGTAGCTTCAATCATTTCTGGTATATGAATAACATGATGTTTTTCAATGGCAAAAATCAATGAATATTGTAAATGCTCAAACAGTAATTTCTCCGCATTGCAAGTTGCAATTCTGAAATTTTTTGCTTTTTCCTGCTCCTCTTAGCATGATAAAGAAGATTCAAAGAGAGTGAGATGCCAGCTCCTTTCATTCAGTCAGTAGCTTCAATCATTTCTGGACGTTTTTCAATGGCAAAAATCAATGAATATTGTAAATGCACAAACAGTAATTTCTCCGCATTGCAAGGTGCAATTCTGAAATTTTTTGCTTTTTCCTGCTCCTCTTAGCATGATAAAGAAGATTCAAAGAGAGTGAGATGCCAGCTCCTTTCATTCAGTCAGTAGCTTCAATCATTTCTGGACGTTTTTCAATGGCAAAAATCAATGAATATTGTAAATGCACAAACAGTAATTTCTCCGCATTGCAAGGTGCAATTCTGAAATTTTTTGCTTTTTCCTGCTCCTCTTAGCATGATAAAGAAGATTCAAAGAGAGTGAGATGCCAGCTCCTTTCATTCAGTCAGTAGCTTCAAACATTTCTGGTATATGAATAACATGATGTTTTTCAATGGCAAAAATCAATGAATATTGTAAATGCACAAACAGTAATTTCTCCGCATTGCAAGGTGCAATTCTGAAATTTTTTGCTTTTTCCTGCTCCTCTTAGCATGATAAAGAAGATTCAAAGAGAGTGAGATGCCAGCTCCTTTCATTCAGTCAGTAGCTTCAATCATTTCTGGACGTTTTTCAATGGCAAAAATCAATGAATATTGTAAATGCACAAACAGTAATTTCTCCGCATTGCAAGGTGCAATTCTGAAATTTTTTGCTTTTTCCTGCTCCTCTTAGCATGATAAAGAAGATTCAAAGAGAGTGAGATGCCAGCTTCTTTCATTCAGTCAGTAGCTTCAAACATTTCTGGGATATGAATAACATGATGTTTTTCAATGGCAAAAATTAATGAATATTGTAAATGCACAAACAGTAATTTCTCCGCATTGCAAGGTGCAATTCTGAAATTTTTTGCTTTTTCCTGCTCCTCTTAGCATGATAAAGAAGATTCAAAGAGAGTGAGATGCCAGCTCCTTTCATTCAGTCAGTAGCTTCAATCATTTCTGGACGTTTTTCAATGGCAAAAATCAATGAATATTGTAAATGCACAAACAGTAATTTCTCCGCATTGCAAGGTGCAATTCTAAAATTTTTTGCTTTTTCCTGCTCCTCTTAGCATGATAAAGAAGATTCAAAGAGAGTGAGATGCCAGCTCCTTTCATTCAGTCAGTAGCTTCAATCATTTCTGGACGTTTTTCAATGGCAAAAATCAATGAATATTGTAAATGCACAAACAGTAATTTCTCCGCATTGCAAGGTGCAATTCTGAAATTTTTTGCTTTTTCCTGCTCCTCTTAGCATGATAAAGAAGATTCAAAGAGAGTGAGATGCCAGCTCCTTTCATTCAGTCAGTAGCTTCAAACATTTCTGGTATATGAATAACATGATGTTTTTCAATGGCAAAAATCAATGAATATTGTAAAAGCACAAACAGTAATTTCTCCGCATTGCAAGGTGCAATTCTGAAATTTTTTGCTTTTTCCTGCTCCTCTTAGCATGATAAAGAAGATTCAAAGAGAGTGAGATGCCAGCTCCTTTCATTCAGTCAGTAGCTTCAATCATTTCTGGACGTTTTTCAATGGCAAAAATCAATGAATATTGTAAATGCACAAACAGTAATTTCTCCGCATTGCAAGGTGCAATTCTGAAATTTTTTGCTTTTTCCTGCTCCTCTTAGCATGATAAAGAAGATTCAAAGAGAGTGAGATGCCAGCTCCTTTCATTCAGTCAGTAGCTTCAAACATTTCTGGTATATGAATAACATGATGTTTTTCAATGGCAAAAATCAATGAATATTGTAAAAGCACAAACAGTAATTTCTCCGCATTGCAAGGTGCAATTCTGAAATTTTTTGCTTTTTCCTGCTCCTCTTAGCATGATAAAGAAGATTCAAAGAGAGTGAGATGCCAGCTCCTTTCATTCAGTCAGTAGCTTCAAACATTTCTGGTATATGAATAACATGATGTTTTTCAATGGCAAAAATCAATGAATATTGTAAAAGCACAAACAGTAATTTCTCCGCATTGCAAGGTGCAATTCTGAAATTTTTTGCTTTTTCCTGCTCCTCTTAGCATGATAAAGAAGATTCAAAGAGAGTGAGATGCCAGCTCCTTTCATTCAGTCAGTAGCTTCAATCATTTCTGGACGTTTTTCAATGGCAAAAATCAATGAATATTGTAAATGCACAAACAGTAATTTCTCCGCATTGCAAGGTGCAATTCTGAAATTTTTTGCTTTTTCCTGCTCCTCTTAGCATGATAAAGAAGATTCAAAGAGAGTGAGATGCCAGCTCCTTTCATTCAGTCAGTAGCTTCAAACATTTCTGGTATATGAATAACATGATGTTTTTCAATGGCAAAAATCAATGAATATTGTAAAAGCACAAACAGTAATTTCTCCGCATTGCAAGGTGCAATTCTGAAATTTTTTGCTTTTTCCTGCTCCTCTTAGCATGATAAAGAAGATTCAAAGAGAGTGAGATGCCAGCTCCTTTCATTCAGTCAGTAGCTTCAATCATTTCTGGACGTTTTTCAATGGCAAAAATCAATGAATATTGTAAATGCACAAACAGTAATTTCTCCGCATTGCAAGGTGCAATTCTGAAATTTTTTGCTTTTTCCTGCTCCTCTTAGCATGATAAAGAAGATTCAAAGAGAGCGAGATGCCAGCTCCTTTCATTCAGTCAGTAGCTTCAATCATTTCTGGTATATGAATAACATGATGTTTTTCAATGGCAAAAATCAATGAATATTGTAAATGCACAAACAGTAATTTCTCCGCATTGCAAGGTGCAATTCTGAAATTTTTTGCTTTTTCCTGCTCCTCTTAGCATGATAAAGAAGATTCAGAGAGAGTGAGATGCCAGCTCCTTTCATTCAGTCAGTAGCTTCAATCATTTCTGGACGTTTTTCAATGGCAAAAATCAATGAATATTGTAAATGCACAAACAGTAATTTCTCCGCATTGCAAGGTGCAATTCTGAAATTTTTTGCTTTTTCCTGCTCCTCTTAGCATGATAAAGAAGATTCAAAGAGAGTGAGATGCCAGCTCCTTTCATTCAGTCAGTAGCTTCAATCATTTCTGGTATATGAATAACATGATGTTTTTCAATGGCAAAAATCAATGAATATTGTAAATGCACAAACAGTAATTTCTCCGCATTGCAAGTTGCAATTCTGAAAGTTTTTGCTTTTTCCTGCTCCTCTTAGCATGATAAAGAAGATTCAAAGAGAGTGAGATGCCAGCTCCTTTCATTCAGTCAGTAGCTTCAATCATTTCTGGACGTTTTTCAATGGCAAAAATCAATGAATATTGTAAATGCACAAACAGTAATTTCTCCGCATTGCAAGGTGCAATTCTGAAATTTTTTGCTTTTTCCTGCTCCTCTTAGCATGATAAAGAAGATTCAAAGAGAGTGAGATGCCAGCTCCTTTCATTCAGTCAGTAGCTTCAATCATTTCTGGACGTTTTTCAATGGCAAAAATCAATGAATATTGTAAATGCACAAACAGTAATTTCTCCGCATTGCAAGGTGCAATTCTGAAATTTTTTGCTTTTTCCTGCTCCTCTTAGCATGATAAAGAAGATTCAAAGAGAGTGAGATGCCAGCTCCTTTCATTCAGTCAGTAGCTTCAAACATTTCTGGTATATGAATAACATGATGTTTTTCAATGGCAAAAATCAATGAATATTGTAAATGCACAAACAGTAATTTCTCCGCATTGCAAGGTGCAATTCTGAAATTTTTTGCTTTTTCCTGCTCCTCTTAGCATGATAAAGAAGATTCAAAGAGAGTGAGATGCCAGCTCCTTTCATTCAGTCAGTAGCTTCAATCATTTCTGGACGTTTTTCAATGGCAAAAATCAATGAATATTGTAAATGCACAAACAGTAATTTCTCCGCATTGCAAGGTGCAATTCTGAAATTTTTTGCTTTTTCCTGCTCCTCTTAGCATGATAAAGAAGATTCAAAGAGAGTGAGATGCCAGCTTCTTTCATTCAGTCAGTAGCTTCAAACATTTCTGGGATATGAATAACATGATGTTTTTCAATGGCAAAAATTAATGAATATTGTAAATGCACAAACAGTAATTTCTCCGCATTGCAAGGTGCAATTCTGAAATTTTTTGCTTTTTCCTGCTCCTCTTAGCATGATAAAGAAGATTCAAAGAGAGTGAGATGCCAGCTCCTTTCATTCAGTCAGTAGCTTCAATCATTTCTGGACGTTTTTCAATGGCAAAAATCAATGAATATTGTAAATGCACAAACAGTAATTTCTCCGCATTGCAAGGTGCAATTCTAAAATTTTTTGCTTTTTCCTGCTCCTCTTAGCATGATAAAGAAGATTCAAAGAGAGTGAGATGCCAGCTCCTTTCATTCAGTCAGTAGCTTCAATCATTTCTGGACGTTTTTCAATGGCAAAAATCAATGAATATTGTAAATGCACAAACAGTAATTTCTCCGCATTGCAAGGTGCAATTCTGAAATTTTTTGCTTTTTCCTGCTCCTCTTAGCATGATAAAGAAGATTCAAAGAGAGTGAGATGCCAGCTCCTTTCATTCAGTCAGTAGCTTCAAACATTTCTGGTATATGAATAACATGATGTTTTTCAATGGCAAAAATCAATGAATATTGTAAAAGCACAAACAGTAATTTCTCCGCATTGCAAGGTGCAATTCTGAAATTTTTTGCTTTTTCCTGCTCCTCTTAGCATGATAAAGAAGATTCAAAGAGAGTGAGATGCCAGCTCCTTTCATTCAGTCAGTAGCTTCAATCATTTCTGGACGTTTTTCAATGGCAAAAATCAATGAATATTGTAAATGCACAAACAGTAATTTCTCCGCATTGCAAGGTGCAATTCTGAAATTTTTTGCTTTTTCCTGCTCCTCTTAGCATGATAAAGAAGATTCAAAGAGAGTGAGATGCCAGCTCCTTTCATTCAGTCAGTAGCTTCAATCATTTCTGGTATATGAATAACATGATGTTTTTCAATGGCAAAAATCAATGAATATTGTAAATGCACAAACAGTAATTTCTCCACATTGCAAGGTGCAATTCTGAAATTTTTTGCTTTTTCCTGCTCCTCTTAGCATGATAAAGAAGATTCAAAGAGAGTGAGATGCCAGCTCCTTTCATTCAGTCAGTAGCTTCAATCATTTCTGGACGTTTTTCAATGGCAAAAATCAATGAATATTGTAAATGCACAAACAGTAATTTCTCCGCATTGCAAGGTGCAATTCTGAAATTTTTTGCTTTTTCCTGCTCCTCTTAGCATGATAAAGAAGATTCAAAGAGAGCGAGATGCCAGCTCCTTTCATTCAGTCAGTAGCTTCAATCATTTCTGGTATATGAATAACATGATGTTTTTCAATGGCAAAAATCAATGAATATTGTAAATGCACAAACAGTAATTTCTCCGCATTGCAAGGTGCAATTCTGAAATTTTTTGCTTTTTCCTGCTCCTCTTAGCATGATAAAGAAGATTCAGAGAGAGTGAGATGCCAGCTCCTTTCATTCAGTCAGTAGCTTCAATCATTTCTGGACGTTTTTCAATGGCAAAAATCAATGAATATTGTAAATGCACAAACAGTAATTTCTCCGCATTGCAAGGTGCAATTCTGAAATTTTTTGCTTTTTCCTGCTCCTCTTAGCATGATAAAGAAGATTCAAAGAGAGTGAGATGCCAGCTCCTTTCATTCAGTCAGTAGCTTCAAACATTTCTGGTATATGAATAACATGATGTTTTTCAATGGCAAAAATCAATGAATATTGTAAATGCACAAACAGTAATTTCTCCGCATTGCAAGGTGCAATTCTGAAATTTTTTGCTTTTTCCTGCTCCTCTTAGCATGATAAAGAAGATTCAAAGAGAGTGAGATGCCAGCTCCTTTCATTCAGTCAGTAGCTTCAATCATTTCTGGACGTTTTTCAATGGCAAAAATCAATGAATATTGTAAATGCACAAACAGTAATTTCTCCGCATTGCAAGGTGCAATTCTGAAATTTTTTGCTTTTTCCTGCTCCTCTTAGCATGATAAAGAAGATTCAAAGAGAGTGAGATGCCAGCTCCTTTCATTCAGTCAGTAGCTTCAATCATTTCTGGACGTTTTTCAATGGCAAAAATCAATGAATATTGTAAATGCACAAACAGTAATTTCTCCGCATTGCAAGGTGCAATTCTGAAATTTTTTGCTTTTTCCTGCTCCTCTTAGCATGATAAAGAAGATTCAAAGAGAGTGAGATGCCAGCTCCTTTCATTCAGTCAGTAGCTTCAATCATTTCTGGTATATGAATAACATGATGTTTTTCAATGGCAAAAATCAATGAATATTGTAAATGCACAAACAGTAATTTCTCCGCATTGCAAGGTGCAATTCTGAAATTTTTTGCTTTTTCCTGCTCCTCTTAGCATGATAAAGAAGATTCAAAGAGAGTGAGATGCCAGCTCCTTTCATTCAGTCAGTAGCTTCAAACATTTCTGGTATATGAATAACATGATGTTTTTCAATGGCAAAAATCAATGAATATTGTAAAAGCACAAACAGTAATTTCTCCGCATTGCAAGGTGAAATTCTGAAATTTTTTGCTTTTTCCTGCTCCTCTTAGCATGATAAAGAAGATTCAAAGAGAGTGAGATGCCAGCTCCTTTCATTCAGTCAGTAGCTTCAATCATTTCTGGACGTTTTTCAATGGCAAAAATCAATGAATATTGTAAATGCACAAACAGTAATTTCTCCGCATTGCAAGGTGCAATTCTGAAATTTTTTGCTTTTTCCTGCTCCTCTTAGCATGATAAAGAAGATTCAAAGAGAGTGAGATGCCAGCTCCTTTCATTCAGTCACTAGCTTCAATCATTTCTGGTATATGAATAACATGATGTTTTTCAATGGCAAAAATCAATGAATATTGTAAATGCACAAACAGTAATTTCTCCGCATTGCAAGTTGCAATTCTGAAATTTTTTGCTTTTTCCTGCTCCTCTTAGCATGATAAAGAAGATTCAAAGAGAGTGAGATGCCAGCTCCTTTCATTCAGTCAGTAGCTTCAATTATTTCTGGACGTTTTTCAATGGCAAAAATCAATGAATATTGTAAATGCACAAACAGTAATTTCTCCGCATTGCAAGGTGCAATTCTGAAATTTTTTGCTTTTTCCTGCTCCTCTTAGCATGATAAAGAAGATTCAAAGAGAGTGAGATGCCAGCTCCTTTCATTCAGTCAGTTGCTTCAATCATTTCTGGACGTTTTTCAATGGCAAAAATCAGTGAATATTGTAAATGCACAAACAGTAATTTCTCCGCATTGCAAGGTGCAATTCTGAAATTTTTTGCTTTTTCCTGCTCCTCTTAGCATGATAAAGAAGATTCAAAGAGAGTGAGATGCCAGCTCCTTTCATTCAGTCAGTAGCTTCAATCATTTCTGGACGTTTTTCAATGGCAAAAATCAATGAATATTGTAAATGCACAAACAGTAATTTCTCCGCATTGCAAGGTGCAATTCTGAAATTTTTTGCTTTTTCCTGCTCCTCTTTGCATGATAAAGAAGATTCAAAGAGAATGAGATGCCAGCTCCTTTCATTCAGTCAGTAGCTTCAATCATTTCTGGTATATGAATAACATGATGTTTTTCAATGGCAAAAATCAATGAATATTGTAAATGCACAAACAGTAATTTCTCCGCATTGCAAGGTGCAATTCTGAAATTTTTGGCTTTTTCCTGCTCCTCTTAGCATGATAAAGAAGATTCAAAGAGAGTGAGATGCCAGCTCCTTTCATTCAGTCAGTAGCTTCAATCATTTCTGGATGTTTTTCAATGGCAAAAATCAATGAATATTGTAAATGCACCAACAGTAATTTCTCCGCATTGCAAGGTGCAATTCTGAAATTTCTTGCATTTTCCTGCTCCTCTTAGCATGATAAAGAAGATTCAAAGAGAGTGAGATGCCAGCTCCTTTCATTCAGTCAGTAGCTTCAATCATTTCTGGACGTTTTTCAATGGCAAAAATCAATGAATATTGTAAATGCACAAACAGTAATTTCTCCGCATTGCAAGGTGCAATTCTGAAATTTTTTGCTTTTTCCTGCTCCTCTTAGCATGATAAAGAAGATTCAAAGAGAGTGAGATGCCAGCTCCTTTCATTCAGTCAGTAGCTTCAAACATTTCTGGTATATGAATAACATGATGTTTTTCAATGGCAAAAATCAATGAATATTGTAAATGCACAAACAGTAATTTCTCCGCATTGCAAGGTGCAATTCTGAAATTTTTTGCTTTTTCCTGCTCCTCTTAGCATGATAAAGAAGATTCAAAGAGAGTGAGATGCCAGCTCCTTTCATTCAGTCAGTAGCTTCAATCATTTCTGGTATATGAATAACATGATGTTTTTCAATGGCAAAAATCAATGAATATTGTAAATGCACAAACAGTAATTTCTCCGCATTGCAAGTTGCAATTCTGAAATTTTTTGCTTTTTCCTGCTCCTCTTAGCATGATAAAGAAGATTCAAAGAGAGTGAGATGCCAGCTCCTTTCATTCAGTCAGTAGCTTCAATCATTTCTGGACGTTTTTCAATGGCAAAAATCAATGAATATTGTAAATGCACCAACAGTAATTTCTCCGCATTGCAAGGTGCAATTCTGAAATTTTTTGCTTTTTCCTGCTCCTCTTAGCATGATAAAGAAGATTCAAAGAGAGTGAGATGCCAGCTCCTTTCATTCAGTCAGTAGCTTCAATCATTTCTGGACGTTTTTCAATGGCAAAAATCAATGAATATTGTAAATGCACAAACAGTAATTTCTCCGCATTGCAAGGTGCAATTCTGAAATTTTTTGCTTTTTCCTGCTCCTCTTAGCATGATAAAGAAGATTCAAAGAGAGTGAGATGCCAGCTCCTTTCATTCAGTCAGTAGCTTCAAACATTTCTGGTATATGAATAACATGATGTTTTTCAATGGCAAAAATCAATGAATATTGTAAAAGCACAAACAGTAATTTCTCCGCATTGCAAGGTGCAATTCTGAAATTTTTTGCTTTTTCCTGCTCCTCTTAGCATGATAAAGAAGATTCAAAGAGAGTGAGATGCCAGCTCCTTTCATTCAGTCAGTAGCTTCAATCATTTCTGGACGTTTTTCAATGGCAAAAATCAATGAATATTGTAAATGCACAAACAGTAATTTCTCCGCATTGCAAGGTGCAATTCTGAAATTTTTTGCTTTTTCCTGCTCCTCTTAGCATGATAAAGAAGATTCAAAGAGAGTGAGATGCCAGCTCCTTTCATTCAGTCAGTAGCTTCAATCATTTCTGGACGTTTTTCAATGGCAAAAATCAATGAATATTGTAAATGCACAAACAGTAATTTCTCCGCATTGCAAGGTGCAATTCTGAAATTTTTTGCTTTTTCCTGCTCCTCTTAGCATGATAAAGAAGATTCAAAGAGAGCGAGATGCCAGCTCCTTTCATTCAGTCAGTAGCTTCAATCATTTCTGGTATATGAATAACATGATGTTTTTCAATGGCAAAAATCAATGAATATTGTAAATGCACAAACAGTAATTTCTCCGCATTGCAAGGTGCAATTCTGAAATTTTTTGCTTTTTCCTGCTCCTCTTAGCATGATAAAGAAGATTCAAAGA
The DNA here is from genome assembly GCF_046119375.1 of Phyllobates terribilis. Classification (NCBI taxonomy): domain Eukaryota; kingdom Metazoa; phylum Chordata; class Amphibia; order Anura; family Dendrobatidae; genus Phyllobates; species Phyllobates terribilis. Next base: position 492,906 of record NW_027363617.1, read on the forward strand.
GAGTGAGATGCCAGCTCCTTTCATTCAGTCAGTAGCTTCAATCATTTCTGGACGTTTTTCAATGGCAAAAATCAATGAATATTGTAAATGCACAAACAGTAATTTCTCCGCATTGCAAGGTGCAATTCTGAAATTTTTTGCTATTTCCTGCTCCTCTTAGCATGATAAAGAAGATTCAAAGAGAGTGAGATGCCAGCTCCTTTCATTCAGTCAGTAGCTTCAAACATTTCTAGTATATGAATAACATGATGTTTTTCAATGGCAAAAATCAATGAATATTGTAAATGCACAAACAGTAATTTCTCCGCATTGCAAGGTGCAATTCTGAAATTTTTTGATTTTTCCTGCTCCTCTTAGCATGATAAAGAAGATTCAAAGAGAGTGAGATGCCAGCTCCTTTCATTCAGTCAGTAGCTTCAATCATTTCTGGACGTTTTTCAATGGCAAAAATCAATGAATATTGTAAATGCACAAACAGTAATTTCTCCGCATTGCAAGGTGCAATTCTGAAATTTTTTGCTTTTTCCTGCTCCTCTTAGCATGATAAAGAAGATTCAAAGAGAGTGAGATGCCAGCTCCTTTCATTCAGTCAGTAGCTTCAATCATTTCTGGACGTTTTTCAATGGCAAAAATCAATGAATATTGTAAATGCACAAACAGTAATTTCTCCGCATTGCAAGGTGCAATTCTGAAATTTTTTGCTTTTTCCTGCTCCTCTTAGCATGATAAAGAAGATTCAAAGAGAGTGAGATGCCAGCTCCTTTCATTCAGTCAGTAGCTTCAATCATTTCTGGTATATGAATAACATGATGTTTTTCAATGGCAAAAATCAATGAATATTGTAAATGCACAAACAGTAATTTCTCCGCATTGCAAGGTGCAATTCTGAAATTTTTTGCTTTTTCCTGCTCCTCTTAGCATGATAAAGAAGATTCAAAGAGAGTGAGATGCCAGCTCCTTTCATTCAGTCAGCAGCTTCAATCATTTCTGGACATTTTTCAATGGCAAAAATCAATGAATATTGTAAATGCACAAACAGTAATTTCTCCGCATTGCAAGGTGCAATTCTGAAATTTTTTGCTTTTTCCTGCTCCTCTTAGCATGATAAAGAAGATTCAAAGAGAGTGAGATGCCAGCTCCTTTCATTCAGTCAGTAGCTTCAAACATTTCTGGTATATGAATAACATGATGTTTTTCAATGGCAAAAATCAATGAATATTGTAAAAGCACAAACAGTAATTTCTCTGCATTGCAAGGTGCAATTCTGAAATTTTTTGCTTTTTCCTGCTCCTCTTAGCATGATAAAGAAGATTCAAAGAGAGTGAGATGCCAGCTCCTTTCATTCAGTCAGTAGCTTCAATCATTTCTGGACGTTTTTCAATGGCAAAAATCAATGAATATTGTAAATGCACAAACAGTAATTTCTCCGCATTGCAAGGTGCAATTCTGAAATTTTTTGCTTTTTCCTGCTCCTCTTAGCATGATAAAGAAGATTCAAAGAGAGTGAGATGCCAGCTCCTTTCATTCAGTCAGTAGCTTCAATCATTTCTGGTATATGAATAACATGATGTTTTTCAATGGCAAAAATCAATGAATATTGTAAATGCACAAACAGTAATTTCTCCGCATTGCAAGTTGCAATTCTGAAATTTTTTGCTTTTTCCTGCTCCTCTTAGCATGATAAAGAAGATTCAAAGAGAGTGAGATGCCAGCTCCTTTCATTCAGTCAGTAGCTTCAATTATTTCTGGACGTTTTTCAATGGCAAAAATCAATGAATATTGTAAATGCACAAACAGTAATTTCTCCGCATTGCAAGGTGCAATTCTGAAATTTTTTGCTTTTTCCTGCTCCTCTTAGCATGATAAAGAAGATTCAAAGAGAGTGAGATGCCAGCTCCTTTCATTCAGTCAGTTGCTTCAATCATTTCTGGACGTTTTTCAATGGCAAAAATCAGTGAATATTGTAAATGCACAAACAGTAATTTCTCCGCATTGCAAGGTGCAATTCTGAAATTTTTTGCTTTTTCCTGCTCCTCTTAGCATGATAAAGAAGATTCAAAGAGAGTGAGATGCCAGCTCCTTTCATTCAGTCAGTAGCTTCAATCATTTCTGGACGTTTTTCAATGGCAAAAATCAATGAATATTGTAAATGCACAAACAGTAATTTCTCCGCATTGCAAGGTGCAATTCTGAAATTTTTTGCTTTTTCCTGCTCCTCTTTGCATGATAAAGAAGATTCAAAGAGAGTGAGATGCCAGCTCCTTTCATTCAGTCAGTAGCTTCAATCATTTCTGGTATATGAATAACATGATGTTTTTCAATGGCAAAAATCAATGAATATTGTAAATGCACAAACAGTAATTTCTCCGCATTGCAAGGTGCAATTCTGAAATTTTTGGCTTTTTCCTGCTCCTCTTAGCATGATAAAGAAGATTCAAAGAGAGTGAGATGCCAGCTCCTTTCATTCAGTCAGTAGCTTCAATCATTTCTGGATGTTTTTCAATGGCAAAAATCAATGAATATTGTAAATGCACAAACAGTAATTTCTCCGCATTGCAAGGTGCAATTCTGAAATTTATTGCATTTTCCTGCTCCTCTTAGCATGATAAAGAAGATTCAAAGAGAGTGAGATGCCAGCTCCTTTCATTCAGTCAGTAGCTTCAATCATTTCTGGACGTTTTTCAATGGCAAAAATCAATGAATATTGTAAATGCACAAACAGTAATTTCTCCGCATTGCAAGGTGCAATTCTGAAATTTTTTGCTTTTTCCTGCTCCTCTTAGCATGAAAAAGAAGATTCAAAGAGAGTGAGATGCCAGCTCCTTTCATTCAGTCAGTAGCTTCAAACATTTCAGGTATATGAATAACATGATGTTTTTCAATGGCAAAAATCAATGAATATTGTAAATGCACAAACAGTAATTTCTCCGCATTGCAAGGTGCAATTCTGAAATTTTTTGCTTTTTCCTGCTCCTCTTAGCATGATAAAGAAGATTCAAAGAGAGTGAGATGCCAGCTCCTTTCATTCAGTCAGTAGCTTCAATCATTTCTGGACGTTTTTCAATGGCAAAAATCAATGAATATTGTAAATGCACAAACAGTAATTTCTCCGCATTGCAAGGTGCAATTCTGAAATTTTTTGCTTTTTCCTGCTCCTCTTAGCATGATAAAGAAGATTCAAAGAGAGTGAGATGCCAGCTTCTTTCATTCAGTCAGTAGCTTCAAACATTTCTGGGATATGAATAACATGATGTTTTTCAATGGCAAAAATTAATGAATATTGTAAATGCACAAAGTAATTTCTCCGCATTGCAAGGTGCAATTCTGAAATTTTTTGCTTTTTCCTGCTCCTCTTAGCATGATAAAGAAGATTCAAAGAGAGTGAGATGCCAGCTCCTTTCATTCAGTCAGTAGCTTCAATCATTTCTGGTATATGAATAACATGATGTTTTTCAATGGCAAAAATCAATGAATATTGTAAATGCACAAACAGTAATTTCTCCGCATTGCAAGTTGCAATTCTGAAATTTTTTGCTTTTTCCTGCTCCTCTTAGCATGATAAAGAAGATTCAAAGAGAGTGAGATTCCAGCTCCTTTCATTCAGTCAGTAGCTTCAATCATTTCTGGACGTTTTTCAATGGCAAAAATCAATGAATATTGTAAATGCACAAACAGTAATTTCTCCGCATTGCAAGGTGCAATTCTGAAATTTTTTGCTTTTTCCTGCTCCTCTTAGCATGATAAAGAAGATTCAAAGAGAGTGAGATGCCAGCTCCTTTCATTCAGTCAGTAGCTTCAATCATTTCTGGACGTTTTTCAATGACAAAAATCAATGAATATTGTAAATGCACAAACAGTAATTTCTCCGCATTGCAAGATGCAATTCTGAAATTTTTTGCTTTTTCCTGCTCCTCTTAGCATGATAAAAAAGATTCAAAGAGAGTGAGATGCCAGCTCCTTTCATTCAGTCAGTAGCTTCAATCATTTCTGGACGTTTTTCAATGGCAAAAATCAATGAATATTGTAAATGCACAAACAGTAATTTCTCCGCATTGCAAGGTGCAATTCTGAAATTTTTTGCTTTTTCCTGCTCCTCTTAGCATGATAAAGAAGATTCAAAGAGAGTGAGATGCCAGCTCCTTTCATTCAGTCAGTAGCTTCAATCATTTCTGGTATATGAATAACATGATGTTTTTCAATGGCAAAAATCAATGAATATTGTAAATGCACAAACAGTAATTTCTCCGCATTGCAAGGTGCAATTCTGAAATTTTTTGCTTTTTCCTGCTCCTCTTAGCATGATAAAGAAGATTCAAAGAGAGTGAGATGCCAGCTCCTTTCATTCAGTCAGTAGCTTCAATCATTTCTGGACGTTTTTCAATGGCAAAAATCAATGAATATTGTAAATGCACAAACAGTAATTTCTCCGCATTGCAAGGTGCAATTTTGAAATTTTTTGCTTTTTCCTGCTCCTCTTAGCATGATAAAGAAGATTCAAAGAGAGTGAGATGCCAGCTCCTTTCATTCAGTCAGTAGCTTCAGTCATTTCTGGACGTTTTTCAATGGCAAAAATCAATGAATATTGTAAATGCACAAACAGTAATTTCTCCGCATTGCAAGGTGCAATTCTGAAATTTTTTGCTTTTTCCTGCTCCTCTTAGCATGATAAAGAAGATTCAAAGAGAGTGAGATGCCAGCTCCTTTCATTCAGTTAGTAGCTTCAAACATTTCTGGTATAAACATTTCTGGACGTTTTTCAATGGCAAAAATCAATGAATATTGTAAATGCACAAACAGTAATATCTCCACATTGCAAGGTGCAATTCTGAAATTTTTTGCTTTTTCCTGCTAATCCTAGCATGATAAAGAAGATTCAAATAGAGTGAGATGCCAGCTCCTTTCATTCAGTCAGTAGCTTCAAACATTTCTGGACGTTTTTCAATGGCAAAATTCAATGAATATTGTAAATGCACAAACAGTAATATCTCCACATTGCCAGGTGCAATTCTGAAATTTTTTGCTTTTTCCTGCTAATCCTAGCATGATAAAGAAGATTCAAAGAGAGTGAGATGCCAGCTCCTTTCATTCAGTCAGTAGCTTCAATCATTTCTGGACGTTTTTCAATGGCAAAAATCAATGAATATTGTAAATGCACAAACAGTAATTTCTCCGCATTGCAAGGTGCAATTCTGAAATTTTTTGCTTTTTCCTGCTCCTCTTAGCATGATAAAGAAGATTCAAAGAGAGTGAGATGCCAGCTCCTTTCATTCAGTCAGTAGCTTCAATCATTTCTGGACGTTTTTCAATGGCAAAAATCAATGAATATTGTAAATGCACAAACAGTAATTTCTCCGCATTGCAAGGTGCAATTCTGAAATTTTTTGCTTTTTCCTGCTCCTCTTAGCATGATAAAGAAGATTCAAAGAGAGTGAGATGCCACCTCCTTTCATTCAGTCAGTAGCTTCAATCATTTCTGGTATATGAATAACATGATGTTTTTCAATGGCAAAAATCAATGAATATTGTAAATGCACAAACAGTAATTTCTCCGCATTGCAAGGTGCAATTCTGAAATTTTTTGCTTTTTCCTGCTCCTCTTAGCATGATAAAGAAGATTCAAAGAGAGTGAGATGCCAGCTCCTTTCATTCAGTCAGTAGCTTCAATCATTTCTGGACGTTTTTCAATGGCAAAAATCAATGAATATTGTAAATGCACAAACAGTAATTTCTCCGCATTGCAAGATGCAATTCTGAAATTTTTTGCTTTTTCCTGCTCCTCTTAGCATGATAAAGAAGATTCAAAGAGAGTGAGATGCCAGCTCCTTTCATTCAGTCAGTAGCTTCAGTCATTTCTGGACGTTTTTCAATGCAAAAATCAATGAATATTGTAAATGCACAAACAGTAATTTCTCCGCATTGCAAGGTGCAATTCTGAAATTTTTTGCTTTTTCCTGCTCCTCTTAGCATGATAAAGAAGATTCAAAGAGAGTGAGATGCCAGCTCCTTTCATTCAGTCAGTAGCTTCAATCATTTCTGGTATATGAATAACATGATGTTTTTCAATGGCAAAAATCAATGAATATTGTAAATGCACAAACAGTAATTTCTCCGCATTGCAAGGTGCAATTCTGAAATTTTTTGCTTTTTCCTGCTAATCCTAGCATGATAAAGAAGATTCAAAGAGAGTGAGATGCCAGCTCCTTTCATTCAGTCAGTAGCTTCAATCATTTCTGGATGTTTTTCAATGGCAAAAATCAATGAATATTATAAATGCACAAACAGTAATTTCTCCGCATTGCAAGGTGCAATTCTGAAATTTCTTGCATTTTCCTGCTCCTCTTAGCATGATAAAGAAGATTCAAAGAGAGTGAGATGCCAGCTCCTTTCATTCAGTCAGTAGCTTCAATCATTTCTGGACGTTTTTCAATGGCAAAAATCAATGAATATTGTAAATGCACAAACAGTAATTTCTCCGCATTGCAAGGTGCAATTCTGAAATTTTTTGCTTTTTCCTGCTCCTCTTAGCATGATAAAGAAGATTCAAAGAGAGTGAGATGCCAGCTCCTTTCATTCAGTCAGTAGCTTCAAACATTTCTGGTATATGAATAACATGATGTTTTTCAATGGCAAAAATCAATGAATATTGTAAATGCACAAACAGTAATTTCTCCGCATTGCAAGGTGCAATTCTGAAATTTTTTGCTTTTTCCTGCTCCTCTTAGCATGATAAAGAAGATTCAAAGAGAGTGAGATGCCAGCTCCTTTCATTCAGTCAGTAGCTTCAATCATTTCTGGACGTTTTTCAATGGCAAAAATCAATGAATATTGTAAATGCACAAACAGTAATTTCTCCGCATTGCAAGGTGCAATTCTGAAATTTTTTGCTTTTTCCTGCTCCTATTAGCATGATAAAGAAGATTCAAAGAGAGTGAGATGCCAGCTTCTTTCATTGTCAGTAGCTTCAAACATTTCTGGGATATGAATAACATGATGTTTTTCAATGGCAAAAATTAATGAATATTGTAAATGCACAAACAGTAATTTCTCCGCATTGCAAGGTGCAATTCTGAAATTTTTTGCTTTTTCCTGCTCCTCTTAGCATGATAAAGAAGATTCAAAGAGAGTGAGATGCCAGCTCCTTTCATTCAGTCAGTAGCTTCAATCATTTCTGGACGTTTTTCAATGGCAAAAATCAATGAATATTGTAAATGCACAAACAGTAATTTCTCCGCATTGCAAGGTGCAATTCTGAAATTTTTTGCTTTTTCCTGCTCCTCTTAGCATGATAAAGAAGATTCAAAGAGAGTGAGATGCCAGCTCCTTTCATTCAGTCAGTAGCTTCAATCAATTCTGGACGTTTTTCAATGGCAAAAATCAATGAATATTGTAAATGCACAAACAGTAATTTCTCCGCATTGCAAGGTGCAATTCTGAAATTTTTTGCTTTTTCCTGCTCCTCTTAGCATGATAAAGAAGATTCAAAGAGAGTGAGATGCCAGCTCCTTTCATTCAGTCAGTAGCTTCAATCATTTCTGGTATATGAATAACATGATGTTTTTCAATGGCAAAAATCAATGAATATTGTAAATGCACAAACAGTAATTTCTCCGCATTGCAAGTTGCAATTCTGAAATTTTTTGCTTTTTCCTGCTCCTCTTAGCATGATAAAGAAGATTCAAAGAGAGTGAGATTCCGGCTCCTTTCATTCAGTCAGTAGCTTCAATCATTTCTGGACGTTTTTCAATGGCAAAAATCAATGAATATTGTAAATGCACAAACAGTAATTTCTCCGCATTGCAAGGTGCAATTCTGAAATTTTTTGCTTTTTCCTGCTCCTCTTAGCATGATAAAGAAGATTCAAAGAGAGTGAGATGCCAGCTCCTTTCATTCAGTCAGTAGCTTCAATCATTTCTGGACGTTTTTCAATGGCAAAAATCAATGAATATTATAAATGCACAAACAGTAATTTCTCCGCATTGCAAGATGAAATTCTGAAATTTTTTGCTTTTTCCTGCTCCTCTTAGCATGATAAAGAAGATTCAAAGAGAGTGAGATGCCAGCTCCTTTCATTCAGTCAGTAGCTTCAATCATTTCTGGACGTTTTTCAATGGCAAAAATCAATGAATATTGTAAATGCACAAACAGTAATTTCTCCGCATTGCAAGGTGCAATTCTGAAATTTTTTGCTTTTTCCTGCTCCTCTTAGCATGATAAAGAAGATTCAAAGAGAGTGAGATGCCAGCTCCTTTCATTCAGTCAGTAGCTTCAATCATTTCTGGTATATGAATAACATGATGTTTTTCAATGGCAAAAATCAATGAATATTGTAAATGCACAAACAGTAATTTCTCCGCATTGCAAGGTGCAATTCTGAAATTTTTTGCTTTTTCCTGCTCCTCTTAGCATGATAAAGAAGATTCAAAGAGAGTGAGATGCCAGCTCCTTTCATTCAGTCAGTAGCTTCAATCATTTCTGGACGTTTTTCAATGGCAAAAATCAATGAATATTGTAAATGCACAAACAGTAATTTCTCCGCATTGCAAGGTGCAATTCTGAAATTTTTTGCTTTTTCCTGCTCCTCTTAGCATGATAAAGAAGATTCAAAGAGAGTGAGATGCCAGCTCCTTTCATTCAGTCAGTAGCTTCAGTCATTTCTGGAAGTTTATCAATGGCAAAAATCAATGAATATTGTAAATGCACAAACAGTAATTTCTCCGCATTGCAAGGTGCAATTCTGAAATTTTTTGCTTTTTCCTGCTCCACTTAGCATGATAAAGAAGATTCAAAGAGAGTGAGATGCCAGCTCCTTTCATTCAGTCAGTAGCTTCAAACATTTCTGGTATAAACATTTCTGGACGTTTTTCAATGGCAAAAATCAATGAATATTGTAAATGCACAAACAGTAATATCTCCACATTGCAAGGTGCAATGCTGAAATTTTTTTTGCTTTTTCCTGCTAATCCTAGCATGATAAAGAAGATTCAAATAGAGTGAGATGCCAGCTCCTTTCATTCAGTCAGTAGCTTCAAACATTTCTGGACGTTTTTCAATGGCAAAAATCAATGAATATTGTAAATGCACAAACAGTAATATCTCCACATTGCAAGGTGCAATTCTGAAATTTTTGGCTTTTTCCTGCTAATCCTAGCATGATAAAGAAGATTCAAAGAGAGTGAGATGTCAGCTCCTTTCATTCAGTCAGTAGCTTCAAACATTTCTGGTATATGAATAACATGATGTTTTTCAATGGCAAAAATCAATGAATATTGTAAATGCACAAACAGTAATATCTCCACATTGCAAGGTGCAATTCTGAAATTTTTTGCTTTTTCCTGCTAATCCTAGCATGATAAAGAAGATTCAAAGAGAGTGAGATGCCAGCTCCTTTCATTCAGTCAGTAGCTTCAAACATTTCTGGACGTTTTTCAATGGCAAAAATCAATGAATATTGTAAATGCACAAACAGTAATATCTCCACATTGCAATTTGCAATTCTGAAATTTTTTGCATTTTCCTGCTACTCCTAGCATGATAAAGAAGATTCAAAGAGAGTGAGATGCCAGCTCCTTTCATTCAGTCAGTAGCTTCAATCATTTCTGGACGTTTTTCAATGGCAAAAATCAATGAATATTGTAAATGCACAAACAGTAATTTCTCCGCATTGCAAGGTGCAATTCTGAATTTTTTTGCTTTTTCCTGCTCCTCTTAGCATGGTAAAGAAGATTCAAAGAGAGTGAGATGTCAGCTCCTTTCATTCAGTCAGTAGCTTCAGTCATTTCTGGACGTTTTTCAATGGCAAAAATCAATGAATATTGTAAATGCACAAAAAGTAATTTCTCCGCATTGCAAGGTGCAATTCTGAAATTTTTTGCTTTTTCCTGCTCCTCTTAGCATGATAAAGAAGATTCAAAGAGAGTGAGATGCCAGCTCCTTTCATTCAGTCAGTAGCTTCAAACATTTCTGGTATAAACATTTCTGGACGTTTTTCAATGGCAAAAATCAATGAATATTGTAAATGCACAAACAGAAATATCTCCACATTGCAAGGTGCAATTCTGAAATTTTTTGCTTTTTCCTGCTAATCCTAGCATGATAAAGAAGATTCAAATAGAGTGAGATGCCAGCTCCTTTCATTCAGTCAGTAGCTTCAAACATTTCTGGACGTTTTTCAATGGCAAAATTCAATGAATATTGTAAATGCACAAACAGTAATATCTCCACATTGCAAGGTGCAATTCTGAAATTTTTTGCTTTTTCCTGCTAATCCTAGCATGATAAAGAAGATTCAAAGAGAGTGAGATGCCAGCTCCTTTCATTCAGTCAGTAGCTTCAATCATTTCTGGACGTTTTTCAATGGCAAAAATCAATGAATATTGTAAATGCACAAACAGTAATTTCTCCGCATTGCAAGGTGCAATTCTGAAATTTTTTGCTTTTTCCTGCTCCTCTTAGCATGATAAAGAAGATTCAAAGAGAGTGAGATGCCAGCTCCTTTCATTCAGTCAGTAGCTTCAATCATTTCTGGATGTTTTTCAATGGCAAAAATCAATGAATATTGTAAATGCACAAACAGTAATTTCTCCGCATTGCAAGGTGCAATTCTGAAATTTTTTGCTTTTTCCTGCTCCTCTTAGCATGATAAAGAAGATTCAAAGAGAGTGAGATGCCAGCTCCTTTCATTCAGTCAGTAGCTTCAATCATTTCTGGTATATGAATAACATGATGTTTTTCAATGGCAAAAATCAATGAATATTGTAAATGCACAAACAGTAATTTCTCCGCATTGCAAGGTGCAATTCTGAAATTTTTTGCTTTTTCCTGCTCCTCTTAGCATGATAAAGAAGATTCAAAGAGAGTGAGATGCCAGCTCCTTTCATTCAGTCAGTAGCTTCAATCATTTCTGGACGTTTTTCAATGGCAAAAATCAATGAATATTGTAAATGCACAAACAGTAATTTCTCCGCATTGCAAGATGCAATTCTGAAATTTTTTGCTTTTTCCTGCTCCTCTTAGCATGATAAAGAAGATTCAAAGAGAGTGAGATGCCAGCTCCTTTCATTCAGTCAGTAGCTTCAGTCATTTCTGGACGTTTTTCAATGGCAAAAATCAATGAATATTGTAAATGCACAAACAGTAATTTCTCCGCATTGCAAAGTGCAATTCTGAAATTTTTTGCTTTTTCCTGCTCCTCTTAGCATGATAAAGAAGATTCAAAGAGAGTGAGATGCCAGCTCCTTTCATTCAGTCAGTAGCTTCAAACATTTATGGTATAAACATTTCTGGATGTTTTTCAATGGCAAAAATCAATGAATATTGTAAATGCACAAACAGTAATATCTCCACATTGCAAGGTGCAATGCTGAAATTTTTTGCTTTTTCCTGCTAATCCTAGCATGATAAAGAAGATTCAAAGAGAGTGAGATGTCAGCTCCTTTCATTCAGTCAGTAGCTTCAATCATTTCTGGTATATGAATAACATGATGTTTTTCAATGGCAAAAATCAATGAATATTGTAAATGCACAAACAGTAATTTCTCCGCATTGCAAGGTGCAATTCTGAAATTTTTTGCTTTTTCCTGCTCCTCTTAGCATGATAAAGAAGATTCAAAGAGAGTGAGATGCCAGCTCCTTTCATTCAGTCAGTAGCTTCAATCATTTCTGGACGTTTTTCAATGGCAAAAATCAATGAATATTGTAAATGCACAAACAGTAATTTCTCCGCATTGCAAGATGCAATTCTGAAATTTTTTGCTTTTTCCTGCTCCTCTTAGCATGATAAAGAAGATTCAAAGAGAGTGAGATGCCAGCTCCTTTCATTCAGTCAGTAGCTTCAGTCATTTCTGGACGTTTTTCAATGGCAAAAATCAATGAATATTGTAAATGCACAAACAGTAATTTCTCCGCATTGCAAAGTGCAATTCTGAAATTTTTTGCTTTTTCCTGCTCCTCTTAGCATGATAAAGAAGATTCAAAGAGAGTGAGATGCCAGCTCCTTTCATTCAGTCAGTAGCTTCAAACATTTATGGTATAAACATTTCTGGATGTTTTTCAATGGCAAAAATCAATGAATATTGTAAATGCACAAACAGTAATATCTCCACATTGCAAGGTGCAATGCTGAAATTTTTTGCTTTTTCCTGCTAATCCTAGGATGATAAAGAAGATTCAAATAGAGTGAGATGCCAGCTCCTTTCATTCAGTCAGTAGCTTCAAACATTTCTGGACGTTTTTCAATGGCAAAATTCAATGAATATTGTAAATGCACAAACAGTAATATCTCCACATTGCAAGGTGCAATTCTGAAATTTTTTGCTTTTTCCTGCTAATCCTAGCATGATAAAGAAGATTCAAAGAGAGTGAGATGCCAGCTCCTTTCATTCAGTCAGTAGCTTCAATCATTTCTGGACGTTTTTCAATGGCAAAAATCAATGAATATTGTAAATGCACAAACAGTAATTTCTCCGCATTGCAAGGTGCAATTCTGAAATTTTTTGCTTTTTCCTGCTCCTCTTAGCATGATAAAGAAGATTCAAAGAGAGTGAGATGCCAGCTCCTTTCATTCAGTCAGTAGCTTCAATCATTTCTGGATGTTTTTCAATGGCAAAAATCAATGAATATTGTAAATGCACAAACAGTAATTTCTCCGCATTGCAAGGTGCAATTCTGAAATTTTTTGCTTTTTCCTGCTCCTCTTAGCATGATAAAGAAGATTCAAAGAGAGTGAGATGCCAGCTCCTTTCATTCAGTCAGTAGCTTCAATCATTTCTGGTATATGAATAACATGATGTTTTTCAATGGCAAAAATCAATGAATATTGTAAATGCACAAACAGTAATTTCTCCGCATTGCAAGGTGCAATTCTGAAATTTTTTGCTTTTTCCTGCTCCTCTTAGCATGATAAAGAAGATTCAAAGAGAGTGAGATGCCAACTCCTTTCATTCAGTCAGTAGCTTCAATCATTTCTGGACGTTTTTCAATGGCAAAAATCAATGAATATTGTAAATGCACAAACAGTAATTTCTCCGCATTGCAAGATGCAATTCTGAAATTTTTTGCTTTTTCCTGCTCCTCTTAGCATGATAAAGAAGATTCAAAGAGAGTGAGATGCCAGCTCCTTTCATTCAGTCAGTAGCTTCAGTCATTTCTGGACGTTTTTCAATGGCAAAAATCAATGAATATTGTAAATGCACAAACAGTAATTTCTCCGCATTGCAAAGTGCAATTCTGAAATTTTTTGCTTTTTCCTGCTCCTCTTAGCATGATAAAGAAGATTCAAAGAGAGTGAGATGCCAGCTCCTTTCATTCAGTCAGTAGCTTCAAACATTTATGGTATAAACATTTCTGGATGTTTTTCAATGGCAAAAATCAATGAATATTGTAAATGCACAAACAGTAATATCTCCACATTGCAAGGTGCAATGCTGAAATTTTTTGCTTTTTCCTGCTAATCCTAGCATGATAAAGAAGATTCAAAGAGAGTGAGATGTCAGCTCCTTTCATTCAGTCAGTAGCTTCAATCATTTCTGGTATATGAATAACATGATGTTTTTCAATGGCAAAAATCAATGAATATTGTAAATGCACAAACAGTAATTTCTCCGCATTGCAAGGTGCAATTCTGAAATTTTTTGCTTTTTCCTGCTCCTCTTAGCATGATAAAGAAGATTCAAAGAGAGTGAGATGCCAGCTCCTTTCATTCAGTCAGTAGCTTCAATCATTTCTGGACGTTTTTCAATGGCAAAAATCAATGAATATTGTAAATGCACAAACAGTAATTTCTCCGCATTGCAAGATGCAATTCTGAAATTTTTTGCTTTTTCCTGCTCCTCTTAGCATGGTAAAGAAGATTCAAAGAGAGTGAGATGCCAGCTCCTTTCATTCAGTCAGTAGCTTCAGTCATTTCTGGACGTTTTTCAATGGCAAAAATCAATGAATATTGTAAATGCACAAACAGTAATTTCTCCGCATTGCAAAGTGCAATTCTGAAATTTTTTGCTTTTTCCTGCTCCTCTTAGCATGATAAAGAAGATTCAAAGAGAGTGAGATGCCAGCTCCTTTCATTCAGTCAGTAGCTTCAAACATTTATGGTATAAACATTTCTGGATGTTTTTCAATGGCAAAAATCAATGAATATTGTAAATGCACAAACAGTAATATCTCCACATTGCAAGGTGCAATGCTGAAATTTTTTGCTTTTTCCTGCTAATCCTAGGATGATAAAGAAGATTCAAATAGAGTGAGATGCCAGCTCCTTTCATTCAGTCAGTAGCTTCAAACATTTCTGGACGTTTTTCAATGGCAAAAATCAATGAATATTGTAAATGCACAAACAGTAATATCTCCACATTGCAAGGTGCAATTCTGAAATTTTTTGCTTTTTCCTGCTAATCCTAGCATGATAAAGAAGATTCAAAGAGAGTGAGATGTCAGCTCCTTTCATTCAGTCAGTAGCTTCAATCATTTCTGGTATATGAATAACATGATGTTTTTCAATGGCAAAAATCAATGAATATTGTAAATGCACAAACAGTAATTTCTCCGCATTGCAAGGTGCAATTCTGAAATTTTTTGCTTTTTCCTGCTCCTCTTAGCATGATAAAGAAGATTCAAAGAGAGTGAGATGCCAGCTCCTTTCATTCAGTCAGTAGCTTCAATCATTTCTGGACGTTTTTCAATGGCAAAAATCAATGAATATTGTAAATGCACAAACAGTAATATCTCCACATTGCAAGGTGCAATGCTGAAATTTTTTTTGCTTTTTCCTGCTAATCCTAGCATGATAAAGAAGATTCAAATAGAGTGAGATGCCAGCTCCTTTCATTCAGTCAGTAGCTTCAAACATTTCTGGACGTTTTTCAATGGCAAAAATCAATGAATATTGTAAATGCACAAACAGTAATATCTCCACATTGCAAGGTGCAATTCTGAAATTTTTTGCTTTTTCCTGCTAATCCTAGCATGATAAAGAAGATTCAAAGAGAGTGAGATGTCAGCTCCTTTCATTCAGTCAGTAGCTTCAAACATTTCTGGTATATGAATAACATGATGTTTTTCAATGGCAAAAATCAATGAATATTGTAAATGCACAAACAGTAATATCTCCACATTGCAAGGTGCAATTCTGAAATTTTTTGCTTTTTCCTGCTAATCCTAGCATGATAAAGAAGATTCAAAGAGAGTGAGATGCCAGCTCCTTTCATTCAGTCAGTAGCTTCAAACATTTCTGGACGTTTTTCAATGGCAAAAATCAATGAATATTGTAAATGCACAAACAGTAATATCTCCACATTGCAAGGTGCAATTCTGAAATTTTTTGCTTTTTCCTGCTACTCCTAGCATGATAAAGAAGATTCAAAGAGAGTGAGATGCCAGCTCCTTTCATTCAGTCAGTAGCTTCAATCATTTCTGGACGTTTTTCAATGGCAAAATTCAATGAATATTGTAAATGCACAAACAGTAATATCTCCACATTGCAAGGTGCAATTCTGAAATTTTTTGCTTTTTCCTGCTAATCCTAGCATGATAAAGAAGATTCAAAGAGAGTGAGATGCCAGCTCCTTTCATTCAGTCAGTAGCTTCAATCATTTCTGGACGTTTTTCAATGGCAAAAATCAATGAATATTGTAAATGCACAAACAGTAATATCTCCACATTGCAAGGTGCAATGCTGAAATTTTTTTTGCTTTTTCCTGCTAATCCTAGCATGATAAAGAAGATTCAAATAGAGTGAGATGCCAGCTCCTTTCATTCAGTCAGTAGCTTCAAACATTTCTGGACGTTTTTCAATGGCAAAAATCAATGAATATTGTAAATGCACAAACAGTAATATCTCCACATTGCAAGGTGCAATTCTGAAATTTTTTGCTTTTTCCTGCTAATCCTAGCATGATAAAGAAGATTCAAAGAGAGTGAGATGTCAGCTCCTTTCATTCAGTCAGTAGCTTCAAACATTTCTGGTATATGAATAACATGATGTTTTTCAATGGCAAAAATCAATGAATATTGTAAATGCACAAACAGTAATATCTCCACATTGCAAGGTGCAATTCTGAAATTTTTTGCTTTTTCCTGCTAATCCTAGCATGATAAAGAAGATTCAAAGAGAGTGAGATGCCAGCTCCTTTCATTCAGTCAGTAGCTTCAAACATTTCTGGACGTTTTTCAATGGCAAAAATCAATGAATATTGTAAATGCACAAACAGTAATATCTCCACATTGCAAGGTGCAATTCTGAAATTTTTTGCTTTTTCCTGCTACTCCTAGCATGATAAAGAAGATTCAAAGAGAGTGAGATGCCAGCTCCTTTCATTCAGTCAGTAGCTTCAATCATTTCTGGACGTTTTTCAATGGCAAAATTCAATGAATATTGTAAATGCACAAACAGTGATATCTCCACATTGCAAGGTGCAATTCTGAAATTTTTTGCTTTTTCCTGCTAATCCTAGCATGATAAAGAAGATTCAAAGAGAGTGAGATGCCAGCTCCTTTCATTCAGTCAGTAGCTTCAATCATTTCTGGACGTTTTTCAATGGCAAAAATCAATGAATATTGTAAATGCACAAACAGTAATTTCTCCGCATTGCAAGGTGCAATTCTGAAATTTTTTGCTTTTTCCTGCTCCTCTTAGCATGATAAAGAAGATTCAAAGAGAGTGAGATGCCAGCTCCTTTCATTCAGTCAGTAGCTTCAATCATTTCTGGATGTTTTTCAATGGCAAAAATCAATGAATATTGTAAATGCACAAACAGTAATTTCTCCGCATTGCAAGGTGCAATTCTGAAATTTTTTGCTTTTTCCTGCTCCTCTTAGCATGATAAAGAAGATTCAAAGAGAGTGAGATGCCAGCTCCTTTCATTCAGTCAGTAGCTTCAATCATTTCTGGTATATGAATAACATGATGTTTTTCAATGGCAAAAATCAATGAATATTGTAAATGCACAAACAGTAATTTCTCCGCATTGCAAGGTGCAATTCTGAAATTTTTTGCTTTTTCCTGCTCCTCTTAGCATGATAAAGAAGATTCAAAGAGAGTGAGATGCCAGCTCCTTTCATTCAGTCAGTAGCTTCAATCATTTCTGGACGTTTTTCAATGGCAAAAATCAATGAATATTGTAAATGCACAAACAGTAATTTCTCCGCATTGCAAGATGCAATTCTGAAATTTTTTGCTTTTTCCTGCTCCTCTTAGCATGATAAAGAAGATTCAAAGAGATTGAGATGCCAGCTCCTTTCATTCAGTCAGTAGCTTCAGTCATTTCTGGACGTTTTTCAATGGCAAAAATCAATGAATATTGTAAATGCACAAACAGTAATTTCTCCGCATTGCAAAGTGCAATTCTGAAATTTTTTGCTTTTTCCTGCTCCTCTTAGCATGATAAAGAAGATTCAAAGAGAGTGAGATGCCAGCTCCTTTCATTCAGTCAGTAGCTTCAAACATTTATGTTATAAACATTTCTGGATGTTTTTCAATGGCAAAAATCAATGAATATTGTAAATGCACAAACAGTAATATCTCCACATTGCAAGGTGCAATGCTGAAATTTTTTGCTTTTTCCTGCTAATCCTAGGATGATAAAGAAGATTCAAATAGAGTGAGATGCCAGCTCCTTTCATTCAGTCAGTAGCTTCAAACATTTCTGGACGTTTTTCAATGGCAAAAATCAATGAATATTGTAAATGCACAAACAGTAATATCTCCACATTGCAAGGTGCAATTCTGAAATTTTTTGCTTTTTCCTGCTAATCCTAGCATGATAAAGAAGATTCAAAGAGAGTGAGATGTCAGCTCCTTTCATTCAGTCAGTAGCTTCAATCATTTCTGGTATATGAATAACATGATGTTTTTCAATGGCAAAAATCAATGAATATTGTAAATGCACAAACAGTAATTTCTCCGCATTGCAAGGTGCAATTCTGAAATTTTTTGCTTTTTCCTGCTCCTCTTAGCATGATAAAGAAGATTCAAAGAGAGTGAGATGCCAGCTCCTTTCATTCAGTCAGTAGCTTCAATCATTTCTGGACGTTTTTCAATGGCAAAAATCAATGAATATTGTAAATGCACAAACAGTAATTTCTCCGCATTGCAAGATGCAATTCTGAAATTTTTTGCTTTTTCCTGCTCCTCTTAGCATGATAAAGAAGATTCAAAGAGAGTGAGATGCCAGCTCCTTTCATTCAGTCAGTAGCTTCAGTCATTTCTGGACGTTTTTCAATGGCAAAAATCAATGAATATTGTAAATGCACAAACAGTAATTTCTCCGCATTGCAAAGTGCAATTATGAAATTTTTTGCTTTTTCCTGCTCCTCTTAGCATGATAAAGAAGATTCAAAGAGAGTGAGATGCCAGCTCCTTTCATTCAGTCAGTAGCTTCAAACATTTATGGTATAAACATTTCTGGATGTTTTTCAATGGCAAAAATCAATGAATATTGTAAATGCACAAACAGTAATATCTCCACATTGCAAGGTGCAATGCTGAAATTTTTTGCTTTTTCCTGCTAATCCTAGGATGATAAAGAAGATTCAAATAGAGTGAGATGCCAGCTCCTTTCATTCAGTCAGTAGCTTCAAACATTTCTGGACGTTTTTCAATGGCAAAAATCAATGAATATTGTAAATGCACAAACAGTAATATCTCCACATTGCAAGGTGCAATTCTGAAATTTTTTGCTTTTTCCTGCTAATCCTAGCATGATAAAGAAGATTCAAAGAGAGTGAGATGTCAGCTCCTTTCATTCAGTCAGTAGCTTCAATCATTTCTGGTATATGAATAACATGATGTTTTTCAATGGCAAAAATCAATGAATATTGTAAATGCACAAACAGTAATTTCTCCGCATTGCAAGGTGCAATTCTGAAATTTTTTGCTTTTTCCTGCTCCTCTTAGCATGATAAAGAAGATTCAAAGAGAGTGAGATGCCAGCTCCTTTCATTCAGTCAGTAGCTTCAATCATTTCTGGACGTTTTTCAATGGCAAAAATCAATGAATATTGTAAATGCACAAACAGTAATATCTCCACATTGCAAGGTGCAATGCTGAAATTTTTTTTGCTTTTTCCTGCTAATCCTAGCATGATAAAGAAGATTCAAATAGAGTGAGATGCCAGCTCCTTTCATTCAGTCAGTAGCTTCAAACATTTCTGGACGTTTTTCAATGGCAAAAATCAATGAATATTGTAAATGCACAAACAGTAATATCTCCACATTGCAAGGTGCAATTCTGAAATTTTTTGCTTTTTCCTGCTAATCCTAGCATGATAAAGAAGATTCAAAGAGAGTGAGATGTCAGCTCCTTTCATTCAGTCAGTAGCTTCAAACATTTCTGGTATATGAATAACATGATGTTTTTCAATGGCAAAAATCAATGAATATTGTAAATGCACAAACAGTAATATCTCCACATTGCAAGGTGCAATTCTGAAATTTTTTGCTTTTTCCTGCTAATCCTAGCATGATAAAGAAGATTCAAAGAGAGTGAGATGCCAGCTCCTTTCATTCAGTCAGTAGCTTCAAACATTTCTGGACGTTTTTCAATGGCAAAAATCAATGAATATTGTAAATGCACAAACAGTAATATCTCCACATTGCAAGGTGCAATTCTGAAATTTTTTGCTTTTTCCTGCTACTCCTAGCATGATAAAGAAGATTCAAAGAGAGTGAGATGCCAGCTCCTTTCATTCAGTCAGTAGCTTCAATCATTTCTGGACGTTTTTCAATGGCAAAAATCAATGAATATTGTAAATGCACAAACAGTAATTTCTCCGCATTGCAAGGTGCAATTCTGAATTTTTTTGCTTTTTCCTGCTCCTCTTAGCATGGTAAAGAAGATTCAAAGAGAGTGAGATGCCAGCTCCTTTCATTCAGTCAGTAGCTTCAGTCATTTCTGGACGTTTTTCAATGGCAAAAATCAATGAATATTGTAAATGCACAAAAAGTAATTTCTCCGCATTGCAAGGTGCAATTCTGAAATTTTTTGCTTTTTCCTGCTCCTCTTAGCATGATAAAGAAGATTCAAAGAGAGTGAGATGCCAGCTCCTTTCATTCAGTCAGTAGCTTCAAACATTTCTGGTATAAACATTTCTGGACGTTTTTCAATGGCAAAAATCAATGAATATTGTAAATGCACAAACAGTAATATCTCCACATTGCAAGGTGCAATTCTGAAATTTTTTGCTTTTTCCTGCTAATCCTAGCATGATAAAGAAGATTCAAATAGAGTGAGATGCCAGCTCCTTTCATTCAGTCAGTAGCTTCAAACATTTCTGGACGTTTTTCAATGGCAAAATTCAATGAATATTGTAAATGCACAAACAGTAATATCTCCACATTGCAAGGTGCAATTCTGAAATTTTTTGCTTTTTCCTGCTAATCCTAGCATGATAAAGAAGATTCAAAGAGAGTGAGATGCCAGCTCCTTTCATTCAGTCAGTAGCTTCAATCATTTCTGGACGTTTTTCAATGGCAAAAATCAATGAATATTGTAAATGCACAAACAGTAATTTCTCCGCATTGCAAGGTGCAATTCTGAAATTTTTTGCTTTTTCCTTCTCCTCTTAGCATGATAAAGAAGATTCAAAGAGAGTGAGATGCCAGCTCCTTTCATTCAGTCAGTAGCTTCAATCATTTCTGGATGTTTTTCAATGGCAAAAATCAATGAATATTGTAAATGCACAAACAGTAATTTCTCCTCATTGCAAGGTGCAATTCTGAAATTTTTTGCTTTTTCCTGCTCCTCTTAGCATGATAAAGAAGATTCAAAGAGAGTGAGATGCCAGCTCCTTTCATTCAGTCAGTAGCTTCAATCATTTCTGGTATATGAATAACATGATGTTTTTCAATGGCAAAAATCAATGAATATTGTAAATGCACAAACAGTAATTTCTCCGCATTGCAAGGTGCAATTCTGAAATTTTTTGCTTTTTCCTGCTCCTCTTAGCATGATAAAGAAGATTCAAAGAGAGTGAGATGCCAGCTCCTTTCATTCAGTCAGTAGCTTCAATCATTTCTGGACGTTTTTCAATGGCAAAAATCAATGAATATTGTAAATGCACAAACAGTAATTTCTCCGCATTGCAAGATGCAATTCTGAAATTTTTTGCTTTTTCCTGCTCCTCTTAGCATGATAAAGAAGATTCAAAGAGAGTGAGATGCCAGCTCCTTTCATTCAGTCAGTAGCTTCAGTCATTTCTGGACGTTTTTCAATGGCAAAAATCAATGAATATTGTAAATGCACAAACAGTAATATCTCCACATTGCAAGGTGCAATTCTGAAATTTTTTGCTTTTTCCTGCTAATCCTAGCATGATAAAGAAGATTCAAAGAGAGTGAGTTGCCAGCTCCTTTCATTCAGTCAGTAGCTTCAAACATTTCTGGACGTTTTTCAATGGCAAAAATCAATGAATATTGTAAATGCACAAACAGTAATTTCTCCGCATTGCAAGGTGCAATTCTGAAATTTTTTGCTTTTTCCTGCTCCTCTTAGCATGATAAAGAAGATTCAAAGAGAGTGAGATGCCAGCTCCTTTCATTCAGTCAGTAGCTTCAATCATTTCTGGACGTTTTTCAATGGCAAAAATCAATGAATATTGTAAATGCACAAACAGTAATTTCTCCGCATTGCAAGGTGCAATTCTGAAATTTTTTGCTTTTTCCTGCTCCTCTTAGCATGATAATGAAGATTCAAAGAGAGTGAGATGCCAGCTCCTTTCATTCAGTCAGTAGCTTCAATCATTTCTGGTATATGAATAACATGATGTTTTTCAATGGCAAAAATCAATGAATATTGTAAATGCACAAACAGTAATTTCTCCGCATTGCAAGTTGCAATTCTGAAATTTTTTGCTTTTTCCTGCTCCTCTTAGCATGATAAAGAAGATTCAAAGAGAGTGAGATGCCAGCTCCTTTCATTCAGTCAGTAGCTTCAATCATTTCTGGACGTTTTTCAATGGCAAAAATCAATGAATATTGTAAATGCACAAACAGTAATTTCTCCGCATTGCAAGGTGCAATTCTGAAATTTTTTGCTTTTTCCTGCTCCTCTTAGCATGATAAAGAAGATTCAAAGAGAGTGAGATGCCAGCTCCTTTCATTCAGTCAGTAGCTTCAATCATTTCTGGACGTTTTTCAATGGCAAAAATCAATGAATATTGTAAATGCACAAACAGTAATTTCTCCGCATTGCAAGGTGCAATTCTGAAATTTTTTGCTTTTTCCTGCTCCTCTTAGCATGATAAAGAAGATTCAAAGAGAGTGAGATGCCAGCTCCTTTCATTCAGTCAGTAGCTTCAATCATTTCTGGACGTTTTTCAATGGCAAAAATCAATGAATATTGTAAATGCACAAACAGTAATTTCTCCGCATTGCAAGGTGCAATTCTGAAATTTTTTGCTTTTTCCTGCTCCTCTTAGCATGATAAAGAAGATTCAAAGAGAGTGAGATGCCAGCTCCTTTCATTCAGTCAGTAGCTTCAATCATTTCTGGTATATGAATAACATGATGTTTTTCAATGGCAAAAATCAATGAATATTGTAAATGCACAAACAGTAATTTCTCCGCATTGCAAGGTGCAATTCTGAAATTTTTTGCTTTTTCCTGCTCCTCTTAGCATGATAAAGAAGATTCAAAGAGCGTGAGATGCCAGCTCCTTTCATTCAGTCAGTAGCTTCAATCATTTCTGGATGTTTTTCAATGGCAAAAATCAATGAATATTGTAAATGCACAAACAGTAATTTCTCCGCATTGCAAGGTGCAATTCTGAAATTTTTTGCTTTTTCCTACTCCTCTTAGCATGATAAAGAAGATTCAAAGAGACTGAGATGCCAGCTCCTTTCATTCAGTCAGTAGCTTCAGTCATTTCTGGACGTTTTTCAATGGCAAAAATCAATGAATATTGTAAATGCACAAACAGTAATTTCTCCGCATTGCAACGTGCAATTCTGAAATTTTTTGCTTTTTCCTGCTCCTCTTAGCATGATAAAGAAGATTCAAAGAGAGTGAGATGCCAGCTCCTTTCATTCAGTCAGTAGCTTCAAACATTTCTGGTATAAACATTTCTGGACGTTTTTCAATGGCAAAAATCAATGAATATTGTAAATGCACAAACAGTAATATCTCCACATTGCAAGGTGCAATTCTGAAATTTTTTGCTTTTTCCTGCTAATCCTAGCATGATAAAGAAGATTCAAATAGAGTGAGATGCCAGCTCCTTTCATTCAGTCAGTAGCTTCAAACATTTCTGGACGTTTTTCAATGGCAAAATTCAATGAATATTGTAAATGCACAAACAGTAATATCTCCACATTGCAAGGTGCAATTCTGAAATTTTTTGCTTTTTCCTGCTAATCCTAGCATGATAAAGAAGATTCAAAGAGAGTGAGATGCCAGCTCCTTTCATTCAGTCAGTAGCTTCAATCATTTCTGGACGTTTTTCAATGGCAAAAATCAATGAATATTGTAAATGCACAAACAGTAATTTCTCCGCATTGCAAGGTGCAATTCTGAAATTTTTTGCTTTTTCCTGCTCCTCTTAGCATGATAAAGAAGATTCAAAGAGAGTGAGATGCCAGCTCCTTTCATTCAGTCAGTAGCTTCAATCATTTCTGGACGTTTTTCAATGGCAAAAATCAATGAATATTGTAAATGCACAAACAGTAATTTCTCCGCATTGCAAGGTGCAATTCTGAAATTTTTTGCTTTTTCCTGCTCCTCTTAGCATGATAAAGAAGATTCAAAGAGAGTGAGATGCCAGCTCCTTTCATTCAGTCAGTAGCTTCAATCATTTCTGGTATATGAATAACATGATGTTTTTCAATGGCAAAAATCAATGAATATTGTAAATGCACAAACAGTAATTTCTCCGCATTGCAAGGTGCAATTCTGAAATTTTTTGCTTTTTCCTGCTCCTCTTAGCATGATAAAGAAGATTCAAAGAGAGTGAGATGCCAGCTCCTTTCATTCAGTCAGTAGCTTCAATCATTTCTGGACGTTTTTCAATGGCAAAAATCAATGAATATTGTAAATGCACAAACAGTAATTTCTCCGCATTGCAAGGTGCAATTCTGAAATTTTTTGCTTTTTCCTGCTCCTCTTAGCATGATAAAGAAGATTCTAAGAGAGTGAGATGCCAGCTCCTTTCATTCAGTCAGTAGCTTCAATCATTTCTGGACGTTTTTCAATGGCAAAAATCAATGAATATTGTAAATGCACAAACAGTAATTTCTCCGCATTGCAAGGTGCAATTCTGAATTTTTTTGCTTTTTCCTGATCCTCTTAGCATGATAAAGAAGATTCAAAGAGAGTGAGATGCCAGTTCCTTTCATTCAGTCAGTAGCTTCAATCATTTCTGGTATATGAATAACATGATGTTTTTCAATGGCAAAAATCAATGAATATTGTAAATGCACAAACAGTAATTTCTCCGCATTGCAAGGTGCAATTCTGAAATTTTTTGCTTTTTCCTGCTCCTCTTAGCATGATAAAGAAGATTCAAAGAGAGTGAGATGCCAGCTCCTTTCATTCAGTCAGTAGCTTCAATCATTTCTGGATGTTTTTCAATGGCAAAAATCAATGAATATTGTAAATGCACAAACAGTAATTTCTCCGCATTGCAAGGTGCAATTCTGAAATTTTTTGCTTTTTCCTGCTCCTCTTAGCATGATAAAGAAGATTCAAAGAGAGTGAGATGCCAGCTCCTTTCATTCAGTCAGTAGCTTCAGTCATTTCTGGACGTTTTTCAATGGCAAAAATCAATGAATATTGTAAATGCACAAACAGTAATTTCTCCGCATTGCAAGGTGCAATTCTGAAATTTTTTGCTTTTTCCTGCTCCTCTTAGCATGATAAAGAAGATTCAAAGAGAGTGAGATGCCAGCTCCTTTCATTCAGTCAGTAGCTTCAAACATTTCTGGTATAAACATTTCTGGACGTTTTTCAATGGCAAAAATCAATGAATATTGTAAATGCACAAACAGTAATATCTCCACATTGCAAGGTGCAATTCTGAAATTTTTTGCTTTTTCCTGCTAATCCTAGCATGATAAAGAAGATTCAAATAGAGTGAGATGCCAGCTCCTTTCATTCAGTCAGTAGCTTCAAACATTTCTGGACGTTTTTCAATGGCAAAATTCAATGAATATTGTAAATGCACAAACAGTAATATCTCCACATTGCAAGGTGCAATTCTGAAATTTTTTGCTTTTTCCTGCTAATCCTAGCATGATAAAGAAGATTCAAAGAGAGTGAGATGCCAGCTCCTTTCATTCAGTCAGTAGCTTCAATCATTTCTGGACGTTTTTCAATGGCAAAAATCAATGAATATTGTAAATGCACAAACAGTAATTTCTCCGCATTGCAAGGTGCAATTCTGAAATTTTTTGCTTTTTCCTGCTCCTCTTAGCATGATAAAGAAGATTCAAAGAGAGTGAGATGCCAGCTCCTTTCATTCAGTCAGTAGCTTCAATCATTTCTGGACGTTTTTCAATGGCAAAAATCAATGAATATTGTAAATGCACAAACAGTAATTTCTCCGCATTGCAAGGTGCAATTCTGAAATTTTTTGCTTTTTCCTGCTCCTCTTAGCATGATAAAGAAGATTCAAAGAGAGTGAGATGCCAGCTCCTTTCATTCAGTCAGTAGCTTCAATCATTTCTGGTATATGAATAACATGATGTTTTTCAATGGCAAAAATCAATGAATATTGTAAATGCACAAACAGTAATTTCTCCGCATTGCAAGGTGCAATTCTGAAATTTTTTGCTTTTTCCTGCTCCTCTTAGCATGATAAAGAAGATTCAAAGAGAGTGAGATGCCAGCTCCTTTCATTCAGTCAGTAGCTTCAATCATTTCTGGACGTTTTTCAATGGCAAAAATCAATGAATATTGTAAATGCACAAACAGTAATTTCTCCGCATTGCAAGGTGCAATTCTGAAATTTTTTGCTTTTTCCTGCTCCTCTTAGCATGATAAAGAAGATTCAAAGAGAGTGAGATGCCAGCTCCTTTCATTCAGTCAGTAGCTTCAGTCATTTCTGGACGTTTTTCAATGGCAAAAATCAATGAATATTGTAAATGCACAAACAGTAATTTCTCCGCATTGCAAGGTGCAATTCTGAAATTTTTTGCTTTTTCCTGCTCCTCTTAGCATGATAAAGAAGATTCAAAGAGAGTGAGATGCCAGCTCCTTTCATTCAGTCAGTAGCTTCAATCATTTCTGGACGTTTTTCAATGGCAAAAATCAATGAATATTGTAAATGCACAAACAGTAATTTCTCCGCATTGCAAGGTGCAATTCTGAAATTTTTTGCTTTTTCCTGCTCCTCTTAGCATGATAAAGAAGATTCAAAGAGAGTGAGATGCCAGCTCCTTTCATTCAGTCAGTAGCTTCAATCATTTCTGGACGTTTTTCAATGGCAAAAATCAATGAATATTGTAAATGCACAAACAGTAATTTCTCCGCATTGCAAATTGCAATTCTGAAATTTTTTGCTTTTTCCTGCTCCTCTTAGCATGATAAAGAAGATTCAAAGAGAGTGAGATGCCAGCTCCTTTCATTCAGTCAGTAGCTTCAATCATTTCTGGACGTTTTTCAATGGCAAAAATCAATGAATATTGTAAATGCACAAACAGTAATTTCTCCGCATTGCAAGGTGCAATTCTGAAATTTTTTGCTTTTTCCTGCTCCTCTTAGCATGATAAAGAAGATTCAAAGAGAATGAGATGCCAGCTCCTTTCATTCAGTCAGTAGCTTCAATCATTTCTGGTATATGAATAACATGATGTTTTTCAATGGCAAAAATCAATGAATATTGTAAATGCACAAACAGTAATTTCTCCGCATTGCAAGGTGCAATTCTGAAATTTTTTGCTTTTTCCTGCTCCTCTTAGCATGATAAAGAAGATTCAAAGAGAGTGAGATGCCAGCTCCTTTCATTCAGTCAGTAGCTTCAATCATTTCTGGATGTTTTTCAATGGCAAAAATCAATGAATATTGTAAATGCACAAACAGTAATTTCTCCGCATTGCAAGGTGCAATTCTGAAATTTTTTGCTTTTTCCTGCTCCTCTTAGCATGATAAAGAAGATTCAGAGAGTGAGATGCCAGCTCCTTTCATTCAGTCAGTAGCTTCAGTCATTTCTGGACGTTTTTCAATGGCAAAAATCAATGAATATTGTAAATGCACAAACAGTAATTTCTCCGCATTGCAAGGTGCAATTCTGAAATTTTTTGCTTTTTCCTGCTCCTCTTAGCATGATAAAGAAGATTCAAAGAGAGTGAGATGCCAGCTCCTTTCATTCAGTCAGTAGCTTCAAACATTTCTGGTATAAACATTTCTGGACGTTTTTCAATGGCAAAAATCAATGAATATTGTAAATGCACAAACAGTAATATCTCCACATTGCAAGGTGCAATTCTGAAATTTTTTGCTTTTTCCTGCTCCTCTTAGCATGATAAAGAAGATTCAAAGAGAGTGAGATGCCAGCTCCTTTCATTCAGTCAGTAGCTTCAATCATTTCTGGACGTTTTTCAATGGCAAAAATCAATGAATATTGTAAATGCACAAACAGTAATTTCTCCGCATTGCAAGGTGCAATTCTGAAATTTTTTGCTTTTTCCTGCTCCTCTTAGCATGATAAAGAAGATTCAAAGAGAGTGAGATGCCAGCTCCTTTCATTCAGTCAGTAGCTTCAATCATTTCTGGTATATGAATAACATGATGTTTTTCAATGGCAAAAATCAATGAATATTGTAAATGCACAAACAGTAATTTCTCCGCATTGCAAGGTGCAATTCTGAAATTTTTTGCTTTTTCCTGCTCCTCTTAGCATGATAAAGAAGATTCAAAGAGAGTGAGATGCCAGCTCTTTTCATTCAGTCAGTAGCTTCAATCATTTCTGGACGTTTTTCAATGGCAAAAATCAATGAATATTGTAAATGCACAAACAGTAATTTCTCCGCATTGCAAGGTGCAATTCTGAAATTTTTTGCTTTTTCCTGCTCCTCTTAGCATGATAAAGAAGATTCAAAGAGAGTGAGATGCCAGCTCCTTTCATTCAGTCAGTAGCTTCTGTCATTTCTGGACGTTTTTCAATGGCAAAAATCAATGAATATTGTAAATGCACAAACAGTAATTTCTCCGCATTGCAAGGTGCAATTCTGAAATTCTTTGCTTTTTCCTGCTCCTCTTAGCATGATAAAGAAGATTCAAAGAGAGTGAGATGCCAGCTCCTTTCATTCAGTCAGTAGCTTCAAACATTTCTGGTATAAACATTTCTGGACGTTTTTCAATGGCAAAAATCAATGAATATTGTAAATGCACAAACAGTAATTTCTCCGCATTGCAAGGTGCAATTCTGAAATTTTTTGCTTTTTCCTGCTCCTCTTAGCATGATAAAGAAGATTCAAAGAGAGTGAGATGCCAGCTCCTTTCATTCAGTCAGTAGCTTCAAACATTTCTGGTATAAACATTTCTGGACGTTTTTCAATGGCAAAAATCAATGAATATTGTAAATGCACAAACAGTAATATCTCCACATTGCAAGGTGCAATTCTGAAATTTTTTGCTTTTTCCTGCTAATCCTAGCATGATAAAGAAGTTTCAAATAGAGTGAGATGCCAGCTCCTTTCATTCAGTCAGTAGCTTCAAACATTTCTGGACGTTTTTCAATGGCAAAATTCAATGAATATTGTAAATGCACAAACAGTAATATCTCCACATTGCAAGGTGCAATTCTGAAATTTTTTGCTTTTTCCTGCTAATCCTAGCATGATAAAGAAGATTCAAAGAGAGTGAGATGCCAGCTCCTTTCATTCAGTCAGTAGCTTCAATCATTTCTGGACGTTTTTCAATGGCAAAAATCAATGAATATTGTAAATGCACAAACAGTAATTTCTCCGCATTGCAAGGTGCAATTCTGAAATTTTTTGCTTTTTCCTGCTCCTCTTAGCATGATAAAGAAGATTCAAAGAGAGTGAGATGCCAGCTCCTTTCATTCAGTCAGTAGCTTCAATCATTTCTGGACGTTTTTCAAAGGCAAAAATCAATGAATATTGTAAATGCACAAACAGTAATTTCTCCGCATTGCAAGGTGCAATTCTGAAATTTTTTGCTTTTTCCTGCTCCTCTTAGCATGATAAAGAAGATTCAAAGAGAGTGAGATGCCAGCTCCTTTCATTCAGTCAGTAGCTTCAATCATTTCTGGTATATGAATAACATGATGTTTTTCAATGGCAAAAATCAATGAATATTGTAAATGCACAAACAGTAATTTCTCCGCATTGCAAGGTGCAATTCTGAAATTTTTTGCTTTTTCCTGCTCCTCTTAGCATGATAAAGAAGATTCAAAGAGAGTGAGATGCCAGCTCCTTTCATTCAGTCAGTAGCTTCAATCATTTCTGGACGTTTTTCAATGGCAAAAATCAATGAATATTGTAAATGCACAAACAGTAATTTCTCCGCATTGCAAGGTGCAATTCTGAAATTTTTTGCTTTTTCCTGCTCCTCTTAGCATGATAAAGAAGATTCAAAGAGAGTGAGATGCCAGCTCCTTTCATTCAGTCAGTAGCTTCAGTCATTTCTGGACGTTTTTCAATGGCAAAAATCAATGAATATTGTAAATGCACAAACAGTAATTTCTCCGCATTGCAAGGTGCAATTCTGAAATTTTTTGCTTTTTCCTGCTCCTCTTAGCATGATAAAGAAGATTCAAAGAGAGTGAGATGCCAGCTCCTTTCATTCAGTCAGTAGCTTCAATCATTTCTGGACGTTTTTCAATGGCAAAAATCAATGAATATTGTAAATGCACAAACAGTAATTTCTCCGCATTGCAAGGTGCAATTCTGAAATTTTTTGCTTTTTCCTGCTCCTCTTAGCATGATAAAGAAGATTCAAAGAGAGTGAGATGCCAGCTCCTTTCATTCAGTCAGTAGCTTCAATCATTTCTGGACGTTTTTCAATGGCAAAAATCAATGAATATTGTAAATGCACAAACAGTAATTTCTCCGCATTGCAAATTGCAATTCTGAAATTTTTTGCTTTTTCCTGCTCCTCTTAGCATGATAAAGAAGATTCAAAGAGAGTGAGATGCCAGCACCTTTCATTCAGTCAGTAGCTTCAATCATTTCTGGACGTTTTTCAATGGCAAAAATCAATGAATATTGTAAATGCACAAACAGTAATTTCTCCGCATTGCAAGGTGCAATTCTGAAATTTTTTGCTTTTTCCTGCTCCTCTTAGCATGATAAAGAAGATTCAAAGAGAATGAGATGCCAGCTCCTTTCATTCAGTCAGTAGCTTCATTCATTTCTGGTATATGAATAACATGATGTTTTTCAATGGCAAAAATCAATGAATATTGTAAATGCACAAACAGTAATTTCTCCGCATTGCAAGGTGCAATTCTGAAATTTTTTGCTTTTTCCTGCTCCTCTTAGCATGATAAAGAAGATTCAAAGAGAGTGAGATGCCAGCTCCTTTCATTCAGTCAGTAGCTTCAATCATTTCTGGATGTTTTTCAATGGCAAAAATCAATGAATATTGTAAATGCACAAACAGTAATTTCTCCGCATTGCAAGGTGCAATTCTGAAATTTTTTGCTTTTTCCTGCTCCTCTTAGCATGATAAAGAAGATTCAGAGAGTGAGATGCCAGCTCCTTTCATTCAGTCAGTAGCTTCAGTCATTTCTGGACGTTTTTCAATGGCAAAAATCAATGAATATTGTAAATGCACAAACAGTAATTTCTCCGCATTGCAAGGTGCAATTCTGAAATTTTTTGCTTTTTCCTGCTCCTCTTAGCATGATAAAGAAGATTCAAAGAGAGTGAGATGCCAGCTCCTTTCATTCAGTCAGTAGCTTCAAACATTTCTGGTATAAACATTTCTGGACGTTTTTCAATGGCAAAAATCAATGAATATTGTAAATGCACAAACAGTAATATCTCCACATTGCAAGGTGCAATTCTGAAATTTTTTGCTTTTTCCTGCTCCTCTTAGCATGATAAAGAAGATTCAAAGAGAGTGAGATGCCAGCTCCTTTCATTCAGTCAGTAGCTTCAATCATTTCTGGACGTTTTTCAATGGCAAAAATCAATGAATATTGTAAATGCACAAACAGTAATTTCTCCGCATTGCAAGGTGCAATTCTGAAATTTTTTGCTTTTTCCTGCTCCTCTTAGCATGATAAAGAAGATTCAAAGAGAGTGAGATGCCAGCTCCTTTCATTCAGTCAGTAGCTTCTGTCATTTCTGGACGTTTTTCAATGGCAAAAATCAATGAATATTGTAAATGCACAAACAGTAATTTCTCCGCATTGCAAGGTGCAATTCTGAAATTCTTTGCTTTTTCCTGCTCCTCTTAGCATGATAAAGAAGATTCAAAGAGAGTGAGATGCCAGCTCCTTTCATTCAGTCAGTAGCTTCAAACATTTCTGGTATAAACATTTCTGGACGTTTTTCAATGGCAAAAATCAATGAATATTGTAAATGCACAAACAGTAATATCTCCACATTGCAAGGTGCAACTCTGAAATTTTTTGCTTTTTCCTGCTAATCCTAGCATGATAAAGAAGATTCAAATAGAGTGAGATGCCAGCTCCTTTCATTCAGTCAGTAGCTTCAAACATTTCTGGACGTTTTTCAATGGCAAAAATCAATGAATATTGTAAATGCACAAACAGTAATATCTCCACATTGCAAGGTTCAATTCTGAAATTTTTTGCTTTTTCCTGCTAATCCTAGCATGATAAAGAAGATTCAAAGAGAATGAGATGCCAGCTCCTTTCATTCAGTCAGTAGCTTCAAACATTTCTGGTATATGAATAACATGATGTTTTTCAATGGCAAAAATCAATGAATATTGTAAATGCACAAACAGTAATATCTCCATATTGCAAGGTGCAATTCTGAAATTTTTTGCTTTTTCCTGCTAATCCTAGCATGATAAAGAAGATTCAAAGAGAGTGAGATGCCAGCTCCTTTCATTCAGTCAGTAGCTTCAAACATTTCTGGACGTTTTTCAATGGCAAAAATCAATGAATATTGTAAATGCACAAACAGTAATATCTCCACATTGCAAGGTGCAATTCTGAAATTTTTTGCTTTTTCCTGCTACTCCTAGCATGATAAAGAAGATTCAAAGAGAGTGAGATGCCAGCTCCTTTCATTCAGTCAGTAGCTTCAAACATTTCTGGACGTTTTTCAATGGCAAAAATCAATGAATATTGTAAATGCACAAACAGTAATATCTCCACATTGCAATGTGCAATTATGAAATTTTTTGCTTTTTCCTGCTAATCCTAGCATGATAAAGAAGATTCAAAGAGAGTGAGATGCCAGCTCCTTTCATTCAGTCAGTAGCTTCAAACATTTCTGGACGTTTTTCAATGGCAAAAATCTATGAATATTGTAAATGCACAAACAGTAATTTCTCCGCATTGCAAGGTGCAGTTCTGAAATTTTTTGCTTTTTCCTGCTCCTCTTAGCATGATAAAGATTCAAAGAGAGTGAGATGCCAGCTCCTTTCATTCAGTCAGTAGCTTCAATCATTTCTGGACGTTTTTCAATGGCAAAAATCAATGAATATTGTAAATGCACAAGCAGTAATTTCTCCGCATTGCAAGGTGCAATTCTGAAATTTTTTGCTTTTTCCTGCTCCTCTTAGCATGATAAAGAAGATTCAAAGAGAGTGAGATGCCAGCTCCTTTCATTCAGTCAGTAGCTTCAATCATTTCTGGACGTTTTTCAATGGCAAAAATCAATGAATATTGTAAATGCACAAACAGTAATTTCTCCGCATTGCAAGTTGCAATTCTGAAATTTTTTGCTTTTTCCTGCTCCTCTTAGCATGAAAAAGAAGATTCAAAGAGAATGAGATGCCCGCTCCTTTCATTCAGTCAGTAGCTTCAATCATTTCTGGTATATGAATAACATGATGTTTTTCAATGGCAAAAATCAATGAATATTGTAAATGCACAAACAGTAATTTCTCCGCATTGCAAGGTGCAATTCTGAATTTTTTTGCTTTTTCCTGCTCCTCTTAGCATGATAAAGAAGATTCAAAGAGAGTGAGATGCCAGCTCCTTTCATTCAGTCAGTAGCTTCAATCATTTCTGGACGTTTTTCAATGGCAAAAATCAATGAATATTGTAAATGCACAAACAGTAATTTCTCCGCATTGCAAGGTGCAATTCTGAAATTTTTTGCTTTTTCCTGCTCCTCTTAGCATGATAAATTAGATTCAAAGAGAGTGAGATGCCAGCTCCTTTCATTCAGTCAGTAGCT
Organism: Phyllobates terribilis; assembly: GCF_046119375.1. NCBI lineage: Eukaryota > Metazoa > Chordata > Amphibia > Anura > Dendrobatidae > Phyllobates > Phyllobates terribilis. The sequence continues at coordinate 526,175 of NW_027363617.1, forward strand.
TCAAACATTTCTGGTATATGAATAACATGATGTTTTTCAATGGCAAAAATCAATGAATATTGTAAATGCACAAACAGTAATTTCTCCGCATTGCAAGGTGCAATTCTGAAATTTTTTGCTTTTTCCTGCTCCTCTTAGCATGATAAAGAAGATTCAAAGAGAGTGAGATGCCAGCTCCTTTCATTCAGTCAGTAGCTTCAATCATTTCTGGTATATGAATAACATGATGTTTTTCAATGGCAAAAATCAATGAATATTGTAAATGCACAAACAGTAATTTCTCCGCATTGCAAGGTGCAATTCTGAAATTTTTTGCTTTTTCCTGTTCCTCTTAGCATGGTAAAGAAGATTCAAAGAGAGTGAGATGCCAGCTCCTTTCATTCAGTCAGTAGCTTCAATCATTTCTGGACGTTTTTCAATGGCAAAAATCAATGAATATTGTAAATGCACAAACAGTAATTTCTCCGCATTGCAAGGTGCAATTCTGAAATTTTTTGCTTTTTCCTGCTCCTCTTAGCATGATAAAGAAGATTCAAAGAGAGTGAGATGCCAGCTCCTTTCATTCAGTCAGTAGCTTCAATCATTTCTGGGTATGAATAACATGATGTTTTTCAATGGCAAAAATCAATGAATATTGTAAATGCACAAACAGTAATTTCTCCACATTGCAAGGTGCAATTCTGAAATTTTTTGCTTTTTCCTGCTCCTCTTAGCATGATAAAGAAGATTCAAAGAGAGTGAGATGCCAGCTCCTTTCATTCAGTCAGTAGCTTCAATCATTTCTGGACGTTTTTCAATGGCAAAAATCAATGAATATTGTAAATGCACAAACAGTAATTTCTCCGCATTGCAAGGTGCAATTCTGAAATTTTTTGCTTTTTCCTGCTCCTCTTAGCATGATAAAGAAGATTCAAAGAGAGTGAGATGCCAGCTCCTTTCATTCAGTCAGTAGCTTCAATCATTTCTGGACGTTTTTCAATGGCAAAAATCAATGAATATTGAAAATGCACAAACAGTAATTTCTCCGCATTGCAAGGTGCAATTCTGAATTTTTTTGCTTTTTCCTGCTCCTCTTAGCATGATAAAGAAGATTCAAAGAGAGTGAGATGCCAGCTCCTTTCATTCAGTCAGTAACTTCAAACATTTCTGGTATAAACATTTCTGGACGTTTTTCAATGGCAAAAATCAATGAATATTGTAAATGCACAAACAGTAATATCTCCACATTGCAAGGTGCAATTCTGAAATTTTTTGCTTTTTCCTGCTAATCCTAGCATGATAAAGAATATTCAAATAGAGTGAGATGCCAGCTCCTTTCATTCAGTCAGTAGCTTCAAACATTTCTGGACGTTTTTCAATGGCAAAAATCAATGAATATTGTAAATGCACAAACAGTAATATCTCCACATTGCAAGGTGCAATTCTGAAATTTTTTGCTTTTTCCTGCTAATCCTAGCATGATAAAGAAGATTCAAAGAGAGTGAGATGCCAGGTCCTTTCATTCAGTCAGTAGCCTCAAACATTTCTGGTATATGAATAACATGATGTTTTTTAATGGCAAAAATCAATGAATATTGTAAATGCACAAACAGTAATATCTCCACATTGCAAGGTGCAATTCTGAAATTTTTTGCTTTTTCCTGCTAATCCTAGCATGATAAAGAAGATTCAAAGAGAGTGAGATGCCAGCTCCTTTCATTCAGTCAGTAGCTTCAAACATTTCTGGACGTTTTTCAATGGCAAAAATCAATGAATATTGTAAATGCACAAACAGTAATATCTCCACATTGCAAGGTGCAATTCTGAAATTTTTTGCTTTTTCCTGCTACTCCTAGCATGATAAAGAAGATTCAAAGAGAGTGAGATGCCAGCTCCTTTCATTCAGTCAGTAGCTTCAAACATTTCTGTACGTTTTTCAATGGCAAAAATCAATGAATATTGTAAATGCACAAACAGTAATATCTCCACATTGCAAGGTGCAATTCTGAAATTTTTTGCTTTTTCCTGCTAATCCTAGCATGATAAAGAAGATTCAAAGAGAGTGAGATGCCAGCTCCTTTCATTCAGTCAGTAGCTTCAAACATTTCTGGACGTTTTTCAATGGCAAAAATCAATGAATATTGTAAATGCACAAACAGTAATATCTCCACATTGCAAGGTGCAATTCTGAAATTTTTTGCTTTTTCCTGCTAATCCTAGCATGATAAAGAAGATTCAAAGAGAGTGAGATGCCAGCTCCTTTCATTCAGTCAGTAGCTTCAATCATTTCTGGACGTTTTTCAATGGAAAAATCAATGAATATTGTAAATGCACAAACAGTAATTTCTCCGCATTGCAACGTGCAATTCTGAAATTTTTTGCTTTTTCCTGCTCCTCTTAGCATGATAAAGAAGATTCAAAGAGAGTGAGATGCCCGCTCCTTTCATTCAGTCAGTAGCTTCAATCATTTCTGGTATATGAATAACATGATGTTTTTCAATGGCAAAAATCAATGAATATTGTAAATGCACAAACAGTAATTTCTCCGCATTGCAAGGTGCAATTCTGAATTTTTTTGCTTTTTCCTGCTCCTCTTAGCATGATAAAGAAGATTCAAAGAGAGTGAGATGCCAGCTCCTTTCATTCAGTCAGTAGCTTCAATCATTTCTGGACGTTTTTCAATGGCAAAAATCAATGAATATTGTAAATGCACAAACAGTAATTTCTCCGCATTGCAAGGTGCAATTCTGAAATTTTTTGCTTTTTCCTGCTCCTCTTAGCATGATAAAGAAGATTCAAAGAGAGTGAGATGCCAGCTCCTTTCATTCAGTCAGTAGCTTCAAACATTTCTGGTATATGAATAACATGATGTTTTTCAATGGCAAAAATCAATGAATATTGTAAATGCACAAACAGTAATTTCTCCGCATTGCAAGGTGCAATTCTGAAATTTTTTGCTTTTTCCTGCTCCTCTTAGCATGATAAAGAAGATTCAAAGAGAGTGAGATGCCAGCTCCTTTCATTCAGTCAGTAGCTTCAATCTTTTCTGGACGTTTTTCAATGGCAAAAATCAATGAATATTGTACATGCACAAACAGTAATTTCTCCGCATTGTAAGGTGGAATTCTGAAATTTTTTGCTTTTTCCTGCTCCTCTTAGCATGATAAAGAAGATTCAAAGATAGTGAGATGCCAGCTTCTTTCATTCAGTCAGTAGCTTCAAACATTTCTGGTAAATGAATAACATGATGTTTTTCAATGGCAAAAATCAATGAATATTGTAAATGCACAAAGAGTAATTTCTCCGCATTGCAAGGTGCAATTCTGAAATTTTTTGCTTTTTCCTGCTCCTCTTAGCATGATAAAGAAGACTCAAAGAGAGTTACATGCCAGCTCCTTTCATTCAGTCAGTAGCTTCAATCATTTCTGGACGTTTTTCAATGGCAAAAATCAATGAATATTGTAAATGCACAAACAGTAATTTCTCCGCATTGCAAGGTGCAATTCTGAAATTTTTTGCTTTAACCTGCTCCTCTTAGCATGATAAAGAAGATTCAAAGAGAGTGAGATGCCAGCTCCTTTCATTCAGTCAGTAGCTTCAATCATTTCTGGACGTTTTTCAATGGCAAAAATCAATGAATATTGTAAATGCACAAACAGTAATTTCTCCGCATTGCAAGGTGCAATTCTGAAATTTTTTGCTTTTTCCTGCTCCTCTTAGCATGATAAAGAAGATTCAAAGAGAGTGAGATGCCAGCTCCTTTCATTCAGTCAGTAGCTTCAATCATTTCTGGTATATGAATAACATGATGTTTTTCAATGGCAAAAATCAATGAATATTGTAACTGCACAAACAGTAATTTCTCCGCATTGCAAGGTGCAATTCTGAAATTTTTTTTCTTTTTCCTGCTCCTCTTAGCATGGTAAAGAAGATTCAAAGAGAGTGAGATGCCAGCTCCTTTCATTCAGTCAGTAGCTTCAATCATTTCTGGACGTTTTTCAATGGCAAAAATCAATGAATATTGTAAATGCACAAACAGTAATTTCTCCGCATTGCAAGGTGCAATTCTGAAATTTTTTGCTTTTTCCTGCTCCTCTTAGCATGATAAAGAAGATTCAAAGAGATTGAGATGCCAGCTCCTTTCATTCAGTCAGTAGCTTCAATCATTTCTGGACGTTTTTCAATGGCAATAATCAATGAATATTGTAAATGCACAAACAGTAATTTCTCCGCATTGCAAGGTGCAATTCTGAAATTTTTTGCTTTTTCCTGCTCCTCTTAGCATGATAAAGAAGATTCAAAGAGAGTGAGATGCCAGCTCCTTTCATTCAGTCAGTAGCTTCAATCATTTCTGGTATATGAATAACATGATGTTTTTCAATGGCAAAAATCAATGAATATTGTAAATGCACAAACAGTAATTTCTCCGCATTGCAAGGTGCAATTCTGAAATTTTTTGCTTTTTCCTGCTCCTCTTAGCATGGTAAAGAAGATTCAAAGAGAGTGAGATGCCAGCTCCTTTCATTCAGTCAGTAGCTTCAATCATTTCTGGACGTTTTTCAATGGCAAAAATCAATGAATATTGTAAATGCACAAACAGTAATTTCTCCGCATTGCAAGGTGCAATTCTGAAATTTTTTGCTTTTTCCTGCTCCTCTTAGCATGATAAAGAAGATTCAAAGAGAGTGAGATGCCAGCTCCTTTCATTCAGTCAGTAGCTTCAATCATTTCTGGACGTTTTTCAATGGCAAAAATCAATGAATATTGTAAATGCACAAACAGTAATTTCTCCGCATTGCAAGGTGCAATTCTGAAATGTTTTGCTTTTTCCTGCTCCTCTTAGCATGATAAAGAAGATTCAAAGAGAGTGAGATGCCAGCTCCTTTCATTCAGTCAGTAGCTTCAATCATTTCTGGGTATGAATAACATGATGTTTTTCAATGGCAAAAATCAATGAATATTGTAAATGCACAAACAGTAATTTCTCCACATTGCAAGGTGCAATTCTGAAATGTTTTGCTTTTTCCTGCTCCTCTTAGCATGATAAAGAAGATTCAAAGAGAGTGAGATGCCAGCTCCTTTCATTCAGTCAGTAGCTTCAATCATTTCTGGACGTTTTTCAATGGCAAAAATCAATGAATATTGTAAATGCACAAACAGTAATTTCTCCGCATTGCAAGGTGCAATTCTGAAATTTTTTGCTTTTTCCTGCTCCTCTTAGCATGATAAAGAAGATTCAAAGAGAGTGAGATGCCAGCTCCTTTCATTCAGTCAGTAGCTTCAATCATTTCTGGACATTTTTCAATGGCAAAAATCAATGAATATTGTAAATGCACAAACAGTAATTTCTCCGCATTGCAAGGTGCAATTCTGAATTTTTTTGCTTTTTCCTGCTCCTCTTAGCATGATAAAGAAGATTCAAAGAGAGTGAGATGCCAGCTCCTTTCATTCAGTCAGTAGCTTCAAACATTTCTGGTATAAACATTTCTGGACGTTTTTCAATGGCAAAAATCAATGAATATTGTAAATGCACAAACAGTAATATCTCCACATTGCAAGGTGCAATTCTGAAATTTTTTGCTTTTTCCTGCTAATCCTAGCATGATAAAGAATATTCAAATAGAGTGAGATGCCAGCTCCTTTCATTCAGTCAGTAGCTTCAAACATTTCTGGACGTTTTTCAATGGCAAAAATCAATGAATATTGTATATGCACAAACAGTAATTTCTCCGCATTGTAAGGTGGAATTCTGAAATTTTTTGCTTTTTCCTGCTCCTCTTAGCATGATAAAGAAGATTCAAAGAGAGTGAGATACCAGCTTCTTTCATTCAGTCAGTAGCTTCAAACATTTCTGGTAAATGAATAACATGATGTTTTTCAATGGCAAAAATCAATGAATATTGTAAATGCACAAAGAGTAATTTCTCCGCATTGCAAGGTGCAATTCTGAAATTTTTTGCTTTTTCCTGCTCCTCTTAGCATGACAAAGAAGACTCAAAGAGAGTTACATGCCAGCTCCTTTCATTCAGTCAGTAGCTTCAATCATTTCTGGACGTTTTTCAATGGCAAAAATCAATGAATATTGTAAATGCACAAACAGTAATTTCTCCGCATTGCAAGGTGCAATTCTGAAATTTTTTGCTTTTTCCTGCTCCTCTTAGCATGATAAAGAAGATTCAAAGAGAGTGAGATGCCAGCTCCTTTCATTCAGTCAGTAGCTTCAATCATTTCTGGACGTTTTTCAATGGCAAAAATCAATGAATATTGTAAATGCACAAACAGTAATTTCTCCGCATTGCAAGGTGCAATTCTGAAATTTTTTGCTTTTTCCTGCTCCTCTTAGCATGATAAAGAAGATTCAAAGAGAGTGAGATGCCAGCTCCTTTCATTCAGTCAGTAGCTTCAATCATTTCTGGTATATGAATAACATGATGTTTTTCAATGGCAAAAATCAATGAATATTGTAACTGCACAAACAGTAATTTCTCCGCATTGCAAGGTGCAATTCTGAAATTTTTTGCTTTTTACTGCTCCTCTTAGCATGGTAAAGAAGATTCAAAGAGAGTGAGATGCCAGCTCCTTTCATTCAGTCAGTAGCTTCAATCATTTCTGGACGTTTTTCAATGGCAAAAATCAATGAATATTGTAAATGCACAAACAGTAATTTCTCCGCATTGCAAGGTGCAATTCTGAATTTTTTTGCTTTTTCCTGCTCCTCTTAGCATGATAAAGAAGATTCAAAGAGAGTGAGATGCCAGCTCCTTTCATTCAGTCAGTAGCTTCAATCACTTCTGGACGTTTTTCAATGGCAAAAATCAATGAATATTGTAAATGCACAAACAGTAATTTCTCCGCATTGCAAGGTGCAATTCTGAAATTTTTTGCTTTTTCCTGCTCCTCTTAGCATGATAAAGAAGATTCAAAGAGAGTGAGATGCCAGCTCCTTTCATTCAGTCAGTAGCTTCAATCATTTCTGGTATATGAATAACATGATGTTTTTCAATGGCAAAAATCAATGAATATTGTAAATGCACAAACAGTAATTTCTCCGCATTGCAAGGTGCAATTCTGAAATTTTTTGCTTTTTCCTGCTCCTCTTAGCATGGTAAAGAAGATTCAAAGAGAGTGAGATGCCAGCTCCTTTCATTCAGTCAGTAGCTTCAATCATTTCTGGACGTTTTTCAATGGCAAAAATCAATGAATATTGTAAATGCACAAACAGTAATTTCTCCGCATTGCAAGGTGCAATTCTGAAATTTTTTGCTTTTTCCTGCTCCTCTTAGCATGATAAAGAAGATTCAAAGAGAGTGAGATGCCAGCTCCTTTCATTCAGTCAGTAGCTTCAATCATTTCTGGACGTTTTTCAATGGCAAAAATCAATGAATATTGTAAATGCACAAACAGTAATTTCTCCGCATTGCAAGGTGCAATTCTGAAATGTTTTGCTTTTTCCTGCTCCTCTTAGCATGATAAAGAAGATTCAAAGAGAGTGAGATGCCAGCTCCTTTCATTCAGTCAGTAGCTTCAATCATTTCTGGGTATGAATAACATGATGTTTTTCAATGGCAAAAATCAATGAATATTGTAAATGCACAAACAGTAATTTCTCCACATTGCAAGGTGCAATTCTGAAATTTTTTGCTTTTTCCTGCTCCTCTTAGCATGATAAAGAAGATTCAAAGAGAGTGAGATGCCAGCTCCTTTCATTCAGTCAGTAGCTTCAATCATTTCTGGACGTTTTTCAATGGCAAAAATCAATGAATATTGTAAATGCACAAACAGTAATTTCTCCGCATTGCAAGGTGCAATTCTGAAATTTTTTGCTTTTTCCTGCTCCTCTTAGCATGATAAAGAAGATTCAAAGTGAGTGAGATGCCAGCTCCTTTCATTCAGTCAGTAGCTTCAATCACTTCTGGACGTTTTTCAATGGCAAAAATCAATGAATATTGTAAATGCACAAACAGTAATTTCTCCGCATTGCAAGGTGCAATTCTGAAATTTTTTGCTTTTTCCTGCTCCTCTTAGCATGATAAAGAAGATTCAAAGAGAGTGAGATGCCAGCTCCTTTCATTCAGTCAGTAGCTTCAATCATTTCTGGTATATGAATAACATGATGTTTTTCAATGGCAAAAATCAATGAATATTGTAAATGCACAAACAGTAATTTCTCCGCATTGCAAGGTGCAATTCTGAAATTTTTTGCTTTTTCCTGCTCCTCTTAGCATGGTAAAGAAGATTCAAAGAGAGTGAGATGCCAGCTCCTTTCATTCAGTCAGTAGCTTCAATCATTTCTGGACGTTTTTCAATGGCAAAAATCAATGAATATTGTAAATGCACAAACAGTAATTTCTCCGCATTGCAAGGTGCAATTCTGAAATTTTTTGCTTTTTCCTGCTCCTCTTAGCATGATAAAGAAGATTCAAAGAGAGTGAGATGCCAGCTCCTTTCATTCAGTCAGTAGCTTCAATCATTTCTGGACGTTTTTCAATGGCAAAAATCAATGAATATTGTAAATGCACAAACAGTAATTTCTCCGCATTGCAAGGTGCAATTCTGAAATGTTTTGCTTTTTCCTGCTCCTCTTAGCATGATAAAGAAGATTCAAAGAGAGTGAGATGCCAGCTCCTTTCATTCAGTCAGTAGCTTCAATCATTTCTGGGTATGAATAACATGATGTTTTTCAATGGCAAAAATCAATGAATATTGTAAATGCACAAACAGTAATTTCTCCACATTGCAAGGTGCAATTCTGAAATTTTTTGCTTTTTCCTGCTCCTCTTAGCATGATAAAGAAGATTCAAAGAGAGTGAGATGCCAGCTCCTTTCATTCAGTCAGTAGCTTCAATCATTTCTGGACGTTTTTCAATGGCAAAAATCAATGAATATTGTAAATGCACAAACAGTAATTTCTCCGCATTGCAAGGTGCAATTCTGAAATTTTTTGCTTTTTCCTGCTCCTCTTAGCATGATAAAGAAGATTCAAAGTGAGTGAGATGCCAGCTCCTTTCATTCAGTCAGTAGCTTCAATCATTTCTGGACATTTTTCAATGGCAAAAATCAATGAATATTGTAAATGCACAAACAGTAATTTCTCCGCATTGCAAGGTGCAATTCTGAATTTTTTTGCTTTTTCCTGCTCCTCTTAGCATGATAAAGAAGATTCAAAGAGAGTGAGATGCCAGCTCCTTTCATTCAGTCAGTAGCTTCAAACATTTCTGGTATAAACATTTCTGGACGTTTTTCAATGGCAAAAATCAATGAATATTTTAAATGCACAAACAGTAATATCTCCACATTGCAAGGTGCAATTCTGAAATTTTTTGCTTTTTCCTGCTAATCCTAGCATGATAAAGAATATTCAAATAGAGTGAGATGCCAGCTCCTTTCATTCAGTCAGTAGCTTCAAACATTTCTGGACGTTTTTCAATGGCAAAAATCAATGAATATTGTAAATGCACAAACAGTAATATCTCCACATTGCAAGGTGCAATTCTGAAATTTTTTGCTTTTTCCTGCTAATCCTAGCATGATAAAGAAGATTCAAAGAGAGTGAGATGCCAGGTCCTTTCATTCAGTCAGTAGCCTCAAACATTTCTGGTATATGAATAACATGATGTTTTTCAATGGCAAAAATCAATGAATATTGTAAATGCACAAACAGTAATATCTCCACATTGCAAGGTGCAATTCTGAAATTTTTTGCTTTTTCCTGCTAATCCTAGCATGATAAAGAAGATTCAAAGAGAGTGAGATGCCAGCTCCTTTCATTCAGTCAGTAGCTTCAAACATTTCTGGACGTTTTTCAATGGCAAAAATCAATGAATATTGTAAATGCACAAACAGTAATATCTCCACATTGCAAGGTGCAATTCTGAAATTTTTTGCTTTTTCCTGCTACTCCTAGCATGATAAAGAAGATTCAAAGAGAGTGAGATGCCAGGTCCTTTCATTCAGTCAGTAGCCTCAAACATTTCTGGTATATGAATAACATGATGTTTTTCAATGGCAAAAATCAATGAATATTGTAAATGCACAAACAGTAATATCTCCACATTGCAAGGTGCAATTCTGAAATTTTTTGCTTTTTCCTGCTAATCCTAGCATGATAAAGAAGATTCAAAGAGAGTGAGATGCCAGCTCCTTTCATTCAGTCAGTAGCTTCAAACATTTCTGGACGTTTTTCAATGGCAAAAATCAATGAATATTGTAAATGCACAAACAGTAATATCTCCACATTGCAAGGTGCAATTCTGAAATTTTTTGCTTTTTCCTGCTACTCCTAGCATGATAAAGAAGATTCAAAGAGAGTGAGATGCCAGCTCCTTTCATTCAGTCAGTAGCTTCAAACATTTCTGGACGTTTTTCAATGGCAAAAATCAATGAATATTGTAAATGCACAAACAGTAATATCTCCACATTGCAAGGTGCAATTCTGAAATTTTTTGCTTTTTCCTGCTAATCCTAGCATGATAAAGAAGATTCAAAGATAGTGAGATGCCAGATCCTTTCATTCAGTCAGTAGCTTCAAACATTTCTGGTATATGAATAACATGATGTTTTTCAATGGCAAAAATCAATGAATATTGTAAATGCACAAACAGTAATATCTCCACATTGCAAGGTGCAATTCTGAAATTTTTTGCTTTTTCCTGCTAATCCTAGCATGATAAAGAACATTCAAAGTGAGTGAGATGCCAGCTCCCTTCATTCAGTCAGTAGCTTCAAACATTTCTGGACGTTTTTCAATGGCAAAAATCAATGAATACTGTAAATGCACAAACAGTAAGATCTCCACATTGCAAGGTGCAATTCTGAAACCTTGCAATGCGGAGAAATTACTGTTTGTGCATTTACAATATTCATTGATTTTTGCCATTGAAAAACGTCCAAAAATGATTGAAGCTACTGACTGAATGAAAGGAGCTGGCATCTCACTCTCTTTGAATCTTCTTTATCATGCTAAGAGGAGCAGGAAAAAGCAAAAAAATTCAGAATTGCACCTTGCAATGCGGAGAAATTACTGTTTGTGCATTTACAATATTCATTGATTTTTGCCATTGAAAAACATCATGTTATTCATATACCAGAAATGATTGAAGCTACTGACTGAATGAAAGGAGCTGGCATCTCACTCTCTTTGAATCTTCTTTTTCATGCTAAGAGGAGCAGGAAAAAGCAAAAAATTTCAGAATTGCATCTTGCAATGCGGAGAAATTACTGTTTGTGCATTTACAATATTCATTGATTTTTGCCATTGAAAAACATCCAGAAATGATTGAAGCCACTGACTGAATGAAAGGAGCTGGCATCTCACTCTCTTTGAATCTTCTTTATCATGCTAAGAGGAGCAGGAAAAAGCAAAAAATTTCAGAATTGCACCTTGCAATGCGGAGAAATTACTGCTTGTGCATTTACAATATTCATTGATTTTTGCCATTGAAAAACGTCCAGAAATGATTGAAGCTACTGACTGAATGAAAGGAGCTGGCATCTCACTCTCTTTGAATCTTCTTTATCGTGCTAAGAGGAGCAGGAAAAAGCAAAAAATTTCAGAATTGCATCTTGCAATGCGGAGAAATTACTGTTTGTGCATTTACAATATTTATTGATTTTTGCCATTGAAACACGTCCAGAAATGTTTGAAGCTACTGACTGAATGAAAGGAGCTGGCATCTCACTCTCTTTGAATCTTCTTTATCATGATATAATTAGCAGGAAAAAGCAAAAAATTTCAGAATTGCACCTTGCAATGTGGAGATATTACTGTTTGTGCATTTACAATATTCATTGATTTTTGCCATTGAAAAACGTCCAGAAATGTTTGAAGCTACTGACTGAATGAAAGGAGCTGGCATCTCACTCTCTTTGAATCTTCTTTATCATGCTAGGGTTAGCAGGAAAAAGCAAAAAATTTCAGAATTGCACCTTGCAATGTGGAGATATTACTGTTTGTGCATTTACAATATTCATTGATTTTTGCCATTGAAAAACGTCCAGAAATGTTTATACCAGAAATGTTTGAAGCTACTGACTGAATGAAAGGAGCTGGCATCTCACTCTCTTTGAATCTTATTTATCATGCTAAGAGGAGCAGGAAAAAGCAAAAAATTTCAGAATTGCACCTTGCAATGCGGAGAAATTACTGTTTGTGCATTTACAATATTCATTGATTTTTGCCATTGAAAAACATCATGTTATTCATATACCAGAAATGATTGAAGCTACTGACTGAATGAAAGGAGCTGGCATCTCACTCTCTTTGAATCTTCTTTATCATGCTAGGATTAGCAGGAAAAAGCAAAAAATTTCAGAATTGCACCTTGAAATGTGGAGATATTACTGTTTGTGCATTTACAATATTCATTGATTTTTGCCATTGAAAAACGTCCAGAAATGTTTGAAGCTACTGACTGAATGAAAGGAGCTGGCATCTCACTCTCTTTGAATCTTCTTTATCATGCTAGGATTAGCAGGAAAAAGCAAAAAATTTCAGAATTGCACCTTGCAATGTGGAGATATTGCTGTTTGTGCATTTACAATATTCATTGATTTTTGCCATTGAAAAACGTCCAGAAATGTTTGAAGCTACTGACTGAATGAAAGGAGCTGGCATCTCACTCTCTTTGAACCTTCTTTATCATGCTAGGAGTAGCAGGAAAAAGCAAAAAATTTCAGAATTGCACCTTGCAATGTGGAGATATTACAGTTTGTGCATTTACAATATTCATTGATTTTTTCCATTGAAAAACGTCCAGAAATTTCTGGACGTTTTTCAATGGCAAAAATCAATGAATATTGTATATGCACAAACAGTAATTTCTCCGCATTGTAAGGTGGAATTCTGAAATTTTTTGCTTTTTCCTGCTCCTCTTAGCATGATAAAGAAGATTCAAAGAGAGTGAGATACCAGCTTCTTTCATTCAGTCAGTAGCTTCAAACATTTCTGGTAAATGAATAACATGATGTTTTTCAATGGCAAAAATCAATGAATATTGTAAATGCACAAAGAGTAATTTCTCCGCATTGCAAGGTGCAATTCTGAAATTTTTTGCTTTTTCCTGCTCCTCTTAGCATGATAAAGAAGATTCAAAGAGAGTGAGATGCCAGCTCCTTTCATTCAGTCAGTAGCTTCAATCATTTCTGGACGTTTTTCAATGGCAAAAATCAATGAATATTGTAAATGCACAAACAGTAATTTCTCCGCATTGCAAGGTGCAATTCTGAAATTTTTTGCTTTTTCCTGCTCCTCTTAGCATGATAAAGAAGATTCAAAGAGAGTGAGATGCCAGCTCCTTTCATTCAGTCAGTAGCTTCAATCATTTCTGGACGTTTTTCAATGGCAAAAATCAATGAATATTGTAAATGCACAAACAGTAATTTCTCCGCATTGCAAGGTGAAATTCTGAAATTTTTTGCTTTTTCCTGCTCCTCTTAGCATGATAAAGAAGATTCAAAGAGAGTGAGATGCCAGCTCCTTTCATTCAGTCAGTAGCTTCAATCATTTCTGGTATATGAATAACATGATGTTTTTCAATGGCAAAAATCAATGAATATTGTAACTGCACAAACAGTAATTTCTCCGCATTGCAAGGTGCAATTCTGAAATTTTTTGCTTTTTACTGCTCCTCTTAGCATGGTAAAGAAGATTCAAAGAGAGTGAGATGCCAGCTCCTTTCATTCAGTCAGTAGCTTCAATCATTTCTGGACGTTTTTCAATGGCAAAAATCAATGAATATTGTAAATGCACAAACAGTAATTTCTCCGCATTGCAAGGTGCAATTCTGAATTTTTTTGCTTTTTCCTGCTCCTCTTAGCATGATAAAGAAGATTCAAAGAGAGTGAGATGCCAGCTCCTTTCATTCAGTCAGTAGCTTCAATCACTTCTGGACGTTTTTCAATGGCAAAAATCAATGAATATTGTAAATGCACAAACAGTAATTTCTCCGCATTGCAAGGTGCAATTCTGAAATTTTTTGCTTTTTCCTGCTCCTCATAGCATGATAAAGAAGATTCAAAGAGAGTGAGATGCCAGCTCCTTTCATTCAGTCAGTAGCTTCAATCATTTCTGGACGTTTTTCAATGGCAAAAATCAATGAATATTGTAAATGCACAAACAGTAATTTCTCCGCATTGCAAGGTGCAATTCTGAAATTTTTTGCTTTTTCCTGCTCCTCTTAGCATGATAAAGAAGATTCAAAGAGAGTGAGATGCCAGCTCCTTTCATTCAGTCAGTAGCTTCAATCATTTCTGGACGTTTTTCAATGGCAAAAATCAATGAATATTGTAAATGCACAAACAGTAATTTCTCCGCATTGCAAGGTGCAATTCTGAAATGTTTTGCTTTTTCCTGCTCCTCTTAGCATGATAAAGAAGATTCAAAGAGAGTGAGATGCCAGCTCCTTTCATTCAGTCAGTAGCTTCAATCATTTCTGGGTATGAATAACATGATGTTTTTCAATGGCAAAAATCAATGAATATTGTAAATGCACAAACAGTAATTTCTCCACATTGCAAGGTGCAATTCTGAAATTTTTTGCTTTTTCCTGCTCCTCTTAGCATGATAAAGAAGATTCAAAGAGAGTGAGATGCCAGCTCCTTTCATTCAGTCAGTAGCTTCAATCATTTCTGGACGTTTTTCAATGGCAAAAATCAATGAATATTGTAAATGCACAAACAGTAATTTCTCCGCATTGCAAGGTGCAATTCTGAAATTTTTTGCTTTTTCCTGCTCCTCTTAGCATGATAAAGAAGATTCAAAGTGAGTGAGATGCCAGCTCCTTTCATTCAGTCAGTAGCTTCAATCATTTCTGGACATTTTTCAATGGCAAAAATCAATGAATATTGTAAATGCACAAACAGTAATTTCTCCGCATTGCAAGGTGCAATTCTGAATTTTTTTGCTTTTTCCTGCTCCTCTTAGCATGATAAAGAAGATTCAAAGAGAGTGAGATGCCAGCTCCTTTCATTCAGTCAGTAGCTTCAAACATTTCTGGTATAAACATTTCTGGACGTTTTTCAATGGCAAAAATCAATGAATATTTTAAATGCACAAACAGTAATATCTCCACATTGCAAGGTGCAATTCTGAAATTTTTTGCTTTTTCCTGCTAATCCTAGCATGATAAAGAATATTCTAATAGAGTGAGATGCCAGCTCCTTTCATTCAGTCAGTAGCTTCAAACATTTCTGGACGTTTTTCAATGGCAAAAATCAATGAATATTGTAAATGCACAAACAGTAATATCTCCACATTGCAAGGTGCAATTCTGAAATTTTTTGCTTTTTCCTGCTAATCCTAGCATGATAAAGAAGATTCAAAGAAAGTGAGATGCCAGGTCCTTTCATTCAGTCAGTAGCCTCAAACATTTCTGGTATATGAATAACATGATGTTTTTCAATGGCAAAAATCAATGAATATTGTAAATGCACAAACAGTAATATCTCCACATTGCAAGGTGCAATTCTGAAATTTTTTGCTTTTTCCTGCTAATCCTAGCATGATAAAGAAGATTCAAAGAGAGTGAGATGCCAGCTCCTTTCATTCAGTCAGTAGCTTCAAACATTTCTGGACGTTTTTCAATGGCAAAAATCAATGAATATTGTAAATGCACAAACAGTAATATCTCCACATTGCAAGGTGCAATTCTGAAATTTTTTGCTTTTTCCTGCTACTCCTAGCATGATAAAGAAGATTCAAAGAGAGTGAGATGCCAGGTCCTTTCATTCAGTCAGTAGCCTCAAACATTTCTGGTATATGAATAACATGATGTTTTTCAATGGCAAAAATCAATGAATATTGTAAATGCACAAACAGTAATATCTCCACATTGCAAGGTGCAATTCTGAAATTTTTTGCTTTTTCCTGCTAATCCTAGCATGATAAAGAAGATTCAAAGAGAGTGAGATGCCAGCTCCTTTCATTCAGTCAGTAGCTTCAAACATTTCTGGACGTTTTTCAATGGCAAAAATCAATGAATATTGTAAATGCACAAACAGTAATATCTCCACATTGCAAGGTGCAATTCTGAAATTTTTTGCTTTTTCCTGCTACTCCTAGCATGATAAAGAAGATTCAAAGAGAGTGAGATGCCAGCTCCTTTCATTCAGTCAGTAGCTTCAAACATTTCTGGACGTTTTTCAATGGCAAAAATCAATGAATATTGTAAATGCACAAACAGTAATATCTCCACATTGCAAGGTGCAATTCTGAAATTTTTTGCTTTTTCCTGCTAATCCTAGCATGATAAAGAAGATTCAAAGATAGTGAGATGCCAGATCCTTTCATTCAGTCAGTAGCTTCAAACATTTCTGGTATATGAATAACATGATGTTTTTCAATGGCAAAAATCAATGAATATTGTAAATGCACAAACAGTAATATCTCCACATTGCAAGGTGCAATTCTGAAATTTTTTGCTTTTTCCTGCTAATCCTAGCATGATAAAGAACATTCAAAGTGAGTGAGATGCCAGCTCCCTTCATTCAGTCAGTAGCTTCAAACATTTCTGGACATTTTTCAATGGCAAAAATCAATGAATACTGTAAATGCACAAACAGTAAGATCTCCACATTGCAAGGTGCAATTCTGAAACCTTGCAATGCGGAGAAATTACTGTTTGTGGATTTACAATATTCATTGATTTTTGCCATTGAAAAACGTCCAGAAATGATTGAAGCTACTGACTGAATGAAAGGAGCTGGCATCTCACTCTCTTTGAATCTTCTTTATCATGCTAAGAGGAGCAGGAAAAAGCAAAAAATTTCAGAATTGCACCTTGCAATGCGGAGAAATTACTGTTTGTGCATTTACAATATTCATTGATTTTTGCCATTGAAAAACATCATGTTATTCATATACCAGAAATGTTTGAAGCTACTGACTGAATGAAAGGAGCTGGCATCTCACTCTCTTTGAATCTTCTTTATCATGCTAAGAGGAGCAGGAAAAAGCAAAAAATTTCAGAATTGCACCTTGCAATGCGGAGAAATTACTGTTTGTGCATTTACAATATTCATTGATTTTTGCCATTGAAAAACGTCCAGAAATGATTGAAGCTACTGACTGAATGAAAGGAGCTGGCATCTCACTCTCTTTGAATCTTCTTTATCATGCTAAGAGGAGCAGGAAAAAGCAAAAAATTTCAGAATTGCACCTTGCAATGCGGAGAAATTACTGTTTGTGCATTTACAATATTCATTGATTTTTGCCATTGAAAAACGTCCAGAAATGATTGAAGCTACTGACTGAATGAAAGGAGCTGGCATCTCACTCTCTTTGAATCTTCTTTATCATGCTAAGAGGAGCAGGAAAAAGCAAAAAATTCAGAATTGCACCTTGCAATGCGGAGAAATTACTGTTTGTGCATTTACAATATTCATTGATTTTTGCCATTGAAAAACATCATGTTATTCATATACCAGAAATGATTGAAGCTACTGACTGAATGAAAGGAGCTGGCATCTCACTCTCTTTGAATCTTCTTTTTCATGCTAAGAGGAGCAGGAAAAAGCAAAAAATTTCAGAATTGCATCTTGCAATGCGGAGAAATTACTGTTTGTGCATTTACAATATTCATTGATTTTTGCCATTGAAAAACATCCAGAAATGATTGAAGCCACTGACTGAATGAAAGGAGCTGGCATCTCACTCTCTTTGAATCTTCTTTATCATGCTAAGAGGAGCAGGAAAAAGCAAAAAATTTCAGAATTGCACCTTGCAATGCGGAGAAATTACTGCTTGTGCATTTACAATATTCATTGATTTTTGCCATTGAAAAACGTCCAGAAATGATTGAAGCTACTGACTGAATGAAAGGAGCTGGCATCTCACTCTCTTTGAATCTTCTTTATCGTGCTAAGAGGAGCAGGAAAAAGCAAAAAATTTCAGAATTGCATCTTGCAATGCGGAGAAATTACTGTTTGTGCATTTACAATATTTATTGATTTTTGCCATTGAAACACGTCCAGAAATGTTTGAAGCTACTGACTGAATGAAAGGAGCTGGCATCTCACTCTCTTTGAATCTTCTTTATCATGATATAATTAGCAGGAAAAAGCAAAAAATTTCAGAATTGCACCTTGCAATGTGGAGATATTACTGTTTGTGCATTTACAATATTCATTGATTTTTGCCATTGAAAAACGTCCAGAAATGTTTGAAGCTACTGACTGAATGAAAGGAGCTGGCATCTCACTCTCTTTGAATCTTCTTTATCATGCTAGGGTTAGCAGGAAAAAGCAAAAAATTTCAGAATTGCACCTTGCAATGTGGAGATATTACTGTTTGTGCATTTACAATATTCATTGATTTTTGCCATTGAAAAACGTCCAGAAATGTTTATACCAGAAATGTTTGAAGCTACTGACTGAATGAAAGGAGCTGGCATCTCACTCTCTTTGAATCTTATTTATCATGCTAAGAGGAGCAGGAAAAAGCAAAAAATTTCAGAATTGCACCTTGCAATGCGGAGAAATTACTGTTTGTGCATTTACAATATTCATTGATTTTTGCCATTGAAAAACATCATGTTATTCATATACCAGAAATGATTGAAGCTACTGACTGAATGAAAGGAGCTGGCATCTCACTCTCTTTGAATCTTCTTTATCATGCTAGGATTAGCAGGAAAAAGCAAAAAATTTCAGAATTGCACCTTGAAATGTGGAGATATTACTGTTTGTGCATTTACAATATTCATTGATTTTTGCCATTGAAAAACGTCCAGAAATGTTTGAAGCTACTGACTGAATGAAAGGAGCTGGCATCTCACTCTCTTTGAATCTTCTTTATCATGCTAGGATTAGCAGGAAAAAGCAAAAAATTTCAGAATTGCACCTTGCAATGTGGAGATATTACTGTTTGTGCATTTACAATATTCATTGATTTTTGCCATTGAAAAACGTCCAGAAATGTTTGAAGCTACTGACTGAATGAAAGGAGCTGGCATCTCACTCTCTTTGAACCTTCTTTATCATGCTAGGAGTAGCAGGAAAAAGCAAAAAATTTCAGAATTGCACCTTGCAATGTGGAGATATTACAGTTTGTGCATTTACAATATTCATTGATTTTTTCCATTGAAAAACGTCCAGAAATGTTTGAAGCTACTGACTGAATGAAAGGAGCTGGCATCTCACTCTCTTTGAATCTTCTTTATCATGCTAGGATTAGCAGGAAAAAGCAAAAAATTTCAGAATTGCACCTTGCAATGTGGAGATATTACTGTTTGTGCATTTACAATATTCATTGATTTTTGCCATTGAAAAACATCATGTTATTCATATACCAGAAATGTTTGAAGCTACTGACTGAATGAAAGGAGCTGGCATCTCACTCTCTTTGAATCTTCTTTATCATGCTAGGATTAGCAGGAAAAAGCAAAAAATTTCAGAATTGCACCTTGCAATGTGGAGATATTACTGTTTGTGCATTTACAATATTCATTGATTTTTGCCATTGAAAAACGTCCAGAAATGTTTGAAGCTACTGACTGAATGAAAGGAGCTGGCATCTCACTCTATTTGAATCTTCTTTATCATGCTAGGATTAGCAGGAAAAAGCAAAAAATTTCAGAATTGCACCTTGCAATGTGGAGATATTACTGTTTGTGCATTTACAATATTCATTGATTTTTGCCATTGAAAAACGTCCAGAAATGTTTATACCAGAAATGTTTGAAGCTACTGACTGAATGAAAGGAGCTGGCATCTCACTCTCTTTGAATCTTCTTTATTATGCTAAGAGGAGCAGGAAAAAGCAAAAAAATTCAGAATTGCACCTTGCAATGCGGAGAAATTACTGTTTGTGCATTTACAATATTCATTGATTTTTGCCATTGAAACACGTCCAGAAATGTTTGAAGCTACTGACTGAATGAAAGGAGCTGGCATCTCACTCTCTTTGAATCTTCTTTATCATGATAGGATTAGCAGGAAAAAGCAAAAAATTTCAGAATTGCACCTTGCAATGTGGAGATATTACTGTTTGTGCATTTACAATATTCATTGATTTTTGCCATTGAAAAACGTCCAGAAATGTTTATACCAGAAATGTTTGAAGCTACTGACTGAATGAAAGGAGCTGGCATCTCACTCTCTTTGAATCTTCTTTATCATGCTAAGAGGAGCAGGAAAAAGCAAAAAAATTCAGAATTGCACCTTGCAATGCAGGGAGAAATTACTGTTTGTGCATTTACAATATTCATTGATTTTTGCCATTGAAAAACATCATGTTATTCATATACCAGAAATGATTGAAGCTACTGACTGAATGAAAGGAGCTGGCATCTCACTCTCTTTGAATCTTCTTTATCATGCTAAGAGGAGCAGGAAAAAGCAAAAAATTTCAGAATTGCACCTTGCAATGTGGAGATATTACTGTTTGTGCATTTACAATATTCATTGATTTTTGCCATTGAAAAACGTCCAGAAATGATTGAAGCTACTGACTGAATGAAAGGAGCTGGCATTTCACTCTCTTTGAATCTTCTTTATCATGCTAGGATTAGCAGGAAAAAGCAAAAAATTTCAGAATTGCACCTTGCAATGTGGAGATATTACTGTTTGTGCATTTACAATATTCATTGATTTTTGCCATTGAAAAACGTCCAGAAATGTTTGAAGCTACTGACTGAATGAAAGGAGCTGGCATCTCACTCTATTTGAATCTTCTTTATCATGCTAGGATTAGCAGGAAAAAGCAAAAAATTTCAGAATTGCACCTTGCAATGTGGAGATATTACTGTTTGTGCATTTACAATATTCATTGATTTTTGCCATTGAAAAACGTCCAGAAATGTTTATACCAGAAATGTTTGAAGCTGCTGACTGAATGAAAGGAGCTGGCATCTCACTCTCTTTGAATCTTCTTTATCATGCTAAGAGGAGCAGGAAAAAGCAAAAAATTTCAGAATTGCACCTTGCAATGCGGAGAAATTACTGTTTGTGCATTTACAATATTCATTGATTTTTGCCATTGAAAAACGTCCAGAAATGATTGAAACTACTGACTGAATGAAAGGAGCTGGCATCTCACTCTCTTTGAATCTTCTTTATCATGCTAAGAGGAGCAGGAAAAAGCAAAAAATTTCAGAATTGCACCTTGCAATGCGGAGAAATTACTGTTTGTGCATTTACAATATTCATTGATTTTTGCCATTGAAAAACGTCCAGAAATGATTGAAGCTACTGACTGAATGAAAGGAGCTGGCATCTCACTCTCTTTGAATCTTCTTTATCATGCTAAGAGGAGCAGGAAAAAGCAAAAAATTTCAGAATTGCACCTTGCAATGCGGAGAAATTACTGTTTGTGCATTTACAATATTCATTGATTTTTGCCATTGAAAAACATCATGTTATTCATACCCAGAAATGATTGAAGCTACTGACTGAATGAAAGGAGCTGGCATCTCACTCTCTTTGAATCTTCTTTATCATGCTAAGAGGAGCAGGAAAAAGCAAAAAATTTCAGAATTGCACCTTGCAATGCGGAGAAATTACTGTTTGTGCATTTACAATATTCATTGATTTTTGCCATTGAAAAACGTCCAGAAATGATTGAAGCTACTGACTGAATGAAAGGAGCTGGCATCTCACTCTCTTTGAATCTTCTTTATCATGCTAAGAGGAGCAGGAAAAAGCAAAAAATTTCAGAATTGCACCTTGCAATGCGGAGAAATTACTGTTTGTGCATTTACAATATTCATTGATTTTTGCCATTGAAAAACGTCCAGAAATGATTGAAGCTACTGACTGAATGAAAGGAGTTGGCATCTCACTCTCTTTGAATCTTCTTTACCATGCTAAGAGGAGCAGGAAAAAGCAAAAAAATTCAGACTTGCACCTTGCAATGCGGAGAAATTACTGTTTGTGCATTTACAATATTCATTGATTTTTGCCATTGAAAAACGTCCAGAAATGATTGAAACTACTGACTGAATGAAAGGAGCTGGCATCTCACTCTCTTTGAATCTTCTTTATCATGCTAAGAGGAGCAGGAAAAAGCAAAAAATTTCAGAATTGCACCTTGCAATGCGGAGAAATTACTGTTTGTGCATTTACAATATTCATTGATTTTTGCCATTGAAAAACGTCCAGAAATGATTGAAGCTACTGACTGAATGAAAGGAGCTGGCATCTCACTCTCTTTGAATCTTCTTTATCATGCTAAGAGGAGCAGGAAAAAGCAAAAAATTTCAGAATTGCACCTTGCAATGCGGAGAAATTACTGTTTGTGCATTTACAATATTCATTGATTTTTGCCATTGAAAAACATCATGTTATTCATACCCAGAAATGATTGAAGCTACTGACTGAATGAAAGGAGCTGGCATCTCACTCTCTTTGAATCTTCTTTATCATGCTAAGAGGAGCAGGAAAAAGCAAAAAATTTCAGAATTGCACCTTGCAATGCGGAGAAATTACTGTTTGTGCATTTACAATATTCATTGATTTTTGCCATTGAAAAACGTCCAGAAATGATTGAAGCTACTGACTGAATGAAAGGAGCTGGCATCTCACTCTCTTTGAATCTTCTTTATCATGCTAAGAGGAGCAGGAAAAAGCAAAAAATTTCAGAATTGCACCTTGCAATGCGGAGAAATTACTGTTTGTGCATTTACAATATTCATTGATTTTTGCCATTGAAAAACGTCCAGAAATGATTGAAGCTACTGACTGAATGAAAGGAGTTGGCATCTCACTCTCTTTGAATCTTCTTTACCATGCTAAGAGGAGCAGGAAAAAGCAAAAAATTTCAGAATTGCACCTTGCAATGCGGAGAAATTACTGTTTGTGCATTTACAATATTCATTGATTTTTGACATTGAAAAACATCATGTTATTCATATACCAGAAATAATTGAAGCTACTGACTGAATGAAAGGAGCTGGCATCTCACTCTCTTTGAATCTTCTTTATCATGCTAAGAGGAGCAGGAAAAAGCAAAAAATTTCAGAATTGCACCTTGCAATGCGGAGAAATTACTGTTTGTGCATTTACAATATTCATTGATTTTTGCAATTGAAAAACGTCCAGAAATGATTGAAGCTACTGACTGAATGAAAGGAGCTGGCATCTCACTCTCTTTGAATCTTCTTTATGATGCTAAGAGGAGCAGGAAAAAGCAAAAAATTTCAGAATTGCACCTTGCAATGCGGAGAAATTACTGTTTGTGCATTTACAATATTCATTGATTTTTGCCATTGAAAAACGTCCAGAAATGATTGAAGCTACTGACTGAATGAAAGGAGCTGGCATCTCACTCTCTTTGAATCTTCTTTATCATGCTAAGAGGAGCAGGAAAAAGCAAAAAATTTCAGAATTGCACCTTGCAATGCGGAGAAATTACTGTTTGTGCATTTACAATATTCATTGATTTTTGCCATTGAAAAACATCATGTTATTCATATACCAGAAATGATTGAAGCTACTGACTGAATGAAAGGAGCTGGCATCTCACTCTCTTTGAATCTTCTTTATCATGCTAAGAGGAGCAGGAAAAAGCAAAAAATTTCAGAATTGCACCTTGCAATGCGGAGAAATTACTGTTTGTGCATTTACAATATTCATTGATTTTTGCCATTGAAAAACGTCCAGAAATGATTGAAGCTACTGACTGAATGAAAGGAGCTGGCATCTCACTCTTTTTGAATCTTCTTTATCATGCTAAGAGGAGCAGGAAAAAGCAAAAAATTTCAGAATTGCACCTTGCAATGCGGAGAAATTACTGTTTGTGCATTTACAATATTCATTGATTTTTGCCATTGAAAAACGTCCAGAAATGATTGAAGCTACTGACTGAATGAAAGGAGCTGGCATCTCACTCTCTTTGAATCTTCTTTATCATGGTAAGAGGAGCAGGAAAAAGCAAAAAATTTCAGAATTGCAACTTGCAATGCAGAGAAATTACTGTTTGTGCATTTACAATATTCATTGATTTTTGCCATTGAAAAACGTCCAGAAATGATTGAAGCTACTGACTGAATGAAAGGAGCTGGCATCTCACTCTCTTTGAATCTTCTTTATCATGCTAAGAGGAGCAGGAAAAAGCAAAAAATTTCAGAATTGCACCTTGCAATGCGGAGAAATTACTGTTTGTGCATTTACAATATTCATTGATTTTTGCCATTGTAAAACGTCCAGAAATGATTGAAGCTACTGACTGAATGAAAGGAGCTGGCATCTCACTCTCTTTGAATCTTCTTTATCATGCTAAGAGGAGCAGGAAAAAGCAAAAAATTTCAGAATTGCAACTTGCAATGCGGAGAAATTACTGTTTGTGCATTTACAATATTCATTGATTTTTGCCATTGAAAAACATCATGTTATTCATATACCAGAAATGTTTGAAGCTACTGACTGAATGAAAGAAGCTGACATCTCACTATCTTTGAATCTTCTTTATCATGCTAAGAGGAGCAGGAAAAAGCAAAAAATTTCAGAATTGCACCTTACAATGCGGAGAAATTACTGTTTGTGCATTTACAATATTCATTGATTTTTGCCATTGAAAAACGTCCAGAAATGATTGAAGCTACTGACTGAATGAAAGGAGCTGGCATCTCACTCTCTTTGAATCTTCTTTATCATGCTAAGAGGAGCAGGAAAAAGCAAAAAATTTCAGAATTGCACCTTGCAATGCGGAGAAATTACTGTTTGTGCATTTACAATATTCATTGATTTTTGCCATTGAAAAACGTCCAGAAATGTTTGAAGCTACTGACTGAATGAAAGGAGCTGGCATCTTACTCTCTTTGAATCTTCTTTATCATGCTAGGATTAGCAGGAAAAAGCAAAAAATTTCAGAATTGCACCTTGCAATGTGGAGATATTACTGTTTGTGCATTTACAATATTCATTGATTTTTGCCATTGAAAAACGTCCAGAAATGTTTGAAGCTACTGACTGAATGAAAGGAGCTGGCATCTCACTCTCTTTGAATCTTCTTTATCATGCTAGGAGTAGCAGGAAAAAGCAAAAAATTTCAGAATTGCACCTTGCAATGTGGAGATATTACTGTTTGTGCATTTACAATATTCATTGATTTATGCCATTGAAAAACGTCCAGAAATGTTTGAAGCTACTGACTGAATGAAAGGAGCTGGCATCTCACTCTCTTTGAATCTTCTTTATCATGCTAGGATTAGCAGGAAAAAGAAAAAAATTTCAGAATTGCACCTTGCAATGTGGAGATATTACTGTTTGTGCATTTACAATATTCATTGATTTTTGCCATTGAAAAACGTCCAGAAATGTTTGAAGCTACTGACTGAATGAAAGGAGCTGGCATCTCACTCTATTTGAATCTTCTTTATCATGCTAGGATTAGCAGGAAAAAGCAAAAAATTTCAGAATTGCACCTTGCAATGTGGAGATATTACTGTTTGTGCATTTACAATATTCATTGATTTTTGCCATTGAAAAACGTCCAGAAATGTTTATACCAGAAATGTTTGAAGCTACTGACTGAATGAAAGGAGCTGGCATCTCACTCTCTTTGAATCTTCTTTATCATGCTAAGAGGAGCAGGAAAAAGCAAAAAATTTCAGAATTGCACCTTGCAATGCGGAGAAATTACTGTTTGTGCATTTACAATATTCATTGATTTTTGCCATTGAAAAACGTCCAGAAATGATTGAAGCTACTGACTGAATGAAAGGAGCTGGCATCTCACTCTCTTTGAATCTTCTTTATCATGCTAAGAGGAGCAGGAAAAAGCAAAAAATTTCAGAATTGCACCTTGCAATGCGGAGAAATTACTGTTTGTGCATTTACAATATTCATTGATTTTTGCCATTGAAAAACATCATGTTATTCATATACCAGAAATGATTGAAGCTACTGACTGAATGAAAGGAGCTGGCATCTCACTCTCTTTGAATCTTCTTTATCATGCTAAGAGGAGCAGGAAAAAGCAAAAAATTTCAGAATTGCACCTTGCAATGCGGAGAAATTACTGTTTGTGCATTTACAATATTCATTGATTTTTGCCATTGAAAAACGTCCAGAAATGATTGAAGCTACTGACTGAATGAAAGGAGCTGGCATCTCACTCTCTTTGAATCTTCTTTATCATGCTAAGAGGAGCAGGAAAAAGCAAAAAATTTCAGAATTGCACCTTGCAATGCGGAGAAATTACTGTTTGTGCATTTACAATAGTCATTGATTTTTGCCATTGAAAAACGTCCAGAAATGATTGAAGCTACTGACTGAATGAAAGGAGCTGGCATCTCACTCTCTTTGAATCTTCTTTATCATGCTAAGAGGAGCAGGAAAAAGCAAAAAATTTCAGAATTGCAACTTGCAATGCGGAGAAATTACTGTTTGTGCATTTACAATATTCATTGATTTTTGCCATTGAAAAACATCATGTTATTCATATACCAGAAATGATTGAAGCTACTGACTGAAAGAAAGGAGCTGGCATCTCACTCTCTTTGAATCTTCTTTATCATGCTAAGAGGAGCAGGAAAAAGCAAAAAATTTCAGAATTGCACCTTGCAATGCGGAGAAATTACTGTTTGTGCATTTACAATAGTCATTGATTTTTGCCATTGAAAAACGTCCAGAAATGATTGAAGCTACTGACTGAATGAAAGGAGCTGGCATCTCACTCTCTTTGAATCTTCTTTATCATGCTAAGAGGAGCAGGAAAAAGCAAAAAATTTCAGAATTGCAACTTGCAATGCGGAGAAATTACTGTTTGTGCATTTACAATATTCATTGATTTTTGCCATTGAAAAACATCATGTTATTCATATACCAGAAATGATTGAAGCTACTGACTGAAAGAAAGGAGCTGGCATCTCACTCTCTTTGAATCTTCTTTATCATGCTAAGAGGAGCAGGAAAAAGCAAAAAATTTCAGAATTGCACCTTGCAATGCGGAGAAATTACTGTTTGTGCATTTACAATATTCATTGATTTTTGCCATTGAAAAACGTCCAGAAATGATTGAAGCTACTGACTGAATGAAAGGAGCTGGCATCTCACTCTCTTTGAATCTTCTTTATCATGCTAAGAGGAGCAGGAAAAAGCAAAAAATTTCAGAATTGCACCTTGCAATGCGGAGAAATTACTGTTTGTGCATTTACAATATTCATTGATTTTTGCCATTGAAAAACGTCCAGAAATGATTGAAGCTACTGACTGAATGAAAGGAGCTGGCATCTCACTCTCTTTGAATCTTCTTTATCATGCTAAGAGGAGCAGGAAAAAGCAAAAAATTTCAGAATTGCACCTTGCAATGCGGAGAAATTACTGTTTGTGCATTTACAATATTCATTGATTTTTGCCATTGAAAAACATCATGTTATTCATATCCCAGAAATGTTTGAAGCTACTGACTGAATGAAAGAAGCTGGCAACTCACTCTCTTTGAATCTTCTTTATCATGCTAAGAGGAGCAGGAAAAAGCAAAAAATTTCAGAATTGCACCTTGCAATGCGGAGAAATTACTGTTTGTGCATTTACAATATTCATTGATTTTTGCAATTGTAAAACGTCCAGAAATGATTGAAGCTACTGACTGAATGAAAGGAGCTGGCATCTCACTCTCTTTGAATCTTCTTTATCATGTTAAGAGGAGCAGGAAAAAGCAAAAAATTTCAGAATTGCACCTTGCAATGCGGAGAAATTACTGTTTGTGCATTTACAATATTCATTGATTTTTGCCATTGAAAAACGTCCAGAAATGATTGAAGCTACTGACTGAATGAAAGGAGCTGTTATCTCACTCTCTTTGAATCTTGTTTATCATGCTAAGAGGAGCAGGAAAAAGCAAAAAATTTCAGAATTGCACCTTGCAATGCGGAGAAATTACTGTTTGTGCATTTACAATATTCATTGATTTTTGCCATTGAAAAACATCATGTTATTCATATACCAGAAATGATTGAAGCTACTGACTGAATGAAAGGAGCTGGCATCTCACACTCTTTGAATCTTCTTTATCATGCTAAGAGGAGCAGGAAAAAGTAAAAAATTTCAGAATTGCACCTTGCAATGCGGAGAAATTACTGTTTGTGCATTTACAATATTCAATGATTTTTGCCATTGAAAAACGTCCAGAAATGATTGAAGCTACTGACTGAACGAAAGGAGCTGGCATCTCACTCTCTTTGAATCTTCTTTATCATGCTAAGAGGAGCAGGAAAAAGCAAAAAATTTCAGAATTGCACCTTGCAATGCGGAGAAATTACTGTTTGTGCATTTACAATATTCATTGATTTTTGCCATTGAAAAACATCATGTTATTCATATACCAGAAATGTTTGAAGCTACTGACTGAATGAAAGGAGCTGGCATCTCACTCTCTTTGAATCTTCTTCATAATGCTAAGAGGAGCAGGAAAAAGCAAAAAATTTCAGAATTGCACCTTGCAATGCGGAGAAATTACTGTTTGTGCATTTACAATATTCATTGATTTTTGCCATTGAAAAACGTCCAGAAATGATTGAAGCTACTGACTGAATGAAAGGAGCTGGCATCTCACTCTCTTTGAATCTTCTTTATCATGCTAAGAGGAGCAGGAAAAAGCAAAAAATTTCAGAATTGCACCTTGCAATGCGGAGAAATTACTGTTTGTGCATTTACAATATTCATTGATTTTTGCCATTGAAAAACATCATGTTATTCATATACCAGAAATGTTTGAAGCTACTGACTGAATGAAAGGAGCTGGCATCTCACTCTCTTTGAATCTTCTTTATCATGCTAAGAGGAGCAGGAAAAAGCAAAAAATTTCAGAATTGCACCTTGCAATGCGGATAAATTACTGTTTGTGCATTTACAATATTCATTGATTTTTGCCATTGAAAAATGTCCAGAAATGATTGAAGCTACTGACTGAATGAAAGGAGCTGGCATCTCACTCTCTTTGAATCTTGTTTATCATGCTAAGAGGAGCAGGAAAAAGCAAAAAATTTCAGAATTGCACCTTGCAATGCGGAGAAATTACTGTTTGTGCATTTACAATATTCATTGATTTTTGCCATTGAAAAACGTCCAGAAATTATTGAAGCTACTGACTGAATGAAAGGAGCTGGCATCTCACTCTCTTTGAAACTTCTTTATCATGCTAAGAGGAGCAGGAAAAAGCAAAAATTTTCAGAATTGCACCTTGCAATGCGGAGAAATTACTGTTTGTGCATTTACAATATTCATTGATTTTTGCCATTGAAAAACGTCCAGAAATGATTGAAGCTACTGACTGAATGAAAGGAGCTGGCATCTCACTCTCTTTGAATCTTCTTTATCATGCTAAGAGGAGCAGGAAAAAGCAAAAAATTTCAGAATTGCACCTTGCAATGCGGAGAAATTACTGTTTGTGCATTTACAATATTCATTGATTTTTGCCATTGAAAAACATCATGTTATTCATATACCAGAAATGTTTGAAGCTACTGACTGAATGAAAGGAGCTGGCATCTCACTCTCTTTGAATCTTCTTTATCATGCTAAGAGGAGCAGGAAAAAGCAAAAAATTTCAGAATTGCACCTTGCAATGCGGAGAAATTACTGTTTGTGCATTTACAATTTTCATTGATTTTTGCCATTGAAAAACATCATGTTATTCATATACCAGAAATGATTGAAGCTACTGACTGAATGAAAGGAGCTGGCATCTCACTCTCTTTGAATCTTCTTTATCATGCTAAGAGGAGCAGGATAAAGCAAAAAATTTCAGACTTGCACCTTGCAATGCGGAGAAATTACTGTTTGTGCATTTTCAATATTCATTGATTTTTGCCATTGAAAAACATCATGTTATTCATATACCAGAAATGTTTGAAGCTACTGACTGAATGAAAGGAGCTGGCATCTCACTCTCTTTGAATCTTCTTTATCATGCTAAGAGGAGCAGGAAAAAGCAAAAAATTTCAGACTTGCACCTTGCAATGCGGAGAAATTACTGTTTGTGCATTTACAATATTCATTGATTTTTGCCATTGAAAAACATCATGTTATTCATATACCAGAAATGTTTGAAGCTACTGACTGAATGAAAGGAGCTGGCATCTCACTCTCTTTGAATCTTCTTTATCATGCTAAGAGGAGCAGGAAAAAGCAAAAAATTTCAGAATTGCACCTTGCAATGCGGAGAAATTACTGTTTGTGCATTTACAATATTCATTGATTTTTGCCATTGAAAAACGTCCAGAAATGATTGAAGGTACTGACTGAATGAAAGGAGCTGGCATCTCACTCTCTTTGAATCTTCTTTATCATGCTAAGAGGAGCAGGAAAAAGCAAAAAATTTCAGAATTGCACCTTGCAATGCGGAGAAATTACTGTTTGTGCATTTACAATATTCATTGATTTTTGCCATTGAAAAACGTCCAGAAATGATTGAAGCTACTGACTGAATGAAAGGAGCTGGCATCTCACTCTCTTTGAATCTTCTTTATCATGCTAAGAGGAGCAGGAAAAAGCAAAAAATTTGAGAATTGCACCTTGCAATGCGGAGAAATTACAGTTTGTGCATTTACAATATTCATTGATTTTTGCCATTGAAAAACGTCCAGAAATGATTGAAGCTACTGACTGAATGAAAGGAGCTGGCATCTCACTCTCTTTGAATCTTCTTTATCATGCTAAGAGGAGCAGGAAAAAGCAAAAAATTTCAGAATTGCACCTTGCAATGCGGAGAAATTACTGTTTGTGCATTTACAATATTCGTTGATTTTTGCCATTGAAAAACGTCCAGAAATGATTGAAGCTACTGACTGAATGAAAGGAGCTGGCATCTCACTCTCTTTGAATCTTCTTTATCATGCTAAGAGGAGCAGGAAAAAGCAAAAAATTTCAGAATTGCACCTTGCAATGCGGAGAAATTACAGTTTGTGCATTTACAATATTCATTGATTTTTGCCATTGAAAAACGTCCAGAAATGATTGAAGCTACTGACTGAATGAAAGGAGCTGGCATCTCACTCTCTTTGAATCTTCTTTATCATGCTAAGAGGAGCAGGAAAAAGCAAAAAATTTCAGAATTGCACCTTGCAATGCGGAGAAATTACTGTTTGTGCATTTACAATATTCATTGATTTTTGCCATTGAAAAACATGTTATTCATATACCAGAAATGTTTGAAGCTCCTGACTGAATGAAAGGAGCTGGCACCTCACTCTCTTTGAATCTTCTTTATCATGCTAAGAGGAGCAGGAAAAAGCAAAAAATTTCAGAATTGCACCTTGCAATGTGGAGAAATTACTGTTTGTGCATTTACAATATTCATTGATTTTTGCCATTGAAAAACGTCCAGAAATGATTGAAGCTACTGACTGAATGAAAGGAGCTGGCATCTCACTCTCTTTGAATCTTGTTTATCATGCTAAGAGGAGCAGGAAAAAGCAAAAAATTTCAGAATTGCACCTTGCAATGTGGAGAAATTACTGTTTGTGCATTTACAATATTCATTGATTTTTGCCATTGAAAAACGTCCAGAAATGATTGAAGCTACTGACTGAATGAAAGGAGCTGGCATCTCACTCTCTTTGAATCTTCTTTATCATGCTAAGAGGAGCAGGAAAAAGCAAAAAATTTCAGAATTGCACCTTGCAATGCGGAGAAATTACTGTTTGTGCATTTACAATATTCATTGATTTTTGCTATTGAAAAACATCATGTTATTCATATACCAGAAATGATTGAAGCTACTGACTGAATGAAAGGAGCTGGCATCTCACTCTCTTTCAATCTTCTTTATCATGCTAAGAGGAGCAGGAAAAAGCAAAAAATTTCAGAATTGCACCTTGCAATGCGGAGAAATTACAGTTTGTGCATTTACAATATTCATTGATTTTTGCCATTGAAAAACGTAAAGAAATGATTGAAGCTACTGACTGAATGAAAGGAGCTGGCATCTCACTCTCTTTGAATCTTCTTTATCATGCTAAGAGGAGCAGGAAAAAGCAAAAAATTTCAGAATTGCACCTTGCAATGCGGAGAAATTACTGTTTGTGCATTTACAATATTCATTGATTTTTGCCATTGAAAAACGTCCAGAAATGATTGAAGGTACTGACTGAATGAAAGGAGCTGGCATATCACTCTCTTTGAATCTTCTTTATCATGCAAAGAGGAGCAGGAAAAAGCAAAAAATTTCAGAATTGCACCTTGCAATGCGGAGAAATTACTGTTTGTGCATTTACAATATTCATTGATTTTTGCCATTGAAAAACGTCCAGAAATGATTGAAGCTACTGACTGAATGAAAGGAGCTGGCATCTCACTCTCTTTGAATCTTCTTTATCATGCTAAGAGGAGCAGGAAAAAGCAAAAAATTTCAGAATTGCACCTTGCAATGCGGAGAAATTACTGTTTGTGCATTTACAATATTCATTGATTTTTGCCATTGAAAAATGTCCAGAAATGATTGAAGCTACTGACTGAATGAAAGGAGCTGGCATCTCACTCTCTTTGAATCTTCTTTATCATGCTAAGAGGAGCAGGAAAAAGCAAAAAATTTCAGAATTGCGCCTTGCAATGCGGAGAAATTACTGTTTGTGCATTTACAAAATTCATTGATTTTTGCCATTGAAAAACATCATGTTATTCATATACCAGAAATGATTGAAGCTACTGACTGAAGGAAAGGAGCTGGCATCTCACTCTCTTTGAATCTTCTTTATCATGCTAAGAGGAGCAGGAAAAAGCAAAAAATTTCAGAATTGCACATTGCAATGCGGAGAAATTACTGTTTGTGCATTTACAATATTCATTGATTTTTGCCATTGAAAAACATCCAGAAATGATTGTAGCTACTGACTGAATGAAAGGAGCTGGCATCTCACTCTCTTTGAATCTTCTTTATCATGCTAAGAGGAGCAGGAAAAAGCAAAAAATTTCAGAATTGCACCTTGCAATGCGGAGAAATTACTGTTTGTGCATTTACAATATTCATTGATTTTTGCGATTGAAAAACATCATGTTATTCATATACCAGAAATGATTGAAGCTACTGACTGAATGAAAGGAGCTGGCATCTCACTCTCTTTGAATCTTCTTTATCATGCTAAGAGGAGCAGGAAAAAGTAAAAAATTTCAGAATTGCACCTTGCAATGCGGAGAAATTACTGTTTGTGCATTTACAATATTCATTGATTTTTGCCATTGAAAAACATCATGTTATTCATATACCAGAAATGTTTGAAGCTACTGACTGAATGAAAGGAGCTGGCATCTCACTCTCTTTGAATCTTCTTTATCATGCTAAGAGGAGCAGGAAAAAGCAAAAAATTTCAGAATTGCACCTTGCAATGCGGAGAAATTACTGTTTGTGCATTTACAATATTCATTGATTTTTGCCATTGAAAAACATCATGTTATTCATATACCAGAAATGATTGAAGCTACTGACTGAATGAAAGGAGCTGGCATCTCACTCTCTTTGAATCTTCTTTATCATGCTAAGAGGAGCAGGATAAAGCAAAAAATTTCAGACTTGCACCTTGCAATGCGGAGAAATTACTGTTTGTGCATTTTCAATATTCATTGATTTTTGCCATTGAAAAACATCATGTTATTCATATACCAGAAATGTTTGAAGCTACTGACTGAATGAAAGGAGCTGGCATCTCACTCTCTTTGAATCTTCTTTATCATGCTAAGAGGAGCAGGAAAAAGCAAAAAATTTCAGACTTGCACCTTGCAATGCGGAGAAATTACTGTTTGTGCATTTACAATATTCATTGATTTTTGCCATTGAAAAACATCATGTTATTCATATACCAGAAATGTTTGAAGCTACTGACTGAATGAAAGGAGCTGGCATCTCACTCTCTTTGAATCTTCTTTATCATGCTAAGAGGAGCAGGAAAAAGCAAAAAATTTCAGAATTGCACCTTGCAATGCGGAGAAATTACTGTTTGTGCATTTACAATATTCATTGATTTTTGCCATTGAAAAACGTCCAGAAATGATTGAAGGTACTGACTGAATGAAAGGAGCTGGCATCTCACTCTCTTTGAATCTTCTTTATCATGCTAAGAAGAGCAGGAAAAAGCAAAAAATTTCAGAATTGCACCTTGCAATGCGGAGAAATTACTGTTTGTGCATTTACAATATTCATTGATTTTTGCCATTGAAAAACGTCCAGAAATGATTGAAGCTACTGACTGAATGAAAGGAGCTGGCATCTCACTCTCTTTGAATCTTCTTTATCATGCTAAGAGGAGCAGGAAAAAGCAAAAAATTTCAGAATTGCACCTTGCAATGCGGAGAAATTACAGTTTGTGCATTTACAATATTCATTGATTTTTGCCATTGAAAAACGTCCAGAAATGATTGAAGCTACTGACTGAATGAAAGGAGCTGGCATCTCACTCTCTTTGAATCTTCTTTATCATGCTAAGAGGAGCAGGAAAAAGCAAAAAATTTCAGAATTGCACCTTGCAATGCGGAGAAATTACTGTTTGTGCATTTACAATATTCGTTGATTTTTGCCATTGAAAAACGTCCAGAAATGATTGAAGCTACTGACTGAATGAAAGGAGCTGGCATCTCACTCTCTTTGAATCTTCTTTATCATGCTAAGAGGAGCAGGAAAAAGCAAAAAATTTCAGAATTGCACCTTGCAATGCGGAGAAATTACAGTTTGTGCATTTACAATATTCATTGATTTTTGCCATTGAAAAACGTCCAGAAATGATTGAAGCTACTGACTGAATGAAAGGAGCTGGCATCTCACTCTCTTTGAATCTTCTTTATCATGCTAAGAGGAGCAGGAAAAAGCAAAAAATTTCAGAATTGCACCTTGCAATGCGGAGAAATTACTGTTTGTGCATTTACAATATTCATTGATTTTTGCCATTGAAAAACATGTTATTCATATACCAGAAATGTTTGAAGCTCCTGACTGAATGAAAGGAGCTGGCACCTCACTCTCTTTGAATCTTCTTTATCATGCTAAGAGGAGCAGGAAAAAGCAAAAAATTTCAGAATTGCACCTTGCAATGCGGAGAAATTACTGTTTGTGCATTTACAATATTCATTGATTTTTGCCATTGAAAAACGTCCAGAAATGATTGAAGCTACTGACTGAATGAAAGGAGCTGGCATCTCACTCTCTTTGAATCTTCTTTATCATGCTAAGAGGAGCAGGAAAAAGCAAAAAATTTCAGAATTGCGCCTTGCAATGCGGAGAAATTACTGTTTGTGCATTTACAAAATTCATTGATTTTTGCCATTGAAAAACATCATGTTATTCATATACCAGAAATGATTGAAGCTACTGACTGAAGGAAAGGAGCTGGCATCTCACTCTCTTTGAATCTTCTTTATCATGCTAAGAGGAGCAGGAAAAAGCAAAAAATTTCAGAATTGCACCTTGCAATGCGGAGAAATTACTGTTTGTGCATTTACAATATTCATTGATTTTTGCCATTGAAAAACGTCCAGAAATGATTGAAGCTACTGACTGAATGAAAGGAGCTGGCATCTCACTCTCTTTGAATCTTCTTTATCATGCTAAGAGGAGCAGGAAAAAGTAAAAAATTTCAGAATTGCACCTTGCAATGCGGAGAAATTACTGTTTGTGCATTTACAATATTCAATGATTTTTGCCATTGAAAAACGTCCAGAAATGATTGAAGCTACTGACTGAATGAAAGGAGCTGGCATCTCACTCTCTTTGAATCTTGTTTATCATGCTAAGAGGAGCAGGAAAAAGCAAAAAATTTCAGAATTGCACCTTGCAATGTGGAGAAATTACTGTTTGTGCATTTACAATATTCATTGATTTTTGCCATTGAAAAACGTCCAGAAATGATTGAAGCTACTGACTGAATGAAAGGAGCTGGCATCTCACTCTCTTTGAATCTTCTTTATCATGCTAAGAGGAGCAGGAAAAAGCAAAAAATTTCAGAATTGCACCTTGCAATGCGGAGAAATTACTGTTTGTGCATTTACAATATTCATTGATTTTTGCTATTGAAAAACATCATGTTATTCATATACCAGAAATGATTGAAGCTACTGACTGAATGAAAGGAGCTGGCATCTCACTCTCTTTGAATCTTCTTTATCATGCTAAGAGGAGCAGGAAAAAGCAAAAAATTTCAGAATTGCACCTTGCAATGCGGAGAAATTACAGTTTGTGCATTTACAATATTCATTGATTTTTGCCATTGAAAAACGTAAAGAAATGATTGAAGCTACTGACTGAATGAAAGGAGCTGGCATCTCACTCTCTTTGAATCTTCTTTATCATGCTAAGAGGAGCAGGAAAAAGCAAAAAATTTCAGAATTGCACCTTGCAATGCGGAGAAATTACTGTTTGTGCATTTACAATATTCATTGATTTTTGCCATTGAAAAACGTCCAGAAATGATTGAAGGTACTGACTGAATGAAAGGAGCTGGCATATCACTCTCTTTGAATCTTCTTTATCATGCAAAGAGGAGCAGGAAAAAGCAAAAAATTTCAGAATTGCACCTTGCAATGCGGAGAAATTACTGTTTGTGCATTTACAATATTCATTGATTTTTGCCATTGAAAAACGTCCAGAAATGATTGAAGCTACTGACTGAATGAAAGGAGCTGGCATCTCACTCTCTTTGAATCTTCTTTATCATGCTAAGAGGAGCAGGAAAAAGCAAAAAATTTCAGAATTGCACCTTGCAATGCGGAGAAATTACTGTTTGTGCATTTACAATATTCATTGATTTTTGCCATTGAAAAATGTCCAGAAATGATTGAAGCTACTGACTGAATGAAAGGAGCTGGCATCTCACTCTCTTTGAATCTTCTTTATCATGCTAAGAGGAGCAGGAAAAAGCAAAAAATTTCAGAATTGCGCCTTGCAATGCGGAGAAATTACTGTTTGTGCATTTACAAAATTCATTGATTTTTGCCATTGAAAAACATCATGTTATTCATATACCAGAAATGATTGAAGCTACTGACTGAAGGAAAGGAGCTGGCATCTCACTCTCTTTGAATCTTCTTTATCATGCTAAGAGGAGCAGGAAAAAGCAAAAAATTTCAGAATTGCACATTGCAATGCGGAGAAATTACTGTTTGTGCATTTAAAATATTCATTGATTTTTGCCATTGAAAAACATCCAGAAATGATTGTAGCTACTGACTGAATGAAAGGAGCTGGCATCTCACTCTCTTTGAATCTTCTTTATCATGCTAAGAGGAGCAGGAAAAAGCAAAAAATTTCAGAATTGCACCTTGCAATGCGGAGAAATTACTGTTTGTGCATTTACAATATTCATTGATTTTTGCGATTGAAAAACATCATGTTATTCATATACCAGAAATGATTGAAGCTACTGACTGAATGAAAGGAGCTGGCATCTCACTCTCTTTGAATCTTCTTTATCATGCTAAGAGGAGCAGGAAAAAGTAAAAAATTTCAGAATTGCACCTTGCAATGCGGAGAAATTACTGTTTGTGCATTTACAATATTCAATGATTTTTGCCATTGAAAAACGTCCAGAAATGATTGAAGCTACTGACTGAATGAAAGGAGCTGGCATCTCACTCTCTTTGAATCTTGTTTATCATGCTAAGAGGAGCAGGAAAAAGCAAAAAATTTCAGAATTGCACCTTGCAATGCGGAGAAATTACTGTTTGTGCATTTACAATATTCATTGATTTTTGCCATTGAAAAACGTCCAGAAATGATTGAAGCTACTGACTGAATGAAAGGAGCTGGCATCTCACTCTCTTTGAATCTTCTTTATCATGCTAAGAGGAGCAGGAAAAAGCAAAAAATTTCAGAATTGCACCTTGCAATGCGGAGAAATTATTGTTTGTGCATTTACAATATTCATTGATTTTTGCCATTGAAAAACATCATGTTATTCATATACCAGAAATGATTGAAGCTACTGACTGAATGAAAGGAGCTGGCATCTCACTCTCTTTGAATCTTCTTTATCATGCTAAGAGGAGCAGGAAAAAGCAAAAAATTTCAGAATTGCACCTTGCAATGCGGAGAAATTACTGTTTGTGCATTTACAATATTCATTGATTTTTGCCATTGAAAAACGTCCAGAAATGATTGAAGCTACTGACTGAATGAAAGGAGATGGCATCTCACTCTCTTTGAATCTTGTTTATCATGCTAAGAGGAGCAGGAAAAAGCAAAAAATTTCAGAATTGCACCTTGCAATGCGGAGAAATTACTGTTTGTGCATTTACAATATTCATTGATTTTTGCCATTGAAAAATGTCCAGAAATGATTGAAGCTACTGACTGAATGAAAGGAGCTGGCATCTCACTCTCTTTGAATCTTCTTTATCATGCTAAGAGGAGCAGGAAAAAGCAAAAAATTTCAGAATTGCACCTTGCAATGCGGAGAAATTACTGTTTGTGCATTTACAATATTCATTGATTTTTGCTATTGAAAAACATCATGTTATTCATATACCAGAAATGATTGAAGCTACTGACAGAATGAAAGGAGCTGGCATCTCACTCTCTTTGAATCTTCTTTATCATGCTAAGAGGAGCAGGAAAAAGCAAAAAATTTCAGAATTGCACCTTGCAATGCGGAGAAATTACAGTTTGTGCATTTACAATATTCATTGATTTTTGCCATTGAAAAACGTCCAGAAATGATTGAAGCTACTGACTGAATGAAAGGAGCTGGCATCTCACTCTCTTTGAATCTTCTTTATCATGCTAAGAGGAGCAGGAAAAAGCAAAAAATATCAGAATTGCACCTTGCCATGCGGAGAAATTACTGTTTGTGCATTTACAATATTCATTGATTTTTGCCATTGAAAAACGTCCAGAAATGATTGAAGGTACTGACTGAATGAAAGGAGCTGGCATCTCACTCTCTTTGAATCTTCTTTATCATGCTAAGAGGAGCAGGAAAAAGCAAAAAATTTCAGAATTGCACCTTGCAATGCGGAGAAATTACTGTTTGTGCATTTACAATATTCATTGATTTTTGCCATTGAAAAATGTCCAGAAATGATTGAAGCTACTGACTGAATGAAAGGAGCTGGCATCTCACTCTCTTTGAATCTTCTTTATCATGCTAAGAGGAGCAGGAAAAAGCAAAAAATTTCAGAATTGCACCTTGCAATGCGGAGAAATTACTGTTTGTGCATTTACAATATTCATTGATTTTTGCCATTGAAAAATGTCCAGAAATGATTGAAGCTACTGACTGAATGAAAGGAGCTGGCATCTCACTCTCTTTGAATCTTCTTTATCATGCTAAGAGGAGCAGGAAAAAGCAAAAAATTTCAGAATTGCGCCTTGCAATGCGGAGAAATTACTGTTTGTGCATTTACAAAATTCATTGATTTTTGCCATTGAAAAACATCATGTTATTCATATACCAGAAATGATTGAAGCTACTGACTGAAGGAAAGGAGCTGGCATCTCACTCTCTTTGAATCTTCTTTATCATGCTAAGAGGAGCAGGAAAAAGCAAAAAATTTCAGAATTGCACCTTGCAATGCGGAGAAATTACTGTTTGTGCATTTACAATATTCATTGATTTTTGCCATTGAAAAACATCCAGAAATGATTGAAGCTACTGACTGAATGAAAGGAGCTGGCATCTCACTCTCTTTGAATCTTCTTTATCATGCTAAGAGGAGCAGGAAAAAGCAAAAAATTTCAGAATTGCACCTTGCAATGCGGATAAATTACTGTTTGTGCATTTACAATATTCATTGATTTTTGCGAATGAAAAACATCATGTTATTCATATACCAGAAATGATTGAAGCTACTGACTGAATGAAAGGAGCTGGCATCTCACTCTCTTTGAATCTTCTTTATCATGCTAAGAGGAGCAGGAAAAAGTAAAAAATTTCAGAATTGCACCTTGCAATGCGGAGAAATTACTGTTTGTGCATTTACAATATTCAATGATTTTTGCCATTGAAAAACGTCCAGAAATGATTGAAGCTACTGACTGAATGAAAGGAGCTGGCATCTCACTCTCTTTGAATCTTGTTTATCATGCTAAGAGGAGCAGGAAAAAGCAAAAAATTTCAGAATTGCACCTTGCAATGCGGAGAAATTACTGTTTGTGCATTTACAATATTCATTGATTTTTGCCATTGAAAAACGTCCAGAAATGATTGAAGCTACTGACTGAATGAAAGGAGCTGGCATCTCACTCTCTTTGAATCTTCTTTATCATGCTAAGAGGAGCAGGAAAAAGCAAAAAATTTCAGAATTGCACCTTGCAATGCGGAGAAATTACTGTTTGTGCATTTACAATATTCATTGATTTTTGCCATTGAAAAACATGTTATTCATATACCAGAAATGTTTGAAGCTCCTGACTGAATGAAAGGAGCTGGCACCTCACTCTCTTTGAATCTTCTTTATCATGCTAAGAGGAGCAGGAAAAAGCAAAAAATTTCAGAATTACACCTTGCAATGCGGAGAAATTACTGTTTGTGCATTTACAATATTCATTGATTTTTGCCATTGAAAAACGTCCAGAAATGATTGAAGCTACTGACTGAATGAAAGGAGCTGTCATCTCACTCTCTTTGAATCTTCTTTATCATGCTAAGAGGAGCAGGAAAAAGCAAAAAATTTCAGAATTGCACCTTGCAATGCGGAGAAATTACTGTTTGTGCATTTACAATATTCATTGATTTTTGCCATTGAAAAATGTCCAGAAATGATTGAAGCTACTGACTGAATGAAAGGAGCTGGCATCTCACTCTCTTTGAATCTTCTTTATCATGCTAGGATTAGCAGGAAAAAGCAAAAAATTTCAGAATTGCACCTTGCAATGTGGAGATATTACTGTTTGTGCATTTACAATATTCATTGATTTTTGCCATTGAAAAACATGTTTTTCATATACCAGAAATGTTTGAAGCTACTGACTGAATGAAAGGAGCTGGCATCTCACTCTCTTTGAATCTTCTTTATCATGCTAGGATTAACAGGAAAAAGCAAAAAATTTCAGAATTTCACCTTGCAATGTGGAGATATTACTGTTTGTGCATTTACAATATTCATTGATTTTTGCCATTGAAAAACATGTTTTTCATATACCAGAAATGTTTGAAGCTACTGACTGAATGAAAGGAGCTGGCATCTCACTCTCTTTGAATCTTCTTTATCATGCTAGGATTAACAGGAAAAAGCAAAAAATTTCAGAATTGCACCTTGCAATGTGGAGATATTACTGTTTGTGCATTTACAATATTCATTGATTTTTGCCATTGAAAAATGTCCAGAAATGATTGAAGCTACTGACTGAATGAAAGGAGCTGGCATCTCACTCTCTTTGAATCTTCTTTATCAGGCTAGGATTAGCAGGAAAAAGCAAAAAATTTCAGAATTGCACCTTGCAATGTGGAGATATTACTGTTTGTGCATTTACAATATTCATTGATTTTTGCCATTGAAAAACATGTTTTTCATATACCAGAAATGTTTGAAGCTACTGACTGAATGAAAGGAGCTGGCATCTCACTCTCTTTGAATCTTCTTTATCATGCTAGGATTAACAGGAAAAAGCAAAAAATTTCAGAATTGCACCTTGCAATGTGGAGATATTACTGTTTGTGCATTTACAATATTCATTGATTTTTGCCATTGAAAAACATGTTTTTCATATACCAGAAATGTTTGAAGCTACTGACTGAATGAAAGGAGCTGGCATCTCACTCTCTTTGAATCTTCTTTATCATGCTAGGATTAACAGGAAAAAGCAAAAAATTTCAGAATTGCACCTTGCAATGTGGAGATATTACTGTTTGTGCATTTACAATATTCATTGATTTTTGCCATTGAAAAACGTCCAGAAATGTTTGAAGCTACTGACTGAATGAAAGGAGCTGGCATCTCACTCTCTTTGAATCTTCTTTATCATGCTAGGATTAGCAGGAAAAAGCAAAAAATTTCAGAATTGCACCTTGCAATGTGGAGATATTACTGTTTGTGCATTTACAATATTCATTGATTTTTGCCATTGAAAAACATGTTTTTCATATACCAGAAATGTTTGAAGCTACTGACTGAATGAAAGGAGCTGGCATCTCACTCTCTTTGAATCTTCTTTATCATGCTAGGATTAGCAGGAAAAAGCAAAAAATTTCAGAATTGCACCTTGCAATGTGGAGATATTACTGTTTGTGCATTTACAATATTCATTGATTTTTGCCATTGAAAAACGTTTTTCATATACCAGAAATGTTTGAAGCTACTGACTGAATGAAAGGAGCTGGCATCTCACTCTCTTTGAATCTTCTTTATCATGCTAGGATTAACAGGAAAAAGCAAAAAATTTCAGAATTGCACCTTGCAATGTGGAGATATTACTGTTTGTGCATTTACAATATTCATTGATTTTTGCCATTGAAAAACGTCCAGAAATGTTTGAAGCTACTGACTGAATGAAAGGAGCTGGCATCTCACTCTCTTTGAATCTTCTTTATCATGCTAGGATTAACAGGAAAAAGCTAAAAATTTCAGAATTGCACCTTGCAATGTGGAGATATTACTGTTTGTGCATTTACAATATTCATTGATTTTTGCCATTGAAAAACATGTTTTTCATATACCAGAAATGTTTGAAGCTACTGACTGAATGAAAGGAGCTGGCATCTCACTCTCTTTGAATCTTCTTTATCATGCTAGGATTAGCAGGAAAAAGCAAAAAATTTCAGAATTGCACCTTGCAATGTGGAGATATTACTGTTTGTGCATTTACAAT
Organism: Phyllobates terribilis; assembly: GCF_046119375.1. Classification (NCBI taxonomy): domain Eukaryota; kingdom Metazoa; phylum Chordata; class Amphibia; order Anura; family Dendrobatidae; genus Phyllobates; species Phyllobates terribilis. Next base: position 568,815 of record NW_027363617.1, read on the forward strand.
ATTCATTGATTTTTGCCATTGAAAAACATGTGTTTTTCATATACCAGAAATGTTTGAAGCTACTGACTGAATGAAAGGAGCTGGCATCTCACTCTCTTTGAATCTTCTTTATCATGCTAGGATTAGCAGGAAAAAGCAAAAAATTTCAGAATTGCACCTTGCAATGTGGAGATATTACTGTTTGTGCATTTACAATATTCATTGATTTTTGCCATTGAAAAACATGTTTTTCATATACCAGAAATGTTTGAAGCTACTGACTGAATGAAAGGAGCTGGCATCTCACTCTCTTTGAATCTTCTTTATCATGCTAGGATTAACAGGAAAAAGCAAAAAATTTCAGAATTGCACCTTGCAATGTGGAGATATTACTGTTTGTGCATTTACAATATTCATTGATTTTTGCCATTGAAAAACGTCCAGAAATGTTTGAAGCTACTGACTGAATGAAAGGAGCTGGCATCTCACTCTCTTTGAATCTTCTTTATCATGCTAGGATTAGCAGGAAAAAGCAAAAAATTTCAGAATTGCACCTTGCAATGTGGAGATATTACTGTTTGTGCATTTACAATATTCATTGATTTTTGCCATTGAAAAACATGTTTTTCATATACCAGAAATGTTTGAAGCTACTGACTGAATGAAAGGAGCTGGCATGTCACTCTCTTTGAATCTTCTTTATCATGCTAGGATTAACAGGAAAAAGCAAAAAATTTCAGAATTGCACCTTGCAATGTGGAGATATTACTGTTTGTGCATTTACAATATTCATTGATTTTTGCCATTGAAAAACATGTTTTTCATATACCAGAAATGTTTGAAGCTACTGACTGAATGAAAGGAGCTGGCATCTCACTCTCTTTGAATCTTCTTTATCATGCTAGGATTAACAGGAAAAAGCAAAAAATTTCAGAATTGCACCTTGCAATGCGGAGAAATTATTGTTTGTGCATTTACAATATTCATTGATTTTTGCATTGAAAAACATCATGTTATTCATATACCAGAAATGATTGAAGCTACTGACTGAATGAAAGGAGCTGGCATCTCACTCTCTTTGAATCTTCTTTATCATGCTAAGAGGAGCAGGAAAAAGCAAAAAATTTCAGAATTGCACCTTGCAATGCGGAGAAATTACTGTTTGTGCATTTACAATATTCATTGATTTTTGCCATTGAAAAACGTCCAGAAATGATTGAAGCTACTGACTGAATGAAAGGAGATGGCATCTCACTCTCTTTGAATCTTGTTTATCATGCTAAGAGGAGCAGGAAAAAGCAAAAAATTTCAGAATTGCACCTTGCAATGCGGAGAAATTACTGTTTGTGCATTTACAATATTCATTGATTTTTGCCATTGAAAAATGTCCAGAAATGATTGAAGCTACTGACTGAATGAAAGGAGCTGGCATCTCACTCTCTTTGAATCTTCTTTATCATGCTAAGAGGAGCAGGAAAAAGCAAAAAATTTCAGAATTGCACCTTGCAATGCGGAGAAATTACTGTTTGTGCATTTACAATATTCATTGATTTTTGCTATTGAAAAACATCATGTTATTCATATACCAGAAATGATTGAAGCTACTGACAGAATGAAAGGAGCTGGCATCTCACTCTCTTTGAATCTTCTTTATCATGCTAAGAGGAGCAGGAAAAAGCAAAAAATTTCAGAATTGCACCTTGCAATGCGGAGAAATTACAGTTTGTGCATTTACAATATTCATTGATTTTTGCCATTGAAAAACGTCCAGAAATGATTGAAGCTACTGACTGAATGAAAGGAGCTGGCATCTCACTCTCTTTGAATCTTCTTTATCATGCTAAGAGGAGCAGGAAAAAGCAAAAAATATCAGAATTGCACCTTGCAATGCGGAGAAATTACTGTTTGTGCATTTACAATATTCATTGATTTTTGCCATTGAAAAACGTCCAGAAATGATTGAAGGTACTGACTGAATGAAAGGAGCTGGCATCTCACTCTCTTTGAATCTTCTTTATCATGCTAAGAGGAGCAGGAAAAAGCAAAAAATTTCAGAATTGCACCTTGCAATGCGGAGAAATTACTGTTTGTGCATTTACAATATTCATTGATTTTTGCCATTGAAAAACGTCCAGAAATGATTGAAGCTACTGACTGAATGAAAGGAGCTGGCATCTCACTCTCTTTGAATCTTCTTTATCATGCTAAGAGGAGCAGGAAAAAGCAAAAAATTTCAGAATTGCACCTTGCAATGCGGAGAAATTACTGTTTGTGCATTTACAATATTCATTGATTTTTGCCATTGAAAAATGTCCAGAAATGATTGAAGCTACTGACTGAATGAAAGGAGCTGGCATCTCACTCTCTTTGAATCTTCTTTATCATGCTAAGAGGAGCAGGAAAAAGCAAAAAATTTCAGAATTGCGCCTTGCAATGCGGAGAAATTACTGTTTGTGCATTTACAAAATTCATTGATTTTTGCCATTGAAAAACATCATGTTATTCATATACCAGAAATGATTGAAGCTACTGACTGAAGGAAAGGAGCTGGCATCTCACTCTCTTTGAATCTTCTTTATCATGCTAAGAGGAGCAGGAAAAAGCAAAAAATTTCAGAATTGCACCTTGCAATGCGGAGAAATTACTGTTTGTGCATTTACAATATTCATTGATTTTTGCCATTGAAAAACATCCAGAAATGATTGAAGCTACTGACTGAATGAAAGGAGCTGGCATCTCACTCTCTTTGAATCTTCTTTATCATGCTAAGAGGAGCAGGAAAAAGCAAAAAATTTCAGAATTGCACCTTGCAATGCGGAGAAATTACTGTTTGTGCATTTACAATATTCATTGATTTTTGCGAATGAAAAACATCATGCTATTCATATACCAGAAATGATTGAAGCTACTGACTGAATGAAAGGAGCTGGCATCTCACTCTCTTTGAATCTTCTTTATCATGCTAAGAGGAGCAGGAAAAAGTAAAAAATTTCAGAATTGCACCTTGCAATGCGGAGAAATTACTGTTTGTGCATTTACAATATTCAATGATTTTTGCCATTGAAAAACGTCCAGAAATGATTGAAGCTACTGACTGAATGAAAGGAGCTGGCATCTCACTCTCTTTGAATCTTGTTTATCATGCTAAGAGGAGCAGGAAAAAGCAAAAAATTTCAGAATTGCACCTTGCAATGCGGAGAAATTACTGTTTGTGCATTTACAATATTCATTGATTTTTGCCATTGAAAAACGTCCAGAAATGATTGAAGCTACTGACTGAATGAAAGGAGCTGGCATCTCACTCTCTTTGAATCTTCTTTATCATGCTAAGAGGAGCAGGAAAAAGCAAAAAATTTCAGAATTGCACCTTGCAATGCGGAGAAATTACTGTTTGTGCATTTACAATATTCATTGATTTTTGCCATTGAAAAACATGTTATTCATATACCAGAAATGTTTGAAGCTCCTGACTGAATGAAAGGAGCTGGCACCTCACTCTCTTTGAATCTTCTTTATCATGCTAAGAGGAGCAGGAAAAAGCAAAAAATTTCAGAATTACACCTTGCAATGCGGAGAAATTACTGTTTGTGCATTTACAATATTCATTGATTTTTGCCATTGAAAAACGTCCAGAAATGATTGAAGCTACTGACTGAATGAAAGGAGCTGTCATCTCACTCTCTTTGAATCTTCTTTATCATGCTAAGAGGAGCAGGAAAAAGCAAAAAATTTCAGAATTGCACCTTGCAATGCGGAGAAATTACTGTTTGTGCATTTACAATATTCATTGATTTTTGCCATTGAAAAATGTCCAGAAATGATTGAAGCTACTGACTGAATGAAAGGAGCTGGCATCTCACTCTCTTTGAATCTTCTTTATCATGCTAGGATTAGCAGGAAAAAGCAAAAAATTTCAGAATTGCACCTTGCAATGTGGAGATATTACTGTTTGTGCATTTACAATATTCATTGATTTTTGCCATTGAAAAACATGTTTTTCATATACCAGAAATGTTTGAAGCTACTGACTGAATGAAAGGAGCTGGCATCTCACTCTCTTTGAATCTTCTTTATCATGCTAGGATTAACAGGAAAAAGCAAAAAATTTCAGAATTTCACCTTGCAATGTGGAGATATTACTGTTTGTGCATTTACAATATTCATTGATTTTTGCCATTGAAAAACATGTTTTTCATATACCAGAAATGTTTGAAGCTACTGACTGAATGAAAGGAGCTGGCATCTCACTCTCTTTGAATCTTCTTTATCATGCTAGGATTAACAGGAAAAAGCAAAAAATTTCAGAATTGCACCTTGCAATGTGGAGATATTACTGTTTGTGCATTTACAATATTCATTGATTTTTGCCATTGAAAAATGTCCAGAAATGATTGAAGCTACTGACTGAATGAAAGGAGCTGGCATCTCACTCTCTTTGAATCTTCTTTATCATGCTAGGATTAGCAGGAAAAAGCAAAAAATTTCAGAATTGCACCTTGCAATGTGGAGATATTACTGTTTGTGCATTTACAATATTCATTGATTTTTGCCATTGAAAAACATGTTTTTCATATACCAGAAATGTTTGAAGCTACTGACTGAATGAAAGGAGCTGGCATCTCACTCTCTTTGAATCTTCTTTATCATGCTAGGATTAACAGGAAAAAGCAAAAAATTTCAGAATTGCACCTTGCAATGTGGAGATATTACTGTTTGTGCATTTACAATATTCATTGATTTTTGCCATTGAAAAACATGTTTTTCATATACCAGAAATGTTTGAAGCTACTGACTGAATGAAAGGAGCTGGCATCTCACTCTCTTTGAATCTTCTTTATCATGCTAGGATTAACAGGAAAAAGCAAAAAATTTCAGAATTGCACCTTGCAATGTGGAGATATTACTGTTTGTGCATTTACAATATTCATTGATTTTTGCCATTGAAAAACGTCCAGAAATGTTTGAAGCTACTGACTGAATGAAAGGAGCTGGCATCTCACTCTCTTTGAATCTTCTTTATCATGCTAGGATTAGCAGGAAAAAGCAAAAAATTTCAGAATTGCACCTTGCAATGTGGAGATATTACTGTTTGTGCATTTACAATATTCATTGATTTTTGCCATTGAAAAACATGTTTTTCATATACCAGAAATGTTTGAAGCTACTGACTGAATGAAAGGAGCTGGCATCTCACTCTCTTTGAATCTTCTTTATCATGCTAGGATTAGCAGGAAAAAGCAAAAAATTTCAGAATTGCACCTTGCAATGTGGAGATATTACTGTTTGTGCATTTACAATATTCATTGATTTTTGCCATTGAAAAACGTTTTTCATATACCAGAAATGTTTGAAGCTACTGACTGAATGAAAGGAGCTGGCATCTCACTCTCTTTGAATCTTCTTTATCATGCTAGGATTAACAGGAAAAAGCAAAAAATTTCAGAATTGCACCTTGCAATGTGGAGATATTACTGTTTGTGCATTTACAATATTCATTGATTTTTGCCATTGAAAAACGTCCAGAAATGTTTGAAGCTACTGACTGAATGAAAGGAGCTGGCATCTCACTCTCTTTGAATCTTCTTTATCATGCTAGGATTAACAGGAAAAAGCTAAAAATTTCAGAATTGCACCTTGCAATGTGGAGATATTACTGTTTGTGCATTTACAATATTCATTGATTTTTGCCATTGAAAAACATGTTTTTCATATACCAGAAATGTTTGAAGCTACTGACTGAATGAAAGGAGCTGGCATCTCACTCTCTTTGAATCTTCTTTATCATGCTAGGATTAGCAGGAAAAAGCAAAAAATTTCAGAATTGCACCTTGCAATGTGGAGATATTACTGTTTGTGCATTTACAATATTCATTGATTTTTGCCATTGAAAAACATGTGTTTTTCATATACCAGAAATGTTTGAAGCTACTGACTGAATGAAAGGAGCTGGCATCTCACTCTCTTTGAATCTTCTTTATCATGCTAGGATTAGCAGGAAAAAGCAAAAAATTTCAGAATTGCACCTTGCAATGTGGAGATATTACTGTTTGTGCATTTACAATATTCATTGATTTTTGCCATTGAAAAACATGTTTTTCATATACCAGAAATGTTTGAAGCTACTGACTGAATGAAAGGAGCTGGCATCTCACTCTCTTTGAATCTTCTTTATCATGCTAGGATTAACAGGAAAAAGCAAAAAATTTCAGAATTGCACCTTGCAATGTGGAGATATTACTGTTTGTGCATTTACAATATTCATTGATTTTTGCCATTGAAAAACGTCCAGAAATGTTTGAAGCTACTGACTGAATGAAAGGAGCTGGCATCTCACTCTCTTTGAATCTTCTTTATCATGCTAGGATTAGCAGGAAAAAGCAAAAAATTTCAGAATTGCACCTTGCAATGTGGAGATATTACTGTTTGTGCATTTACAATATTCATTGATTTTTGCCATTGAAAAACATGTTTTTCATATACCAGAAATGTTTGAAGCTACTGACTGAATGAAAGGAGCTGGCATGTCACTCTCTTTGAATCTTCTTTATCATGCTAGGATTAACAGGAAAAAGCAAAAAATTTCAGAATTGCACCTTGCAATGTGGAGATATTACTGTTTGTGCATTTACAATATTCATTGATTTTTGCCATTGAAAAACATGTTTTTCATATACCAGAAATGTTTGAAGCTACTGACTGAATGAAAGGAGCTGGCATCTCACTCTCTTTGAATCTTCTTTATCATGCTAGGATTAACAGGAAAAAGCAAAAAATTTCAGAATTGCACCTTGCAATGTGGAGATATTACTGTTTGTGCATTTACAATATTCATTGATTTTTGCCATTGAAAAACGTCCAGAAATGTTTGAAGCTACTGACTGAATGAAAGGAGCTGGCATCTCACTCTCTTTGAATCTTCTTTATCATGCTAGGATTAGCAGGAAAAAGCAAAAAATTTCAGAATTGCACCTTGCAATGTGGAGATATTACTGTTTGTGCATTTAAAATATTCATTGATTTTTGCCATTGAAAAACATGTTTTTCATATACCAGAAATGTTTGAAGCTACTGACTGAATGAAAGGAGCTGGCATCTCACTCTCTTTGAATCTTCTTTATCATGCTAGGATTAACAGGAAAAAGCAAAAAATTTCAGAATTGCACCGTGCAATGTGGAGATATTACTGTTTGTGCATTTACAATATTCATTGATTTTTGCCATTGAAAAACATGTTTTTCATATACCAGAAATGTTTGAAGCTACTGACTGAATGAAAGGAGCTGGCATCTCACTCTCTTTGAATCTTCTTTATCATGCTAGGATTAACAGGAAAAAGCAAAAAATTTCAGAATTGCACCTTGCAATGTGGAGATATTACTGTTTGTGCATTTACAATATTCATTGATTTTTGCCATTGAAAAACGTCCAGAAATGTTTGAAGCTACTGACTGAATGAAAGGAGCTGGCATCTCACTCTCTTTGAATCTTCTTTATCATGCTAGGATTAACAGGAAAAAGCAAAAAATTTCAGAATTGCACCTTGCAATGTGGAGATATTACTGTTTGTGCATTTACAATATTCATTGATTTTTGCCATTGAAAAACGTCCAGAAATGTTTGAAGCCACTGACTGAATGAAAGGAGCTGGCATCTCACTCTCTTTGAATCTTCTTTATCATGCTAGGATTAGCAGGAAAAAGCAAAAAATTTCAGAATTGCACCTTGCAATGTGGAGATATTACTGTTTGTGCATTTACAATATTCATTGATTTTTGCCATTGAAAAACATGTTTTTCATATACCAGAAATGTTTGAAGCTACTGACTGAATGAAAGGAGCTGGCATCTCACTCTCTTTGATCTTCTTTATCATGCTAGGATTAGCAGGAAAAAGCAAAAAATTTCAGAATTGCACCTTGCAATGTGGAGATATTACTGTTTGTGCATTTACAATATTCATTGATTTTTGCCATTGAAAAACATGTTTTTCATATACCAGAAATGTTTGAAGCTACTGACTGAATGAAAGGAGCTGGCATCTCACTCTCTTTGAATCTTCTTTATCATGCTAGGATTAACAGGAAAAAGCAAAAAATTTCAGAATTGCACCTTGCAATGTGGAGATATTACTGTTTGTGCATTTACAATATTCATTGATTTTTGCCATTGAAAAACGTCCAGAAATGTTTGAAGCTACTGACTGAATGAAAGGAGCTGGCATCTCACTCTCTTTGAATCTTCTTTATCATGCTAGGATTAACAGGAAAAAGCTAAAAATTTCAGAATTGCACCTTGCAATGTGGAGATATTACTGTTTGTGCATTTACAATATTCATTGATTTTTGCCATTGAAAAACATGTTTTTCATATACCAGAAATGTTTGAAGCTACTGACTGAATGAAAGGAGCTGGCATCTCACTCTCTTTGAATCTTCTTTATCATGCTAGGATTAGCAGGAAAAAGCAAAGAATTTCAGAATTGCACCTTGCAATGTGGAGATATTACTGTTTGTGCATTTACAATATTCATTGATTTTTGCCATTGAAAAACATGTTTTTCATATACCAGAAATGTTTGAAGCTACTGACTGAATGAAAGGAGCTGGCATCTCACTCTCTTTGAATCTTCTTTATCATGCTAAGAGGAGCAGGAAAAAGAAAAAAATTTCAGAATTGCACCTTGCAATGCGGAGAAATTACTGTTTGTGCATTTACAATATTCATTGATTTTTGCCATTGAAAAACGTCCAGAAATGATTGAAGCTACTGACTGAATGAAAGGAGCTGTCATCTCACTCTCTTTGAATCTTCTTTATCATGCTAAGAGGAGCAGGAAAAAGCAAAAAATTTCAGAATTGCACCTTGCAATGCGGAGAAATTACTGTTTGTGCATTTACAATATTCATTGATTTTTGCCATTGAAAAATGTCCAGAAATGATTGAAGCTACTGACTGAATGAAAGGAGCTGGCATCTCACTCTCTTTGAATCTTCTTTATCATGCTAGGATTAGCAGGAAAAAGCAAAAAATTTCAGAATTGCACCTTGCAATGTGGAGATATTACTGTTTGTGCATTTACAATATTCATTGATTTTTGCCATTGAAAAACATGTTTTTCATATACCAGAAATGTTTGAAGCTACTGACTGAATGAAAGGAGCTGGCATCTCACTCTCTTTGAATCTTCTTTATCATGCTAGGATTAACAGGAAAAAGCAAAAAATTTCAGAATTTCACCTTGCAATGTGGAGATATTACTGTTTGTGCATTTACAATATTCATTGATTTTTGCCATTGAAAAACATGTTTTTCATATACCAGAAATGTTTGAAGCTACTGACTGAATGAAAGGAGCTGGCATGTCACTCTCTTTGAATCTTCTTTATCATGCTAGGATTAACAGGAAAAAGCAAAAAATTTCAGAATTGCACCTTGCAATGTGGAGATATTACTGTTTGTGCATTTACAATATTCATTGATTTTTGCCATTGAAAAACGTCCAGAAATGTTTGAAGCTACTGACTGAATGAAAGGAGCTGGCATCTCACTCTCTTTGAATCTTCTTTATCATGCTAGGATTAGCAGGAAAAAGCAAAAAATTTCAGAATTGCACCTTGCAATGTGGAGATATTACTGTTTGTGCATTTACAATATTCATTGATTTTTGCCATTGAAAAACATGTTTTTCATATACCAGAAATGTTTGAAGCTACTGACTGAATGAAAGGAGCTGGCATCTCACTCTCTTTGAATCTTCTTTATCATGCTAGGATTAGCAGGAAAAAGCAAAAAATTTCAGAATTGCACCTTGCAATGTGGAGATATTACTGTTTGTGCATTTACAATATTCATTGATTTTTGCCATTGAAAAACGTTTTTCATATACCAGAAATGTTTGAAGCTACTGACTGAATGAAAGGAGCTGGCATCTCACTCTCTTTGAATCTTCTTTATCATGCTAGGATTAACAGGAAAAAGCAAAAAATTTCAGAATTGCACCTTGCAATGTGGAGATATTACTGTTTGTGCATTTACAATATTCATTGATTTTTGCCATTGAAAAACGTCCAGAAATGTTTGAAGCTACTGACTGAATGAAAGGAGCTGGCATCTCACTCTCTTTGAATCTTCTTTATCATGCTAGGATTAACAGGAAAAAGCTAAAAATTTCAGAATTGCACCTTGCAATGTGGAGATATTACTGTTTGTGCATTTACAATATTCATTGATTTTTGCCATTGAAAAACATGTTTTTCATATACCAGAAATGTTTGAAGCTACTGACTGAATGAAAGGAGCTGGCATCTCACTCTCTTTGAATCTTCTTTATCATGCTAGGATTAGCAGGAAAAAGCAAAAAATTTCAGAATTGCACCTTGCAATGTGGAGATATTACTGTTTGTGCATTTACAATATTCATTGATTTTTGCCATTGAAAAACATGTGTTTTTCATATACCAGAAATGTTTGAAGCTACTGACTGAATGAAAGGAGCTGGCATCTCACTCTCTTTGAATCTTCTTTATCATGCTAGGATTAGCAGGAAAAAGCAAAAAATTTCAGAATTGCACCTTGCAATGTGGAGATATTACTGTTTGTGCATTTACAATATTCATTGATTTTTGCCATTGAAAAACATGTTTTTCATATACCAGAAATGTTTGAAGCTACTGACTGAATGAAAGGAGCTGGCATCTCACTCTCTTTGAATCTTCTTTATCATGCTAGGATTAGCAGGAAAAAGCAAAAAATTTCAGAATTGCACCTTGCAATGTGGAGATATTACTGTTTGTGCATTTACAATATTCATTGATTTTTGCCATTGAAAAACATGTTTTTCATATACCAGAAATGTTTGAAGCTACTGACTGAATGAAAGGAGCTGGCATCTCACTCTCTTTGAATCTTCTTTATCATGCTAGGATTAGCAGGAAAAAGCAAAAAATTTCAGAATTGCACCTTGCAATGTGGAGATATTACTGTTTGTGCATTTACAATATTCATTGATTTTTGCCATTGAAAAACGTTTTTCATATACCAGAAATGTTTGAAGCTACTGACTGAATGAAAGGAGCTGGCATCTCACTCTCTTTGAATCTTCTTTATCATGCTAGGATTAACAGGAAAAAGCAAAAAATTTCAGAATTGCACCTTGCAATGTGGAGATATTACTGTTTGTGCATTTACAATATTCATTGATTTTTGCCATTGAAAAACGTCCAGAAATGTTTGAAGCTACTGACTGAATGAAAGGAGCTGGCATCTCACTCTCTTTGAATCTTCTTTATCATGCTAGGATTAGCAGGAAAAAGCAAAAAATTTCAGAATTGCACCTTGCAATGTGGAGATATTACTGTTTGTGCATTTACAATATTCATTGATTTTTGCCATTGAAAAACATGTGTTTTTCATATACCAGAAATGTTTGAAGCTACTGACTGAATGAAAGGAGCTGGCATCTCACTCTCTTTGAATCTTCTTTATCATGCTAGGATTAGCAGGAAAAAGCAAAAAATTTCAGAATTGCACCTTGCAATGTGGAGATATTACTGTTTGTGCATTTACAATATTCATTGATTTTTGCCATTGAAAAACATGTTTTTCATATACCAGAAATGTTTGAAGCTACTGACTGAATGAAAGGAGCTGGCATCTCACTCTCTTTGAATCTTCTTTATCATGCTAGGATTAACAGGAAAAAGCAAAAAATTTCAGAATTGCACCTTGCAATGTGGAGATATTACTGTTTGTGCATTTACAATATTCATTGATTTTTGCCATTGAAAAACGTCCAGAAATGTTTGAAGCTACTGACTGAATGAACGGAGCTGGCATCTCACTCTCTTTGAATCTTCTTTATCATGCTAGGATTAGCAGGAAAAAGCAAAAAATTTCAGAATTGCACCTTGCAATGTGGAGATATTACTGTTTGTGCATTTACAATATTCATTGATTTTTGCCATTGAAAAACATGTTTTTCATATACCAGAAATGTTTGAAGCTACTGACTGAATGAAAGGAGCTGGCATGTCACTCTCTTTGAATCTTCTTTATCATGCTAGGATTAACAGGAAAAAGCAAAAAATTTCAGAATTGCACCTTGCAATGTGGAGATATTACTGTTTGTGCATTTACAATATTCATTGATTTTTGCCATTGAAAAACATGTTTTTCATATACCAGAAATGTTTGAAGCTACTGACTGAATGAAAGGAGCTGGCATCTCACTCTCTTTGAATCTTCTTTATCATGCTAGGATTAACAGGAAAAAGCAAAAAATTTCAGAATTGCACCTTGCAATGTGGAGATATTACTTTTTGTGCATTTACAATATTCATTGATTTTTGCCATTGAAAAACGTCCAGAAATGTTTGAAGCTACTGACTGAATGAAAGGAGCTGGCATCTCACTCTCTTTGAATCTTCTTTATCATGCTAGGATTAGCAGGAAAAAGCAAAAAATTTCAGAATTGCACCTTGCAATGTGGAGATATTACTGTTTGTGCATTTACAATATTCATTGATTTTTGCCATTGAAAAACATGTTTTTCATATACCAGAAATGTTTGAAGCTACTGACTGAATGAAAGGAGCTGGCATCTCACTCTCTTTGAATCTTCTTTATCATGCTAGGATTAGCAGGAAAAAGCAAAAAATTTCAGAATTGCACCTTGCAATGTGGAGATATTACTGTTTGTGCATTTACAATATTCATTGATTTTTGCCATTGAAAAACGTTTTTCATATACCAGAAATGTTTGAAGCTACTGACTGAATGAAAGGAGCTGGCATCTCACTCTCTTTGAATCTTCTTTATCATGCTAGGATTAACAGGAAAAAGCAAAAAATTTCAGAATTGCACCTTGCAATGTGGAGATATTACTGTTTGTGCATTTACAATATTCATTGATTTTTGCCATTGAAAAACATCCAGAAATGTTTGAAGCTACTGACTGAATGAAAGGAGCTGGCATCTCACTCTCTTTGAATCTTCTTTATCATGCTAGGATTAGCAGGAAAAAGCAAAAAATTTCAGAATTGCACCTTGCAATGTGGAGATATTACTGTTTGTGCATTTACAATATTCATTGATTTTTGCCATTGAAAAACATGTTTTTCATATACCAGAAATGTTTGAAGCTACTGACTGAATGAAAGGAGCTGGCATCTCACTCTCTTTGAATCTTCTTTATCATGCTAGGATTAGCAGGAAAAAGCAAAAAATTTCAGAATTGCACCTTGCAATGTGGAGATATTACTGTTTGTGCATTTACAATATTCATTGATTTTTGCCATTGAAAAACGTTTTTCATATACCAGAAATGTTTGAAGCTACTGACTGAATGAAAGGAGCTGGCATCTCACTCTCTTTGAATCTTCTTTATCATGCTAGGATTAACAGGAAAAAGCAAAAAATTTCAGAATTGCACCTTGCAATGTGGAGATATTACTGTTTGTGCATTTACAATATTCATTGATTTTTGCCATTGAAAAACGTCCAGAAATGTTTGAAGCTACTGACTGAATGAAAGGAGCTGGCATCTCACTCTCTTTGAATCTTCTTTATCATGCTAGGATTAACAGGAAAAAGCTAAAAATTTCAGAATTGCACCTTGCAATGTGGAGATATTACTGTTTGTGCATTTACAATATTCATTGATTTTTGCCATTGAAAAACATGTTTTTCATATACCAGAAATGTTTGAAGCTACTGACTGAATGAAAGGAGCTGGCATCTCACTCTCTTTGAATCTTCTTTATCATGCCAGGAAAAAGCAAAAAATTTCAGAATTGCACCTTGCAATGTGGAGATATTACTGTTTGTGCATTTACAATATTCATTGATTTTTGCCATTGAAAAACATGTGTTTTTCATATACCAGAAATGTTTGAAGCTACTGACTGAATGAAAGGAGCTGGCATCTCACTCTCTTTGAATCTTCTTTATCATGCTAGGATTAGCAGGAAAAAGCAAAAAATTTCAGAATTGCACCTTGCAATGTGGAGATATTACTGTTTGTGCATTTACAATATTCATTGATTTTTGCCATTGAAAAACATGTTTTTCATATACCAGAAATGTTTGAAGCTACTGACTGAATGAAAGGAGCTGGCATCTCACTCTCTTTGAATCTTCTTTTCATGCTAGGATTAACAGGAAAAAGCAAAAAATTTCTGAATTGCACCTTGCAATGTGGAGATATTACTGTTTGTGCATTTACAATATTCATTGATTTTTGCCATTGAAAAACATGTTTTTCATATACCAGAAATGTTTGAAGCTACTGACTGAATGAAAGGAGCTGGCATGTCACTCTCTTTGAATCTTCTTTATCATGCTAGGATTAACAGGAAAAAGCAAAAAATTTCAGAATTGCACCTTGCAATGTGGAGATATTACTGTTTGTGCATTTACAATATTCATTGATTTTTGCCATTGAAAAACATGTTTTTCATATACCAGAAATGTTTGAAGCTACTGACTGAATGAAAGGAGCTGGCATCTCACTCTCTTTGAATCTTCTTTATCATGCTAGGATTAACAGGAAAAAGCAAAAAATTTCAGAATTGCACCTTGCAATGTGGAGATATTACTGTTTGTGCATTTACAATATTCATTGATTTTTGCCATTGAAAAACGTCCAGAAATGTTTGAAGCTACTGACTGAATGAAAGGAGCTGGCATCTCACTCTCTTTGAATCTTCTTTATCATGCTAGGATTAGCAGGAAAAAGCAAAAAATTTCAGAATTGCACCTTGCAATGTGGAGATATTACTGTTTGTGCATTTAAAATATTCATTGATTTTTGCCATTGAAAAACATGTTTTTCATATACCAGAAATGTTTGAAGCTACTGACTGAATGAAAGGAGCTGGCATCTCACTCTCTTTGAATCTTCTTTATCATGCTAGGATTAGCAGGAAAAAGCAAAAAATTTCAGAATTGCACCTTGCAATGTGGAGATATTACTGTTTGTGCATTTACAATATTCATTGATTTTTGCCATTGAAAAACATGTTTTTCATATACCAGAAATGTTTGAAGCTACTGACTGAATGAAAGGAGCTGGCATCTCACTCTCTTTGAATCTTCTTTATCATGCTAGGATTAGCAGGAAAAAGCAAAAAATTTCAGAATTGCACCTTGCAATGTGGAGATATTACTGTTTGTGCATTTACAATATTCATTGATTTTTGCCATTGAAAAACGTTTTTCATATACCAGAAATGTTTGAAGCTACTGACTGAATGAAAGGAGCTGGCATCTCACTCTCTTTGAATCTTCTTTATCATGCTAGGATTAACAGGAAAAAGCAAAAAATTTCAGAATTGCACCTTGCAATGTGGAGATATTACTGTTTGTGCATTTACAATATTCATTGATTTTTGCCATTGAAAAACGTCCAGAAATGTTTGAAGCTACTGACTGAATGAAAGGAGCTGGCATCTCACTCTCTTTGAATCTTCTTTATCATGCTAGGATTAACAGGAAAAAGCTAAAAATTTCAGAATTGCACCTTGCAATGTGGAGATATTACTGTTTGTGCATTTACAATATTCATTGATTTTTGCCATTGAAAAACATGTTTTTCATATACCAGAAATGTTTGAAGCTACTGACTGAATGAAAGGAGCTGGCATCTCACTCTCTTTGAATCTTCTTTATCATGCCAGGAAAAAGCAAAAAATTTCAGAATTGCACCTTGCAATGTGGAGATATTACTGTTTGTGCATTTACAATATTCATTGATTTTTGCCATTGAAAAACATGTGTTTTTCATATACCAGAAATGTTTGAAGCTACTGACTGAATGAAAGGAGCTGGCATCTCACTCTCTTTGAATCTTCTTTATCATGCTAGGATTAGCAGGAAAAAGCAAAAAATTTCAGAATTGCACCTTGCAATGTGGAGATATTACTGTTTGTGCATTTACAATATTCATTGATTTTTGCCATTGAAAAACATGTTTTTCATATACCAGAAATGTTTGAAGCTACTGACTGAATGAAAGGAGCTGGCATCTCACTCTCTTTGAATCTTCTTTTCATGCTAGGATTAACAGTAAAAAGCAAAAAATTTCAGAATTGCACCTTGCAATGTGGAGATATTACTGTTTGTGCATTTACAATATTCATTGATTTTTGCCATTGAAAAACATGTTTTTCATATACCAGAAATGTTTGAAGCTACTGTCTGAATGAAAGGAGCTGGCATGTCACTCTCTTTGAATCTTCTTTATCATGCTAGGATTAACAGGAAAAAGCAAAAAATTTCAGAATTGCACCTTGCAATGTGGAGATATTACTGTTTGTGCATTTACAATATTCATTGATTTTTGCCATTGAAAAACATGTTTTTCATATACCAGAAATGTTTGAAGCTACTGACTGAATGAAAGGAGCTGGCATCTCACTCTCTTTGAATCTTCTTTATCATGCTAGGATTAACAGGAAAAAGCAAAAAATTTCAGAATTGCACCTTGCAATGTGGAGATATTACTGTTTGTGCATTTACAATATTCATTGATTTTTGCCATTGAAAAACGTCCAGAAATGTTTGAAGCTACTGACTGAATGAAAGGAGCTGGCATCTCACTCTCTTTGAATCTTCTTTATCATGCTAGGATTAGCAGGAAAAAGCAAAAAATTTCAGAATTGCACCTTGCAATGTGGAGATATTACTGTTTGTGCATTTAAAATATTCATTGATTTTTGCCATTGAAAAACATGTTTTTCATATACCAGAAATGTTTGAAGCTACTGACTGAATGAAAGGAGCTGGCATCTCACTCTCTTTGAATCTTCTTTATCATGCTAGGATTAACAGGAAAAAGCAAAAAATTTCAGAATTGCACCTTGCAATGTGGAGATATTACTGTTTGTGCATTTACAATATTCATTGATTTTTGCCATTGAAAAACATGTTTTTCACATACCAGAAATGTTTGAAGCTACTGACTGAATGAAAGGAGCTGGCATCTCACTCTCTTTGAATCTTCTTTATCATGCTAGGATTAACAGGAAAAAGCAAAAAATTTCAGAATTGCACCTTGCAATGTGGAGATATTACTGTTTGTGCATTTACAATATTCATTGATTTTTGCCATTGAAAAACGTCCAGAAATGTTTGAAGCTACTGACTGAATGAAAGGAGCTGGCATCTCACTCTCTTTGAATCTTCTTTATCATGCTAGGATTAACAGGAAAAAGCAAAAAATTTCAGAATTGCACCTTGCAATGTGGAGATATTACTGTTTGTGCATTTACAATATTCATTGATTTTTGCCATTGAAAAACGTCCAGAAATGTTTGAAGCTACTGACTGAATGAAAGGAGCTGGCATCTCACTCTCTTTGAATCTTCTTTATCATGCTAGGATTAGCAGGAAAAAGCAAAAAATTTCAGAATTGCACCTTGCAATGTGGAGATATTACTGTTTGTGCATTTACAATATTCATTGATTTTTGCCATTGAAAAACATGTTTTTCATATACCAGAAATGTTTGAAGCTACTGACTGAATGAAAGGAGCTGGCATCTCACTCTCTTTGAATCTTCTTTATCATGCTAGGATTAGCAGGAAAAAGCAAAAAATTTCAGAATTGCACCTTGCAATGTGGAGATATTACTGTTTGTGCATTTACAATATTCATTGATTTTTGCCATTGAAAAACATGTTTTTCATATACCAGAAATGTTTGAAGCTACTGACTGAATGAAAGGAGCTGGCATCTCACTCTCTTTGAATCTTCTTTATCATGCTAGGATTAACAGGAAAAAGCAAAAAATTTCAGAATTGCACCTTGCAATGTGGAGATATTACTGTTTGTGCATTTACAATATTCATTGATTTTTGCCATTGAAAAACGTCCAGAAATGTTTGAAGCTACTGACTGAATGAAAGGAGCTGGCATCTCACTCTCTTTGAATCTTCTTTATCATGCTAGGATTAACAGGAAAAAGCTAAAAATTTCAGAACTGCACCTTGCAATGTGGAGATATTACTGTTTGTGCATTTACAATATTCATTGATTTTTGCCATTGAAAAACATGTTTTTCATATACCAGAAATGTTTGAAGCTACTGACTGAATGAAAGGAGCTGGCATCTCACTCTCTTTGAATCTTCTTTATCATGCTAGGATTAGCAGGAAAAAGCAAAGAATTTCAGAATTGCACCTTGCAATGTGGAGATATTACTGTTTGTGCATTTACAATATTCATTGATTTTTGCCATTGAAAAACATGTTTTTCATATACCAGAAATGTTTGAAGCTACTGACTGAATGAAAGGAGCTGGCATCTCACTCTCTTTGAATCTTCTTTATCATGCTAGGATTAGCAGGAAAAAGCAAAAAATTTCAGAATTGCACCTTGCAATGTGGAGATATTACTGTTTGTGCATTTACAATATTCATTGATTTTTGCCATGGAAAAACATGTTTTTCATATACCAGAAATGTTTGAAGCTACTGACTGAATGAAAGGAGCTGGCATCTCACTCTCTTTGAATCTTCTTTATCATGCTAGGATTAACAGGAAAAAGCAAAAAATTTCAGAATTGCACCTTGCAATGTGGAGATATTACTGTTTGTGCATTTACAATATTCATTGATTTTTGCCATTGAAAAACGTCCAGAAATGTTTGAAGCTACTGACTGAATGAAAGGAGCTGGCATCTCACTCTCTTTGAATCTTCTTTATCATGCTAGGATTAGCAGGAAAAAGCAAAAAATTTCAGAATTGCACCTTGCAATGTGGAGATATTACTGTTTGTGCATTTACAATATTCATTGATTTTTGCCATTGAAAAACATGTTTTTCATATACCAGAAATGTTTGAAGCTACTGACTGAATGAAAGGAGCTGGCATCTCACTCTCTTTGAATCTTCTTTATCATGCTAGGATTAGCAGGAAAAAGCAAAAAATTTCAGAATTGCACCTTGCAATGTGGAGATATTACTGTTTGTGCATTTACAATATTCATTGATTTTTGCCATTGAAAAACATGTTTTTCATATACCAGAAATGTTTGAAGCTACTGACTGAATGAAAGGAGCTGGCATCTCACTCTCTTTGAATCTTCTTTATCATGCTAGGATTAACAGGAAAAAGCAAAAAATTTCAGAATTGCACCTTGCAATGTGGAGATATTACTGTTTGTGCATTTACAATATTCATTGATTTTTGCCATTGAAAAACGTCCAGAAATGTTTGAAGCTACTGACTGAATGAAAGGAGCTGGCATCTCACTCTCTTTGAATCTTCTTTATCATGCTAGGATTAACAGGAAAAAGCTAAAAATTTCAGAATTGCACCTTCCAATGTGGAGATATTACTGTTTGTGCATTTACAATATTCATTGATTTTTGCCATTGAAAAACATGTTTTTCATATACCAGAAATGTTTGAAGCTACTGACTGAATGAAAGGAGCTGGCATCTCACTCTCTTTGAATCTTCTTTATCATGCTAGGATTAGCAGGAAAAAGCAAAAAATTTCAGAATTGCACCTTGCAATGTGGAGATATTACTGTTTGTGCATTTACAATATTCATTGATTTTTGCCATTGAAAAACATGTTTTTCATATACCAGAAATGTTTGAAGCTACTGACTGAATGAAAGGAGCTGGCATCTCACTCTCTTTGAATCTTCTTTATCATGCTAGGATTAACAGGAAAAAGCAAAAAATTTCAGAATTGCACCTTGCAATGTGGAGATATTACTGTTTGTGCATTTACAATATTCATTGATTTTTGCCATTGAAAAACGTCCAGAAATGTTTGAAGCTACTGACTGAATGAAAGGAGCTGGCATCTCACTCTCTTTGAATCTTCTTTATCATGCTAGGATTAGCAGGAAAAAGCAAAAAATTTCAGAATTGCACCTTGCAATGTGGAGATATTACTGTTTGTGCATTTACAATATTCATTGATTTTTGCCATTGAAAAACATGTTTTTCATATACCAGAAATGTTTGAAGCTACTGACTGAATGAAAGGAGCTGGCATCTCACTCTCTTTGAATCTTCTTTATCATGCTAGGATTAGCAGGAAAAAGCAAAAAATTTCAGAATTGCACCTTGCAATGTGGAGATATTACTGTTTGTGCATTTACAATATTCATTGATTTTTGCCATTGAAAAACATGTTTTTCATATACCAGAAATGTTTGAAGCTACTGACTGAATGAAAGGAGCTGGCATCTCACTCTCTTTGAATCTTCTTTATCATGCTAGGATTAACAGGAAAAAGCGAAAAATTTCAGAATTGCACCTTGCAATGTGGAGATATTACTGTTTGTGCATTTACAATATTCATTGATTTTTGCCATTGAAAAACGTCCAGAAATGTTTGAAGCTACTGACTGAATGAAAGGAGCTGGCATCTCACTCTCTTTGAATCTTCTTTATCATGCTAGGATTAGCAGGAAAAAGCAAAAAATTTCAGAATTGCACCTTGCAATGTGGAGATATTACTGTTTGTGCATTTACAATATTCATTGATTTTTGCCATTGAAAAACATGTTTTTCATATACCAGAAATGTTTGAAGCTACTGACTGAATGAAAGGAGCTGGCATCTCACTCTCTTTGAATCTTCTTTATCATGCTAGGATTAGCAGGAAAAAGCAAAAAATTTCAGAATTGCACCTTGCAATGTGGAGATATTACTGTTTGTGCATTTACAATATTCATTGATTTTTGCCATTGAAAAACATGTTTTTCATATACCAGAAATGTTTGAAGCTACTGACTGAATGAAAGGAGCTGGCATCTCACTCTTTGAATCTTCTTTATCATGCTAGGATTAGCAGGAAAAAGCAAAAAATTTCAGAATTGCACCTTGCAATGTGGAGATATTACTGTTTGTGCATTTACAATATTCATTGATTTTTGCCATTGAAAAACATGTTTTTCATATACCAGAAATGTTTGAAGCTACTGACTGAATTAAAGGAGCTGGCATCTCACTCTCTTTGAATCTTCTTTATCATGCTAGGATTAACAGGAAAAAGCAAAAAATTTCAGAATTGCACCTTGCAATGTGGAGATATTACTGTTTGTGCATTTACAATATTCATTGATTTTTGCCATTGAAAAACGTCCAGAAATGTTTGAAGCTACTGACTGAATGAAAGGAGCTGGCATCTCACTCTCTTTGAATCTTCTTTATCATGCTAGGATTAGCAGGAAAAAGCAAAAAATTTCAGAATTGCACCTTGCAATGTGGAGATATTACTGTTTGTGCATTTACAATATTCATTGATTTTTGCCATTGAAAAACATGTTTTTCATATACCAGAAATGTTTGAAGCTACTGACTGAATGAAAGGAGCTGGCATCTCACTCTCTTTGAATCTTCTTTATCATGCTAGGATTAGCAGGAAAAAGCAAAAAATTTCAGAATTGCACCTTGCAATGTGGAGATATTACTGTTTGTGCATTTACAATATTCATTGATTTTTGCCATTGAAAAACATGTTTTTCATATACCAGAAATGTTTGAAGCTACTGACTGAATGAAAGGAGCTGGCATCTCACTCTCTTTGAATCTTCTTTATCATGCTAGGATTAACAGGAAAAAGCTAAAAATTTCAGAATTGCACCTTGCAATGTGGAGATATTACTGTTTGTGCATTTACAATATTCATTGATTTTTGCCATTGAAAAACATGTTTTTCATATACCAGAAATGTTTGAAGCTACTGACTGAATGAAAGGAGCTGGCATCTCACTCTCTTGGAATCTTCTTTATCATGCTAGGATTAGCAGGAAAAAGCAAAAAATTTCAGAATTGCACCTTGCAATGTGGAGATATTACTGTTTGTGCATTTACAATATTCATTGATTTTTGCCATTGAAAAACATGTTTTTCATATACCAGAAATGTTTGAAGCTACTGACTGAATGAAAGGAGCTGGCATCTCACTCTCTTTGAATCTTCTTTATCATGCTAGGATTAACAGGAAAAAGCAAAAAATTTCAGAATTGCACCTTGCAATGTGGAGATATTACTGTTTGTGCATTTACAATATTCATTGATTTTTGCCATTGAAAAACGTCCAGAAATGTTTGAAGCTACTGACTGAATGAAAGGAGCTGGCATCTCACTCTCTTTGAATCTTCTTTATCATGCTAGGATTAGCAGGAAAAAGCAAAAAATTTCAGAATTGCACCTTGCAATGTGGAGATATTACTGTTTGTGCATTTACAATATTCATTGATTTTTGCCATTGAAAAACATCATGTTATTCATATACCAGAAATGTTTGAAGCTACTGACTGAATGAAAGGAGCTGGCATCTCACTCTCTTTGAATCTTCTTTATCATGCTAGGATTAGCAGGAAAAAGCAAAAAATTTCCGAATTGCACCTTGCAATGCGGAGATATTACTGTTTGTGCATTTACAATATTCATTGATTTTTGCCATTGAAAAACATGTTTTTCATATACCAGAAATGTTTGAAGCTACTGACTGAATGAAAGGAGCTGGCATCTCACTCTCTTTGAATCTTCTATCATGCTAGGATTAACAGGAAAAAGCTAAAAATTTCAGAATTGCACCGTGCAATGTGGAGATATTACTGTTTGTGCATTTACAATATTCATTGATTTTTGCCATTGAAAAACATGTTTTTCATATACCAGAAATGTTTGAAGCTACTGACTGAATGAAAGGAGCTGGCATCTCACTCTCTTTGAATCTTCTTTATCATGCTAGGATTAGCAGGAAAAAGCAAAAAATTTCAGAATTGCACCTTGCAATGTGGAGATATTACTGTTTGTGCATTTACAATATTCATTGATTTTTGCCATTGAAAAACATGTTTTTCATATACCAGAAATGTTTGAAGCTACTGACTGAATGAAAGGAGCTGGCATCTCACTCTCTTTGAATCTTCTTTATCATGCTAGGATTAACAGGAAAAAGCTAAAAATTTCAGAATTGCACCGTGCAATGTGGAGATATTACTGTTTGTGCATTTACAATATTCATTGATTTTTGCCATTGAAAAACATGTTTTTCATATACCAGAAATGTTTGAAGCTACTGACTGAATGAAAGGAGCTGGCATCTCACTCTCTTTGAATCTTCTTTATCATGCTAGGATTAGCAGGAAAAAGCAAAAAATTTCAGAATTGCACCTTGCAATGTGGAGATATTACTTTTTGTGCATTTACAATATTCATTGATTTTTGCCATTGAAAAACATGTTTTTCATATACCAGAAATGTTTGAAGCTACTGACTGAATGAAAGGAGCTGGCATCTCACTCTCTTTGAATCTTCTTTATCATGCTAGGATTAACAGGAAAAAGCTAAAAATTTCAGAATTGCACCGTGCAATGTGGAGATATTACTGTTTGTGCATTTACAATATTCATTGATTTTTGCCATTGAAAAACATGTTTTTCATATACCAGAAATGTTTGAAGCTACTGACTGAATGAAAGGAGCTGGCATCTCACTCTCTTTGAATCTTCTTTATCATGCTAGGATTAGCAGGAAAAAGCAAAAAATTTCAGAATTGCACCTTGCAATGTGGAGATATTACTGTTTGTGCATTTACAATATTCATTGATTTTTGCCATTGAAAAACATGTTTTTCATATACCAGAAATGTTTGAAGCTACTGACTGAATGAAAGGAGCTGGCATCTCACTCTCTTTGAATCTTCTTTATCATGCTAGGATTAGCAGGAAAAAGCAAAAAATTTCAGAATTGCACCTTGCAATGTGGAGATATTACTGTTTGTGCATTTACAATATTCATTGATTTTTGCCATTGAAAAACATGTTTTTCATATACCAGAAATGTTTGAAGCTACTGACTGAATGAAAGGAGCTGGCATCTCACTCTCTTTGAATCTTCTTTATCATGCTAGGATTAACAGGAAAAAGCAAAAAATTTCAGAATTGCACCTTGCAATGTGGAGATATTACTGTTTGTGCATTTACAATATTCATTGATTTTTGCCATTGAAAAACATGTTTTTCATATACCAGAAATGTTTGAAGCTACTGACTGAATGAAAGGAGCTGGCATCTCACTCTCTTTGAATCTTCTTTATCATGCTAGGATTAACAGGAAAAAGCTAAAAATTTCAGAATTGCACCGTGCAATGTGGAGATATTACTGTTTGTGCATTTACAATATTCATTGATTTTTGCCATTGAAAAACATGTTTTTCATATACCAGAAATGTTTGAAGCTACTGACTGAATGAAAGGAGCTGGCATCTCACTCTCTTTGAATCTTCTTTATCATGCTAGGATTAGCAGGAAAAAGCAAAAAATTTCAGAATTGCACCTTGAAATGTGGAGATATTACTGTTTGTGCATTTACAATATTCATTAATTTTTGCCATTGAAAAACGTCCAGAAATGTTTGAAGCTACTGACTGAATGAAAGGAGCTGGCATCTCACTCTCTTTGAATCTTCTTTATCATGCTAGGATTAACAGGAAAAAGCTAAAAATTTCAGAATTGCACCGTGCAATGTGGAGATATTACTGTTTGTGCATTTACAATATTCATTGATTTTTGCCATTGAAAAACATGTTTTTCATATACCAGAAATGTTTGAAGCTACTGACTGAATGAAAGGAGCTGGCATCTCACTCTCTTTGAATCTTCTTTATCATGCTAGGATTAGCAGGAAAAAGCAAACAATTTCAGAATTGCACCTTGCAATGTGGAGATATTACTGTTTGTGCATTTACAATATTCATTGATTTTTGCCATTGAAAAACATGTTTTTCATATACCAGAAATGTTTGAAGCTACTGACTGAATGAAAGGAGCTGGCATCTCACTCTCTTTGAATCTTCTTTATCATGCTAGGATTAACAGGAAAAAGCTAAAAATTTCAGAATTGCACCGTGCAATGTGGAGATATTACTGTTTGTGCATTTACAATATTCATTGATTTTTGCCATTGAAAAATATGTTTTTCATATACCAGAAATGTTTGAAGCTACTGACTGAATGAAAGGAGCTGGCATCTCACTCTCTTTGAATCTTCTTTATCATGCTAGGATTAGCAGGAAAAAGCAAAAAATTTCAGAATTGCACCTTGCAATGTGGAGATATTACTGTTTGTGCATTTACAATAATCATTGATTTTTGCCATTGAAAAACATGTTTTTCATATACCAGAAATGTTTGAAGCTACTGACTGAATGAAAGGAGCTGGCATCTCACTCTCTTTGAATCTTCTTTATCATGCTAGGATTAACAGGAAAAAGCAAAAAATTTCAGAATTGCACCTTGCAATGTGGAGATATTACTGTTTGTGCATTTACAATATTCATTGATTTTTGCCATTGAAAAACATGTTTTTCATATACCAGAAATGTTTGAAGCTACTGACTGAATGAAAGGAGCTGGCATCTCACTCTCTTTGAATCTTCTTTATCATGCTAGGATTAACAGGAAAAAGCTAAAAATTTCAGAATTGCACCGTGCAATGTGGAGATATTACTGTTTGTGCATTTACAATATTCATTGATTTTTGCCATTGAAAAACATGTTTTTCATATACCAGAAATGTTTGAAGCTACTGACTGAATGAAAGGAGCTGGCATCTCACTCTCTTTGAATCTTCTTTATCATGCTAGGATTAGCAGGAAAAAGCAAAAAATTTCAGAATTGCACCTTGCAATGTGGAGATATTACTGTTTGTGCATTTACAATATTCATTGATTTTTGCCATTGAAAAACATGTTTTTCATATACCAGAAATGTTTGAAGCTACTGACTGAATGAAAGGAGCTGGCATCTCACTCTCTTTGAATCTTCTTTATCATGCTAGGATTAACAGGAAAAAGCAAAAAATTTCAGAATTGCACCTTGCAATGTGGAGATATTACTGTTTGTGCATTTACAATATTCATTGATTTTTGCCATTGAAAAACATGTTTTTCATATACCAGAAATGTTTGAAGCTACTGACTGAATGAAAGGAGCTGGCATCTCACTCTCTTTGAATCTTCTTTATCATGCTAGGATTAACAGGAAAAAGCAAAAAATTTCAGAATTGCACCTTGCAATGTGGAGATATTACTGTTTGTGCATTTACAATATTCATTGATTTTTGCCATTGAAAAACGTCCAGAAATGTTTGAAGCTACTGACTGAATGAAAGGAGCTGGCATCTCACTCTCTTTGAATCTTCTTTATCATGCTAGGATTAACAGGAAAAAGCAAAAAATTTCAGAATTGCACCGTGCAATGTGGAGATATTACTGTTTGTGCATTTACAATATTCATTGATTTTTGCCATTGAAAAACATGTTTTTCATATACCAGAAATGTTTGAAGCTACTGACTGAATGAAAGGAGCTGGCATCTTACTCTCTTTGAATCTTCTTTATCATGCTAGGATTAGCAGGAAAAAGCAAAAAATTTCAGAATTGCACCTTGCAATGTGGAGATATTACTGTTTGTGCATTTACAATATTCATTGATTTTTGCCATTGAAAAACATGTTTTTCATATACCAGAAATGTTTGAAGCTACTGACTGAATGAAAGGAGCTGGCATCTCACTCTCTTTGAATCTTCTTTATCATGCTAGGATTAACAGGAAAAAGCAAAAAATTTCAGAATTGCACCTTGCAATGTGGAGATATTACTGTTTGTGCATTTACAATATTCATTGATTTTTGCCATTGAAAAACATGTTTTTCATATACCAGAAATGTTTGAAGCTACTGACTGAATGAAAGGAGCTGGCATCTCACTCTCTTTGAATCTTCTTTATCATGCTAGGATTAACAGGAAAAAGCTAAAAATTTCAGAATTGCACCGTGCAATGTGGAGATATTACTGTTTGTGCATTTACAATATTCATTGATTTTTGCCATTGAAAAACATGTTTTTCATATACCAGAAATGTTTGAAGCTACTGACTGAATGAAAGGAGCTGGCATCTCACTATCTTTGAAACTTCTTTATCATGCTAGGATTAGCAGGAAAAAGCAAAAAATTTCAGAATTGCACCTTGCAATGTGGAGATATTACTGTTTGTGCATTTACAATATTCATTGATTTTTGCCATTGAAAAACATGTTTTTCATATACCAGAAATGTTTGAAGCTACTGACTGAATGAAAGGAGCTGGCATCTCACTCTCTTTGAATCTTCTTTATCATGCTAGGATTAACAGGAAAAAGCTAAAAATTTCAGAATTGCACCGTGCAATGTGGAGATATTACTGTTTGTGCATTTACAATATTCATTGATTTTTGCCATTGAAAAACATGTTTTTCATATACCAGAAATGTTTGAAGCTACTGACTGAATGAAAGGAGCTGGCATCTCACTCTCTTTGAATCTTCTTTATCATGCTAGGATTAGCAGGAAAAAGCAAAAATTTCAGAATTGCACCTTGCAATGTGGAGATATTACTGTTTGTGCATTTACAATATTCATTGATTTTTGCCATTGAAAAACATGTTTTTCATATACCAGAAATGTTTGAAGCTACTGACTGAATGAAAGGAGCTGGCATCTCACTCTCTTTGAATCTTCTTTATCATGCTAGGATTAACAGGAAAAAGCAAAAAATTTCAGAATTGCACCTTGCAATGTGGAGATATTACTGTTTGTGCATTTACAATATTCATTGATTTTTGCCATTGAAAAACATGTTTTTCATATACCAGAAATGTTTGAAGCTACTGACTGAATGAAAGGAGCTGGCATCTCACTCTCTTTGAATCTTCTTTATCATGCTAGGATTAACAGGAAAAAGCTAAAAATTTCAGAATTGCACCGTGCAATGTGGAGATATTACTGTTTGTGCATTTACAATATTCATTGATTTTTGCCATTGAAAAACATGTTTTTCATATACCAGAAATGTTTGAAGCTACTGACTGAATGAAAGGAGCTGGCATCTCACTCTCTTTGAATCTTCTTTATCATGCTAGGATTAGCAGGAAAAAGCAAAAAATTTCAGAATTGCACCTTGCAATGTGGAGATATTACTGTTTGTGCATTTACAATATTCATTGATTTTTGCCATTGAAAAACATGTTTTTCATATACCAGAAATGTTTGAAGCTACTGACTGAATGAAAGGAGCTGGCATCTCACTCTCTTTGAATCTTCTTTATCATGCTAGGATTAGCAGGAAAAAGCAAAAAATTTCAGAATTGCACCTTGCAATGTGGAGATATTACTGTTTGTGCATTTACAATATTCATTAATTTTTGCCATTGAAAAACGTCCAGAAATGTTTGAAGCTACTGACTGAATGAAAGGAGCTGGCATCTCACTCTCTTTGAATCTTCTTTATCATGCTAGGATTAGCAGGAAAAAGCAAAAAATTTTAGAATTGCACCTTGCAATGTGGAGATATTACTGTTTGTGCATTTACAATATTCATTGATTTTTGCCATTGAAAAACATGTTTTTCATATACCAGAAATGTTTGAAGCTACTGACTGAATGAAAGGAGCTGGCATCTCACTCTCTTTGAATCTTCTTTATCATGCTAGGATTAGCAGGAAAAAGCAAAATATTTCAGAATTGCACCTTGCAATGTGGAGATATTACTGTTTGTGCATTTACAATATTCATTGATTTTTGCCATTGAAAAACATGTTTTTCATATACCAGAAATGTTTGAAGCTACTGACTGAATGAAAGGAGCTGGCATCTCACTCTCTTTGAATCTTCTTTATCATGCTAGGATTAACAGGAAAAAGCAAAAAATTTCAGAATTGCACCTTGCAATGTGGAGATATTACTGTTTGTGCATTTACAATATTCATTGATTTTTGCCATTGAAAAACATGTTTTTCATATACCAGAAATGTTTGAAGCTACTGACTGAATGAAAGGAGCTGGCATCTCACTCTCTTTGAATCTTCTTTATCATGCTAGGATTAACAGGAAAAAGCAAAAAATTTCAGAATTGCACCTTGCAATGTGGAGATATTACTGTTTGTGCATTTACAATATTCATTGATTTTTGCCATTGAAAAACGTCCAGAAATGTTTGAAGCTACTGACTGAATGAAAGGAGCTGGCATCTCACTCTCTTTGAATCTTCTTTATCATGCTAGGATTAGCAGGAAAAAGCAAAAAATTTCAGAATTGCACCTTGCAATGTGGAGATATTACTGTTTGTGCATTTACAATATTCATTGATTTTTGCCATTGAAAAACATGTTTTTCATATACCAGAAATGTTTGAAGCTACTGACTGAATGAAAGGAGCTGGCATCTCACTCTCTTTGAATCTTCTTTATCATGCTAGGATTAGCAGGAAAAAGCAAAAAATTTCAGAATTGCACCTTGCAATGTGGAGATATTACTGTTTGTGCATTTACAATATTCATTGATTTTTGCCATTGAAAAACATGTTTTTCATATACCAGAAATGTTTGAAGCTACTGACTGAATGAAAGGAGCTGGCATCTCACTCTCTTTGAATCTTCTATCATGCTAGGATTAACAGGAAAAAGCTAAAAATTTCAGAATTGCACCGTGCAATGTGGAGATATTACTGTTTGTGCATTTACAATATTCATTGATTTTTGCCATTGAAAAACATGTTTTTCATATACCAGAAATGTTTGAAGCTACTGACTGAATGAAAGGAGCTGGCATCTCACTCTCTTTGAATCTTCTTTATCATGCTAGGATTAGCAGGAAAAAGCAAAAAATTTCAGAATTGCACCTTGCAATGTGGAGATATTACTGTTTGTGCATTTACAATATTCATTGATTTTTGCCATTGAAAAACATGTTTTTCATATACCAGAAATGTTTGAAGCTACTGACTGAATGAAAGGAGCTGGCATCTCACTCTCTTTGAATCTTCTTTATCATGCTAGGATTAACAGGAAAAAGCTAAAAATTTCAGAATTGCACCGTGCAATGTGGAGATATTACTGTTTGTGCATTTACAATATTCATTGATTTTTGCCATTGAAAAACATGTTTTTCATATACCAGAAATGTTTGAAGCTACTGACTGAATGAAAGGAGCTGGCATCTCACTCTCTTTGAATCTTCTTTATCATGCTAGGATTAGCAGGAAAAAGCAAAAAATTTCAGAATTGCACCTTGCAATGTGGAGATATTACTGTTTGTGCATTTACAATATTCATTGATTTTTGCCATTGAAAAACATGTTTTTCATATACCAGAAATGTTTGAAGCTACTGACTGAATGAAAGGAGCTGGCATCTCACTCTCTTTGAATCTTCTTTATCATGCTAGGATTAACAGGAAAAAGCTAAAAATTTCAGAATTGCACCGTGCAATGTGGAGATATTACTGTTTGTGCATTTACAATATTCATTGATTTTTGCCATTGAAAAACATGTTTTTCATATACCAGAAATGTTTGAAGCTACTGACTGAATGAAAGGAGCTGGCATCTCACTCTCTTTGAATCTTCTTTATCATGCTAGGATTAGCAGGAAAAAGCAAAAAATTTCAGAATTGCACCTTGCAATGTGGAGATATTACTGTTTGTGCATTTACAATATTCATTGATTTTTGCCATTGAAAAACATGTTTTTCATATACCAGAAATGTTTGAAGCTACTGACTGAATGAAAGGAGCTGGCATCTCACTCTCTTTGAATCTTCTTTATCATGCTAGGATTAGCAGGAAAAAGCAAAAATTTCAGAATTGCACCTTGCAATGTGGAGATATTACTGTTTGTGCATTTACAATATTCATTGATTTTTGCCATTGAAAAACATGTTTTTCATATACCAGAAATGTTTGAAGCTACTGACTGAATGAAAGGAGCTGGCATCTCACTCTCTTTGAATCTTCTTTATCATGCTAGGATTAGCAGGAAAAAGCAAAAAATTTCAGAATTGCACCTTGCAATGTGGAGATATTACTGTTTGTGCATTTACAATATTCATTGATTTTTGCCATTGAAAAACATGTTTTTCATATACCAGAAATGTTTGAAGCTACTGACTGAATGAAAGGAGCTGGCATCTCACTCTCTTTGAATCTTCTTTATCATGCTAGGATTAACAGGAAAAAGCTAAAAATTTCAGAATTGCACCGTGCAATGTGGAGATATTACTGTTTGTGCATTTACAATATTCATTGATTTTTGCCATTGAAAAACATGTTTTTCATATACCAGAAATGTTTGAAGCTACTGACTGAATGAAAGGAGCTGGCATCTCACTCTCTTTGAATCTTCTTTATCATGCTAGGATTAGCAGGAAAAAGCAAAAAATTTCAGAATTGCACCTTGCAATGTGGAGATATTACTGTTTGTGCATTTACAATATTCATTGATTTTTGCCATTGAAAAACATGTTTTTCATACCAGAAATGTTTGAAGCTACTGACTGAATGAAAGGAGCTGGCATCTCACTCTCTTTGAATCTTCTTTATCATGCTAGGATTAGCAGGAAAAAGCAAAAAATTTCAGAATTGCACCTTGCAATGTGGAGATATTACTGTTTTGTGCATTTACAATATTCATTAATTTTTGCCATTGAAAAACGTCCAGAAATGTTTGAAGCTACTGACTGAATGAAAGGAGCTGGCATCTCACTCTCTTTGAATCTTCTTTATCATGCTAGGATTAGCAGGAAAAAGCAAAAAATTTCAGAATTGCACCTTGCAATGTGGAGATATTACTGTTTGTGCATTTACAATATTCATTGATTTTTGCCATTGAAAAACATGTTTTTCATATACCAGAAATGTTTGAAGCTACTGACTGAATGAAAGAGCTGGCATCTCACTCTCTTTGAATCTTCTTTATCATGCTAGGATTAGCAGGAAAAAGCAAAAATATTTCAGAATTGCACCTTGCAATGTGGAGATATTACTGTTTGTGCATTTACAATATTCATGATTTTTGCCCATTGAAAACATGTTTTTCATATACCAGAAATGTTTGAAGCTACTGACTGAATGAAAGGAGCTGGCATCTCACTCTCTTTGAATCTTCTTTATCATGCTAGGATTAGCAGGAAAAAGCAAAAATTTCAGAATTGCACCTTGCAATGTGGAGATATTACTGTTTGTGGCATTTACAATATTCATTGATTTTTGCCATTGAAAAACATGTTTTTCATATACCAGAAATGTTTGAAGCTACTGACTGAATGAAAGGAGCTGGCATCTCACTCTCTTTGAATCTTCTTTATCATGCTAGGATTAGCAGGAAAAGCAAAAAATTTCAGAATTGCACCTTGCAATGTGGAGATATTACTGTTTGTGCATTTACAATATTCATTGATTTTTGCCATTGAAAATACGTCCAGAAATGTTTGAAGCTACTGACTGAATGAAAGGAGCTGGCATCTCACTCTCTTTGAATCTTCTTTATCATGCTAGGATTAGCAGGGAAAAAGCTAAAAATGTCAGAATTGCACCTTCAAGTATGTGGAGCATTATGTTTGTGCATTTACATATTCATTGATTTTGGCCATTGAAAAACATGTTTTTCATATACCAGAAATGTTTGAAGCTACTAGGCAGGAAAAAAGCAAAAAATTTCAGAATTGCACCTTGCAATGTGGAGATATTACTGTTTGTGCATTTACAATATTCATTGATTTTTGCCATTGAAAACATGTTTTTCATATACCAGAAAATGTTTGAAGCTACTGACTGAATGAAAGGAGCTGGCATCTCATCTCTTTGAATCTTCTTTATCATGCTAGGATTAACAGGAAAAAGCTAAAAATTTCAGAATTGCACCGTGCAATGTGGAGATATTACTGTTTGTTGCATTTTACAATATTCATTGATTTTGCCATTGAAAAACATGTTTTTTCATATACCAGAAATGTTTGAAGCTACTGACTGAATGAAAGGAGCTGGCATCTCACTCTCTTTG